>NW_022681471.1:53455300-54088641 GCF_009764315.1 Trachypithecus francoisi
AATGAACACAAAAGGAAACATGAAAATATCCCCCAAGGCAATGCTTGCGGGGAGGTAACAGACCCTATTTGGTGGAACCTACAATGACAGAGGACATACAGGCCAGATTACAGGCATCTGCAAGAGCAAAAAGTGCTTGGACAGGCAGCAGGAGATAAATACACATATATTTCTGAGATCTAACCAGCAGAAAGCCCAGTATGATTTTCTCACAGCAGTACTACAGGAAAGTACACAAAAGATGAAATGAGGCCATCTTATTGCCTAGCTAAATAGAAAAACTGATTCAAAAGGAACTTTTGTTATTCTCAATGTTTAAAATAATACATTACTAAGTTAAATGAGGTATACATTCAACTGTATGAATGATTCAGATTTGAATACTGGATCTACCACTTAAAAGTTGTGTAACTTCAAGCAAAATACTTAGCTCCTTAAACCTTGGTTTCTTCAACTACAAATATTTGAGATTAAAAAAAAAAATAGTACCTATATTTTACAAGGAATCTGCTAGCATTAAATGAGGTGACTTAGGTAAATGCATCCAATACATTATTTAGCACAATTTAAATGCTCAACACTCAGAAAGTGTCTTCTGCTATTTTAATGATTGTCATCTACCTAGTGCACCTCCCTGAAGTTTATATCCCTAAAGTTAAACATGTTCCCATAAAGCAAAGAGTAGTCAGTCACACAAATAATTAGTCTGATTCACGACCCATCTTTTGTCAATCAACTCTCTCTCTCAAAAGGTGCCCTGATAATGAAGTGAACAAAAGCATGTGCATTTTGGCTTGTTCAAAGCTGGGACAGAGAGAATGATGGTCACTTCTAAATTTATTCCCATTCCTATTCTATTCTGAGTACCAGCCCCACTAACTCCTTGCTCTACTTACACATATTTTGCACATATAAAGATGTGAGTTCAGTACCACGGCAACCATGAGAACACTGAACATAAACACCATACACAGCCTATTTTTCTGCTACATGGCACATAACACAATTAACTTACATAGAAATATTATATTTCTTGCAAATAATCTATGAATTTATAAACCACTTAAACTATTATTGTTCTAATTTCACATCTCTAAATTACTGAATTTTCTGAGAATATTAACTCCTGTAGCAGTTTCCAAGATGTCCACAAACAGCAAGCACATAAAAATGTATTGAAGTCAGATACAAAATAAAATATTAATATTAATTGTGTATTTTACATAAATCTAGCCATATATTTAAGCAATCCAATGTTGAACCTTTTTGAAGGGGAGCGGTAAAAATTAGCTTAATTTCTCAAACCTCTAGTGTTCAAAAATACTTATCAAAAATACTTTTAAATTCCAAGTTTTCATATGCTAAATTTCAAATCTCAAATTAAAATAAAGCTGCTGTTTAAATGGAATAAAGTATCAAATATTCAAATTAATATTACAATCTTGGTCTATTTTCACATATTGTTCTTATCACTTCTTTGGCTCCTTTTCCTATCTTAAAACAAATGAAATCTTTTTTTGTTTTGTTTTGTTTGTTTGTTTGTTTTGTGACAGGGTCTCAGGGGACCCTCCCACCTCTACCTCTCAAGTAGCTGGGACAACAGGCACATGCCACCATGCTCGGCTAATTTTTGTATTTCTTGTAGAGACAGAGTTTCGCCATGTAGTCCAGGCTGGCCTCAAACTCCCGGGTTCAAGCAATCCGCCCACCTCAGCCTCCCAAATTGCTGGGATTACAGGCATGAGGCACCACGTCTAGCCGAAATCTATTCTTTCTCTAAATCCTGCTTCGAGACTGATTTCTTTGGTAAAGATGTTTAGAACACCCAACAAACTGAATCCAAGCCTTTCAGCTATCTGGCTAGAGGTATATATTCTGGAATACACTATGACCACATTCCCTTGTTTAAAATATCAAAGTGACACTCAATATCTTGCACATATCTAATTCAAGAGGTTGAAGTCAAACTATTTGCTGATTAATCAGTTATATGAAGGATAGCTACTGTTCCCCACCTTGTTATATTTTAGACACTGTAGAAAATAGATCCACATTCATTTGCTCATACTATTTCATGATATGAAATTTCTTTTTTGCTCCAAAAATTGAGACTTTGCAGAATCAAAAAGTTAAAATAGTATTTTAAAATTCTTTATACAGTATAACTCCTGAATTTCTCTTCATTAACTTCATGCAAAAATCATTCCCAATAAAGAAGGCATCCCACAGATCAAGACTACTTATATGAATGTATTCATATTTCATGCTAATTAGTCCCTGTACACGTAATCTCTTTCCCTAGTGTGTCCAGTACATGTGTCTCTGTCCTGGATTGCTCATCAAATCTGTTATAGTTCATTTGAGCACTGCATCACTGTGACTGAATTAGACTTTTCAGAATCCAAGGCCTATGATTCCTTCCTCTTGTGTATTTCTTACAAAATCTTACAAGCAAAGCTGTGGTAGTGTTGTAGAAATAATGCATACAGTAGCCGATATGTTTTGTAAGTGCATAAACAAGGTTATCATGAAGGTAGACTGGTATCCTCAATCCCTCCATTGTGCATGCAGGTAATATGCCCAGTATCTGACAAGGTTTGAGAAGTAGCAACTCTTATTCTTTTTAATAGGGACCTCTGAGACCAACAATGTCTAGAAAAATACCATGCTCACTGTTACACGAGACTTTTCCTAGGTTACTGTATCCAATCCACACACACACTTTAAAAAAAATTAAGTAACAGAGAGTGTTCAGTAGTTACAATGGTAATATATTCCTCCTCAACTGTAATGTTCTGAATCTAGTTTTTTTATACGAGAAAAGAGGAGGTTATGTTAAAATAACTCAGTGGTGCAGGGGTCTCAAGTATGGATTAATTTTTAAATCGTTACATGACGGTAGTTTGATTTCTCTCTCTCTTCTAGTTCTAAGTCATGAAAGAACATTGCTGCAGGATGAAGTTTTTGACTTTTTTTTTTAGAATGAATTCTGTACAATCCCAAGGTAAGATATTTTGCAGACTTGACAATTCCTCATTGATTTTCACTTTCCTATTTTTTGGAACCTTAGGCTAACAACATTAAAAAAAAATCTGTTCTGTATATACCATGTAGATTATTTTAAAGATCACTCTATATCATACATACGTTTATACTCACAATATGATTGAAACTGTTAATTATCTACATACATAATAATAAAAGTGGACTACAATGCTTGTTGGAACACATATTTTTCATTGACTTTTTAAAATCCTAATTTCTATAAACAAATAATTCTGACCAAATCCTATCTGGCAATATCTGGATCCTTTTGGTTTTCAATTTTAGCAGTAGTAAAAGTACTTGCCATTATTAAGTTTAATTCATAAAACAGTGTCACAGTAAAAAAAAAAAAATGAAAATACTAACAATGTCTGCTGTACAAAAAAATTGATTTCAGAATTTGTATATTTTAAGTTCAAAATCCCTGTTACATTATCAGTAACTTAAAAGATAGTAAGAAGATGGCTTTAAGACATTTCCAGCTGTCAGGGCAGTTCCCTCATGCTAATTACTAGAACAACATAGACATGAAATATTAGAAGTTGTCATCAAAAGAGCAAGTTAAAATCACATTGGCCCTTTATACCAGTGTATATTTTCTTTTGAGGATGCTTGTAATTAATATCCACCCATAACTTTATCATCATCAAGATATAGATGCAACATATATAGTTTTATTCAGAGTTTGAAAATTTACATTGATCCAGCAACTCTTTAAAAAAAAATTACTGATATGTACCACAAAGTAACTTATCCTGAGGGAATTTACCAATCCTTGTGACAGTAACTTTGGTTTTTCAACTCTTTTCTTTAGAACATCTTTAAAGAAAGTGTTTACTTATGTTGTTATACTATTTAGACATTCTCTATTGCTTTGTTTTGCTTAAATACAGACACTTTAAATAATTCATAAAGGTCTCTATTTAGTTATAATAAGCTATGACCATTTTCAAAAGAGGAGAGAGAGAAAGGGCGGGGGGAACCCTACTAGGAGAGCAACAGAAGGACTAATGGAGATGACCTTCCAAAAGGACATTTACTAGCATTCTAATGCAGCTGACTTAGTTTTTTAGATCTGGCATCTTTCTGATCTCTGACGCTATTATCTTACTTAGGAAAATAAGCACACTGTGAATGTGAGGATTTCAAATATTTAAAATTGGAAACTGGTTTTAATTGTTTGCTAATCTTGCTCATAAAAATCTCACATTTTCATTTCTTGACACGGAATGGATATCTAGACTAGATGTATCTATGGAAACCTAACTATATCTGAAGATCAAATATTCTTAACAAAATTTTTATAGCATATTAGGAATTGTTTTTCTACCAGAAAAAGAAGCAACCTCTTTGTAGATGGCTGGCAGTGAATTTGAGACTTTCAAAATACAGAACCTTTGGGAAGAATACCATACAATGGTTTACACATGTTCCTTAAGGGCATCATACTGTCTAACTTAGAATTACAGTCCTTTGAGTAGACCAGGTCTTTAGTAAATGGTTGTGTGAAGTAAACAGTTAATGATCCCAATAGAGATACTGAATTATTTGAGGAAAACTGAAAACTTAAAAGAGCCAAAGTAGTTAGTCACATTAAGTCAGAGCCTCTGAAACAAAGCAGTATATCCTTTAGGCAACGCGTGCAAATAAAATTAAGTTTTCATAATACATTATTTTAAAAACATTCCAGGAAACTTATGCAAGTTCTTTTGTAATTGAGATAATCTCTTTGAAATACTTCCTTTAGACTAAGATTTGTGGACTTGAGTGCTTTTTTAAGAGGAGTACAGCAGTAATAGATGTAAAAAGAGATAAGAGTGAGGTAATGCACCAGCCCCTTAAGAACTTAAAAATTAGGGAAATTAGAATAGAAAAAAGCCTACAGATAATGGCTATTATTATTAATAGCTATCTAGTGGCATTAAACTGATCAGTTCAAAGATCTGGCACTAAATTGCCTAACCAACACTCAAAATTCCAATCAAAATGACAAGGATAAATTCAGGAAATAGAACCGTAATTTAGTAATTTGTGTAATGTAAAATAATGGCCCTTATCAAGTTCTAAAACCAAATTTTATACTTTTTCTCTACACAGAATATGTACAAAGCTCTTATTCTCACTACTTTAGGACATGTACAATGTCTTGCCTCAATTTATATTGCAATAAGCTCCAAACTAGTCTCTGCCTCAAGACCAAATGGCCCCTTCTCCAACCGCAACCAGATCCCAAACATCTCTCAGACCTTAATCAGAGTGATCTTTATAATTATTTAATCTGACAGTGTTACTTCTCTGCTTAACATATTCTCATTCCATGATAGTTTTAGAATAAAATCTAAACTCCTAAATACTGCAAGCTAGGCTATTAATGAGTAGGTAGCTTCATCCCTTTACGCCCTGATTTCTTACCACTTTCCCAAAAAGTACACTACCTATCACTTACACCAAACAACTTAGAGTTTCTTGAAAATACCACAATTTCTCAAACCTTAACACATGCCTCAATGTGTACTCTCACTGTGTCTAGAACTCCTTGCTACCGCAATCCTTTTTCAATTGGCTAATTCCTATTCTGACTTTGAAATTCAGATCTGGCATCAACATCTACTGGGAATTCTTGCTTACTTCGCTTCATCTGAGTTCAGTTGTCCTCTCTCCTGTGTGGTCCTGCCATATCCTACTCTTCTCTTTTCTGGCATTTACACATGTTATGATAATAATCGATTACCTATTTATCTTCCCCACTATCCTTGTGTTACCCAAAGACACAGAGTCTTATTTATGTATCCCTAGCATTCAGCACAGTGCCTAGAAAATAAGGATGCATTTAATAAATGTGAATTGACAAAAGAAGGCAGAAAAATAACTAGCACTTGCAATTAACATCCTGTAAACAAGATTAAATACAGTGGACATACCCTCGATGGAATGATGCTTGAACAAAAGATGGGAATATATTATGCTATAATAAATACATTTTGTGCATTGGGGTGGGCTGTAAAGTTTACAGAATTATAGATTTTTCCATTATTTTTCCAACTTTCTGTATTGTATTATCACAGTTTAGGGTGTTCCCCCCGTAGGTTCCAATGAATGCATAAGGTTGTTCCTCAAAATTTTATCATTTTGCATTCTGATGAAAACCAGTTATGGAGACCTCTTGTCGGGCTCCAATAGCCAGTGGCCTCCATACATAAATGGCTCCCCTAAAGTCACCCATGGACATCACTTACAGAAAATACCTAAAATTCCCCTAAGTAGTATCACTTCAACTGACACACCAGGGCTGAGAAATGCTGCAAAGGGTGGTTAATCAGTGAGCCTTGAAAAGCCAGAACAAGTATAAAAAGGATAAAAGAAGTAACAACTAATGAGCTGGACAGATATTTTAAAGTCCTGAATAAAGCAATCTCTTAAACTAAACAGGAAATCAATCAAGGCTCAAAAATATGGCAAGTAAAGGCACAACGTCTCTAAAGTATAGTTATTGGATTACAATTATTTTAAGCATATGTTTCTACTCACTAAAATTTAAGCCATGACCCAGTTTTGACTCATTAGCTATACCATCATGGTACACTTTACACTACTGTGTTTTCATAGTGCCATGAAAAACATTTCACTAAAAACCCACAGAGGTTAATGTAATTTTCCACTTAAAAATGAAATTGATGACAGATTATATACATACAGTACACTATATCTGAATCAGGGATAGCAAAATTGAATAAGGTGATTTGAAACACACATGGGAACACAAGGGGAAACACTAAAGTCATTCTGAAAATATGAATGTAAAAATATGAGCTCCTTATTCTTGTGATTTGTTATTTCCCCTTGCTGCCAAATATAGCTTATATCCCCCAAGAAGGCACGGTACATGTATGCATGATACTGTCATATTAGATTACTAGTAAGTATAACAAAACCATCAAAAATATTTGCATCATGCTTTAGCACTTTCAACTAAAATGATATTTTGTCATACTGTTCTTAAACATAACCATCCAATTAGTAGAAAAAAAAGAAAATAGCTTTGATTACAATTTTTGCCAAAATACAGCAAAATGGACTTGTTTTACTGTTCTCTCAAGTACCCAATTATTTCTCTATCAATAATAGTCTTGTTAATTATACCTTTTGAGGATTTCTCAAAAACTTCTCTTCTTCATCCCTACTAACTTAGTCTCCTCTATGGTTTTGCTGCAGATTTGAATGATGTTAAGTGGGCAATCCAGGGGTGGTTAAAAACTGTGTTAAGATTTTTTATTTTTTCCTCCATTTCCTATTCCTCATCTAACAAATATGAATTAATTAGACAGGATTTGTGACTCTGTGAATATTTTTCTAAGTGAAGAAAATGGGATAATATGAAACCATCCGAGAAGGTAACAGTGGTCGCTGCTTGGTGTGATGGAAACCACTGAAGAATGTTAAAAAGGAACCTGAGTCACAAACTAGTGGGAAGAAAAGCTATTATCATAAGAAAGCAGAAGGCTAAGTAGGTCAGTATGTATCAAAAGAAGAAAAAAGTAGAAGACTCACACTTGTCAATTTCAAAACTTACTATAAAGCTATAGTAATCAAGACACTGAGGTACTGCCATAAAGATAGACATACAGTTTGATGGAATAAAATTAAAAATCTAGAAATAATCTCTTACAGTCAACGAATTTTGGATAAAGGTGACAATTATGAAATAGAATAGACTCAACAAGTGGTGAAGGGATGCTGGATAGCCACATGGAAAAAAATGAAGTTAGGTAAAACAATGAAATTATTAGAGGGAAACAGAGGTATAAATTTTTGTCACCTTAGATTAGGCAATGGTTTTTTAAATATGACACTAAAAGCACAATAAAAAAAAGATAAATTTAGCTTAATAAAAGTTAAAACTTTTGTGTTTCAAAAGATACTATCATGAAAATGAAAACATAACCCAGAGAATGGGAGATATTTGCAACTCAATGATAAAAAGATGACCCCATTAAAAATGAGTAAAGGGAGAAGCTGAGGCAGGTGGATAGCTTAAGCCCAGGAATTGGAGACCAGCCTGGGCAACATGGTAAAACCCTATCTCTACAAAAAATACAAAAATTAGCCAGGTGTGGTGACATGTGCCTGTAGTTGCAGCTACCCAGGAGGCTGAAATGGGAGAATCACTTGAGCCTGGGAGGTGGAGGTTGCTGTGAGCCAACATTGTGCCACTGCACTCCAGCCTGGGTGACAGAACAAGACCCTGTCTCATTAAAAAAAAAAAAAAAAAAAAGAGTAAAGGATCTCAATAGCTATTTCTGCAGAGTAGATATACAAATAGGCAATAAATGCATGAAATGCTGCTCAAAATCATTAGCCACTGGGGAAATGCAAATAAAACCATAATATTCTCATACCCATTAGGATGGCTAACATTAAAAGCAGACAATACCAAATGTTACAAAGGATATGGAGCTACTGGAACCCTTTTACATTGTTAGTAGGAATGTGAAATGGTACAGCTACTTTGGAAAACTGTTTGGCAGTTCCTCAGAATGTTAAACACAGAATCACCATATGACCCAGCAATTCCACTCCTAGATATATACCGACATATGCCCCAAAGAATTCAAAAGAGGCATTCAAACAAGTACTTGTACAGGAACACTAATAGCAGCACTTTGCAATAGTCAAAAGGTGGAAACAACCCAGATGTCCATCAACTGATGAATGGACAAACAATCTGTGGTATATCATACGACGGAATACCACTCAGTCATAAAAAGGAATGAAGTATTGATATATGCTACAACATGGATGAACCTTGAAAGCATAAGCTAAGTGAAAGGAGCCAGACAAAACGAACACAGATTATGTAATTCCATTTATATGAAATGTCCAGAATAGACAAATACATAGAAACAGAAAATAGATTAGTGATTGACAAGGGTAGGGGTTTGAGGATGGAAGATGAGGAGTGACTGCTAATGGGTACAGGTTTCTTGAAAAACAAAAACAAAACCAAGAGAAGATGTATCAGGAAGGTCTTGTCAAACATAAAGATGAAGAATGATAAGAAATAGCTAAGAGAAAAGGTTAGAAGGTAGGAACTAGAGGCAATAGAGAGAGTAGTTTCAGTAGAGTAACAAACATGGACACCACACTGCCAGGGGTCAATGAAAGGGCTGGGGAGTAGCAGATGCACTGGATATTGACATCATATTGAAGATAATTAGCCATGAAAATAATAAAATCATTTAAATGTTAGGAAGATAGGCACACTGAAAACAATTTCATGACCATTAGAAAATATATTTTATGAAATATTTTGGCATCCTTATTCTATAATGCAATTAATTTTCTAATACCTTAAGAAGATTAAAGCAATAATTATGTAAATGACCAAGCTTATATGTGACATTGTCACAGCATTTTACATAACACAGCTTTTTAAATTAAAAATTGCAGTATTGCAGTTTATAACTTTTCCTATTATTGTTTTGAATCATTTATTTTTTTTTCCTCAAAATAAAGACCTGGATGTAATTGCAAGAAAAGTTTAAAAAGAAACATAGGGAGACTCAATGTTTACAAGCGCCTCAGCGTGTTGGAAGCTCTGGTTTCTTTTGGCGTCACTGGAATGCTGCTCTTTATGTAAGTCCATTGTGCAGTAATGAATGAAATGGCTACCGATGCTCTCTAAATAAAAGACTCACTCTCCCTCAACAGAAGCAGGTGCTATCGAACAGCTACTGTTTGCACAGCGACTTTCCAGACAAAAACTTTACACAAAAGGAACATACAAATAATTCCCGGGAGGCCTCTTCTGTGAATCTCCAAGACAATAGCCCAGCTGCAGTAACGCCACATATGCCATTTTTAAGGTCAGTTTGGTATCTGTGCCTTTTTCATAGCACTACTACAAGTATATTTATAAGGCACATATCACTTAGAATTAGACATTTGAGGTTATATTTTATTACTTGATGAATGTCTTAGTATAAGGTTTTTACTGCAAACAATCTTTTGGTTGTTGGTGCTTATAGTTGTAACACAATTAAGTATTGCTAAGAAGTACCTTTTTAGCACTTTATCACCTACCATATTTTAGCTTTATCTATTATTTTGAAAAGTAGCAGTTGCATGTAACTTACTTACTTTGCAAAAGAATTAGATATTCAGCTTATAAAAATATGAAGTGCTATTATTGATAAGAGTCCATACTATAAGCCATGTGATTTCTAATTTACTTCTGCACATAATTTATAAAAATATTTGTATCTCTATATTTCAATGGTATCCAGCAATTTCTTTAAAATAACCATCAGAATGAATAAAAGTATAGATAAGGCTTAGGTTTCCACCTAAAGTTGTATCAACAGGTTTTCATATTCATTTTGGGACTTCTAAAATTCCTGTAGTACCAGGTGTGTACAAAATAAATTATGAGATAAAACAGCAATGCTACCCAGAAAACGAGAGGAAGGAAAATGATTAGAATCACCTGTTTTTTTGTTCTTTTAAAATAATGCTAGAATACTGATATGCTATTTTACAGGCATTATCAACAATGCCATTGATACTTAGCAACTCCTCACACAAGACATGCAAAGGCAAATCAGAGGCATTTTAAAGGAAGGCCAAGCAATATATTTTGTAAAAAAAAAAAAAAAAAAAAACTCTATCTTCTACATGTGAGAAAAAGCGATGTTGCTTACAATCCAATAAGACAATTATCAGTGTTTCAACAGGAAGTCTGATGGTCTGGATGTAACAAGGACAGGAAGAAGGCAGAACAGCAGTCCTTAACCTAAATTCAGAACTGAAAGATCAAGAGAGCCACCTGCAGTTTGAAATCCAGAAAAATGAAAATTCCTCTGACCCTCTATTTAAAGGCATTGTTTCTAGGGATGATTATCCCAGAGCTGATTAATTTGGACTTGGTTAGGAAAGTACATCACAATATAACTCAGACATACTGTAAAATAGTTATATTATGTTTTCAGTTCTATGATCCTTTCCATCTAAGATCTGTGCTTTCTACTTTTTTTTTTACAATTATATGTTAATGCATTCAAAAAATAATCAAAATATACTTATTGAGCATTTACTACATTGGTTACTTTTTATTTCCTAACCAAATGGCAACGGAACTTGTATTATAAGTGGTATTTTACTATCAGCTATGCAACAATATGAGTACCCATAAGAACAATCTTCAACTTTTGGGGGCACTATCAAAATATAAACTATCTTGCCTTTTAAAGTGAAGTTTCTACTTTCAAGTTTGGAATACAATGATTCTAAAATGCTTTTATTCTCGCTATCCTCAGTTAGGTAACCATAATGCCCTCATGACCCATATTAAACATACCTTCAAATAAACATATCCAAGTTCATATATAAAGTTTTCAGGCAAAAGCACAGACTATTATGAATCAGGGTCTGTTTGGAGTGTTATAAAGTAATGCCATATTTGGTGTTGATACCTAAGTCTCTGCTGGATCCTAGAGTCCAAGGATATCAACATTTAGACAGGAAGATTAGGTTCTTTCCCATTTTCAGCTTTCACAACGGAGGAGAAACTCTTAACTGAGACTTAGGAGAAAGATAGCTGAAACTGTTTATTACTCTGTTCTACCACTTATAAAAATTAATATTACCACGATTTCTAGACGATTAAAAAGTAAGAATTTATTTTAGAGATTATTGTATTCTCAATTGATCTCTCGGTATATAACTCTTTTTGTGTGTGAGACAGAGTCTTGCTTTGTTGCCCAGGCTGGAGTGCAGTGGTGCAATCGCGGCTCACTGCAACCTCTGCCTCCCGGGTTCAAGTGATTCTCCTTCCTCAGCCTCCCGAGTAGCTGGGATTACAGGTGCCTGCCACCACGCCCGGCTAATTTTTTTGGCATTTTTGGCAGAGATTGAGTTTCACCATGTTGGCCAGGTTGGTCTCAAACTCCTGACCTCAAGTGATCCGCCCACCTCGGCCTCCCAAAGTGCTGGGATTACAGGCATCAGCCACCACACCCAGCCTGGGTAGGTAACTCTTAAGTCTGGAGCTAAATCTATCAACACTTCATAAAACCTAACATGATCAAACATCAAGACTGTTGCTACCACGAGCAAATGTTTCCCATACAGCGATATATCAATTTTCTCAGGAATAACAACACTCTGACCCCCATCCAGGATATCAGAAAAATGAAACAGGGAATGATGTCTAGTCAACAGAAGCCTATTAGTCTTCTTAAGAAGATGTGGTCAGAATTGACGAGTTGATCTGATTTTAACAGATCAGGTCATTCTCAACTTAGGAAAGACATCAGTTATTTCGAGATGGAAATCAAGAATAGTCAGATTTTATTCGGGCTTTAATGATATACCTTTCATATTGGCTAGTTGCTTTGCTTCTTCACCTCTTCTAATCAGATCGTACTCAGGAGAAATAAACGGAAATATAAGTGAATCTATTCATGTCTGCTACTATAGTATAGCTATAACAAAATTTATGTTTGAACACAAACCCCCAAGCACCAACAGGATTGAGGGAAAGAGGACAAGCCTTCTTTTGGGGGGAAGAGTGATAAATTACTGACATACACAAAGAGGGTGACTCTTGCCTCCCTAACCTACACAGACTAAAGCGTGTCTTTCTCTGAGATGGAAATGATCTGAATCTGTATCTCTTTCAGAGACACTGAATATGTGTAGATACGAATATGCTGGGTGTTCATTTGAAGGTATTACAAATGTTTTAGAGACACCAGGGGTCTCATAGAATTTCTCCATTTCAAAGAGTTTGGCAACATTAACTGATAACATTAAATGCAATATCATATTTTTAGCAAAATCTACACACAAAATTGAAGTATTTTTGCAGGTAAAATACCTTAAATGTAAATTAAAAGTGTAGTTTTCTAATTCGCTTTCATTAGTCCATATAATCTAAAGAAACAATATCAATATCTTCTTGCATGAGTTGATATGTAAGAAAACCCCTGGTATTCATCTCATTGTATTGCAGATGGCTAAAATTTCTTCCCAGACTACTACTTAACTATATATTTTTAGATAGACTATAACTTGCAAGACTGAATTATGTACTTACATATTTTTGAATGCCTGTTGATTATTTATTCCAAATGTAATCTGATTTCCTTTGGTAATATTGAAGCAGATTTGTCATCTTTAGCTATGTTTTAATAAAACATGTTTTATGTGTAGCGCCACTGCTGAGATAAGGTATTTAAACGATTTATATAGGTAAAAAGTAAATTGCAAAGAAAACACAGAATCTAAAAAATCTCTTATACTAACACGGTATAATCTTTTCCCTTAATGACTACATTCTTACTTCTATAGGTATGAATGCAAATCTTCTTCCAATATACTGTCCCAAAAAATACTTAGTATTATAGAGGTTTAAGTACATAGATATGTCTGTCACATAATAATAGAGAACAGAAAATGAAATGCCAAGTTTGGAAATTCTTGTCACTTAACGAAATGTCCTGTAAGTCAAGAGGTGCATTACGATGAAAGAGCTAAGAGTCTGAGCTATGAATCCAGACAGTGTGGGTACGTACGAACTCTAGCTCTCCCACTTACAAGTTGTGTGACCTTGGTTAATTTACTTAATCTCTTTATGCTTCGCTTTTCTCATTTGTAAAATGAGGAAAATATTAGTTTTCAATGGGTTATTGTCAGAATTAAATTAGTCCATGTGCATTAAACACTTAGAGCAATGTCTGGCACATAGCAAGCACTAGATATGTCTTTGTAAGTATTAGTGGTATAATCTTTAAAATAATCTAAATCAATTCATAGGTATACAGAATGATACACAAACCATGAAATTCTGAATAAAGTTAAACAGAAAGAAAATATTAGAAACAATGAAAGAATAGAAAAATAGCAAATCTAATATCCAAGATAAAATAATTAAAGTCTGAAAATAAAATCTGCATTATTTCCAATGACAAAACATTATAATGAATAATTTCAAACTACTAATAAAAGTTAGAAACCCAAATTATCAAAGAAATGTCTAGATGTGAATAAAATTTCTAATTGCCAAATACTTAACATATCCCTATAGTACATAAACATGTAGTATTTTTTGTTTGTTTATTTGTTTGTTTTAGAGAGACGGGGTTTCACTCTTTCATCCAGGCTGTAGTGCAGTGGTGTGATCATAGCTCACTGAAGCCTTGAACTACTGGCCTCAAGCAATCCTCCAGCCACAGCCTCCAAAGTAGCTAGGACTACAGACATGCATCACCTGGCTAATTTTTAAAGTTTTTGTAGAGACGGGGTCTCCCTATATTGCCCAGGCTGGTTTTGAATTCCTGAGCTGAAACAATCCTCCCACCTCAGCCTCCCAAAGCACTGGAATTACAGGTGTGAACCCCCATGCCCAGCAACATAGTAACATTTTCAGGAATATAAATATCTCTGAAGAGATGAATTTTGAGAATATTATTTAAAAGTTAAAAATAATTATCTTGGGATGTCAGAATTCCAGATGACAATACTTTTTTGAGGTATACAATATTTTTTTCCAAATTTGCCAATGATATTTCCAGATTTTCCACAACAAATATTAATTTTATAATGAAATAACTTTACTAAAAAATAAAATGCTCATCAATAGTTTTGAAACATTTTCAGAGAAAAAGCTAACAATGTAAATAACTTACATTGTAAATAGAAAGCTTACATTTGTGTATAGATATCTACCTGGAGAATTAATGAAGGTCTTCTTCCCCCAAAATTAACCTTCACAGCTGAACTTTTCCTATTCCACCTAACGGAAGAAAAATAGCACCACACCATCTTCCAAACAAAAGTGGTCAGATTAGACAACACCACACATTGTCAACAGTGAAAGAAGTTTCTATGCAAATGCACATAGCATTTTATAGGCTAACCATTTTCACAGTTACTCATTATCCTGAATATAATCCTAAAACTAGATAGACCTAATATTATTATCCTTACTTTACATGGAAGGAAAACGGTTCAGAGAAGTAAGTTGACTTGCTCGATGTCAGGGCTAGAATGTACAGAGCTGGGATTATAAATCGGTCTTCTGATTCCCAGTCCAGTAACTGATCCTACTCTCTATCAGTAGTTCATAGCTTCACCTCCAGTAATGCAGACTTAGGTTTTCTTTCCCTGTTACTCCCATTGCTTTGACACTTAGCAAATGCTCCCATTATATAACAACTGTCTTATTAGACTGTTTCTTCATAGGCCCGATGCTCTATTATACTATAAGATTCCTGATGACAATAATCATATAATTTCCTTGTTGTCACCCCAGAACAAGGGAAAGTACTCTGCACAAAGGAAGTGCTTAGTCACTGTTTTCTGAATGAGTAAACTGCAGTGTAAATTCATACAGTACATTCCACTCACCAAGCCTCAGAGTATGTTTCTTTATCAAATGTACTCACATATTAACAACCAATGACTTACTTTCCCTAATCATTTCTATTACTATTCTACTTATTAACTATTCCTTATATTTCAAAATTATTATAATTTTCATTAATTTATTATTAATTTCATTTATACACCTTAACGTCATTTACATTATATTCTTTGGTCTTTAGGAGAATCTTTTGTAATACTAAGTTTAAATACATTACTCAAAGCTCTCAACATCCATTCATACAGCAATAATACTTAAGACTTTCTTGCTGGTGGCTCACGCCTATAATCTCAGCACTTTGGGAAGCCAAGGCGGGCGGACTTCTTGAGGTCAGGAGTTCGAGACCAGCCTGTGTGACATGGTAAAACCCAACTCTATAAAAATTACCAAAAGGAGCAGAGCATGGTAGCATGTACCTGTAGTTCCAGCTACTCGGGAGACTGAGGTGGGAGGATCACCTGAGCCCAGGAGGTGAAGGCTTGCAGTGAGCTGTAATCATATCACTGCGCCCCAGCCTGGGTGACAGAGTGTGATCTCCTCTCAAAAAAAAAAAAAAGACTTTCTTTGTATAAGTCCCTACGGACACTAAGAGGAATGAGAGATGGTCCCCACCTAGCAAGATCTTACCTTCTGGAGTAAAGACAGACTTTTACTTCTCAAAGAGTTAAGAACATCTGAAGAAACCAAGAGTAATGCCCATCTTACTTGCAACTTCCTCTTTGATGGCTCAAATAATCTTCCTTATATATAATAACATTTGTCAGTAGGTGATAATGAGTACAACTGCAAAATCACCTTGCTACTACAAACACCACACGTCCAAAAGTTAACTATAATAGTCCCTCCTTATCTGTGGTTTCATTTTCTACAGTTTCAGTCACCCATGGTCCACTGCAGTCCAAAGATGTTAAATGGAAAATTCCAGAAATAAACAATTCATAAGTTTTAAATTGTACACCACTCTGAGTAACATGATACAATCTCTCAGTGTCCTGCTCCATCCCACCTGGAATATCAATCATTCCTTCGTCTAGCATATCCACAATGTGTATGCTACTCACCCATTAGTCGCTTAGTAGTTGTCTTGGTTATCAAATCAACTGTAGAGGTAACATGCTAGTGTTTGAGTAACCCTATTTTATAACGGCCCTAATGCACAAGAGTAGTGATGCTGGCATACTGTTATTATTTTTCTACTTTATTATTATAGCTGTTAGGTTCTTACTATTGCTACTTTACAAATTAAACTTTGTTGTAAATACGTATATATTTGAAAAAATATAGTATTTACAGAGTTCGGTACTACCCGCAGTTTCATTGTGGGTTTTATATCCCCCTGTGGATAAGGCAGGGCTACTGTATTGTTAATTAGAAGTAGGGGGGACTATTGTATTGTTAATTAGAAGCAAGTTCCATAAGATATACCCACATGCACACACACACACACACACACACAAGTAGCTGCAGAGAGCACTAAGTAAATTAAGAATTGTGTCCCTGAGTCAGCGCAAGCAAGGGCTTATTTATATAGTATGCTTCAGGTTCATTCTCACTAGAAAATGTTACAAACAATGACATTAACCATCCTTTCTTAAAATGTATTGATACTGAAGCCTGTGTTAACTAGATTACCTGAACAGAGAAGTGAATGGGTCAACTGCAGCACCGCATAGCCAAGAGCTTGAATTTTCCTTGTCCTTTAGGATTTATTTTAATCCAGTTGATGTTTCCGTTGAAAGGGCATTATTGCCATTAGCTTTAGGGTGCAGGTAGATTTAAAATACAGGAGTCGTGGCATTACAATCTGATGTATTCCCCCAGGGATCTGTTTCACATAAGGATGCGACAACCCTAGTCTTTCGTGATTTTTATAACTTCCCTAACAGCCTTAGTCTTTTAGCAGAAGACTTTCTTTTTATATTGCCAATGAAAAATTTATCATTAATACTAGGAATGGCATCAAAATGGATAAAACTAATGTTGGAAAATCCAAGTGAAAATCTATTAATGCCTATTACATATTCAGAGGCAAAATCTTGTTTTAAATTATTTGGATGATTATTCTAGAGAAGTATGTCTTAAATAATCATGGAACTCTTAGAATATATATATTCCACATATATATTAGAATTCCATCCACATATAGAATATATATATGGAACCATTATAAAATTTAAAACTAAAATAGCACTGGTCTCAGGTTAGGGGAGGCAAGGAATAGCTAAAGGAGTACACATGTTTAAGAAATATGTGATTGTCAAGGCTCTAGATTTTGTATTGGGTGGTGAGGTCAGAAGTATTTACTATATCATAAATAACTAATTAAATAAAAAGTCACCCTCAAATCAATGATAAGAGTGGGTTAAGAACAAAGGGATTGTGATTAGTTCAATTTTATTAATCTGAAATCAAAAAAACAAAACAAAATAAAACTGGAGGGATAGAGATAAAGTAGCACCAGCCATATAAAAATAAACATACTCTTACCATGATTGAGCAATCATACTCCTTGGTATTTGTGCAAATGAGTTTAAAACTTATATCCACACACACGGGAAAAACCTGAGCACAAATGGTTATGACAACTTTATTCATAATTGCTAGAACTTCGAAGTAACCAAGATGTCCTTTGGTAGGTGCTGGTACATCCACAGAGTGGAGAATTATTCAACGATAAAAGAAATGAGATTTCAAGCCATTGGAAGACATGGAACAACCTCAAATGCTCAGTGAAAGAAGCGGAAGCTCAGTGAAAGAATCCAGAAAGATTTAGGTAAGACCATGAAGACAGAAAAATGACCAGTGGTTGTCAGGGGTTTGGAGGGAGGAAGGAAGGCATGAATTAGTAGAGCACAGAAGATTTTTAGGGTAGTGAAACTCATCTGTAAGATACTAAAATGGTAGATACATGTCATTATATATGTGTCAAAACACATAGAACTATACAACACAGACAGTAAACTCTAAACTATGGACTTCAGTAACGTACCAATATTGGTTTTACAGTTGTAAAAAATGTACCACACTAATACAAGACAATAACAGGGGAAAGTGGAGGGGAGGGAGGAGATGAGCTTATACATAGGACTTTCCATGCAATTTTCCAGTAAAGCTAAAATGCTCTTTAAAAAGTAATCTGTTAATTAAAACAATAAAAAAATAGAATACAGCACCAGTCATTTGTGAATGGCTAATTAAGCACATGGGTTTTTAATATATCACCAATTTCCTCTATTAAAATCAATGTATGTTAAGCAGGATTTAAAAGCAAAAGTATGGCATATGGCATACATTGGTCTGCTGGTAATGCTGTCGCAATAGCAGCAAAGCAAATGCAGTACTTCTCATAAAAATAAAAATGAAGAACCAATAATACCTGAATCTTGTTTTACTACCTTATGTGACAATGCCTGAAAATAATTTTTAAAAATCACCCAAAATGTTATAAAATAAACATGTACATATAAACTTTTACACTGAAGTTTTAAGAAGCTAGCCTCTCCTGTTTCACATATGAATAGGCAAATAAAATTAGAGGCTTGTTAACATGACAAGACAGCTGCACTTTATTTAAAATAATTAATCAACTGAATATATATGAGCATATGATATTGGTGTGAAGGGAAACTTGAGGCATTTAGCCTCCTCCAGATCTGGTCTTGTGTGTAAAGTACAGAAACATATTTAAACGCATAAGTCAGATTAATAAATGCAAATGCTAAAACATCTTATGCTAACTAATAACTTCCAACATGTTTTGCAAGCAGCAATTTCCTTGCTCACCTAGGCAACTAAGATCCTGCTATATTTATGTGTTTCTCTCAAGTCCTGGCTCTCCACCATGCCATGCTGGCACAAAGTACTGAATATAATTAATTTGCGGCAGGTCAGCTCCACTCACATGGCTTTTCCTCCTTCTATTAAGTTTATTTGGATTTCATGAAGATTGTGCCAGTAATCGGGGAAAAAAAGGGCAGTCAGGTAATTTCTTTTTAAGTCACACTACTGCAGCTGTCTATTATAGCTCATCATCATTGAAACATTTCAAAGGTGATTCATTATCAAGAATCACTTGCACCTCCAACTGCCATCAAGCTGCACCATAAGATCACAGGTTGGGTCTAAAAAATTAAATTACATAAAATGGAGACTTGTGTTATCTTGAATTTAATTAAAAACCATATATTTTGATTTATCTATATCATCTCATAAAAGCATTAAAACAAGGACACTGGAACTTACATTGAACATATATGACTGTAAAATGAACAAAGAAGGCCCCAAATTCTTGAGAGTCACTTCCTAATTCTTCCTCCCCATTCAATGCATATGTGAATTCATGTTATTACACAGTGCTTTGTTGAAG
Organism: Trachypithecus francoisi; assembly: GCF_009764315.1. Taxonomy (NCBI): domain Eukaryota; kingdom Metazoa; phylum Chordata; class Mammalia; order Primates; family Cercopithecidae; genus Trachypithecus; species Trachypithecus francoisi. The sequence continues at coordinate 53,475,133 of NW_022681471.1, forward strand.
TTTTACAGTATTATGACCTCTCACTTAATGTACTATTTATAATCTTCCAAAAATTAGTGTTCTTCTCTTACTACCATCAAACAAAGGAGAAAAAAGATAATTCTAAACCACTAATGTACAGTAAATAAAATTCATAGAGCAAAATAAGACTAATGATATTTATGATATTTTCCTCAAAGGCCTATATTAAAAATATTTAGTGATTATCAAGTTTGTATTGAGAGACACACTTTAGGGTTAATGTTTTCTGGTAATTATGTTGACAAATATTAAAATAAGCACTTTCCAATAGACGTGCCTAAAAAATTCCTGCAATTTACTTCAGGCAGCTCCAAGGAAGGTGTTAAAAACAGAAGCAGTGCACAACTTCATATCCACCACCATGATGGAGGCCCGTGACACACCCCACAGACTGCCAGTTGTGCCAAGGATTTAAAAAATAGTCACATTTAACATTAACCAGCAAGACTAGACCACCACCACGTTTCTCCGTTAAACTGATATATTCTCTTTCTTACCACACAGCCATGAAGAGTTGCAGCATGAGCTGAGGCAACTACAGACAAAGTAGATGGGCATAATGATGTAAGCAATGATATACTTTAAGAGATTAAAACAAATTACATGATGGTGGGACAGCTTGGAAACAACAGAAGCTGTGACAACAGTTACATCCATAGCAGCTAAGAATTGGGTGGCTCCTTTTGAACAGTTTTCTTTGTGACAAGCAACTTGTCAAAGGTATCAATAGCACTCCATTCTGGAAACAGTGGCTACAGTCTCAAACTAGTAAGGGCGGAAAAAGGACTTTCCATATCCTGACATGTAAGAATGAACCTGAAGAGAGAAAGCATAAACTGCATCAACATGACCAATTGTTTTCCACAGACACAGTAAAGATCAGGTGCCTAAAATATATAGTATCTCTCTGGTTATAAAGAAGGCTGATTCTTTCTTCTAATTTATTTGATTTTTTTCATAATGACACTCTGATGATGCAACCTTGGCATTCCAATATAAAAGATCAACGAGTGACTTTCAGTACTTCCTAATATGTTTTCACTTTCTGCCAAATTGTATAAACTCATAGGCTAAGTGAGTTGTTCTCTAAAACAAATGGGAACAATTTAGCCTTAAGAAAAGCCCAACATCTATTTTTCACAAATTAGCCACTGATGGGTTTGCATTTCATGAAAATATTAAATGTCGATCTCACACTTGGTGAACTGCCCCACCTACTGATTCAAATGCAAACAGAAGAAATTCATCACCAACATATTGACAGCTTGTGATTTGTTTCAAGGCATACCATTTTACCAGTATTCTGAGGATATATTCCTACACACCAAGTTAATGGCAGGTCCTGACATAACCATTTTACTTACTTCTAACAAAAAGGGTGAGCAGCTTTTTAAGACATTCCTAGCAACGAACTTATTTAAATATAATTTGCTCAAAACTAAACAAAGCATAGAGGAATTGCTCAATATATAGTTTAGTGTATAAATCCACATTCAGAGTACTCCAGATACAGCTATTAATTTTGTCTTACACAGATCACAGATCATCTGCTGTAAACTGCTGGATGAGGCTTTTTTTTTTTTTTTTTTTTTTTTTTGAGATGGAGTCTCACTCTGTCGCCCAGGCTGGAGTGCAGTGGCGCAATGTCAGCTCACTGCAACCTCCATACATGAGACTTTTTTAAAAGATATTTTGAGGCAGTATTTGCTTAAATTGAGAAAAATGTGTTACAAAGTCACCCAATTTAGAAAATGCCATGTTAACATGTAGACTGACACATATTTACACGAGTCATTTTTTAAGCACAGACAATAACATCAAACAATAGAAAAAGTAACTTCCATGTAAGGTCAGCATATTGGATACTTGCTACTAAAAGAAGCTTGGAAGGATTGTCAGAAGGCAGGTCACTTATAGAATAATGACAAATGAATGCACATAGGAAAGACAATGGAAACGATTGAGTTGACTCACTTTTTATTGTGCATCAATGAAAATCAAAACAAGACCTTCCCCAAAATGAAATACTGGTAGATTTACGGAGGGCAGAGCATTTATTTACCTGATAAGAAATGAAATATCCTCAAGAATGCCTTTGTAATTGGTTCCCATATAACAGTCAGTATTACAGAATATTTTAAGCTAAATATGGTACATTTTGATGACTCCAACAAATATGTAGCCCAATTTTTTCCCCATGTATCTTTAATGTTATTTACATAATGTTTAGATTTAAACAATGCTACTGATCCCCATTCTTTCTGAAATATGTTTTCATGTAATCATTATCCATTCTTTTTTTTGGGAGGGGGGGCAGAGTTTCACTCTGTTGCCCAGGTTGGAGTGCAATGGCATGATCTCGGCCCACTACAACCTCTGCCTCCCGGGTTCAAGCGATTCTCCTGCCTCAGCCTCCCGAGTAGCTGGGATTACAGGTGTGCGCCACCACGCCCAGCTAATTTTGTATTTTTAGTAGAGATGGGGTTTCTCCATGTTGGTCAGGCTGGTCTTGAACTCTCAATCTCAGGTGATCCACCCACCTTGGCCTCCCAAAGTGCTGGGATTACAGGCGTGAGCCACCGTGCCCAGCCTCATTATCCGTTCTTTAAAGAGACTGAATTAAACATTTTATTTTTAAAATAAAAGCAACTGCAGCCGGCACAGTGGCTCACACCTGTAATCCTAGCACTTTGGGAGGCCGAGGCGGGCAGATCACGAGGTCAAGGGATCGAGACCATCCTGGCGAACATGGTGAAACCCCGTCTCTACTAAAAATACAAAAAAATATAGCCAGGCGTGGTGGCGGGCGCCTGTAGTCCCAGCTATTCGGGAAGCTGAGGCAGGAGAATGGAGTGAACCCGGGAGGAGGCGGAGCTTGCAGCGAGCCGAGATCGCCCCACCGCACCCTAGCCTGGGCGACAGAGTGAGACTCGGTCTCAAAAAAAAATAAAATAAAAATTAAAAAGAAATAAATAAATAAAAGAAACTGCTTTAAGGATAACTTTCTCAAATATACTAAAAAATAAAATTAGGTCTAAAAGTTGGATATATTCCTAAGTGATACCCATGTTTTAAGTCTATGTACAGATATATCAGAATAACAAGAACACAATAACAAGAATAATGGCACCGAACACTCATACAACATTTACCGTGGACTAGGCCACTAAACATTTTCATTATTTTTACCATCATGAAAACTCTATGAGGTAATATTATTGTCCTTCCTATTTAACAGATAAGGAAACTGATATGTAAGAGGTTAGGTAACTCGCCTAAGGTCACTTAGCTAGGAAGTGACAGGGCCTATTTCCAAATCAAGCACACTGACGCCAGTTTTCATGGCCATTAAGCACCACACTAGAGCTTCAGATTCTCCTACCCACTCTGAAAAAAGCTGATGGTCTCTCACAGGGAGTTTCTGACAAATGTCTATAGTTCTCAGAGGAGTAGAAGCTGTGGAATTTATCTGGTTCAAGGTGTTGTGAAGGTGGATGCCAAGATTTATATTGGGATTAGGAAAAAAAGATAAAAACATTATGTTTCATGAGGAAGAGTAGAAGACAAGTATGAGGAGAAAAAGAGGCAAAGAAAAGTGAACAACATAAGTATTAACTCCAGAAATCTGAAACAAAAAGAGAGGCAAATTTTATGAAAATAAAATCTAAGAAACAAAGCCAAGAAACAAATCACACCCCATCTTTAGGACGCAACAACCTGGCTCACAGATATACCACTTGACTGAAACTGCCACTTTGACTATAAATTTCCCCCAGGTTCCTTTCTATTATCCATCTTCCTGAACTATTACTTAAACACTGATCACCATCCCTACTTTTCTACCTCTTCCTCCTTTTGTCATTAACCCCATAGTGTAATATTGTATTTCTGGTTCCTCTCTCCTCACTGACAATCTCAGAAAGCTTGTCTTTCCATATTTATATTTCTGTTGCTTAAAACTCATCACTAATTATACATCCCACTGTGTCATGAAAATAACATGGGAAAGATGGAAATAATACACTGCATCACAAAGAGGCTCTTTCCTATTTTTCTATCATCAGAGCCATTCTCTACTTTCCTGGGCTTATCAGCCAGTCAATCCTTTGACTCCAACATCAATGCTCACGGATTCTGCCTCCTTCCCTTGTATGTCCACAGCTATTAAGAGTTTCCAAGTTTTAGTTATCTCACTTATTGGTTGCTAAAACAGTCACATAGCTCAGGCCCCTGCCCCAAACTTCTCCCACTCCAGTGCCATGTCCAGGTGCCAGATCTGTTTATCTCAAACATCACCCTCCAAGTGCACCAAGATTTCCTAATGGCAGTCAGAGATCTCATCTCCAGAATTTGTTTTTGAAGACCCATTTGACCAGGGAAAGCAACAGAGAAAAAGCAGCCTTTGAACCTGGGAGAATGAGTAAGAGTTCGCTGCAGAAAAGCAGTCTGCAAGAATGCTGCGGAATGATGCCATCAAGAAGCCTCTTTGGAAACCACCTGGAATTGGTTAACAAAGTTGCTGAGAGCCGAGCATTGCCTTGGTCTGTTGTACAGGCATCTTTATAAGGAAAAAGAAGCAGTCATGGACTAAACACACAGCAAACTGAAAGGCCTGAAGAAATAACTCTCCCTCCCCCACTTTTTCTTTCTGTGTTCAATGAGCAGAAAATAGTCATGGAGAAAAGGGGGTGGACAGCTGCTCTGCTCTTGCTTGTCAGTTTTCAGTTGGAGAGAAATGCACAGAGAGAATACCAGGAAAGGCTCATGGTCCCAGTCTGCTGTCATTTAATAGTTTTTCTGTCTGCTTTTTATAGGTATTTTGTCTTCTCCCTTGCTGTCAGCTGTCACTTCATGTGGTTGTCAGTGAACATGCCATATCTCAGTAGTTGAGGCCTAAGTGCTTGGCATAAAGAAATCCTCATTATTGAATTAAATAAATTTCTAAATTACTGAATTAGTGTGGATGCCTGAACCTTCCAGCATCAGCAGGCAAACAAGAGTAACAGCAAGGGAGAGACTTAGCTATGTTGAGAGAGGCAGCAAGTTGCCTGTGGCTTCCAGTTAGTTTGAAAAGTGGAATATGCAAAGGAAAATAATATAAACAGTGGTGTGAAGAAACTGTAGATGTAGATTCTGCTGCGTGAACTTGGACAAGTGGTTTATTTGCACTGTTTTTAGCTATAAAATTCTTCAATAATACATATTTTCCAATGTTGTGATGAAGAACCATCCACTACGGTTCCTTTGCTACGAGAGACAGTCAATAAATGTTAAATTTTCTATAATCCCACACCCATATAAAGAAATGTGTACAGTTAACTATACAAAATACCGAAGATCTTGATATTTTAGGTTGTTTACTATTAAACACACAGAGGTAGTGAGTTTACAAAGATAACATTGGAAAAGAGAGTACAATTTAGTCAGTTTGGATTAGAAAATGTGCATTGAAGAATAGTGAGAAATGTACTTAAAGAGGTGGCAAATGGAAGTGAGGATAAAACTGTTCAAATTTCATATAAAATGACAATATGCCATTTAATAAGTTCCATTTTCCTGGGATATACATGTGGATAAATAATCTAGAGTCAAACTGGCCCAGCTCAACACCCAGTTCTGTCATTTCCATGAGAGAGTAGAGGAGTTATTTAACCATCTGGAGCTTCAACATTTTTTCCCTTAACTAGGCTTCAATAATAGTATCTACTTCAGATGGTTGTGAACATTAAATGAGAGAATGCATGTAATGTATTTAGAACAGTGGCTAGCACAAAGTAACCTTCCAATAAATGTTAGTGGCTATTATTCTTGTGATCGCTGAGGTCATTCACCTCAGGAACTACTTTGTTCGGCACTATGATTGTATGTCCTATAAAGCTTTTCCAGTTGAGACAAATTGAGAAATACTATCTCCCTATGTTCCTATAGAATCTTAACCTACAATATCACTCCCCAAAATGAGTACTGGCTATTTGTTTTCATGTCCATCTCCCAAGTGGCACGAAGGGTTCCTTCCAAACAGGAACCATCTTACTCAACTTTGTAACATCATTCTCTAACAGTGCCTTACATATATGTATAAATCCCTCTGCTGGAAATATCCTTTACTATCTTCTTTAACTAGCAAATCCCTCTTTTTTTTTTGGAGGCAGTGTTTTGCTCTGTCACCCAGGTTGGAGTGCAGTGACGTGATCTCAGCTCACTGCAACATCAGCTTCCCGTGGTCAAGCAATTCTCGTGCCTCAGCCTCCCAAGTAGCTGGGATTACAGGCATGAGCCAGCACACCCAGCTAATTTTTTTGTGTTTAGTAGAGATGGGGTTTCACTACCATGTTGGTTAGCCTGGTCTCAAACTCCTGACCTCAAGTGATCCACGTGCCTCAGAATCCCAAAGTGTTGGGATTACAGGCATGAGCCACTGCAAGAGGCCACAAATCCCTCTTCATTCTTGAGAAACAAAATTGCTTCCAATGTGAAACATTCTCAGATGTTGATCTTAACAGGCAGACTTAAGATTCCCAGGGCAGTTTTCTTGCACCTCAACTATAATACTTACCACACTACAGTATAACTTATCTGTTCATCTACACACCAGTTTCTCTAACTGGACTGTGAACTCCATTTCAGGAATCTCATTCTATTCATTGTCTTAGCCCAGCCCAAACAGAACATAATGTATGGCAGATCCTCAAAATTTTTTTGGATGAATGGCTGATGAACAAATGAAGCAAGCAAGGACTAAACAGTATACAACGTGCTTATCAAATGGAATTTAAAGGACTATGAAGTAACTGGGCTTCAGGTTATCATTCATAAATAGTTATGACTACTGTAATTTTTACAGAGAAGAATACTTTGAAATTCACATATTCATGTGCTTAATTTAAAGGGATAACAGGAACATATACATGTAGGCAGATATTCGGAGTTACAGCAATTAATTAAGAGTTTACTTCTTTTCTTGAGTTTCCCTTTTGAAATAAAACAAAACCATTTGAAAATTTCATCATGATCATGAATAATATGTGGGGGTAAATTTTTGAAAGATATCAAGATTTAGATCGTTTCCTTCTTCAGTATAGGTTGTAATTTTCTGCTAAGCACACATTTGCGTAGAACAGACCAAAGGAAAAAGAGAAGATAGGGAGAAGCCTGGAAATGGGAAACAAAAGAGAAAGGAAAATGTAGAAACAAAAATAAAGACAGGAAAGAGGTGTGGTTTGCATTGGAAAAGTACAATGGGGAAAGATCTATATGTCATCTTAGATCATATTGCAGTTGTACCTAGGTTTGATCTAAAACTGTTCAATATGGCCATTTTTACAAGTACTAAATTTCCTTCATAACAATAAAAATAATGTTCTGAAATTTCATATAAAATTTTCCTCTAGGAAAACCACTATCTGCCATTCTTCTCTTCTGCTTCTTAATTTGAGGATGAATAAACTGAAATAGGAATTACAGGAGGGAAGCATAGCAAGGTGGCCAAACAGAAGTCTCCTGTGATCATCCTCCCCACAAGGACACCAAATGGAACAACTATCCACACAAAAGTCACCTTCATGAGAACCCAAAATCAGGTAAGCTATCATAGTACCTGGTTTTAAATTCATACCACTGAAAAGAGGCAGTGAAGAAGGTAGGAAAGACCATTTTGAATCACCAACACCATCCTCCCCCACTCCTATCCTTCCACCCCCCACCCCCAACATATACCCCCTGGCAGTGGCCACATGGCACGGAGACAGATTCTATGCACTTTGGGAGGAGACAGCAGAATGATTGTGGGACTTTGCATCATAATCCAATGCTGACATGTCACAGCAGAAAGCAATACTGGGTAGAACTCAGCCAGTGCCCACAGAGGGAGCATTTAGATAAGCCCTAACCAAGAGAGGTAGGGCCTATGCCAGCAATTTGTACCTGATTCACTGGAAACCTCGCCACCACAGGCTAAAGTGTTCTGCAGTGCTAAATCAACTTATAACACGGTCTCGGCCACAGGAACTGCCATTTTCCTGGGCAACACCTCCTGGTGTGGTGGGCACAGTCAGTGGACTTGGGGGCATATAACTTAGTGAGATACCACCAGGGCCAGCCAAGGGAATGCTTGTGTCAGCCCCCCCAACTGCCACCCAAGCAGTGCAGCCCACAGCTTAGGTAGAGAACTCTTGCTTCCACTTGAGGAGAGGAAAGGGAAGAGTAAAGAGGACTTTGTTTTGCCACTTCGATACCAGCTCACCCACAGGTGGAGAGGACACCATGAAGAGTCCTAAAGCCCCCATTCCAGACCTTAACTACTAGATGACATTCTAGACACATCCTGGACCAGAAGGGAACACATTGCTTTGACGGGAAAGACAGACTCCTAGCAGGATTCATCACCTGCTTACTAAAGAGCCCTTGAGCACTGACTAAGTAGTCAGCAGTGGTAGCCAGGAAATACTGCTGTGGGCCTTGAATGACAATCAGGGATGTGCTGGCTTCAGGTGTGACCCAATACATTCACAGCTTTGATGCCTACAGGGAGACACTACTTTTGCTTGAGGAAAGCATAGGGAAGAGGAAAGGGGAAATTCCTTACAGCTTAAGTATCAGCTCTGCTACAGCAGGGTAGAACACTAAGCAGGCTCTTGTGGTCCCTGATTCCAGGTCTTGGCTCCTGGATGACATTTCTGGACCTGCCCTATGCCAGAGGGGAGCACGTTCACCTGAAGCGTGAGTCCCAGGCCAGGAGACATTTACCACAAGCTGCCTGAAGAGCCCTTGGGCCTTCAATGAACATCAAAGGAGTCAAGCAGTATTTACCGCAGGCCTGGGGTGGTGATGGCCACAGGGAGAATCTCCTCTGCTTGTGAAAAGGGGAGGGAAGTGTGGGACAGACTTTGTCTTGTGGCTTGGGACCCAGCTCAGCTTTAACAGAAGAGAGCACTAGGCAGATTCCAAAGGTTCCCAACTGCAGGCCCTGGGTCCCAGATGGCATCTTTGGATCAGCCCAAGGCCAAAGGGAACTCGCTGCCCTGAAGGGAAGAACACAACCCTGGCTGACTTTGGCACATGCTAACTGTAGAACCCTAGGGCCTTGAGCAAACATAGGCAATAGCCTGGCAGTGTTTACTACATGCCTTGTATGAGAACCCGTGTTCTGCTGCCTTCAGGTCTGACCCAGTGCAGTACCAGTGGTGGTGGCCACAGGAGCATTTATGTCACCCCTTCCCCAGCTCCAGGTAGCTCAGCACACACAATAGAGACGGTTTAGGAGACAGTAAGGAAAAAGAACAAGAGTCTCTGCCTGGCAATACAGAGAATTCTTCCAGATATGATCCAATACCACTCTACATGTCTGCAAAAGCCACAGCATTAGTGGGCTTGGGATGCCTCTAATGCAGATATGGCTGCAGTGACCAAAAACTTAGATCACAATAGTCAAGTTCCTTCAAATACCTGAAAAGTCTTCCCAAGAAGGATGGGTACAAACAAGCCCAGAGTGCCAAGACCACAATAAATATTTAATTCATCAATACCCGGACACCAAGGAATATTCATAAGAATCAAGACCATTAAGGAAAACATGTCCTCAATAAATGAATATAGGCATCAGGGACCAAACCTGGAGAGGAAAATACGTGTGTGACCTTTCAGATGGATAATTCAAACTACCCGTTTTGAGGAAAGTCAATGAAATTCAAGATAACCCAGAGAAGGAATTCCGAATCCCATCAGAAAAATTTAACAGAGATATAAATAATTACAAATAATCAAGCAGAAATTCTGGAGTTAGAAAATGCAATGTCGTACTGAAGAATGCATCAGTCTCTTAAGAGCAGAAATGATAAAGCTGAAGAAACAATTAGCTTAAAAACAGGCTATTTAAAAATACACAAAGGAGACAAAAGAAAAAAGAATAAAATGGAACGACGTATGCCTACCAGATATACAAAACAGCCTTAAGGCCGGGCGCGGTGGCTCACGCCTGTAATCCCAGCACTTTGGGAGGCTGAGGTGGGCAGATCACGAGGTCAGGAGATCAAAACCATCCTGGCTAACACGGTGAAACCCCATCTCTACTAAAAATACAAAAAATTAGCCAGGCACGGGGGCAGGCGCCTGTAGTCCCAGCTACTTGGGAGGAGAAGGCAGGGGAATGGCGTGAACCTGGGAGGCGGAGCTTGCAGTGAGCCGAGATCACCCACTGCACTCCAGCCTGGGCGACAGAGTGAGACTCCGTCTCAAAATAAAAAAAAGAAAAGAAAAAGAAAACAGCCTCAAAAGGGCAAATCAAAGAAAGTTTATTCAAATAGATAATAGAAGAAAACTTTCCAAACCTAGAGAAAGATACCAATATACAAGTATAAGAAATATAGAACATAAATATAGATTTAACCCGAATAAGATCACCTCAAGACACTTAACCAAGTAACAGATAACAGATAAAGAACAGATCCTAAAATCATCAAGAGAAAGGAGACAAATAACATGCAATGGAGCTCCCATACATCGGGCAGCACACTGCTCAGTGGAAACCTTACAGGCAGGAGAGAGTGGCATGACATATATAAAGTGCCAAAGAAAAAGAACTATTACCTGAGATAGTATTTCCAGACAAAATATCCTTCAAACATGAAGGACAAATAAACACTTTCCAGATAAACAAAAGTTAAGGGATTTCATCAAACAAGAAATGCTAAAGAAAGTTCTTCAATCAGAAAGAAAAGGACATTAATGAGCAAGAAGAAATCATCTGAAGGTGCAAAATTCACTGGTAATAGTAAGTACACAGAAAAAACACAAGATATTGTACCACGGTAATTGCGGTATGTAAACTACACATATCTTGAGTAGAAACACTAAAAGATGAACATATTAAAAATAATAACTACAACAGCAACTTTTCAAGACAGTACAATAAGATATAAAGAGAAAAAACAAAAAGTTAAAAAGCAAGGGGATGAGGCTAAAGTGTAGTTTTTATCAGTTTTCTCTTTGCCTGTTTATTTATGCAAAATGTTTAGTTAGCATCAGTTTAAAATAATGAGTTATAAGATATTATTTGCAAGCCTCATGACAACCTCAAATAAACAACATACAAAGGATACACAGACAATAAAAAACAAGAAATGAAAACATACCACCAGAGACAATCACCTTCTCTAAAAGGAAGACAGGAAGAAAGGAAAGAAGAAAGAGAAGACCACAAAACAACCAGAAAAATATAACAAAATGGTAGGAGTAAGTCCTTACTTATCAATAGTAACATTGATTATAAGTGCACTAAACTCTCCAATCAAAAGACATAGAGGGGTTAAATGGTTTTTAAAAAAGCTCTTGCTTTTATAGTTCATTAAAATGCATTGTTGCCTTCAAGAAACACGCTTCGCCTATAAAGACACACATAGAAAATAAAGGGATGGAAAAAGATATTCCATGCCAATGGAAAAAGAGCAGGAGTAGACAAAATACATTTCAAAACTGTAAGAAGAGAGAGACAAGGTCATTATAAAATGTTAAAGGAGTCATTTCAGCAAGAGGATATAATGATTTGAAATACATGTGCAGCCAACACTGAAGCACCCAGATACGTGAAGCAGACATTATTAGAGCTAAAGACAAAGATAGAACCCAATACAATAATAGCTAGAGACTTCAACACTCCACTTTCAGCAGTGGACAGATCTTCCAGACAGAAAATCAACAAAGAAACATCAGATTTAATCTGCACTATAGACCAAATGGATCTAATAGATATTTACAGAGCATTTCATGCAATGACTATAGAATACACATTCTTTTCCTCAGCATATGGATCATTCTCAAGGACATACCACAAAACAAGTACTAAACATTAAAAAAACTTGAATGTTTGACCATAATGGAATAAAACTAGAAATCAATAACAAGGGGAATTTTGGAAACTATACAAAAACATGGAAATTGAACAATATGCTCCTGAATGACCAGTGGGTTAATAAAGACATTAAAAGAAAATTTAAAAATTTACTGAAACAAATGAATATGAAAACACAACATACCAAAACTGATGAGATACAACAAAAGCAGTACTACAAAGAACTTTAGAGCTATAACCTCCTACATCAAAAAAAAAAAAAAAAAAAGAAAAGAAAAGAAAAACTTCAAATAAATAACCTAACAAGGCAATGAACTAGGAAAGCAAGAGCAAACCAATAAAATCAGTGGTTGGGTGTGGTGACTCACGCCTGTAATCCCAGCACTTTGGGAGGCCAAGGTAGGTGGATCACAAGGTCAGGAGATTGAGACCATCCTGGCTAACACGGTGAAACCCCGTCTCTACCAAAAATACAAAAAATTAGCCAGGTGAGGTGGCGGGCACCTGTAGTCCCAGCTACTCGGGAGGCTGAGGCAGGAGAATGGCGTGAACCTGGGAGGCAGAGCTTGCAGTGAGCCAAGATCATGCCACTACACTCCAGCCTGGGTGACACAAGTGAGACTCTGACTCAAAACAAACAAACAAACAAACAAAAAATTCCTAGGCACATACAACCTACCAAGATTGAATCATGAAGAAATCCAAAACCTGAACAGATCAATAAACAAGTAATGAGATTGAAGCCAAAATAAAAAGTCTCCTAGTAAAGAAACACCAGAGACGGTTTGACTACTAAATTCTACCAAACATTTAAAGTAGAATTCATACCAATCCTACTCAAAATATTTTAAAAAAAATAAAGAGAGAGGAGGAGGGAATACTTCAGAATTCATTCTACAAGGCCAATATTACCAGTATACCAAAACTAGACTAGGACACATCAAAAAAGAAAACTACAGGCAATATGTTAGATGAATATTGATGCAAAAATCCTCAGCAAGAAAACAGCAAACTGAATTCAACAATACATTAGAAAGATCATTCACCAAGACCAAGTGGGATTCATCCTGGGGATGCAAGGATGGTTCAATCATCCTGGGGATGCAAGGATGCGCAAATCAATGTGATATAACATATCAACAGAATAAGGATAAAAACCTTATTATTTCAATTGATGCTGAACAGGCATTTGATAAAATTCAACATCCCTTCATGATAAAAATCCACAAAAAACTAGAGATGGAAGGAACATACTTCAACACAATAAGAGCTATTATATGACAGACCAACAGCTAGCATCATACTGAAAATGGGGAAAAACTAAAAGTTTTTCCTCTACGATCTGCAACACAACTAGGATGCCTAGTTTCACCACTGTTATTCAACATAATACTGGAAGCCCTAGCTAGAGCAATTAAATAACAGAAAGAAATAAAAGACCTCCAAATTGGAAAGGAATAAGTCAAATTACCTTCATTGCAGTGAATATAATCTTATATTTGGAAAAACCTAATGACTCAATCAAAAAACTATAAGAACTGACAAGTTCAGTAAAGTTGCAGGACACAAAATCAACAGACAAAAAACAGAGGCATTTCTATATGCCAACAGTGAAAAATCTGAAAAATAAATCAAGAAAGTAGTCCCATTTACAATAGCTACAAATAAAATAAAATATCTAGGAATTAACCAATGAACTGAAAGATTTCTACCATGAAAACTCTAAAAGATTGATGAAGGAAACTGAAGAGGACACCAAAATAAAATTAAAAAAATATTCCACGTTGATGGATTGGAAGATTCAATATTGTTAAAATGCCTATGCTACACAAAGCAATCTACAAATTCAGTGTGATCCCTATCAAAATTCCAGTGACATTCTTCACAAATATAGACACATACAACCCACCAAGAAAAAAATCCTACAACTTTTATGGAACCACAAAAGACTCAGAATAGCCAAAACCATCCTGAGTAAAAATAACAAAACTGGAAGAATCATATTACCTGACTTCAAATTATACTACAGATCTATAGTAACCAAAACACCATGGTACTGGCATAAAAACAGGCACATAGTAAAATGGAACAGAATAGAGAACCCAGAAACAAATCCATACATCTACAGTTAACTCATTTTTCACAAAAATGCCAAGAACATACATTGGGGGAAAGGACAGTGTCTTCAATAAATGGTACTTCGAAAACTGGATATCTATATGTAGAAGAATAAAACTAGCCCCTATCTCTCACTATATATGAAAATCAAAATAGATTATAAGACCTCAAACTATGAAACTACTACAAGAAAACATTGGGAAAACTGTCTAGGACACTAGACTAGGCAAAGATTTCTTGAGTAATATCCTAAAAGCACAGGCAACTAAGGCAAAAATGGGCAAAAAGGATCACATCAAGTTAAAAAGCTTCTGCAAAGCAAATGAAACAATCAACAAAGTGAAGAGCATCCCACAGGATGGTAGGAAATATCTGTGAAATACCCATCTGACAAGAGATTAATAACCAGAATATATAAGGAACTCAAACAACTCAATAGGAAAAAATCTATAGTCCAATCAAACAATGTGCAAAAAATCTGGATAGACGTTTCTCAAAAGAAGACATACAAATAGCAGACAGGTAGATGAAAAGGTGCTCAACATCACTGATCATCAGAGAAATGCCAATCAAAACTATAATCAGATATTATCATACCCCAGCCAAGAAGGCTTTCATCTGAAAGGCAATAACAAATGCTGGCGAGGATGTGGATTAAAAGGAAGCCTCGTATACTGCTGTTGGTGGGAAAGTAAATTAGTACAACCTCTATGGAGAACAGTTTGGAGGTTCCTAAAAAACTAAAAATTGAGCTACCATATGATCCAGCAATCCCACTGCTGGGTATATGCCCAAAAGAAAGGAAATCAGTATATCAAAGATATCTGCACTCCTATGTTTGTTGCTGCACTGTTTACAATAGCTAAGATTTGGAACAAAACAAATTGGCCATCAACAGAAGAATAAAGAAAGAAAATGTGGTAACTATACACAATGTAGTACTATTCAGCCAGTCAAAAAAAAAAAAAAAAAAAGAATGTGATCCTGTCAATTGCAACTACATGGATGGAACCGGTGATCATTATGTGGAGTGAAATAAGCCAGGCACAGAAAGAGAAACTTCACATATTCTCACTTATTCATGAGAGCCAAAAATTAAAACAATTGAAGTCATAGAGATAGATAGTAGAATGATGGTTAGCAAAGGATAGGAAAGGTAGGTGTCTAGGGAGAAGGTATGGTTAGTGGGTACAAAAGTATAGTTAGATAAAATAAGTAAGATGTAGTATTTGATAGCACAACAGGGTGACTATAGTCAACAATAAGTTATTTTATACTTTAAAATAACTAAAAGATTATAATTAGATTGTGTATAACAAAAAGAAAGAATAAGTACTTGAAGTGTTGCATATCACATTTACCCTGTCATTACTACACATAGTATGCCTGTATCAAAATATTTAATGCACTTCATAAATACTTACACCTACTATGGACTCACAAAAATAAAAATTAAAAAGAATTAGAAATGTTAAGAAAACTTAGAACATAATTCATTTTTCTATCTCATAACTAATAATATATTGAGAAGTGGTCAGTCTGATACAGCAAGTTAAAATAATAAAGAAAAGGGAAACATACTTAGATCTTGACGTAATATTTAACAATTAAAGTCTTCTATGAATCAATATGATCTTGCTTTAGTAAAATGTGAATTTTATCTGTTGCTTTGCTAACATTATACATTAGTTGTCACAACAGTAAATGAAATTGAGGCTTTGTACTCAGATGGTTTGATCATATGTGTTCCACTCTGTATAGGGATGGGTCACATGACACTGATGCAAACATATATATACTCATTACAAATTATCACTTCTTTTCATTGCAAAGTAAAGGAATAAAACGTTTAATAATGTACTCAAACTTAGCTATATAAAAACATGTAATGTGTAAATACACACAGTTAATCCAATGTGCAAATGAGTATTTAGGACTATAGATACATGGATTAGATTTGACCTACTGAGGCCGGGCGCGGTGGCTCAAGCCTGTAATCCCAGCACTTTGGGAGGCCGAGACGGGCGGATCACGAGGTCAGGAGATCAAGACCATCCTGCCTAACACGGTGAAACCCCGTCTCTACTAAAAAATACAAAAACTAGCCGGGCGAGGTGGCGGGCGCCTGTAGTCCCAGCTACTCGGGAGGCTGAGGCAGGAGAATGGCGTAAACCGGGAGGCGGAGCTTGCAGTGAGCTGAGATCCGGCCACTGCACTCCAGTCGGGCAACAGAGCGAGACTCCGCCTCAAAAAAAAAAAAAAAAAAAAAAAAGATTTGACCTACTGAGTGACAACAGACTCACAGACTCTCAGCCGCTGAGACTAATACACATTTGTGGATTATTGACTTGAATTATCAAGACAGTGTTTGTCCATCAGCTTTTTTTTAAACAGGAAAGCTAATTATATCTATGTATTACATCTCTCTCTGATCTTGGGATGCTCATTCTGTTTTCAAGAAAAAAAAAAACTTCCATAAAATATCGAACCATATTTGGAAAAATCAACATTCTTTCAAATGCAGAGGCACTTAAATACATCGCTAAATAGGATTACCTTTGTCAAGCAAAGTGGAAAAAAATCAAGGCTACAGATACAATCTACAATCCTTAACGTTTCTAGGATCTTCTTCCATTAGAGTTAAAAGTAATTAAAAATAAAGATACAGGGAGAATTCAACACTGTTATACTCCATACTAATAATAAATACACTTGGCTTTGTGTTTTAATGTTTTGTTTTGTTTTGTTTTTGAGGTGGAGTCTCGCATTGTTGCCCAGGCCACAGTGCAGTGGCGTGATCTAGGTTCACTGCAACCTCCGCCTCCCAGGTTCAAGCGATTCTCCTGCCTCAGCCTCCTGAGTAGCTGGGATTACAGGCGCTCGCTACCACGCCTGGCTAATTTTTTTTTTTTTTTTTTTTGCATTTTTGGTAGAGACAGGGTTTCACCATGTTGGCCAGGCTGGTCTTGAACTCCTGACCTTGTGATCTGCCCGCCTTGGCCTCCCAAAGTGCTGGGATTACAGGCGTGAGCCACTGCGCCCAGACTGGCTTTGTGCTTTAAAGCAATCATAAATCACCTCAACTCCTGTATTTACCAGTTTTATATTATGTAAGTTATTTAAAATAAATTTGCATACCCTGAACATTTCCCCACTGAGGAAGTTGGTCAGGAAATAGCTTGAACAAAACACCCACTGGTGTTGTGAAGGGAGCAAAACAAATAGATGACCTGTTTCCTACCTTTAAAAAGCTAGAAACAGGTTGAGGACACCAAAGAGAACATTTAAAAGTAACTCAAGGGCATTTAGAAAGCAAAATGCTCATGTTAATGGAATGCATATTAAGAAAATGAAAGGCTCCACTCAGGCATAGTTAACTCTCTTCAGTATTCTCAAAGCTGGTATCAGGAATAATTAGAAGAAATAAACGAGATTGTAAAGGAAGTAAGTTCAGTGATTAGTTGAGTCAAATGTATCAGAAATTTTATTTGGGGAAGTGGTATGTAACAGGCACATGGGCTGACAATGTGACTCAAATGGATAAGTGAGAAAAACCAAATTGGCCTGGTTGAAGCAAGGGTACAGTTCAAACACACTGAACACTGAATTTGAGAGCAATGGGGCTTAGATGGTGAACTGATGGATAACAATGGCAGGTGAATATTTGAGAAAACATTAATTTTTATTTTCATAATCGCTAGTGCTACATTTTTCATTTAAAGGAAATATAATTTTACAAAACTCAAAGTAGACGTGTGTGTGTGTGTGTGTGTGTGTGTGTGTGTGTGTGCGTGTGTGTATTCATTTGTATGTGGAGCTGGCATCTTGCTACATTGCTCAGGCTGGTTTTGAACTCCAGGGCTCAAGCGATCAACCCATGTCAGCCTCTCGACTACCTAGGACTACTGGCATGTGGACAAATATTATAAATGTTTTACGGAAACTCATGTTTATGAAAATCTGAATCACTAAATTAAGAATCAAGAGAGATGAATGAATACTATTAGCTAAAAGCTGCAGGATTAAATGAATCATGAAATTTTAGCCATCTCTGTTTACTGAAGATAGAAGAAATTTCAATTCCACAATTGCCAGACCTTTACTTTGAAAGTGGACAATTGGGAAATATTGTATTCCTATCATTGACTTCTTTTCTAGCCTATGTCTTCTATTCACAGTGGTCAAAGCCAATGCTTGAGTCTTTTTCTTTTATTTGTCATTAACCCTATTCTCCTCCATTCTCGAGTGTGACTTTTATAACATTTTAGGTGTACAAATACACAGTTTCATAACATATATCAATAGAAAGATAATTCAATAAATTGTTGTATCAGTCCATTTTCATGCTGCTAAGAAGAAATACTCAAGACTGGGTAATTTACAAAGAAAAAGAGGTTTAATGGACTCACAGTTCCGCATGGCTGGAGAGGCCCCACAATCATGGTAGAAGGCGAAGGAGCAGCAAAGGCATGTCATGGCAGCAAGCAAGAGTGCATGTGCATGGGAACTGCTCTTTATAAAACCATCAGTTCTCGTGAGACTTATTCACTATCATGAGAACAGCATGGGAAAAAAACCACCTCCTTCCACCAGGTCCCTCCCACAACACATGAAGATTATGGGAGCTACATTTCAAGATGAGATTTGGGTGGGAAGACAGTCAAACTATATCAATTGAATTTCAGTGTTAATTTTATCCCCCTGGAAAAACCAAAACAATGGATACATGTACCAACATTTTGTACATTTACTTCACAGTTCTTACCCCGAAGGAACCCATTATTCAAAAATGAAAGAAAAATACATAGACACACTTGAGCCATGAAGTACAAGTACTACCACACAAGTCATCAGAAGAGCTATATTCAAAATTAGACTCTTAATTAGCAGCTTTATACCATAAGCAGATTTATTATTGTGCCACAGTTTCTTCATCTACAAAATAAGATCAGTGTACTAAGTGCTAGTCAGCTCACAGACACTATAGGGAAGCTGAGCAGGTAGTAATACTGTCAAAATTGTCAAAGGTATAGATCATAGTCCCTAAAGATAGATGACAAAGAATTGACTACATCCCTAGATTCAAAAATATCCACTGCTATAATAAGTGAACATTATTGATAGTGATAACAATGATTACAACAAATACCATGTGTAACATGCAGCAGGTACCATTTTAAACATTTTACAAGTATTAACTCAATTATCAATAATCCTAAAGGGTACATACTATTATTATCCCCATTTTATAGATGAAGAGACTGAGATATTACATATCATACCCAAGGTCAGACCAGTTACGAAGTGGTAGAAGTGAGTTTTGAACCCAGTGTGTCTGGCTCCAGAGCCTGCATCTCTAATCATGCTTCTCTAAGCCAGTGCTATTTGCTAGTGGGTCTTTGGTTCACATTTTATAATGACCTCCTGCAGATCAGCAGAAAGAACAAATAAAGCAAGTGAAGTTCACTAATACATATTCTATAGTAAAGGGCTATGTTTGGCAGAGAAATGCAGGTACATCAATCCCTCATTTTGATCATCAGACAATTAAAAAATAAACATATCTGGCTTCAATCAATAACATCAAAAAGTTTTACTAATATGAAAAGAATCCAGTTTTTCAAACTAAAAATGATTATGTGTCCTCCATAAACTGAGCATTATCATTTTTTCCTTATAGAAAGAAAAACAGAGGGATCATTAAATTGGGTTTGTTCTAATACAACCGTCATTTTACTCCCAATTGAAAAATCTACCTAGTAAACTATGAGAGAAAATATGAAATAGATTTTAGGTATTTTTTCTCCTTATTTTGTGATAAGCAACATGGAGTTTATTCATATATCCTAAAAAATGCCACAGAAGTTAATGGTAATTATTAATTACTATTTTTATTGAGGTACAATATAAACATTTCTTCAGTACATTACTACTTTTACTGACAGTCAAATTACACGAGTTAAATCACAGGATATAGAAGCTAAGGAGATCCTTTAAATAAAAAGCATTTGCTGCCTCTATAAAATTCTGTCAATTAACTTTGAATATAGCCTCCCACAATTTAATCTGATAAAAAGTCAGCATTAGTGGACAATGGCATTTGTAACAAAAGCATGAATTATACAAATGATAGCTGGTTGCCTACCTTACACATTTTAGCACTAAATTCACCACCTCACCTTTAATGTTTATGCTATCCACTGAAATATCTTTTCAAATGAGGAATATTGAAAGTGTGACATTTAATATAATCAAAATGATCATGACCACAATCATCTGATGAAATGAGAAAATCCAACAAAGTACACAAGACATTCAAGATTCTTAGCAAAATGAAGATGATTATTGAGATGGGGGTATGAATACAGTCCTGCCTAGAGAAAGGGCAATGACAGCTCAAGGTCTTCCATAAGACCTATGAAACTCACAAACTCTTAGAAGATGAAGAACAGTTGTATTCATAGCTTTGAGGCTCTGAGACATATCTATAATCATTAGTAACCAGAAGTCTCATGACTCTTGTATGCCATACAAAGTTTAACAGAATTGAATACTACAATGAAAAATCTTGGCAAAAACCCAAGGAGTCATAGGACATGCATCAATTTGCTAAATGTGATTCAAAAGCCTAAGTTAAAAGGCCATTTTTACAGTGGAGCACGATGTATGGGGGAATGATGCTGTACATACCATCCAAGCTTATCTTACACACTGAGGCAAAAAATTTCTGAGGGATAATTTCACTATACTTATACAACTCCTAGATACCACAACAATAGCATCTCTAGGATGCATACATTTAAAAAAATTTCTCAATATGTTGTATCAACAGAACATAAATATGTGCACCTCTAAGTATAGATAACAAAAATACACAGAGGAATGTGATCTTTGTATAGACTAACTGAGGAATTTTCCATTCAGGTAATCACTGACATAAATAAAAGAGATAATCCCAAGATTTTTTTACACTATATTCACATGTCTTATTAGGCCTTTAAAACAATTGTATTTATAACCATCTCCTTAACGAGGCCGGGGGTGAGAAAAACTTCACCATGAAACAATTGCAACTCTTATTTTAGGTGGCAACAAATCTGACTGTTCACAAAATATACTGCACTGATTAGGTGATAGGAAAGAGTTATAAATAAGAAAATAAGAATATATCCCAGCTTTTCTCCATTGCCTTTATTTTGTGGCTTTACTAGTTTGGAATGTGATTTCACAGATCAAACTGTGGGTATATAAGCTCAATATTGAATATCAAAAATACACTGAAATCAACATAAGCATCAGTGCTTTTGGAATATCCACACAATTCCATCTCATCCAAATGTATGGCATATATACATAGTCATTGAGGATAATATAACTACAGCAATTCAAACTAAATATCTATTAAATAAGGATTGTGACCGTGACCACTAAGTTTTGACACTTAATACACACTCTAATTAAGGCAATATTTAATGAACTAGTGGTGGTTACTAAGAAAAATAATGAGCAAATCTGGCCTTATCATTAGACAATTCTTAACAATTGTGACAGTATTGTCAGTGAGAATTCAAGTACCTAGATCATTTCTGTCAACATTTTACTGACAAAAATGCCCTAATAGAATCCTTGACCTTCAATAAAGAGTTTAAATCCATCAAGCACAAATCATTAAGTATTTTTCAAAAGCATACCATAGCAATTCTGACATTTTACAAGGTCATTTTTCAGAAGCATAAATGGATAAAGGTTTTATTCTGTAAAATTACTAACATAACTTTTATGAATTGTATGAAATTAAAATTAACTAGGTCAATCACATTCAATGTTTTATTTGCTAGTATCAATAACTGTGTAACAAAAATAATTTAAATCAAAAATGGTCATTTCTACATTTCCAACCATTATACTCAATTGTGAATGAAGCAATCTGAGGATGAATCTTACTGGAGAAACTTACTGGAGAATTAACTTTCAAAAGAACTGCTTTGAATTTCAGATTCTCAGCTATTTGTCTGACTGAATTTTATCTCTAGGTGAAGAGTAGAGATAAATAAGCATATAATGTAATGTGGCCCTTCATAGAAATCTAGGGTGTAAATACAATGGAAACAATTAAATTCATGATTTGAGTTGTTAACCCTTTCTTTTTTTCAAGCCTAGTTATTTAAATAGGACTATCTGCTTTGATTAGGTTTGGATTTTATATGAATGTCTGATGTCACTTTTTTAAAATATTAACTAGGATCCTAGACTCAGAAAATATACTCTATATATTCTTCTGAGCTACAATCTTCTACACATGACTACTTATAAGACAGTAGCCTACAGCCACTTAACTGAGAAGAAAAAAAAAAAAGAAAATATACTCTTCAGGTATTAACTGCCTTAACCAATATTAGAGCGTATTCAAATAATTAATCTTTAGAGAGGGCTAACTAACACATTTCATTCATTTGTCAATTATCTCCTTTATAAACTGTGATTGTGTACTGCTGTAAGGTATTATATATTAATAAAACCTGCCAATTTTCCATAATAAATTGGACCCAATTTTATTTTGAAATGTGGCTGAGAATACCCAGTGAGGCTTCAACTACTGAATACCTCCAAAATCCCTAGCCTCAGCCCAGACTGGTCTATGAGTTCCGGATCATATGCTTTGCTGGTTGCTGAACATCTCCAGCTGCTTATCATATTCAATAGGATTTAATAACTCATTCTTTCTTTCTCTTACCAAACGTTATATTCCTCCTGTATTATCTCAATGACTGACATCACCAGATACCTCCAATGGTCCTAAACTCCAAAGAATTCCAATCTGGCTTCCATCTATACTAAGTGTTAGAAAATAATACATTAAGATCAGTAACATTCTTGATACTGTCAAACTTAAAATATATTTGCTGCCTTTATCTGACTTAACTCTAAGCAATAATCTACACGACTAAACTAGTCCCTCCTTTCTTCCTGAAACAATTTCTTCTCTTGGCATTTATTATACCATATCTTTCTTCATTTTGCCACTTCTTTGTTGGCATTTTCTTTGCTGGCTGCTCTTCTTCCCACTGGCCCTTCAAATATTAGCATTCAGGAATTAATCCTGGGCCCTCTTTATTTTTCTCTCTCTACAGTTCTTCTTTAGGTCATTGATATGGTTAGGCTTTGTGTCCTCACCAAAATCTCATCTTGAATTGTAATCCCCATAATCCCCACGTGTCAAGGGAGAGACCAAGTGGAGGTAATTGAATCATGGGGGTGGTTTCGCCCATGCTGTTCTCACGATAGTGAGTTCCCATGACATCTGAATAGTTTTAAAAGGGGCTCTTCCTGCTTCTTTTGGCACTTCTCCTTCTGCTGCCTTAGGAAGAAGGTGCCTTGCTTCCCCTTCACCTTCTGCCATGATTAAAGTTTCCTGAGGCCTCCCCGGCCATGCTGAACTGAGTCAATTAAACCTCTTTTCTTTATAAATTACCCTGTCTCATGTATTTCCTTATAGCAATGTGAGAATGGACTAATACAGTAATTTTATACATTCTCATGGTTTTAAATTCCATACATACATGGATGGACTCCTAACCTCTCTCTCAAAGCCATATATTCTTCTGAGCTACAATTTTCTACACATGACTGCCTACAAGACAGTAGCCTATAGCCACTTAATTATCTTATTTCTCAAATGTATTGTCCGAAGCTTAACTTTTGTTTTTCTCATTCGTCCTCATCGCAATAAGTAGCACTGTCATCCAACTTGCTGCATGAGCAAGATACATGGGAATCATATTAGACCTCTGCTTCCCCTTTATCTCTCACTTCCCCAAGTTTAATGTGTCACTAATTAACTGTTAAGTTCACTTTCTAAATATTTAGCTCCCCCTTAACATCCTCACTTCTACTGCTTTAGTTCAAGTCATTACAATGTCTAATTGAAACTGTTGTTTAAAAGCCTCCTAATTTTCTCCCATCAATCCTAAACTTTCCTACCAAAAGCAATCATTCTAAAACGCAATTTGATCATACCATCACAAAACCCTGTTTAAAAACACATTTAAGGTTACCCATAGGTTACAGTAAAAAGGTCCTTTACCAGTTGTCTCCAATGTACCTCCCTCCTATCCTTCATACCACATTCTCCAACCAAACATTTCATGTCTTACTCCCCATCATGTGATACTTTATCATACCCTTGTCCATGTAGTTTCTTCTGCCCTGAAGACCTTTCCATTTTTTGGAAATAAAAATCTACATAGACCTGAAATCCCAGTTCAAATATTATTTTGCTTTGAAAACATCTCAATTCGTCTTTATTCTTTAATAGTATTATTCCTCCATGCCTCTTTATAGCAGTTACCACATTATAGTATAGCAATTACTTTATATATCTGCCTGATATAGTTAGGCTCTGAGTCCCCACCCAAATCTCATTTTAATTGCAATCCCCAGTGTTGGGGGAGGGACCTGGTGGGAGGTGACTGCATCATGGGGGCAGATTTCCCCTTTGCTATTCTCCTGAGAGTGAGTGCCATGTCAAGATGTGCTTGCTTCCACTGTGCCTTCTGCCATGATTACAAGTTTCCTGAGGCCTTCCCCAAAGCAGAAGCCTGTACAGCCCACAGAACCATGAGCCAATTAAACCTCTTTTCTTTATAAATGACAGTCTCACATACGTCTTTATAGCAGTGTGAGAACAAACTAACAGACTTCCTCTCTTTTGAATATAAGGAGCTCTTTGAGGATGCAAACTACATCTTATTCATCTTAGTATCTCCAGCTGCCAAGAACATGGGGGCCTAAGATACAAAACTGTCTCCCAAAAAGTCAAGATATTGGTCTACTGGACTTCTTCACCAATAATCCTATGACAAGAAGTAATTCTTCCTCTGGATTAACATGGAACACTCTCCAGTGGACCACAGAGTATCCTGTCACACTGGTGTGATATTGATATCATCAGTTTTAAAGTAAGAAACAAAGAATATTATTTTCGTAAATACTTTGTTGAAATTTTTGATTCAACAACTTTTTAACAAAACAAAGTGGATTCCATGTTTTCTCTAGAATGAGGTCATTGTAACTTGTTTGTATCCCACCAGGTCTTTTGGGAGAGAGAGAACACAACAGAACTGCCACTTACACCATGTTTTCAGCTAGAAGCAAGTTTGTAAACTTCTTTACTGATTCCCCACTTAAAGACTGTCTCTTTATTCTGCCCTTTGAATACCTTCTAGAAAAGTCTCTTTTGTTAATTCTGCTTCTATGCATTGGTCATATCATCACCCCATCTTATTCCCTGAGCTGTAATCAGATGTGATCATCACACATGGATTAATTGGATATACAAAATGCAAAGCAAAGGTACATTGCCTGCTAACACAAACATCGGAATAATACCTCAAATAAAAAGAATAGGAAAACTATTTTGGGGAAGTAGGAGAGAGAGAATGGGCAGGTCATTCCGTATCATGCCTGTGGCTTAAAAGAGAAAGAAATATGTCAGTATGAGACATAATATGCTCAGTATTATAAAATATCATCTATTATCTGATTTTTGCCAGGAAAGCTCTGTTCCAGATCTCTTTCCAGAAATACTTTTAATTAGGAGCAAGTACTAAAGTATTAAAGGGACTATGACAAATAACATGGCTTGTGTTAAAAAGACAAAGGGTAAATCTTTTTTTGTTATGTGCTTTCATTATCTTGGTTTTATCACTGCCCTTTGCCCAATCATCTTTTCACAGTTCTATTGAGGTTTAATGCCAACTAACCAGTAAAAATACTGTCAATACTCTTCCTCATAGTTCTAAATGGATCCAACTTCTCTATAATCATCATATTAACATTTCAGGCTAGAGAGTGGTCTAGCAGTATGCATATCAAGGATATTCCCCTATACTTGCGAAGTATACATCTATGAACCTTAAATAACAGTTGTGAACCCCAGGGATTATGAAAATTTAGTAAGGGTATGGGTCTCAATGTGTTTGACCACCTGGAGATGCATAATATATTCCAGGGGAAAGAGACACTGAAGGAAACCCTTTGAAAAGATATTGGAGATCAATATTTTGATTACTTCATCAACGCATGCTAGGTATTTTGGAGTATATGTTCTTTCTAAAGAAATGCTTATAAGCCGGCCAGGCACAGTGGCTCACACCTGTAATCCCAGCACGCTGGGAGGCTGAGGAGGGCGAATCACAAGGTCAGGAGATCGAGACCATCCTGGCTAACACGGTGAAACCCCGTCTCTACTAAAAAATACAAAAACTTAGCCGGGCGTGGTGGCAGGTGTCTAAAGTCCCAGCTACTTGGGAGGCTGAGGCAGGAGAATGGCATGAACCCAGAAGGTGGAGCTTGCAGTGAGTGGAGATCGCACCACTGCACTCCAGCCTGGGCGACAGAGCGAGACTCCATCTCAAAGAAATGCTTATGAGTTGAAGCACAGTAACTGCACTTAAAGTACACTGAAGTTTGTTTATACCACCCCACAAGCTTAGAGACTGAGAAAACATACTGTTGGGTATATGTGTTCACATATATACAATAACCTGGTTTTTCCAGTCATCCATTATGGAAATGAAGCTTTTATAACGTGCTAACCTCTAAAAGCACTACATTGATTAAACGGCAAACCTCTTAAAGCTACTGATATGATGCTACTTTATCCTCAATGAATAGCAGGAAAACAAATAAGCAATGATTTATTGTAAAGCTTGATGAAAAGTTAAAGAGAAAATAATATTGAAGCAATTAGCAAATTCATAAATTATAACATAGTAAAAAAATGACCATAAAACAGAATACCTTGATTTCAATCACTATGTCCCCATTTATTATCTGTGTTATCTTGGGCAAGTTATGTATTTCTCTTTGCATTATTTTCCTCATGTATAAAATGGGACTAATAGGCCAGGCATGGTAGCTCATGCCTGTAATCCCAGCACTTTGGGAGGGTGAGGCAGGTGGATCACCTGAGGTCAGGAGTTCAAGACTAGCCTGGCCAACATGGAGAAACCCCTTCTCTACTAAAAAATACAAAAAAAAAAAAAAAATAGCCAGGTACGTTGGCGTGCATCTGTAATTCCAGCTACTTGGGAGGCTGAGGCAGGAGAATCGCTTGAACCTGGGAGGCAGAGGTTGCAGTGAACGAGATCGTGTCATTGCACTCCAGTCTGGGTAACAAGAGTGAAAGTTCATCTCAAAAACGAAAGGAACTAATGATAAGTAACCTCAAAGGATTATTGAGAAGATAAAATGAGTTGATGCATGTAAGACAATTACAACAATGCTTAGCACAGAGTAAATGTTATGTGTGAGCCATTATCATTATTTCTTTTCCACCTTCCATCTGCAAGTTTATTTAAATTGAATTTTTTTAAATGAACAAAATTACATCATTCACTGAGAAGTCAGAAAGTACACAAACTACCATTTAAGGTGCTGCATTTTGAAGGAAGGGGTTACTGAGAAAAGAGAGAAAGTACTGAGATATATTCCAGACTCCAGTGATACTGATAATGATAGCAAATATAACTCTTCAAGGTAACATTTACCTTATTCCAACAAAGACAAATAATTAAGCACCCTTAGTGGCATTAGCTTCCTCTTAGCAAAGAAAAGGCACAGAAGAAAAAGAAAGATCCCAATTACCTTTATTTGATCATTGTATACTGTATACAGGTATCAAAGTATCAGATGTAGCCCCCAAAATATGCGTAACTATTACGTATCAATAAATAACAAACAAAACTTTTTCGAAAAAAACAGAGTAGAGGAGCCCAGAGCAGGCAGTATTGCAGAAAACACTTTGAGGGAGCTATGAAGAATAAGAGCCAGGTGCAGTGGCTCTCTATACTATGGCCTTCCTGGGCTGTCTCCAGACTATACGATACTGTTGTGAAAATTAGAAATGCACACTCTAGTTGGAAATAGGCCTGTGGCTACATAGCTTGACAAGTAGAGCCCATGTCAAATTTCAGCCCCTAATCAAACCATCAGCAAGGCACCCTTGTGCAATGAACAACTCTGGTTTATTGCCAGAACAACAAAATCCCTGGCTCAATCTTTAGTACTATGCCCCTACAAAGAGCTTCTTTGAAAGGCAGAAATGGAAAGACTGGGGTCTTCCAAACCTGGCACAAATAGCTTTTTCTACTGCTTAGCTCTCTACTTTCTCTAGGGTGAGGTTGACGTTTTCTCTTTGCTAAACTCTCAGAATAAGTAAGGAATAACTGAGAAAACCAGAATTCAGTATAGTCTGGGATATGTACAAACAGCTGAGATTTTATGTAGAAATGTAAATAACTTACATAAATTAAAAGATGTGATTGTACGTGCAACTTAGCATAAGACATTAAAACAATGTTGATTATCCTTCGACATACATATGCATGACTCTCTATATGTTTTAAAATAACTATTATGATGTCACTTCTAGAAGACAAAAAACTCCATTACTAAAATTGTATGATTCATTTTATACTTTACTAATTAAGAATGTGAAGTGATAAACATCATAAACAGAAAGGAAACTAGTGGTCTGAAGAGCTGGTTTTTAAATTTCTTATATACTTCCTAGGGGCCCTCCAAAATAATTTATTTGGAGTTCACTAATCAAATAAACTAAGCTATCTTAGATGCAGGTTAGCAAATCTCAATTCCAATATATTTCCACATGCACTAATATACTGTTGAAAACATTATCATACCGAGAAGTTACATTATCTTCTAGAATGCAATTCTCCAACACCTTCATAAATGAGGTTATTATAATGGCGCTCAAATACCTCTCTGCCAAACTGAAATACAGTAAAATAGCACAACTGAAATATTCTTCAATGGTCCTGGATAAAGTTGCAAAGCTCAGACAATCCACTGAGAATTCAGGTTTGTTGCTAACTTTTCTGGATTAAAAAGATGAGGAAATCATCAACAATCATAATTACTTTACCAATTCCACTCATTCTGTAGGACTAAGTTCCTAGAGAAATGGCTGCTTAAGAATGGAGCATGAAGAAATAAGTGAGAGAGACCTTAGTGCTCCATCATAGATAACAATACAGCCACAATAAGAATACTTCGAAATTTACACAAAAGATTTTTTGTAACATATGTATGATCCATTTTGGCAGTTTATCAATAATCAATAAATGCTAAATTTACTATAAACTACAAGAACAAGATAATGCATACCTTTTAATATTCTGGATAGAGAATATTATTTCTATGGGGAAGAGGACTTTGTGACGTGATGCTTTAAAGCCAGTTAGCAGAAGATCCAAAAGAAGTGAAAGTCATTTCTTCTTTTTTAAAAATTAGAACAGATTTTTGTGAGTACACTTTCAGTCCCCCTCAGACACACAAAGAATATAAAGATCTTTCTTAGATCATAGATTTAGTTGGAATGTGAATAAAATTCTCACTTCACTAGAGCAAAGTTGTTCAATTTGTAATTAATTCACGCCTAGTACACAGTATGACCTCAGTCTACAGTAAATCAAAAGAACACTTAGAAGTGCAATATTCATTTGACTAAATAGTTAAAACACAGACAGAAAAGTAAAGATTGTCTCTAAAGTCCAATCAAACGAAGCACAAATCCCTAGAGTTGAAGCAAAGGTTAATGATAAAGCAATACAACTTATTTCCATGTACCAACACTAAACTAATTCGAGTTCCACTGTATTTTTTACTTTGAAAATGTTGATATAGTACATCCACAGATGGTTTTTCTAGATTATCACATTGTTTTAATCCTCTGACCACTTTTTCTGTCAACACTATCCTCTTCAGCCTTTTCTGATTCAGTGGCTACGATAAGATATTTACTGGACAGTACTATGTTTGGCTCAAGCCCCAAACCTACAACAGATCTTGATTCTTTGCTTTAAAAAAAAAAAAAAAAAAGTTCTGCATCCAGTCCATCAACAAATCCTGCTGGATTCTGCTTCTGAAGATACGTTTTTCAAGTTCCCCAACTCATATGCTTTTAAAATTACTTTCCCTAACCATCACATTTAAGCCCCCACCTAAGCACTTTCCCATCATATTACTGTATTTTATCTTCTTTAGAGCACCAATACTATCTAAAATTCACAGTAATATAATTACATGTTTATTATTATATTTTTACTGTTAGACTGTACGTTCTAAAAGAGTCAAGATCACATCTGCCTTAATCAGAGCTATATCCCCCAAGGCCTAGACTAGCATCTGGCACAGAACAGACCCTCTCTCTCTCTGTCTCTCTCTCTCTCTATATATATATATTTATATTATATTATATTTATATTTATATTTATAATATAAGAATGTATAGAATAATGAATTTACTGAACATTATTAAGGAACCCATACTGTCTGGAAAGACTGCTTGCTACATACTTCTTGAAAATAAAAAATGCATTTCCAAGAAAATATAAGCAGTTTTCGACAACAAAAAATTAATTAGCAATTCTATAAACCAAATGCCTACTGAGGTGGCAAGCATATTCCACCACTCTGAACAGTTTTATCACTATCTTGGCTTTTCTTTTATTGGATATTCAACTGTTGTCTTCTCTATTCCCATTTCTAAACTTCAAAATTCAGTGGCCCCAAAGTTCACTGGATCTTTTTGATCATGTTGATATTTGAGTTTACAAAGTAATGAGAGGACTCAGATAAAAACAGGCTAGAAATAAGAGAATAACTAAGCAGAAGGGCTTTGGAAAACACTGTGTATCATAATACACAATGATTCAGTTAATACACATCAGTTTAAGCATCTCTAAATAACAACAAAACAAAATTTGGATCCTAGGAGATTCTTGAAGGGAGTAGGAAGACATAGTTATCTTGAGTCTAAGTAAGCAAGCAGGGCCTAAAATACAGAAAGAAAGAGATGCTAGCATGGCAAAACAAGATAAACAAAATCCATTTCTACCACAGAGAATTCAGAGTTACTCATTCCATGGGTCATAGGTCTAATGGAGTAATAATCATTCTGTAAAAACTAGTAGTGTATGGCATATGATAGAAATTCAATACATATTTGCTGAATGAGCAAATAAGATGAGGAGGACAGCCTCAATGGCTGACTGGAAAAACTGCTAGAACACTGCTGTTATCTAATTTCTACAGCAAATTCGTCTCTATGTAGGCCATCATTTCTTATTAACACCTATACACAGAAATGTATCTCCTAATACCCAAACATCAACTGATATAAGATTTGTGAAACAAAGTAAATTTCTTCCTAGGTTAATTATGCAGGTGTCTAGGTCTGGTGAGAGAAGGGAGGCATGTATTTCTGAGAGAAACAGGCAAAAGGACTATTTTATATAGTTCAATTACACTAAATTTAGGCTTATGATACTAGCTGCAAGGCTTGTAAAAAAATTTTATCTTTCATTAAAATTTGGTCTCAAAAAAATCTGTAATCACTGCTTAGTAAAGGAGATTAGCATTAAATACCACTAGAAAAATGTATTTTCCACAACCACCAAATTCTGAACATTGGTTACTGTTAAGTCTATTGAATGGTTTATTTAACACATAGCTGGTGCCTTCATTAAAAGTTACTGGTACATCAAAGTATTGTGTGTTTTGACTGGCAAAGAGATGTCTAATATTTCATGTGCCCCAATTGCCCATCTCTATATGGTAAGGGAAAGAGGTTGCTTTAGTAATATAAATTTCAGGGTACATGTCCTTAAGAGTCAAGGCATTATTAACACTTGCCTTAACTCTTGTATTTCTGTTACGTAAATATAAATAATAAAGCAGGGAATATTTTCATTTCCTCTACACAGATATCAATGATGAATTTCAATATAAGTAAAATATTGACGTTCTATAAACAGTCATGTCACAAACTCTAATGTCCTGGTAACTCTGTTACTTCCTACATGGAAAGTTGGTGGTCCTAAAGTCAACATCCTCAATGGCAGTGGTCAGGCTAAAGTTTGTTCAGAAATATTAAAATCAAACAAATTTTAAGTAACTATTGGTAGGTTTAATTATTCATAATATTCAACAATTAATATACATGCACATTATTAATATTTCCATGCATCAAAGTCCATTTATATAACTCCTTTTTGATTATTCATATTTAGAATATTTCATGTAATCCCTGACTCTAATTCAAAATTGGAAAGTGCAAAAAATTAGAAAAGAAAGCCTATGAACACCAAACGTTTAGTGAGCCAGTATGATAGGCATTAAATAAAATGATTCCTATAAATAAGTAGGCGTTTTTCATGCAAAAAATAGTGACATAGTATGATTTCAATTTAATAACTAATTTGACAAAAATTATTATAAAATTAAGCTTTCCACAACTCTTAATTGGTTTATATTTTTTCAAAACCTTTTAAAAGCAATCTGTTTGAAACAGTATTTAAAAAAACGTAGTTTGATAAGTTGACATATTGATTCCTTTCAGTCAAAGAAGCATGCTGTCATGCCTGCCCCTGCTAACAGTCACCTCTTAGGAGATGTTGAAAATGACCTTGGAACTCAAAACCCCACACTTCCAAAACTATTAGGAAAGCATTAATATTTACATAACAGGCATGATAATATAATTTAGGTACTTAGGTTACAGCATTCTAAGAGTCACATGAACTAGAGGCCTCGAGGAAGATTTAAAAACATTACTGACAATCTAATCCCATGTGGCCCCTCCTTTCAGCAAGGGTAGATAGTAGGGAATAATGATCAATATACATATCAAAAGAAAGACAGTAATATTGGTTTAGAATCCTCAGTCTTTTACATGATAGTGAAATAAACTTGCAAAACATAGCAATTGCTTATAAAGGAATTCTGAATCATTCCTTAAATAACAGTATATAAGAAATATATACTGTTTATATAGCAGTATCAATAGGAAAGACTGAAAAAATGTTTGTGTTTGGTACAAACACAAAATTGGAGGGATTAAAACAGCAGCAGCAACTTCTGTTAGGGTTTCTCGTGTCCTTCCAAAATTGCAAATGTCATCTTCATGATTTGATTCTACAAAAAGGACACTTAGATGCCAAGAATTAATACTACTACTCAGACTCAGAAGCAACTCAGAGAGACAGAGATGTGGATAGTCTGGAAACTCTACTGGAGCCAGAATATATCACTGATCCAGACAAATTCTCTTCCCTGCTGTCACACCCATTCTGGTACTCAGATAAGCTTTAGACCTGTCGGGGCATGTATCAGGCCAGTGAAATAAGACTACAGTTCTACAATATGGTATATACTTCATAAATACATAAAAGGAAACTAGACTGCCAGTTATATAACTGACATCATGTAAATGAATTGGAAGCTGGCAGTTTGTATACTAATTAAGAGTGCTGGGTGGGAACTCAGCTTCCTTATCTGTTACCCTTGTAACCTTTGGTTACGTCACTTAATCTCCCTATGACCCAGTTATCTCCCCTATATAATTGAAGATAACAACGTTGTCGTACAGGTTTTCTTTCATGAGATTAATTAAATGGGTTAATATATACAAAATGTTCAGAAGAATGTACAGTATGTAACAAATACCATATGAATCAACCCCTTTCTCTCTATGCTATCTGTGCTCCTGTTAAATAAACAGCTGCATTTCCAGCTCACATGTATATTCCTGGTTGGCCATTGCCCAAAGGCTAAGGAAAGTACAGGACCCTCAACAACCAGTCAACAGAATGCCCACAGACCAAAATGAATCTAGCACAGCTTATGAATTAATTCATTTTACATATATTTGTTGCAATTCTAACCATATCATTCCTGAGACATTGGACCCTGACCAGCGACAAATAACGGAGATAATGAATTCAGACAATCAACAAAAAGAGTTTCACAACTTAAAATAACACCCCAAATGGCACAAGTCCCTAGTAATTCTTTTGACCATACAGGGATTCAATACTAGATAACAGGATTTTCTTTAACATATGGCCCAGAGGAAACTTATGGCCTAAGAATGGACCTACATAGCAAATTTCCCAAAGGCCTAGAGCCCATTTTTTGCTTTACTGCCAAAAGGTACAGATGATCTTTGAAAAGATCTCTAAACAATCCCTAAAGATCTGACCAGAGGTTGATTGTTCTCACTACTCCTTTTGCTTCTTACTCCTAGTCTAGGGGGACACAAATAGATCTGAGCTAAAGATACTAAAATACAAAAATAATATTACCATAAAAACATTTAATTACCTTTCCCTTCCACATATACCTTCAAAGTTCTGTACATTTGTTCCCCTCTATTAAAACAGATAACTGAAAGAAGCTACATATACCACATAAATACTAAATTATAAAAAAAATTACCCATTTAACCCTTTGCAAAATTCATAAAACCAGAACAACCTCGTCTCTACTAAAAGAATACAAAAAAACTAGCCGGGCGAGGTAGCGGCGCCTGTAGTCCCAGCTACTCGGGAGGCTGAGGCAGGAGAATAGCGGTAAACCCGGGAGGCGGAGCTTGCAGTGAGCTGAGATCCGGCCATTGCACTCCAGCCTGGGTGGCAGAGCGAGACTCCGTCTCAAAAAAAAAAAAAAAAAAAAAAAAAAAAAAACCAGAACAAACTCTTCAGACCACTACTTTATTAGATTCTAACTAGGGTCCATCCTAATTCATTAAACTAATTTACAGGTAATATTTTTCAAGCAAATATTATGCAATATATAAACACTGAGGCACAAATATCAACTGCCACCAAGGAAAGTGATAATGGTATTCTCAAAACATTATTAAATTGGAAAGAGTTGATAACAATAAATAATTGCCTTAATGTCGCTGAGGGTTTGAGGAAATGGAGACTGTCGCTGGAACAAAATGCAAATGACACCATAATATTGATACAATGTAGAAAAGACTTTGTACGAGTAACTCTCTCTCTCAATAAACCTTAGTTAAAATATATTTAGTTGTGTCCCTAAAAATAACAAAATCAAGAACTCATTGACTTGCCTTTTGAAAAAAAATATAAGATCAATTATATATTGTTATATTGTGATATAGGTAGGCACTAAATTTAAAAAGCACGTTCAAAGGTCTTCATTATTAAACAATTTAAGAGACCTATAATATGAAGCTGCTCTCAGGCACTGCTACTGCAGAAAGCAAATATTATCAGCTTAAAATGGCTGACAACTTTAGTTATCTTTCTCATCACATATATTTACCTGTGGCCAATTGTTTAAGTTGGTTAGAGCACTATGTTAATAACACCAAGGTCATGAATTCAGTGCTTACTGAGTCAGGCAGCTTTGTTTGCACCATGGCCACAAACTCTATCCCAGCCCCTTGTCATCATAAAAAAGTGTCACTAGTTACAGGAAGTATTAAGCAAATACGAATGACATGATCAGTTAAAAACATTATTACTGAAAATCAAAACAGTATTATGCTCTACTAATTAGAGT
Source organism: Trachypithecus francoisi (assembly GCF_009764315.1). Classification (NCBI taxonomy): domain Eukaryota; kingdom Metazoa; phylum Chordata; class Mammalia; order Primates; family Cercopithecidae; genus Trachypithecus; species Trachypithecus francoisi. The sequence continues at coordinate 53,510,516 of NW_022681471.1, forward strand.
GGGTGGCATCATCATTATATAAAGATAATAGACAATATTAGCAGACCAAAAAACCTTCAAGTAGAAAACACTAAAGGAAAAAAATCCCATTGCTTTCATAGAATATAAGGAACCCACACCACCCCAAAAATATGGCTGATTCCAAGTCTTCTCAGGAACTGCTAAAAACCACTTCAGGAACCCCTTAGCTAAATTTTGCCGCAGTCTGACATACTAAAAAATGGCTTGTGTCCCAAAACCCTGCCTCAAATCTAAGAAATTTCCGATGAGTCTATATGTGTATGTGTTCAGTTTATGCCCTGAAATGGGTTATGAAACTGTTAAAAATGAATGTCTATACACTATATTACAAAGATTTCAGAACCATATGCTGATCTATCATGCAGCTATATTAATATTTGCTAATTCAATCAATCATTAAAATGCTTAAATTGTCAGCATTCAGAAAACAAAAGCATGTAAAATAGAACCAAAATGCCAGTAATTAATAGGGATGTGATCTGATTCTGCAAGAGCAAATAGTAAGTAAAACCTATGAGAGGAGTGATAGCATCTTTATGACTGCTGTTAGTGGAACAAAAGGTACCTAATCACACTAGCTTCTCTTTTCAAAGAAAATTACAAATACCCTAACAGCATCACATGTCACAGAGTAGTTACTTTTTGTTACCTACTATTAAAAGCAATTACATGCTAGGAAACAACACATTCCTAACACATTGCCAGAAGCAAGTTATCAGTTTATTCTTATCACATGAAGCCAGGCACAGTCAACTCTCAGTAAGCCATTCTAAGGGAGGAACTATTGTTAATTCACAGTAGTTGTACTTGCCATTTGAATGCATCACATATTTTGCTTAGACTCCTACAAAATTAATTTAATTAATTAACAGCCATCCAATGATCCTTAAGCCAGTATCAACAGATGACAAAGAACAAGAGGAAACAGTGCCAGGAAGCAGGGGGAAATCAGACTAGTATTAATATGTGGCCATGGATAAAACAAAGGCAGACCAGGCATACAATGGAAAACTTAATCTAGGGTGGTTAGTAACCTCAATATATGTTCACTCTTTCTAGATTGGTTTTATATTGAGAGACATGTTTCAATATGTTTTAAACGATTTAGTGGGCAAACGGAATCATTCAGTTCTGTCTTTTGTGAGAACATTTTTACTGGGTCCAATTAATAGAGATGTATTAATACTCTACATAAACTAGGTAGAACTGGGTAGGCAAGAATCAGGTACTTCAGAGGTTACAAATTCATATATTAATACCCTTATCCTTGTCCTGTGGGGCAGATAAAGGGATCTTGAAGTGAGATTTTTGATAGTGGAGCCATAGGCACAGTTACACAACAGAGTAATCCAGTAAAGTAGTGTTTAAAAGCACAAACTGTGGATTCAGGATTGTGCTAACACAGCCTATTTCCAAGTCTTTGTTCATGCCATAAGCATAGCAAAGTAATGTAGCATGTAGACTATGGAATCACCCTGCTTGAGCTTGATTTCAAGCTCCACTTTGCTCATCTGCAAATTATGTCAATAACAGTACCTGCTGCATAGGGCAGAAAACAAAATTGAAGGTAATAATCCATGTCAAAACTTCACAAAGTACCTGGCACATAGTGAAGGCACAACAAATATTAACACATAATTATTGAAATTGTCAGTTTGTTTTGAATCTGTGATACATATTTATCTTCATTCTCATAAAACCTTTTGATATTCTATTGATTATCATTGTATTTCATTATTTTTAAAGAGACAATAAGACATTAAAAATTTTACTTAGAATCAAACAACACATCAAGAAATGGACATATATTTCAGCCCACTAAAGTTGTTTATTTAAGTAGGCCAACCATACATTTTAAAACTTTATTGACTAAATCAACCACGACCACTTTTGAAACAAAAAAAAATCTAAGTTTCACATTTGAAAACTTTAAAGAAAATATGTGATTATGTATACAATTTTTTTTTGCCCCTAAGATAGGGTCTCACTCTGTCATCAAGGCTACATTGTAGTGGCATGATCACAGCTCACCGCAGCCTCAACCTCCCGGGGTTCAGGTGATCTTTCCACCTCAGTCTCCCAAGTAGTTGGGACCACAGGTGCATGCCACCATGCCTGGCCTTTTATTTTTCTTCTTTTTATTTGTAGAGATGGGGTTTCACCATGTTTCCCAGGCTGGTCTTGAACTCATGGTCTCATGCGATCCGCCCACCTCGGCCTCCCAAAGTGCTGGGATTACAGGCATGAGCCACTGTACCCGGCCCACTGTATACATTTTTTAAAAACACCCCAATGAAGTGAATTACTAAATCATGGGAACATAAGTATACAAATTAACATTAGCAAACGGCCACAGCCAGACTCAATTATACAGATCTCTGGTATTTAATGAGTAATAAGAAGGATTTTTCAAGAAACAGATTCATATTCTATACATATACATACATATATACACACACACACTGAATGAATTACTAAAGATGGTGAGTTCCTACTGATAGCGATAGGAGACGAAGAACTCTAGGCAGAAAAGGGCAAGGTCCCTGGCGAGGGCTCCACCTTCAAGCAGGGAGCCGTGGCCCACAGTGAAAACTTTACATCCCCGTTTTCCCACTTGAAAGTTGCTTTTCCCAAAACCAACTCTGACCCACCCTGCCCCCCACCCTGTACCCATAAAAACCCTAGGTTCCAGTGGCAGAGAGCAGAGAAGAGGAGAGGAGAAGCAGCAGCTGAACGTTGGAGAGAAGCAGCTTGACTTCAGAGGGACGGCTTGATGGCGGGACTTTAGAAAAGAGTCCAGCTGGAAACAGCTGGACTTCAGGGTGGAAGACCTTCCCGCTCCATCCCCTTTCCAGCTTTCCTTCCTGCAAAGAGCCACTTCCATTGGCAATAACATCACCTACATTTACTATCCTTAAATTCAATTGTGTGACCTGATTTTTCCTGGATGCCAGACAAGAGTTCAGGGTACAGAAGGCTGTTACACTGACTCTCTGCCCTCCTGAAAAGGAACAGGGTCTACTGAGCTGGTAAACACTTAAGCCATCTGCAGACGGCAAAGCTATAAGAGCTTTCCTTCTGGGGCTTCGGGGGTTGTGGCTACTCCCCACTAGATGCTGCTGCAGGGCCCGCACCAGAGTTTTGCTTCTACTGACACTCAGAAGTACTCGCCCTGGCTCCTGCACCCAATCAGCTGTGCTCCCCTTCCTGCAAGGGGTGGAGCACAGCAGATCCAAGCAATTGCATCCAGCCAAAGCAGCTAACTGGCTCCAGTGCCCTCATTCCAGTTCCCGCCAGTAAGGAGTCTGGGAAAATTTCCTGTTTCATTACTGTATGACTAAATAATTATGGGTTAGTACTCATACCTTATTGTACTTGCCTTGGTGCAATGAAACTAAGTATATATAACTGTAACTCATTTGTGTGTTACATACTTATATTCCCAGAAGCTGTGGAACATGAGAGAAAACAATAGTAAACAGAAATGGTTTCTCCTTCCTGCAAGCTCGGTGTCTAATAAGGGATGTGAATGAGTAAAGACAATGATAGTAAATTGTGAAGACTGTATTCTGATGGAAGTGTCATCTAAATACAAGCCAAATGAAGAACTGGTTAAATTAAAGTGTGTTCAGGGAGAAGTCCCCAAGTCTTTTAAGTATCTCTGTTCCAGGAACAAAAGAGTTCATTCAGTCTAAGTACAATTTAGTGGGAGTGAAATGGTAAATAACCTTGAAACACATGAGAAGGAGTTTCAATCTCCTCCTGAAGATAAGCGGTAGTCAGTGAAATGTTCCAAACATGCGAATGCCATGATCACCAGAAAACAGGAGAGAAGGCAGAAAGACCAATTAGGATTCTGTTGAAGTTACCAAAGAGATATCATAACATTTGTTAAAATCAAACTGTATATGTCCATGTGGGTATGCAGCTTCTTAAATGACTCCCAAATGTTCCCTGCATCCTAGTAGTCATTCCCTTGAGTAATTCTCCTATCAGTGTGTAAGGATTGAACCTGGTTACATGTTATTAACGATGAAATTAGGCTATAAAAGACTGTGACTTCCTTATGAATGACTTGCTTTCATTCTCTCTGTTCACTCCTTGGCTTTCACTCTGATGAAGCAAATGGACTTTTATGAGCTGCCCTAATGAGAGGTCCATGAGCAAGGAACCAAGGGTGGGTTCTGGACAACAAACACCCAAGAATGAAGGCCCTCAGTCCAATCGCTCTGGAGGAACTGAACCCTGCCAATCATATGAATGAGCTTAGGAACAAATCATTCACCAGTCAAGCCTTCACACAGGACCACAACCCTGACAACATCTTACATGCAGTCTTGTGAGGGACTTTGAAACAGAGGACTGAGCTGAGATCTGTCAAGATTCCTGAATCTGTGAGAAAATAAATGAGTGTTCTCTTAATTGCTAAATTTTGGGATATTGGGTTATGCAGCTATAGGTAATTAATATTATTCACAACAATAAAATAAAAAGTTAAAGTTCTTCCAACATGATAGTCATACACAAAATGTTAATCTGTTTTCAAGTGCAGTTGTATTCCTAGAAGCATGCATTAAAAGAGACGAGATATTTTTCTGTTATAATTTTGAATTTCCTGGGACATCTCCCATTAGGTGTTTGCCGGACACCTAATAACAAAATTTAGCTTGCTGAATCAGCACACCTACTTTACAAGATGATAAGAATTGTTTTAAAAATAACATTAGTGATTACTGTAATAATAATAATAATAATAATATAAATGGGGCTATCTTTAAGCAAAACCGAGTAATGAACACAAATTACTGAAATACAGTTTGAAAAGAATGCATTAAATTTGTCTCACCAACAAGGATTAACTGACTAAATGGAAGATTACTGTATATAATGCTTCAGAAAAGCTACCAGATTTGAACCTCTCAATTAATTTCTTAAATCAGACAAACCTCTTGTTCTTCTTATATCATGCAAAATATACTCTGGAACTGGTTTAACTGCCATAATATCCAGTAAGAACAAAGCACACCTCCTTGTAGTTTTATACAGCAATGTTACAATTTCCCACTGGATTTCAATGTAAACAATTTCTATTTGCTAATATAAAACTAATCTACTGGCCAGGCACGGTGGCTCACACCTGCAATCCCAGCACTTTGGGAGGCTGAGGTGGGTGAATTACCTGAGATCAGGAATTTGAGACCAGCCTGGCCAATATGGCGAAATGCCATCTCTACTAAAAATACAAAAATTAGCTGGGCATGGTGGTATGCACCTGTAATCCCAGCTACTTGGGAGGGTAAGGCAGGAGAATCGCTTGAACCTGGGAGGCGGAGGTTGCAGTGAGCTGAGATTATGCCACTGCACTCCATCCTGGGCAACAGAGCAACACTCTGTCTTAAAAAAAAACAAACAACAACAACAACAAAAAACACTAATTTACTTAGAATAATGTTCCAAATATGAATGAGAAGCTATATGACTTAGAAATGCTATGAACAGAACACTTGTTATTGTGCTTAATCTATATATTTATTAGCAAAAATCACTGAAATGGGGAAAGGCAGTCTCACTAACTCATAGCTAAAAGTGTCATATTAAAATAACACAAAGTATCTATAATGTTATGAAGCTAACTTCAAAAGAGTCCAAGTGAAAAATTGATTTCATTACTTCATGCATCTCAACTATATTAATATATCATTACCAAATGCCTAATGACATGAAGACCACACTCCTTCACTCATTATTAGAAAAGACAGACTTCAAGTCATGGCAATGTTTTACACTGACGGATTCTACATAGAAAATGCCTAAAAAAATCTAAGTTGTAGAAAGAAACTTATTTCTTTCCACGGATAATGTACAGCTTCCTAGTTTTGGTTTGAGCTCTGAAGAACTGTCTTTAGTGCCAGGATAATAGGATTACATATTTCACAAGACAATACGATATATGTGGAACTATATGATTAACCATATGAAAAAGGGATGTTAACTGTGCAACAAAATGCACAAATTACTAAGGGAATAGAAGCTATTAAAAGTCATTGTTACAGCATACAGAAGTGATTAAGAACAAACTTGGGCTCAAATGACCATTTTGCCACTTACTAGATATGTAAATAAAATATTGCTTAATCTCCCATAGTCTCAGTTTCTTAACCGATAAAACAACAATACAAGTACCTAGGGTTTGGTATGAGGTTGGTATGATATGGATTTAAAATAATTATCATAGCTCTTGGGATATAATGTTTAATAAATGTGCTATTATTGTTTTAATTATAATTATTACTATTATTGCTGTTACTAGATGTTGTAAAGATGGTATTATATTAATAGAAGTAGTACAATCACCACTTATCGTCAATATGTAAAGATGGAGCTATTTTGAAGTCTATTTGTTCAGAAGGCAGAAGATACTCTCTTTCTCTCTACAATTGGTAACTTATAATTAAACAATGCCATGTATCTCTGGCTGAAACATCCCTTGTTCCTTCTTTGACATAAAGGAGGTGATTAATGCTAGAAAATGACAACTGGAAACGAATGTGTGTCATCATAAGTTGAAACACTTAAAATGTCCATAAGGAAAAAAAAGGCTTTGGTAAAGTGATATACAAAAATAATTATTTTTATTCAGAAATCCGAAAAACTTTAGATATAATTAAAATAATGAAATTATGGGCCAGGCACAGTGGCTTACGCCTGTAATCCTAGCACTTTGGGAGACCAAGGCAGGTGGATTGCTTGAGCCCAGAAGTTTGAGATCACCTTGGGCAACATGGTGAAACCCTATTGCTACAAAAAATACAACAAATTAGCCAGGTGTGGTGGTGCACACTTATAGTCCCAGCTACCGGGGAGGCTGAGGTGGGAGGATCACATTACCCTGGGAGGTCCAGGCTGCAGTGAGCTGTAATCATGCCACTGCACTCCAGCCTTGGGGGGCGGGGGGGGGAGGGAGGGAGGGAGGGAGAGAGAGAGAGAGAGAGGGAGAGAGAGAGGGAAAGGAGAGGAGAGGAGAGGAGAGGAAAACGGAAGGAAGGAAGGAAGGAAGGAAGGAAGGAAGGAAGGAAGGAAGGAAGGAAGGAAAAATTATGTACAGGTACTGCAATGGACTGAATGTTTATGTCCCCCCTTAAATTCATATGTTCCAACCTACACACAAGGTGATGGTATCAGGAGGTGGGGCCTTTGAGAGGTGATTATGTCATCAGGGCAGACCCTTCATGATTGTATTAGTGCCCTTATAACAAAGACTCCAGAAAGAGAGCTCACCACTTCCAACAGGTGAAGTTACAGAAAGAAGCTACCCTCCATAATCCAGAAAGTAGGCCCTCACAAGACACCAAATATACCAGTATTTTGATATTGGATTCTTAGTCTCCAGAAGTGTGAGAAATAAATTTCTGTTGTTTATAAGCTACCCAATTTATGGTATTTTGTTTGTGATAGCAGCCCAAACACACTGAGAGAGTTAAGTATGGCTTTTAGTTTGCTGCCTGAAAGAATTAAGTCTTCCTGGTTTGTTACCGTATACATTAAAGCTTATACTACAGAAGGATGCATGTTGTGTCATTAAGATGACAAATTATTTGTTAGGACATGAACTCTCTCTGGACACGTTAGCACCATCTTATAAGGGCTGTGCACTCTGAGACTGACATCTCATTAATTTCAAGTCAATTGCAAAAATTTCTATGTTATGAAGACAAAGATGAATTACACTTTACCACTCTTTTGTCTTTTCATTAGTTCACTAAACATTGAAGACTGTACTGAGCAACCAAGCAAGGGTGGCTATCTTCAGAAGCAGCCAGTTGATTCTAAGACTAAGAAACACACATTAAAATATGATCCTAAAGAACAGTGCTTTTACATACACACATCTGCAAACTCAGTTACACCATAAGGTTGAAGCTATGTCCAATATTTCAAGCACTGCAAAATGACATTTATATGCATTTCAAATATTTATTACACCTCTATTTTCTGTTATTATTAAAGCTAAATTGCACTACAGAAATATATTATTAAAGAAGTTAAATTTTATTAAGCTCATGTTTATTTCTTATATTTCCTCCAAGCAACATTAAAAGCAAAGAAATTGCTTACAACTTCTACCCACACTATCTTTGTTCTTCCTGAAGCCTCTAGAGAACCCTAGAAATTCTAATTAGAATTAGCAGTTATAAGCTACATATTTTATTATTATTTCAAATTTAGTTAATATGAACCATCATTACTTTAAATCTTATATAATATCATTATTGTCTATAATTACTATAGTTTTTAAAGGAGAATGACACTACCATTCTAGCCTTGATGATTATATGCCCCCAAATATCATCAAATCAAATAATAAACAAAACTAAAACATATATACAAATTCCAACACTTACACATATGATACATATTCAAAGCTACTAACAGGATATTCTCCAGTTGTTTCTAACATATATATTTCATGAATTCAGAGAGTATTTTGAAATATATTTTGTAATATGACATTATTATGGCTTGTGAGTAGAACATAAATGTCATAAGCATGAAGGTACAAGATTTGGGAACTAGAATAGACCTTAGAGATGCAGATTAAGAATTCATACTAGTCAGGATATCATCATACCTTACCTAGTCTACTGATACTTACTCACAATCAATGATCTATTACCTATCTATATATTCCCATCACCTATCTGTCCCCAAAGGTCTATTCAAGGGCTAATCACCAAATTACTAAACCACTAATGCTTAAAGAATAAAACCTTAATTCTTCAGTGTGAAGTTTCCTTACCACCTATGCCACAGTCTCTTCATTCCAGAGTCCTGACCCAAGGCTGACTGCCTGTGCCTTCAATGCAGTATGCATTTCACCCCTCCTTATTAATAAATTAAATGAACAGTAGATCATTGGCCCAAGCCTGCCTCCAAACTGTAAGTTCCAACTTAACAAATGGAAACCTAAAGAAGGAGTACAGTCATCCCTTAGTATCAACCGGGGATTGGTTCCAGGAGTCCTTGCAGATACCAAAATATACAAATATTTGGTCAGGTGCAGTGGCTCATGCCTGTAATCCCAGCACTTTGGGAGGATGAGGTGGGCGGATCACCTGAGGTCGGGAGTTCGAGACCAACTTGACCAATGTGGAGAAACCCTGTCTCTACCAAAAATACAAAATTAGCTGGGCATGGTGGTGCATGCCTGTAATCCCAGCTACTCAGGAGGCTGAGGCAGGAGAATCACTTGAACCAGGGAGGTGGAGGTTGTGGTGAGCTGAGATCATGCCATTGCACTCCAGCCTGGGCAACAAGAGTGGAACTCCGTCTCAAAAACAAAACAAAACAAAAAAAGCAAATATTCAAATACCTGATATAAAATGGCATAGTATTCATATAGAAGCTATGCACATCCTCCCATATACTTTAAATCATCTCCAGATTCGTTATAATACCTAAATATTATCTTGATGCAAAAGTAATTGCAGTTTCTGCCATTAATGTAAATACTATGTAAATAGTTGTTATACTGTATTTTTTACATTTCTTTCTTTTGAGACTCTGTCATCCTGGCTGGAGTGCAGGAGCACGATCATGGCTCACTGCAGCCTCAGCTTCCCAGGTTCAAATGACCCTCCCACTTCAGCCTCCCAAGTAACTGGGACTCCAGGTGCATATCACCACACCCAGTTAATTTTTTTACTTTCTGCAGAGATGGGGTCTCACCACGTTGCCCAGGCTGGTCTCAAAGTCCTGAGTCCAAATGATCCTCCCACCTTGGCCTCCCAAAGTGCTGAGATTATAGGCATGAGTCACCACGCCCAGTGTATTTTATATATATATATATTTTCAAATATTTTCTGTCCATGGTTGGTTGAATTCATGGATGCAGAGGCCTAAGCAGAGATGAAACGCCAACTGTATATTTTAAACAGCTAAGCTTCAGCCAATCACAGCCAAACTTCAGCCAATTGTAGGCAGCCAACCGATGAGCCTATTTCCAAACAAGGCAAATGCCTCATCACACCATGCCCAAATGAGATAAATGACTATCCGTAGACAATTAGATGATTTTTCTACTCTGTTCCCATGTTCATACTATAAAAGGTTGAGGCTCACACTGAAACCCTGCTGGTTCTGAATGCTGACCAATTAATGAATGATTCCTTGCTCAAATGAATTCTGTTAAATTTGATTTGTCTCAAGTTTTTCTTTTAACATTTTACTAATGATATTCTCTAGCTAGAATGCCATCTTTCCTTCCTTCTTTCCCTACAGAAATTCTATTAAAATTTCAAGCCCCAACTCTAATTATACTACCTCTAGGATCTCCATTGACCCTACTCAAAATTAACTATTTGTTTTTGTACCCCAATGGCTTTAAAAAAAATATTTACTCTAACATTACTACAACTTGACTAAATATACTGGGCATCCTCCTACCTCTCTCAGTAGGTTGTGAGTTCCCTGGTACCTGGACAAGATCTTATTCATTTCTTTCCCTCCCATTTAGTATAGAACCTCGCACATAATAGGTACCATACAAACTGAACCTAAATGAAATGAGAGATCCATTCTTTCCTAAAACAGAAATAATCTGTTTTTAAATAACACATTAAAAATAATTTTATCTAAAACTCTAACAGTAATTTAAATAGGAAGTATAATTTTATGCTACTTTCATGTATTAAATATTTAAACATTTAAATATTATAGATATCAGAACTAGTGTATTTTAAAGCTCCTATTTAGCTCTTAAACAACTTCCTGAAAAATAGACTTGTAGTGCTTTACAGTACACTTAGCGAGGATAGAGGCATGAGCTCTCCTATGTTCTTGCAGTAGTGAAAAAGAGTCAGAGGTTTTAGAACACTGGTCTAAGAGGTTTGGAAATAGGTATTAGCAAAAACAGGAATGATGCTCTTTCCAGAATGCAGCTGAGTGAGCTGCAATGAACAGCAAAATGGGGGGGAAAGGTGCCCTAGAGCTAAGAAAACCAGGGCGATGAAGTTTAAGTTTGATGAAAGCAGACCCTCCTGCTGATTTCTTACTAAACCTGCCACCTATTGACCACATTATGAATCAAGGAACTGCAAATGACAAGGAACTTCAGCGATTACAGTAACATCAATCAATAGTTACTGCGGGTTACAAAAGAATGGCAGTTTAGTAACATTAAAATTTATTTTACCTATGGTGTGTGTCTGAAATAGGCTATGATGCATAATTGATCCTGTATATGTCCTTTCAGAAGTAAATTTTAGTAAAAGTAATGGTACTGAAAGGTGATCCTTTCCAAATTTCTACTTAAATATCCACAATTAGGGAAGTCGCAGGAGTGTGAAACAGAAAAATCGAAGAATCAAAGTTAAGAGGAATGAAAATAAAGCTTTCTCAGCAATACATACATGAGAGGTTTTATATGAATTTTGTTTAGTTTTGATTTGGTTTGATTAGGTTTTGGCAGCTGCAGTAAGAATTGCTTCAATTCTGACTGATTAGCTCTACCAAGTGCTGAAAAGAAGAGCAGTAAATTTTGCTGAATTAACAGTTGTACTGAAGCATCAATAACTAAGATACACACACACACACACACACACACACACACACACAGAGCATCAGGTTAAATGAAAGGGATACCAATGTGCCGAGTGCTTTAAATATATAACCTTGTTTAATTCTCACAATACTACCAGGTAAACATTAATCGATTCATTTTATGCATGAGAAAATTCAGTCTCTGAGGTTACAAGTATCACAGCTGGAATGCAAGTATGTGCGAATTTATTTCCTCTGGCTTTTCCTACTATACCACGCTATCTTTAATGGGTTTTACACTTACCTCACTGTCTCTTACTTCAGTTTCTTCATTGGTAAAATAAAGAGTCTGTGCTTAATAACTTCTAAGATCCAGACTAACTCTAAAATTATATAAAATCTATGATTCTTGTAGCATTCAATTCAAATAAGTCCAAAATCTAAAGAGTAAATGCTCAATAGAAAATATTCAAAGAAATGGAGGGAGAAGTTTACAGAAAAAGAAATTTCATGCTTTACAGAAATCAAAAATTTTTTGGAATAAATGAAAAGAGACACGACATACCAAAATCTTGGGGATGCAGCAAAAGCAGTATTAAAAGAGAAGTCAATAGCACTAAAGGCCTACCTGAAAAAGTTAGAAAAATCTCAAATTAAAGATCTAGCTTCACACCTAGAGGAAGCAGAAAAACAAGAGCAAATCAATGCAAAAGCTAGCATAGGAAATGAATAAAACCAGAAAAGAACTGAATGACATTGACACCCAAAGATCCACAAAGAATTAACTAAACCAAAAGTTGATTATATGAATGCATAAACAAGATAAATGGACTACGACCTACATTAAAAAAGAAAAAAAGAGGCCATCCAAATAAGCACAATAAAAAACAACAAAGGTGACATTACAAGTGATCCCGAAGAAAAACAAAAGATCCTCAGAGACTGTTATGTATACTTCTGTGCAAACCAACTACAAAATATAGAGGAGATATATAAGTTTCCTGGAAACACACAACCTCCCAAGATTGAATTGGGAAGAAACTGAAACCCGGAACAGACAAATATTGAGTTCCAAAATTAAATCAGTAATTAAAAAAACAAACAACAATAACGAAAAAAACTTAACGACAAAAAACAAACAAACAAAAACCAACAAACAAACAAACAAACCCAGAACAGACAGTTTCACAGCTGAAGTCTGCCAGACATAAAAAGAAGAGCTGGTACTAATTCTACTGAAACTGTTTCAAAACACTGAAGAGGAGGGACTCCTCCATAACTCTATGAAGCCAGCATCACCCTGATAGCAAAACCTGGCAAAGAAACAACAGAACATGAAAACTACAGGCCAATATCTCTAATGAACATAGACACAAAAATTCCCAACAAAATACCAGCAAACCAAATCAAGCACATCAGAAAGTTACTTTGGCAAGATCAAGTAGGCTTTATTTCTGGGATTCAATGTTTGTCAACATCGATAAGTAAGTGTGATTCATCATATAAACAGAACTAAAAACAAAAACCATATGATCATCTCAATAGACATGGAAAAAGCCATCAATAAGATCCAGCATCCCTTCATGATAAAAATCCACAAGAAACTAGGCATACCTCAAAATAATAAGAGTTATCTATGACAAGCCCATGGCCAACATCATACTGAATGGAGGAAAGCTGGAAGCACTCCCCTAGAGAACTGGAATAAGACAAGGATGCCCACTCTCATCGTTCCTATTAAATGTAGTACTGGAAGTCCTTGGAAGAGCAATCAGTCAAGAGAAAGAAATAAAAGATATTCGAATAGAAAAAGATGTCAAAGTATCTCTCCTCACAGACGATATGATCCTACACCTAGAAAACACTAAAGACTGCCAAAAGGTTCCTGGAACACAAACAATTTCCGTAAAGTTTCAAAATACAAACTCAAATAACTCTCAAGCTGAGAGCCAAAACAAGAACACAATATCATTTACAATAGGCACAAAAAATGAAATACCTAGGCATACACATCTAACCAAGAAGGTGAAAGATCTCTACAAGGAGGGCCACAAAACACGGCTAAAAGAAATAATGAGTGACACAAACAAATGGAAGAACATCTCATGCTCATAAATTGGATATGTCAATATCATTATAATAGCCATACTGCCCAAAGCAATTTACAGATTCAATAATATTCCTACCAAACTACCAATGTCCTTTTTCACAGGCTTAGAAAAAACTATCCTAAAATTCACATGGAATCAGAAAAGAGCCCAAATAGCCAAAGCAATCCTAAGCGAAAAGCCCAAAGCCAGAGGCACCATATTACCAGATTTCAAACTATATTACTAGGCTACAGTAACCAAAACAGCATGGTACTGGTACAAAAATAGACACATAGACAAATACAACAGACTAAGAGAACCAAGAAATAAATCTGCACACCTACAGCCATCTGAATTTTGACAAAGTCAAACAAAAATAAGCAATGGAGAAAGGACTACCTATTCAATAAATGCTGCTGTGATAACTGGCTAGCCATATGCAGAAGAACAAAACTGAAACACTGTCTTCCACTGTACACAAAAAGTAAGTCAAAATGGATTAAAGAATTAAATATAAGACCTCAAACTATGAAAATCCTATAAGAAAACCTAAAACACCATTCTGGACATCTGCCTTGGGAAATAACTCATGACTACGTTCTCAAAAGCAACTGTAACAAAAATTGATGAGTGGGACTTAATATAACTAACGAGCTTCTGCACAGCAAAAGAAACTATCAACAGAATAAATAGACAACCTGCACAATGGAAGAAAATATTCACAAACTATGCATCTGACAAAGGTCTAATACCCAGAATCTATAAGGAACTTAAAGAAATCAACAACCAAAAAACAAATAACCCCATTAAAAAGTGGGCAAAGAACATGAACAGACACTTTTCAAAAGAAGACATACGGGCCAGGCATGGTGGCTCACGCCTGTAATCCCAGCACTTTGGAAGGCTGAGGCAGGCGGATCACCTGAGGTCAAGACCAGCCTATCCAACATAGTGAAATCTCGTCTCTACTAAAAATACAAAAATTAGCTGGGCATGGTTGTGGGCACCTGTAATTCCAGCTACTGGGGAGTCTGAGGCAGGAGAATCACTTGAACCCAGAAGGCGGAGATTGCAGTGGGCTGAGATGGCACCATCACACTCCAGCCAGGGCAACAAGAGTGAAACTCTGTCTCAAACAAATAAAAATAAAAATAAAAAGACATATAAGAAGCTGACAAACATATGAAAAAATGCTCACAACACTAATCATCAGGGAAATGAAAATCGAAACCACAATAAGATACCATCTCACACGAATCAGCATGACTATTACTAAAAAGCCAAAAAAAAAAAAAACCCAAAGAGATGCTGGCAAGGCTATGGGGAAAACAGAACACTTATACACTGTTGGTAAGAATGTAAATTAGTTCAGCCACTGTAGAAAGCACTTCGGACAGTTCTCAAATAACTTAAAACAGAACTACCATTCTACTCAGCAATCACATTACCAGGTTTAAATCCAAAAGAAAAGAAATCATTTCCCCCAAAAGACATATGCACTTTTATGTGCATCACAGCACTGTTTACAATAGCGAAGACATGGAATCAATCTAGGTGCCCACCAACAGTGGATTGGATAAAGACAATGTGGTACATATACACCATGGAATACTATGCAACCATAATTTAAAAAAATCACATCCTGGCTGGGCACGGTGGCTCACGCCTGTAATCTTAGCACTTTGGGGGGCCGAGGTGGGTGGATTACCTGAGGCCAGGAGTTTGAGACTAGCCTGGCCAACATGGCGAAACCCCATCTCTACTAAAAATACAAAAATTAGCTAGGCGTGGTGGGTGCCTGTAATCCCAGATACTCGGGAGGCTGAGGCAGGAGAATTGCTTGAACCCGAGAGGCAGACGGTCCAGTGAGCCAAGATCGCGCCATTGCACTCCAGCCTGGGCAACAAGACCGAAACTCTGTCTCAAATCAATCAATCAATCAATCAATCAATCTTATCCTTTGCAGTAATATGGATGCAGCTGGAGGCCATTATCCTAAGCGAATTAATGCAAGAACAGAAAATTAAATATTGCATGTTCTCACTTACAAGTGGAAGCTAAATACTGGATATTCTTGGACACAAAGATGGGAATAGTCACTAGGGGCTAATAGAAAACAGAGGGAGGGAAGAGGGTAAGGATTAAAAAACTAATGGTCAGGTACTATGCTCATCGCTACCTGGATGATGGGATCATTTGCATCCCAAACCTCAGAATCATACAACATACCCATGTAACACAATCCTGCACATGTACCCCCTGAATATAAAATAAGAGTTAAAATTATTTTTAAAAAGGAAAGTAAAATAAAATTGCCTGTGAATATAAGAAAATGTGCTCAATCCCACTCTGTATTCAAAAAGCAAAAATTATAACAACAATGATTTACCATTTTCACCTCTGAGGTGGGCAAAGATTTTGGGAAAACAGATATTCATATATATTCTTTGTGGCACTATAAATTGATACAAACTCATCAGAATGTAATTTCATACTATCGTTAAAATTTGTAAATGTACACAGCATTTTATCCAGGAATTTTACTTGTAGAATTTGTGAAACACAGCATATATAGAGTCATGTTCACCACAGCATTTCTTAAACAAGCAAAAGACTAGAACTAAATAGCCATTAATATGGGATTAATTAAATTAAGATAGGCCCATACACAACATTAGATGCAGTATGTAAAAAGAACACAGTAGATAAACACAAGCACCTACAGAATAATCTTCAGGCACAGTTGGTGAAAACAGCAAGGAATAAAAAACAAAAAATCATAAATTCACATATGTGTTGAGAGGCATAGACTATTTCTAGGAGAAAACGTGAAAAATTAGAATTAACGATTTTATCTGGGCGAAATGCTGTAAGTCTGAGATTGAAGGGAGATTTACATTTGTTAAACTACCTTATTTTACTATATGAATAATTTGCCATAAGCATGAACACTTTGCTACAAGCAATTTTTTAACTTTAAAAAGTGATTATAATAAATGGTAATCACTTGAATCATTGAAGAATTCTTTAAATGTGAGGTCTACAATACCAAACAAGAAAAAAGAAAGGTAGGCCTAATAGTAGTAACTTTTTTTAAATGTCAAAATTCTTCAGAATAGTCTAATCACCCAGATTTGTGTGTGCATATGAACTTCAATTTACAAAGAACAACGAATACAGCACAACAATCTCCAGTGTACATAATCTAAAACAAAACTTTCACACTTCTCTCTCAATCTTCCAAAATTTATATTCTCATATTCTAAGGCATAATATGACAAAGCAGACGAATGAATGATAAATGTGCTAATTCCAGGGGCATGACAGTATGGACTGTTTCCCTTTTTCAATTGCAAGAACTCATTCAGACAAAAAGTAATATCCTTAACTAAACTATCACTTCTGCAACAATTAGTGAAATAACCATATTGAAATAAAATACCAAAAATTAATGAACCATAATTATATATTATGAGATTGAGAAGCTACCTGTATAGTAACAAAATCGTGTGAAATTCACAAGTGAATAAATAAAGGATCTAATCATAAACAAAGCACTCTATTATCAAATCAGTAAACAATACTTATAAGGCACTGGATTTTGATATTAATACAAAATATCTAATTATAGCAAAAACTATAACATTTCCTAGGAACCCAAATTGATAAGTAATATAGAAAGACTATTTAAGACTATGGGACCAATCTTATTTCAATTTCATGAAAAATTCTGAGACTTTAGTGCTCTCTCACATTATTTTCTCTTACTTGATGAATCAACAGATTCATCTCCCCTGCTTCTCAATAAAAATGACAATTTCATAATGGAGCAGTGTAACACACATATTTAACAATAAAAGTAAAACCTGTATTTTCAGAATAATAATAACATTTATGTATAATAAAATTCAAAGGTAAAAGAAATTTCCCTCTTTAATTACTAGGTAAAATACGGTTAAATGCCAATCTATTTATGTTTCACCCTGTCTGATGTGGGAAAACTATACATATACCCACTACTAGAAATTTTTAGCAAAGCACTGAATTAAATTATACTTGAATCAGGAACTTATATTTTATTTTTAAAAATGTACCTTTCATCTGAGTAGCAAAATTCAAAGCCAGTTTGGCAAAGAGATCTGGATTCTCAAACTTGTCTTCTTTAACTTTTAACCAGAAACAGTTCTCAGATAATTCTGTGGGTTCAATCTGAAACAAAAATAACAAAGAAAAGATTCTAAATTATAACTTCATATTTAAATTTTCAAGGAACTAACTTTCAGCAAGGTTGAATGACAGTTCCTTTATTCCTCTATCCTCTAAGTCAATTTCAGGATGTATCTAAATAATACTTATAAAGTAAATATTCATTGGGAAATTCAGAATTGTGTGAAGAAATGGCAAACAATAGAAATAGGCCACATAGCAAATTGCACCTTAAAAATTATTCTCCTGGAAGGAGCCTTAAAAATAATTTAGGAAATCCTAACCCCAACTCACATAAAATCTTGTTCCTGGGTTTTTTAAAACAGGGAAACTCAGACTTAGAAAAGTGAATTCCCTTTGTTCACTCATTAGGTTTAAGTTAGCAACCATAATGATAGCTGACACACACCTCCTACATTGTGTCAGGTACTGTCTTAAGTTATTTGCATATATTAACTAATTTAATCCTCGTAATAATTTTTTGACCTGTTCTGCTATTATCTCCCCATTAAAAGATGAGGAAACAGAGCCCAAGAAAGTTTAAGTGGCTGCGCAAATGAGTAAATGGCAGAGCTGGGATTTTAAACCCAGATAAGCGCTCCAGAGGACCGTGGTCTTAACTAGTACCCAAGATTAAAACTTTATCTTCCAATACACCATGAAGCTTCGTGATGTATAACTACCATTACACTGCATACTAAATTGTTAAATTAGGAAGCATATCACTACATTAATACAGGCAGATAACGAGGCAACAGCTTTGAAATCTTGTATTTTGATGAACTGTACCTAATCTTTTTAAAAGAAAAACTACATTCTAAAACCATTTACTCCAAGTTTACTTTTATGAGCAAAGCATAAATATATGCATAAGACTGAAAAATGATTTAACCATCATTCTGTTTAAACCAACCTACTACATAGATGCTGTCTAATACTGTAAATATGTTCTTGGATGACACATTTCCCCAAATGGTTGTCTGGGTAAATGGATTTTCAATAGAAGATTAGTTCCCAGTGAATGAGGACTGTGTCAATCTACACAATAACCTTTTAAAACATATTATTTGCTAATAATAATAAAGTCTAACAACATTCAGAAGAAAGTATTTTCATACATCATATTAAAAAATTAAGGTATGTCGGCCGGGCGCGGTGGCTCAAGCCTGTAATCCCAGCACTTTGGGAGGCCGAGGCGGGTGGATCACGAGGTCAGGACATCGAGACCCTCCTGGCTAACACGGTGAAACCCAGTCTCTACTAAAAATACAAAAAACTAGCCGGGCGCGGTGGCGGGTGCCTGTAGTCGCAGCTACTCGGAGGCTGAGGAGGGAGAATGGCGGGAACCCGGGAGGCGGAGCTTGCAGTGAGCTAAGATCGCGCCACTGCACTCCAGCCTGGGCGACACAGCGAGACTCCGCTCTCAAAAAAAAAAAAAAAATTAAGGTATGTCAATATTGAATATTGTCACTTATTCCACACTATCTGAAAGTGTAAAATTAAAAAAAAAAAAAGTCATTCACTAAGAAAAACAAGTAAGATAAAAAGGCTCTAATAAAAAGGATTTTATTTAAGAAAAATGGGGAAGAGGCTTCAGCTCACGGGAGGCAGGTGGCACTCATATCCTCCATAAAAAGCCAAAAATGAGAGTAATCACAACATGTAAAAATGTTGGAATTTGGCAGGGAAGTTACAGAAAACACCTGAGGCACGGAAGGAGCGGGAATCCAGGCAGCAAGCCTGGCTGTGATCAGCTGGGAGCCCAGAGAAGCATCCCAATGTAGGAAAAGGGTAAATAACATATCCCCAGTGGTCCAGATTCCCACTGTGAACTCTGAAGATTCTAGCCATAGGAGAGCCACTCAGCCTCCACAGGCCCTGAAACTAGTCTTTAGTATACAAAGTTACCGGCAGTCTGTGCAACGGCATTGCTCTAGAGTGGGCATTCACACTGGATCCCACACATGCCACCAAGACCGAAGCAGCTGCAGTATGGCAACAGATTGAGAGTCCAAACCCCATCAGACTACATCCTGCCCTGGGGCTGAGAGATTCTCTATCTCCACATCCTTGGAGCCCACTGAAATCTCCCACATCCACCTGGATGACTGCAGTGGTGTGATACCGGCTAGATCTAGCAATGAGACCAGGTCCCAGCATTCTAGCCCACCAGGTGTCCTACATCCCAGGAACACATGGTGTAGCATATTGGAGAGGCTACAGGACAAGAGAGAATGGGACACTATATTTAAAGTGTCAAAAGGAAAAAAACACACACACACACACTGGAAGCCAGTTGTATATACCCAACAAATCTATCCATCAAAAATGAAGGAGAAATACATAATGTCTTTCCCAAACACGCAAAAACTGAGGGAATTCATCACCACTAGACAAGCCCTGCAAGAAATGCTTAAGGAAGTCCTACATATCTGAAAGAGAATATATCATGAAAGCACATGAAAGTATAAAACTCACATGTAGAGCAGATACACAAATGAGAAAGAGAAAGGACTCAAATGTTAACACTACAGAAAACTAACAAACCACATAGATAAACAATAACAAAGAAAGAAAAAACAAAGGATACACAAAACGAACAGAAAACAATTACAAAATGACAGGAATAAGTCCTCACCTATCAATAATAAACTTGAATGTAAACCAATTAAATTGCCCACTTAGAAGATATAGACTGGCTGAATGTATTAAAAAACATGACCCAACTATATGCTTCCAACAAGAAACACATTTCACCTGCAAGACACACACAGACTGAAAATAATACAATAGAAGATATTAAATTGCAAATGGTAGCCAAAAGTGAGGAGTAAATATACATATATCAGATCAAACAGACGTTAAGTCAAAAATAGTAAAAAGAGACAAAGTAGGTCTATATATATATATATATATATATATATGTGCATCAATTTAGCAAGAGGATGTAACGTGTCAAAATATATACATACCCAACACTGGAGCACCCAGATATACAAAGAAAATACTATTAGATCTAAAGGGAAAGATAGACTCTAATACAGTAATAGTTGGGGACTTTAACACCCTACTCCCAGCATTAGAC
This sequence comes from Trachypithecus francoisi, assembly GCF_009764315.1. Lineage (NCBI taxonomy): Eukaryota > Metazoa > Chordata > Mammalia > Primates > Cercopithecidae > Trachypithecus > Trachypithecus francoisi. Next base: position 53,531,456 of record NW_022681471.1, read on the forward strand.
AGATCATCTAGGCAGAAAATCAACAAATAAACATTGGATTTAAACTGCACTTTAGAACAAACAGGCCTAAAAGACATTTACAGAACATTTTATCCAACAGCTGCAGAATAAACATTCTTCCCATCAGCATAAGAAACATTCTCAAGGATAGATCATATGTTACTATAAAAAAAAAAGTCTCAACAAATTTTTAAAAATCAAAATCATATCGAGTATCTTCTCAGACCACAATGGAATAAAATTAGACATCAATAATGAGAGAGATTTCAGAAACTATACAAGTACACAGACTTAAAGAACATGTTCCTGAAGGACCACTGGGGCAATTAAAAAATTAAGAAAAACATTAAAAAATGTATTAACATAAGTGAAAATTAAAAAACAATATATCAAAACCTGTGGAATATAGTAAAAGCAATGCTAAGAGGGATGCTTATAGCAATAAACACCTACTTTGAAAAATGGAAAGATGTCAAATAAACAGTCTAATTTTGCACCTGAAGGAACTAAAAAAGCAAGAATAAACCACATCCCAAATCAGTAGAAGGAAAAAAATAATAAAGTTCAGAGCAGAACTGAGCCAGAGATGAAAAATACAACACAAAAGAGCAACAAAACAAAAACTTAGGTTTTTTGAAAAGATAAAATTGATAACCACTAGCTAGATTATCCAAGAAAAAAAAAAAAAGGAAAGACCTAAATAAACTACATAAACAAAATCAGAAATGGAAGAGGAAACCTTACAACTGATAGCACAGAAATACAAACGATCATCAGAGACTATTATGGACAACCATACACTAACAAGCTGAAAAGCCAGAGGAAATGGATAAATTACTGGACACATACAATCTACCAAGAAAGCCCCCCCAATAAAGAAAAGCCCCAGGACTAATGACGTTACTGATAAATTCTTCCAAACTTGTAAAAAAGAACTAACACCAAGTCTTGTCAAACTATTCCAAAAAACTAAAGAGCAGGAAAATCTTCCTAACTCATCCTACAAGGCCAGCATTACCCCAATACCAAAACCAAACAAGGACACAACAATTAAAGAACATCCCTGATGAACACAGGCATAAACATCCTCAACAAAATACTAGGAAACTGAATCCAACAGCATATCCAAAAGATAATACATCATAATCAATGGGATATACCCCATGAATGCCAGGATGATTTAACACATGCCAGTCAATAAACGTGATACATCACATCGAAAGAATGAAAGATGAAAACTATATAATTATCTCAACAGATGCAGAAAAAGCATTTGATAAAATGTAACATCCCTTCACAATAAAAACTCTCAACAATTAGGCAGAGAGGAAACACACCTCCACATCATAAATGCCATATATGACAAACCCATTGCTAACATCATACTGAATGGAAAAAACATGAAAGCCTTTCCTCTATGAACTGGAACAAGACTAGGACGCTCACTTTCACCATTTCTATTCAACATAGTACTGGAAGGCCTAGCCAGACCAATCAGTCAAGCAAAGAAATAAAGGACATCCAAATTGGAAAAGAGAACATCAAATTGTCCCTCTTTGCAGACAACATGAGCTGACATTTGGACATACCTAAACACCCCACAAAAAACTCATATAATTAATAAATTCAGTAAGTTGGAGGATACAAAATCAACACACAAAATTTATTAATGTTTCTATAGCTGAATAATAAACTTGCTGGAAAAAAAATAAAAAGGCAATCCCATTTACAATAGCCACAAAAAAATAAAAAACTTAGGAATAAATTTAACCAAAGAAGTAAAAGACCTTTATAAGAAAAACTACAAAACACTAATGAAAGAAGTTAAAGAGGACACAAACAAATGGAAAGAGATACAATGCTCATAGAATAAAGGAATTTACACTGTTAAAACGACCACACAACTCAAAGCAATCTACAGATTCAGTGCAATCCCTATCAAAATACCATTAACATTTTTTCACAAAAAATAGGAAAAATAATCCTAAAATTCATATGGAACCACACAAGAGCCTGAATAGCCAGAGCAATCCTGAGCAAAAAGATCAAAGCAGGACGTTGACTTCAAAATATACAAGGCTATAGTAGTCAAAACAGCATGGTACTAATGTAAAAAGAGATATATACACCAGTGGAATAGAATAGAGAACCCAGAAGTAAATCCATATATTTACAGCTATGAGATTTGGCACAAATGTGCCAAGAACATGCAATGGGAAAAGGACACCCTCTTCAATAAATGATGATAGGAAAACTGGATATCCATTTGCAAAAGAATTAAACCTGACCCATATCTCCCACAATATACAAAAATGGACTCAAATTTGATTAAAGACTTAAGCATAAGACCTGAGACTATAAAACTACTAGAAGAAAACATAAGAGAAATGCTCCAGGATACTAATATAGGTAAAGATTGTGTGGCTAAGACCTGAAAAGCACAGGAAACAAAAACAAAAATGGGTGAGATTATATTAAACTAAAATGCTTCCGAATAGAAAAGGGGAACAATTAACAGAGACAATCTGTTGAATGGGAGAAAATATCTGCCAACTATTTATCCAACACTGGACTAACATCCAAAAAATACAAGAAACCCAAACAACAGCAGCAAAACAAATAATCACATTAAAGAGTAGACAAATAATTTGAGTAGACATTTCTCAAAAGAAGACATATAAATGGCCAAGATATATGAAAATGTGCTCAACGTCACTAATCACCACGGAAATACAAATCAAGACCACAGTGAGATATCTTACTGGCATCTTATGCCTATTAGAATAGCTATTATCAAAAAGACAAACAAAATGCTGGCGAAGATGTGGAAAAAAGGGAACTTTCATATATTGTTGTTAGGAATGTAAGTAGTACAACCATTATGGAAAACAAAATAAAGATTTCTCAAAAATGTAAATAATAGGGTTACCATACAATAACGCTCCTAAATAACAGGATTACCACACAATAATGCTGTAATCCGATCACTGAGTATTTATACAAAGGAAAGGAAATCAGTATATTAAAGAGATACCTGCATCCTCATGTTTATTGCAGCACTAGGCACAATGGAAAAGATATGAAATCAAGATATGAAATTAAGCTAAGTGACCATCAACAGATGAATGGATAAAGAAAATATAGTATTGAAACATAATGGAATACCGTTCAACTATAAAAAGACTGAAATCCTGTCGTTTGCAGCAATATGTATGGAATTGCAGATCACTATGTTAAGTGAAAAAAACTGGACACAGAAAAACAAATATCATATATTCTCACTCATACACGGGAGCTTAAAAAGTGAATATAATGAAGGTATAGAATAGAATGGTAGTTACCAGAGACTGGGAAGGGTGTGTGTGAGGTGGGAGGGTGAAGAGAGATAGGTTAATGGGTTCAAACACATAGTTAGATAAAAGGAATAATTTCTAGCATTTGATAGCACAGTAAAGTGACCATATTTAACAATATGTTGTACATTTCAAAATAACTAGAAGAGAAGATCTGAATGTTCTCAACGAAAACAAATGACAAATGTTAAAGGTGATGGATATCCTAAATACCCTGACTTGATCATTACACATTCTATGCATGTAGTAAAAACCACATGTACCCCATAAATATGTACAAATATTACACATCAATAAAATTTTTTTAAAGAAAAGCTACGTTAAAAGAATCAAAATTGCTTTTCATTTGGTGGTATATTTCAAATATTATTCTCTACATCACTTAGATTTTCCTTTTGCCTACTTCACAATGTCAAACTAACTGGAGAGTTTCCAATTATCTGGAGCCTAAATTGAAAGATGGACATAAAATGATGAACTCACAAAGGAACGGAAAGAGTTACCAGTCATACTCTCAAACATTAAACAATACGTACACATAGCAATGATCAACAAAAGCTAGACAAAGTAAAAAAAACTCTAGTTTTAATATTACCTTTGACCAATTGATTCTCTTCATGGACACTTCAGGTTTATAAATTTTTTTCTGCTTCATTCCATAAGGTAGATTAAGTGATATTCCTGGGAGAGGAGGAACTCCTCCAAGGGGTGGTGGTGGAGGAGGTCCCCCAAATAAAAGTGGTGGTGGTGGTGGTGGTGGTATCCCTATCATTCCAGGTAAAGGCGGTGGTGGAGGAGGAGGAAGAGCTCCTCCGGGTAGAGGTGGTGCTGGTGGTGGTGGAGGCGGCCCTACACCTGGCAATGGAGGTGCTGGAGGAGGACCTGGAATTCCTGATGAACTTGAGAGTACTTGTGCCTGAAATGTAAATAATCAAAGTTTAAATGCTTATAAAATATAATTGAAAAATTGAAGAAATATATATCAATAGATATTTGTAGTTTATCTTATGTTTTAAGATTATATACACTTTTTTAGATATTACTAAAATATCTAAATATTTAGCAAGATCTAAGGGTTTCACAGTATATGAAAAAGACTTGTGTAGACTTTTAATAAGCATTATAAATTCTGGACAGTGACCACTTCTGTTACCATACAAATGCTAGGAAACTTGGTATCTGATATGGTTTGGCTCTGTGTTCCCACCCAAATCGTGATCATGAGCAAGCTCTCATAAGACCTGATGGTTTTATAAGAGGATTTTCCCTGTTTGCTTGGCACTTCTCCTTGCTACTGTGACGTGAAGAAGGATGTGTTTTGCTTCCCCTTTGGCCATGACTGGAAGTTTCCTGAGGCCTCCCCAGCCCTGCAGAACTGAGTAAATTAAACCTCTTTCCTTTTAAATTATCCAGTCTTGGCCAGGTGCGGTGGCTCACGCCTGTAATCCTAACACTTTGGGAGGCTGAGGAAGGCGAATTAGCGGAGGTCAGCAGTTGAAGACCAGCCTGGCCAACATGGCAAAACCCTGTCTCTACCAAAAATACAAAAATTAGCCTGGCATGCGCCTGTAATCCCAGCTACTTAGGAGGCTGAGGCAGGAGAATCGCTTTAACCCAGGAGGCAGAGGTTGCAGTGAGCTGAGCTCGCGCCACTGCACTCCAGCCTTGGTGACAGTGGGAGACTCCATCTCAAAGAAATAATAAAATAAATAAATAAATAAATTACCCAGTCTCAGGTATTTCTTTATAGCTGTGTGAGAACAGACTAATACAGTAAATTGGCACTGGATAGTGGGTGCTTCTGTAAAGATACCCAAAAACGTGGAAGCAACTTTAGAACTGGGTAACAGGCAGAGGCTGGAATAGTTTGGAGAACTCAGAAGTAGATAGGAAAATGTGGGAAAGTTTGGAACTTCCTACAGACTTGTTGAATGGCTTTAACCAAATGGTGACAGTGATATGAACAATAAAGTCCAGGCTGAGGTGGTCTCAGATGGAGATGTAAAACTTGTTGGGAACTGGAATAAAGGTCACTCTTGCAATGCAAAGAGACTAGTGGCATTTTGTCCCTGCCCTAAAGATCTGTGGAACTGTGGACTTGAGAGAGATGATTTAGGGTATCTGGCAGAAAAAATTTCTATGTGGCAAAGTGTTCAACAGGAAGCAGAGCATAAAAGTTTAAAAACATTTGAAGACTGACAATGCAGCAGTAAAGAAAAATCCATTTTCTGGGGAGAAACTCAAGCCCTCTGCAGAAATTTGCATAGGTGATGAGGACCCAAATGCTAATCACCAAAACAATGAGAAAAATGTCTCCAGGGCATGTCAGAGACTTTCATGGCAGTCCCTCCCATCACAGGCCTGGAGGCCTAGGAGAGAAAAATTGTTTCCTGTGCCAGGTTCAGGGCCCTCCCACTGTGTGCAGTCTCTTTGATGCCCTGCATCCCAGCCACCTCAGCCATGGATAAAAGGAGTCATGGTACATCTCAAGACATAGCTTTGGAGGGTGCAAGCCCCAAGCTTTGGCAACTTCCACGTGGTGTTCAGCCTGCAGGTACACAGAAGTGAAGAACTGAGGTTTGGGAACCTCTGCCTGGATTTTAGAGGATGTATGAAAATGCCTGGATGTCCAGGCAGAAGTTTGCTGCAGGGGCAGAGCCCTTATGGAGAATCTCTGCTAGGGCAATGCAGAAGGGAAATGTGGGGTTGGAGCCCCTACACAGAGTCCCCACTGGGGTATTGCCTAGTGGAGCTGTGAGAAGAGGGCCGCCATCCTCCAGACCCCAGAATGGCAGATCTACTGATGGTTTGCACCATGTGCCAGGAAAAGCCACAGACACTCAACACCACCTTGTGAAAGCAACCAGGAGGGGTGCTGCACCCTGCAAAGCCACAGGGGCAAAGCTGCCCAAGTTTGTGGAAACCCACCTCTTGCATCAGCATGTCTTGGATATGAAACATGGAGTCAAAGGAGATCACTTTGGAACTCTGAGGTTTAATGACTGCCCTACTGGATTTCAGATTTGCATAGGGTCTGTAGCCCCTTTGTTTTGGCCAATTTTTCCCATTTGAAATGGGTGTATTTACCCAATGCCTGTATCCCCATTGTATCTAGGAAGTGACTACCTTTTGATTTTACAGGCTCATAGGTGGAAGGAACATAACTTGTCTCAGATAAGACTCTGGACTTGGACTTTCGGGTTAATGCTGGAATGAGTTAAGACTTTGAGGGACTGTTGGAAGGCCATGAATGTGTTTTGAAATGTGAGGACATGAGATTTGGGAGTGGCTAGGGGTGGAATGATATGGTTTAGCTCTGCATCCCCATCTAAATCTCATCTTGAATTGTAATAATCCCCATGTGTCAAGGGCAGGACCAGGGGAGATAATTGAATAATGAATAATTGATAATTCTGAGTTATCATGAGATCCAATGGTTTTTTAAGAGGCTTTTCCCTTTTTGCTCGGCACTTCTCCTTGTTGCTGCCATGTGAAGTAAGATGTGTTTGCTTCCCCTTCCACCATGATTGTAAGTTTCCTGAGGCCTCCCCAGCTCTGCAGAACTGTGAGTCAATTAAACCTCTTTCCTTTATAAATTACCCAGTCTCAGGTATTTCTTCATAGCAGTGTGAGAAAGGACTAATACAGTATCCTCCACGATTTTCTGAAATACTCCTCTAAAATAATGAAAAATTAACTTTCTTTATAAATATATGCATAAAAGAAGTACAGTATATGGCTTGGGCCAGTTAGATTAGTTGGGTTTGAATATGGGATAATAAATACAAGGTTATAGATTCAATTTCCTTGGGGGCTAATTAGCTTTATACAAAGAGTCTGCTTCATGGCTCTAGTAACTTAGCTGGCTTCTAACACCAATAATAAATACTCAATAGCATCCATTTCCATAGTAATATATGCTTATCAACATTTTTACATTTATTATTTCTTTTGATCCTTATTATAACCCTGTAATACAGATACAGCATTATTATCTCACCTTTATTTCACTGCTTAAAGATTAGGAAACTGTTAGCTGCAAAAAAAGTTAAATGACTAACCAAAAGTTTCAGAGTCTGAACATGATTAGAATTTCAATGTGGTTCTTCTCACATCCAATACCATCCTCATTCCAATATAAAAGACTGTCTCTTCATGAATGGGTGCCATTTACAATGAGTACAATTAATTCAAATAGATAGGATTATGAGGAGGATATAACATTTCTATCAGAAAGTAACTTCAAGCTCATTCTCTAATGACAATGGATAACAGATGAAAGGGAACATTGCATGCCATATCATGTTCTTTTTAGAGATGATTAATCTATATCCATTCCTTAAACCATTACTGATCACAGTGGTTCACTTTGCTAAATAAATATATATGAAAAGTAGAGCTGTTCATTATAAACATTCTTATGAAACCACTACCAATGAACATACATCTGTTTTAATCAAGATATGACATTAGACTAACTGAATGAAACATTTAAAACGAATTAAGGCAGTCATGGCAGCCATGAGTTTTGTGCAACAGGCCTCAGTCACTGAAGTGGCAGCTCTCTGGTCAGTGCCTTGACACTCCACTGGGATTCAGCGGCTTCCTCACCCATGGCTCTGTTAAAGCTGTCACTCCTGTTTAACACAGTGGAGACCATGAGAAAAGACTATTTATCATGAAACCTTCTGGATTCTATAATGGGTGTTTTTTTGTTTATTGAAATTCTACATTTTGTTTACAGGGATTCCAGCGGCAATTGGCGAAACTCTAGTGAATGTATTCATTGGTGAAACTGAACCAGTAGAAATCCCAGAAGGCTATATCCCAGAACAATGGGAAAATTATAAGCATCCTATATTGAGATGGATTGTCCATATTTTCTATGGTGATCCTGAAAATAATTACAAAAGAACAATGGCTATCCTTCAGACTGAAACTGAAAAGGCTGAACTGCAGATAAAGGAGCTGGAAGTACGAAGATTAATATAGAAGAGAAGAGATGGACCCTGGTATCAATATCTGACCATTGATAGGGCAACTATGGATCATTCTCCAAAAGCAACTCCCAGTAAATAAGCATTTATTTCTCTAAATACAAAGTGTATTCTCTTTAGTGGAAAATGAATTAGTAAATATATTCTGTAGTTTTGTTCCCTGTGATGAATAAAAGAGCTTCTTACATTACTCTGTTTCTCAATGTTGGTTCGTATTAAAGCTTTTAATATATTCTGTATTTCTTTTCCCTGTGATGAATAAAAGAGCTTCTTACACTACTCTATTTCTCAATGTTGGTTCATATTAAGGTTTCTGATTTGGAGGTTTTGGTTTTCTCTTTTAAGAAAGTTTAAAATGTACTAATGAAAAACTGCAGAAATAGGAATTTGTGAACTCCTAAAGTTGTGGTAACTTTGAGAGGTGTTTTATTTACCTGACAAATGGAAGTTATAGAAGTCTAATTATATTAGGTATCAGTAATTGTAGTAGTTTGTACAAATGTCTGTATTACAGACATCTTATTATTGAGGGGAAACTCAGGATTTTAAGTTCCATAAAATATTGAACTAACTCTGTAAAACATTAACAACTTAATAAACAAATTTTCAGTGAACAACAAAAAAAGTTAATTAAATTTCTTGGGATAGTGTCCTTTTTGTCCTCATTCATTCATTCATTCATTCAGAGACAGTCTTGCTCTGTTGCCAAGGCTGGAGTGCAGTGGCAAAATCATAGTGCATTGCAGTCTTGAACTCCGGGACTCAAGTGATCCTCCCAACTCAGCCTCCTGACTAACTGGGACTACAGGCATGCACCACCAACCCAGGCTAATTTTTTATTTTTTAAAGATGGGGTCTCACTATGTGACCCAGGCCAGTCTCAAATTTCTGGACTCAAAGAATCCTCCCATCTTGGTCTCCTGAAGTGCTGGTATTAAAGGCAAGAGGCACTGTGCCTAGTCCTCCCACCTTTATTAATATAAATTTTCTACTTGGATTATTTAGTTGTTCTGACTACATTTATAAATATCTTTATTTATTTATTTTACTTTATTTTATTTTTGAGACAGAGTTTTGCTCTTGTTGCCCAGGCTGGAGTGCAGTGGTGCAATCTCAGCTCACTGCAACCTCTGCTTTCCGGTTTCAAGCTATTCTCCCGCCCCAGCCTCCCGAGTAGCTGGGATTACAGGCGCCTGCCACCATGCTCGACTAATTTTTCTATTTTTAGTAGAGGCGGAGATTCACCATGTTGGCCAGGCTGGTCTAGAACTCCTGACCTCATGATCTGCCCACCTCAGCCTCCCAAAGTGCTGGGATTACAGGTGTGAGCCACCATGCACGGCCATATATATATTTAGAAAGTAAGTTGAAGTAAATTTTTGGAACAACCAGTTGAAAGGACTAACCTATTTACAAAAATATGAAAGCTAACACTCATAGGTAGACAAGATCATGGAAAGGTTACCCATAATATTCACTCACACTAGTTTGTTCACATAGATGAATGTTAATGTATGTATATACATACATACAACTAAAGTGTTTCTATGCTTAGCAAATGACCATCCTCTCCTGGAATGCAATTCTCTCTGAGGTTAGAAAGAAAGACAAGATTAAAATACGTAAAATTATTTTAATTTTACTTTTAAAGCAGCAAAACTATAGAAAACAGTCTGATTTTATAGTCTTAACTGAGATAAAAGTAATTGTGGCAAAATTAAAGGTTCAGAAAATTAGTAATTTATCCTACAAATTTTGTGTATGAAAGGATATTTTTCATACTTTGAAAGGCAAAATGTGTGTCCCATTTTTTAATTAATGGACAACATAATTCAAAGTAATACACATTTGTAAACATCATTCAATTTTTCACCTCTATTAGATCATATTTATTCTCGGAATTTTATACAACCACAAAACGCTACTATTTAAATAAAATTTTACTGAAGTTAAATATATATTTTACAAATTTAATAAGGAATCTCAAATATTTACATTAAATGCTACCAGCCTTTAAAAATCAAATTATATCAGCCTTTCCTTTGCCTCCCATGAACAATTAGGAATTGAATAATTAAATTACGCTACCACATCGTATTGTAAATTGAATATGGTAAATGAATAACTTAGTATTTCACATTATTTTGGGCACACTAGAAAGTATATAGCCCTGGCCGGGCGCGGTGGCTCAAGCCTGTAATCCCAGCACTTTGGGAGGCCGAGACGGGCGGATCACGAGGTCAGGAGATCGAGACCATCCTGGCTAACACGGTGAAACCCCGTCTCTACTAAAAATACAAAAACTAGCCGGGCGAGGTGGCGGGCGCCTGTACTCCCAGTTACTCGGGAGGCTGAGGCAGGAGAATGGCGTAAACCCGGGAGGTGGAGCTTGCAGTGAGCTGAGATCCGGCCACTGCACTCCAGTCCGGTCGACAGAGCGAGACTCCGCCTCAAAAAAAAAAAAAAAGAAAGAAAGAAAGTATATAGCCCTGTGCCTGCACCTGTAATCCCAGCTACTCCTCAGGAGGCTAAGGTAGGAGGAATGCTTGAGGAAAGGAGTTGAGAGTGCTTCGTGATTCTGCACTTTTTACAGTTAATTTAACCATAAGTAAGCAACTACTCACTGTGTGGTAAAGGCCTGTGTGAGGTACAGTGGGGCCTTCAATAGGAAATACACTGTCCTCAAGGTGTCTATGCTCTAGCAGAATAGAGCAGGCACACAAGTATCCCATGAGTGGTCTAGAAAAGTGATATGCAAGTTCAGAGAAATTCGCTAATGGAGTTTTTGGTGAAGCTTTCCAAATGATGTCTTAATGAGCTTCTCCTTAAAGGATATGTTTCACATACACAGATGAGCAGAGGAGGGAATTTCTGACAGAGAATAATATATGCCAACATTTCTCAGCTAAGCTCTATGAAAACACTATTTCCTGGAGATGTTGAAGGGTGCTCTGAGATAAAAGGTGCCATGGTCAAATGAGTATGGGAAATCGATATGAAAAAGAGGTAGGCAGGTTTCTTCAATGTAAAATATCTGGAACCTTTAATATGCTAATGAGTATTATGAATCTCCAGGATGAGAACCTGTGTACTCAATTTATAGGACTATGGAATGCTTTCGTCATGAACAACCTATCATCATTTCTATAACTAATCTCTGGGAAATGCTGGCAGAAGGGTTAAGTATGGAGACAGTAATTTCCAAATGTGAAGGGAGGAAAGGTGACTTAGCTGCAACGGAGGCCGTAGTTAGGGGAGCAGTCAGAGCCCAGGCTGCAAAGGGGAGATAAGGGAGGAAAAACCTATGCCAGAGGGTCTTTAACATTCCTCATAAAGAGATTTTATTTAATCCTGACTGCAATAGGCAACAAGTGAACATATTAAAGCCTGGAGTGACAATAATCAGGGAATTGTTTCAGGAAGATTAATTTGTCACTGACATAAAGGATGAATGTGAGGAGGGAGAAAAGTTAGGCGACAATTGTAATAGTCCAGACAAGACATCATAAGAGAGTGAACCTGGAGGTTTCTGGGTTTTGATGTAAAGAGGTGTAGTATGAATGGAGTTGAAGAAAGAACAGACATAAGACAGTGACTAGCTTAATTTGTCAGTGGGTGGGGCAAGGAAAAGGGAAAGAAAACTCCAGCTTCACCATCTTTAAAATTGGTAGTAAAATTTAAATAGGAATGGACAACAAACTGGTTTGAGGAAAGATAGAAAACCACAAAACTGGGTTTGATTTCAACATGCAACAGGACCATCCTATGGGGCTAGCTAATCAAGAGCTGGAATTAGAAGACAAACGCCAGAGACTTGACACCTACTAAAAGGGGATATGTGAATGTATAATACTGAATGGAATAGTACAGCAAAAAAACAAAAAAAAACACACAGAAAAGAGAAAGAGCAGAGGACAGAATATTGTGGAAGGTCACCATTTGAGGATGAAAAAATAAGGAGAAACTAAGTTCTCAAACATGTAGAAAAAGAAGTCCAAGAAAAAGGGAGGGAAAGAGACAGAGAAAGAGATTGATTTATTGAAAAGAAACAATCAAATATTAGAGATAAGTAATACAGGCTAAGGAAAGGAAAAGGCCCCCAGATTGGGTATTTTGGAGTTTGTTGGTGACTTTTGAAGTAACCTTTCACTAGATTGGTGGAAACAGATCTAGTCAATCAACAAATATCTACTGAGCACCCACTATGTTAAGACATCATCTTCAGTTTCTTTTTTTTTTTTTTTTCTTGAGACAGAGTCTCACTCTGTCACCCAGGCTGGAGTGCAATGGCGTGATCTCAGCTCACTGCAAGCTCCGCCTCCTGAGTTCTCACCATTCTCCTGCCTCAGCCTGCCGAGTAGCTGGGACTACAGGAGCCCACCACCATGTTCGGCTGATTTTTTTTCTTTTTTTTTTTGTATTTTTAGTAGAGACGGGGTTTCACAGTGTTAGTCAGGATGGTCTTGATCTCCTGACCTCGTGATCTGCCCGCCTCAGCTTCCCAAGTGCTGGGATTACAGGCATGAGCCACCGTGCCTGGCCCATCTTCAATTTCTTAATATTCATTTAAGACATAAAGTATATTGAGGAGAATACACAATCAGTTTGAAAGTTTAGACACCCTAATTGAAATTTTAAGTATATATGGAAGCTTTTCACCATAGGGAATGTAGGTGGAAATTTACTTGAGATTCAAGAGATCTCAAGAGAAGCTTTTGGCATAATTACAATTAATGACTATTTCTACATTCTTTTTGAAAGAAAATAGTATGTACCCAATTTTTCAAATCATCATGAAAATTTCATCTCAAAAACACTTTTGCTTGTGTAATATATTCTGTTAAAAATATTCCAGGCCATTTAAGCAACTAATGCTTTATTTTTTTTCCAAGCATTAAAATGATTTATTGTCCTGGAATATAAAATCTGTAGAGTTATTTCAATGAAAATGTAAAACTGCCAAAAAGTCTGCTTCTGGTCACATTTTTCCTTCTATCTAACAAGACAATTTTCTACCATCGAACTCGCTGTGACATGACACAAAGTCTGTATCTTCTTTCATTACCTGGCTTCGAAGTTGCTGGATTTCTGCTTCAAGTTCTTTGATTTTCTCATCTCTTTTTTGAAGCTCTGCTTGAGCTTCCTGTCGAGCTGTGAATTCTTCATCGAACTGCAATGATCACCACCATCAATGTACAGTTAATAATACAGTTTTGAGAAAGCTTTAAAGAACATTATGTATTAAATAAGTGGTGTGGATTTACTTAGTTGAATTCCCAGATCACTCAGAAAATCATAGCTTGTAATTATTTTCATAACAATTAAGTATCCAAGTGGAGGTAGGGTATTGCTTGTGGCGGTAGTAAAGAAGAAATATGCCCCCTACCCAAGGTAAGAAAACACATTTTCACTTCTGAAAAAAAAATACAAAGACGAAAAGGTAGACTGAAAAGTTTCTCTTCCCACATAATGGACATTTTTATTGTTCTGTTATTGAAAATTCAATTTTAGAATTAATAATTTTAAAAATATTTTATCCCATACTTTTTTTTTTTTTTGTACAGAATTTCTCTCTTGTCGCCCAGGCTGGAGTGCAGTGACATGATCTCAGCTCACTGCAACCTCCACCTCCTGGGTTCAAGCAATTCTCCTGCCTCAGCCTCCCAAGTAGCTAGGATTACAGGTGTGCACCACCACACCTGGCTAATTTTTGTATTTTTAGTAGAGATGGGGTTTTGCCATGTTGGCCAGGCTGCCCTTGAACTCCTGACCTCTGGAGATCCACCCGCCTTGGCCTCCCAAAGTGCTGGGATTACAGGCGTGAGTCACCATGCGTGGCCTCATCCCATACTTTTAAGTTTAATGAATTAGAAAATGACATCTAAAAATAAACCATCAAGCAGTTTCAACTCCTTAACTATATTTAATCTTGAAAAGAAATTGCACTTTTAGAATGCTCAAATGTATGTATATTAATACAAATTGGAATTGTTTCTATTGCAATCTTAGTTGTCTAGAATCCATAAAGCAGTACTTCACAAACTCTGACAGTAGAATGCCCTAATAGCAGTCTCATTCAGATGGTTAACCAAAACATTTGTATAGCATGTTATGAGAGGAAAAACTAGAGGTTAAAATATGGGGTGCTAAGCCAAAAAGACTCTGAATGGTTAATATTTATTCACTGTATCCTGCCTTAGCCTTACCTCAGACAGGGCTCTAAGCAGGCACAAACCTGCCTGCGTATTTCCAGTGAATACTGCCTGGGTCTGGCTATAGAACATTTTATTTGCCCTTTATTGTCAATGTTGTTTCAAGTCAATTTAGAAGTCTATACATTATTCTAACAATGTTATTTCTGTTTCTAAAAGTGATACATCTTACTGCCCAAAACCATCTTAGAGTTTGTGGAATAATACAAAAGTATGTTCAGTGTTAACAAATATTCATCCTCATAGTAGCTTTGACCTTTGGAAATTATAAAATGCCATTCTGATCTAAGTCTGAAGAGTGGGTGAGCAAACTGGACAGTAATACTCTTTGGGTCGAACCTGAAATGCTTTTATTCATCTCTCCTTGAATCCCTGGAAATTGTCCCACAGATCCTGGTCCAAATATTCTCTAATTCTTTAAATTTCAAACCTACCCCACATCCTTGGAGTGAAGGATCCATATATCCTTCAGTCAATGACCTTGTTTTCCTACCTCATTAAGAAGATGGATGTCCTCCAGTGTGAGCTTGTTTGCCTTCACTACTATCCGTGTTAAGATTTATCTCAATCTGTACTCCCATCCCCACTCCTAAAGTTAGCTTCTCCTATGTGCTTCTAAATCATGGCACCTACACAAGCACACTATACACATTTTTCCTCTATAAATGGTTTATTAGTATGTTGGAGGAGAGGCACACAGTGTTTCTGCTTTTAACTTAAAATTACCTTAATCTGCAAACACAGCAAATGGGGATCACAGAAGCCTGAAATATGTGAGCTGGAAGAGGTCTTCTTACAAGTCCACTAATTTTATTCTTTCCTTTTAATGATGAAGAAACTAAGATCTAAAGAGAGTAAGTGGCTTACCCAAAGTCACAGCTAATTAGTGGAAAAGCTGAGATCAGACCTCACAACTACTGCCTCTCATTCTAGCACTTGTTAAAAAATGACTTTATACTGCCTCTTAAAATGACCCAGAACAAGGGGATGTATGTAACTAACCACTGGGAGACCATACAGGTTTTCATTCTAAATGTTGGTGATGAAACTAAAGCATCAAACACTGAAATTTCTTTTCTATTACTTCAGGACTCCTTTTTCCATAATATATATGCTCATAAAAAAACTTTACCAGACAGATAGTCACAATTTGCTCCAGTCTTGTAGTACGTAATCACAGTGCCAGCCAAAACTTAAGGAGATTCTAATGTTTTCAAAGGGAATTTTAAATGTGCCGCTTAAAACAAGAACATTAGAAATACAAAGGTCTATTAATCAAAAAGCATGCATTTTCTTTCACCAATAAAAATGACAGCTCCACACAAACATTTTATGCTCAAGCTCTTAAAATCTATTCTAGTAACTGAAAGAGCAAAGACATTTCTTCAGATGCCCTGAAGTAACTTCTTCAGTAATACTCTATAATTTCTAAAGTGATAGCAAAAGTGATTATCTGATCTCCAAGGTAAGTCATAACTTTGAAGAGACAGCAATATGTAAGCACATTATCTTGCTGTCAGAAGGCTGAAAACTGGAGAGCTTTTTAGACTTGTGCTTCAATCCTTCTGCCTGCACCCAACAGGAGAGAAATACTATGCTAATGCTTAATAGGCTCTAGAACAGAAAAAGAGAAACTTGTGGTAGAAGCTAATAAAATTATAGCTATGCTTCCATGAAACAAGGAAAAGACAAGCTTAGATCTGAATACAATTCAGGTATTCATAAAGCTGGCATTTACTCAAAGGCATTTAAGACATTAACACAGAAAGAAAAGGGATCCTCAAATTCCACCAGGCCTACATGAAGTAGCAGTATCACTTACAA
Source organism: Trachypithecus francoisi (assembly GCF_009764315.1). Taxonomy (NCBI): domain Eukaryota; kingdom Metazoa; phylum Chordata; class Mammalia; order Primates; family Cercopithecidae; genus Trachypithecus; species Trachypithecus francoisi. The sequence goes on from NW_022681471.1 coordinate 53,547,842, forward strand.
AATGATAATGACAAAATTCAAAGAAGCTAAGTCTAAACAGAGAGAGAAAGAGAGTGAGAAAGAGAGAAAACACTGCAACATGTTATTGCTATCAATAGCACTGACATAAAAGACCACAACAGAAAAGACTAGCTAAACATCTCACAGTTCTCCAAAGAGCTACCTATTGCAAGTGACAGCTGCAGGAAAGCAATGGGAGAATTTATTTTGGTTGATTGCTTCCAACTATACCCTTTCAGCAATGTAATTTTTTCATGTATCACTTTAGTATAATGTGGCTAGTGTTTTTCTTCCATAATGGATTAAACATGATGAGGAGAGAACAATAGTAACCTTATCTTATAAGGAGATAAATCAATATTCCATGGCTATGTTTGAATCCAAAAACATAAAGTACTACATAAATGAAACATTTAGAAGTCCTCACATTAATAAAGTAGAGTATTACTGTGATTAAATTATTAACTTAACAATTATGGCTAATACTTTATAAGCTTACCTTCTTTGAAAACTCTGCAGCTCTTTGTTCACTTTCTTCAACTTTCGCCTTGTTCACACAAGAATCTATTAAGATCAACCAAAAGTGATTCAAAATTATGGCATGAGATCACTAGACAAAAGATGTCTTCTAGCCTATAACTCTGCAATGCAGACTATCATTTTTATGTCAATTGTTACTAAATGGAAATTGACCTATACTACACATAAAACATAAATATCATATATTCTTTCTTTAGCATACTAACTGAATTCAATGATAATATTGTGGAGGCACAAAACCAAGCATCCATAAACATATCTCATTAAATTATTTTTATGAGTATTCAATTATTTTTCAACTATAAAACACTTCAAAACCCCATAGTTTATTATGGGTGGAGAGGTGGCAAAGACTCCATGTTTAACCTTAATAATGTTAATAAGATATGAATAGTCTTAGTAAGATTCAAAAATGCCCCACAAAAAAGCTAGAGAGAGACAGAATAACATTCGATAATTCAGGCTTCTTCTTGAAAAGATTTTTACTTAACTTCTGATCTGGGGCAAAATGTATCATGTACATAAGGAAACAGACTTCAGACTTCTCAGGTCAAATCAAACACTTCAGAATATAAATAACTGAAGAACAACTTTTGGGCAATATTGTATCTCTCATTATTTTACGTACATATAAACTCTATTCTGTATCTAGCCATTCTACATTTATTTATCAAAAAGAAATAAAAATATATACCAGTACCCAGAATTGTATGTGAATATTCACAGCAGTTTTATTTATAGTAATCCCAAACTGGAAAGAACCTAAATGGCCATCAACAAGTGTATACATAAACAAACTGTGGTATATCCATATACTGGAATACCACTCAGCAATATAAAGGAATGAACTACTGATACATGCAATACAACAACATGAATGAGTCTCAAAATAATTATGCTGAAGGCAAGAAGACAGGAAAAAAGTATATATGCTGTATGTTTCTATTTTTATAAATTTTTTAAAAGTGCAACTAATAAGAGAGACTATAAAATGTAACTCGTAAGAGAGAGATCAGTAATATCCCAGGATGGGAAGATGTGGTAGACATGGAAAGAAAGAACTAAAAGGACAATGCAGAAACTTTAGGGTGTAACAGAATTATTATCTTGACATTGATGATGGTTTTAAGTGTCTATATTAATAGCAAAATTTATCAAATTCTATACCTTAAATATGGGTAGTTTTTCTTACATCAAATGTACCTCAATAAAGCTGGTTTGTTTGTTTGTTTGTTTGTTTAAAGCAACTGAGGAGGAAAGTAGGAAATGATGAAGTCAAAGAACAGCCATATCTAAGCTGTGCTAGTCACGGTTGGTAATGATTTTGAATTTAAATTTCAATGGAAAGGCATCAGAGAGTTTTAGGCAGAGATCTGATACGATTTGATTTATGAAAGATATCAGACTTAAAGAATTGTGACATCACAAGAGACTCTAATCTCTTCAGGTCTGAGTCATCTTAAAATACAGATCCATGGGTTTCCTAGATGTTCTTGAAGGACCTGATAATTTTTGTGTATATGAACCTATGTGTGTTCTAATCAAAGTTCCAGGCATTTGTCAACTTCTCACAAAGGATTTTGACCATAAAATATTAAGAGCCACTCATTTATGTGACTTACTCAATTTTAAAGTTGAGGAAACTAAAACCTAGAGAAGTTAACTGATTTGTTCACAATCACAGAGATGACAGGTGGATAACATCACAATGGGTTTATGATGCCGACTATCCTCTCTGACCTGATCCCTTCATCTCTCCTCACCCAACACTTTTGATTAATGGTAAAGAATCATAGTACCTGGTACACAGTACACAAAACAAACATCTGTTGAATACTGACTACTACTTGACTAAATTATTATTTTTACAGGTATTCAATTATTTTTCAACTATAAAATACTTCAAAAAACTATAGTTTATTATGTGAGAAGTGACAACAACTCCATGTTTAAGATTAATAAGATCAAAATCAACAGTAGCGTATGTGTCCTAACTATGGTCTATAATGGATTATAAGCTAATACACATATTTGAAAATAGTCCTTTATGACTCCAACAAAATGCAAAATAAATTTGTTTTTCAAACTCATTGAAAAACATGCAATGAGGCTAGAATTCACATTCACTGCTGGGTAAATTAGCACAAGCTTTCTGAAAAGCATTTGGCCTTTGAAAGTTCATACTCTCACAGAAATCAATCCTAAGGAAATAATGAGAAAAAGACAAACATTTATATACAAGAATGTTGGCAGCTCATTCATTTATAACTGTAAAAATCTAAAAACAATTGTGAATGCACAAAAAGAAAGGACTGGTTGAAATGGTTATGGTATTTCTCAAAACGGAATATTACAAAGACATCAAAAGTCACATTTTGAAGGTTAATGTGGAAAAACTCTCATAACACTCCAAGAAAAATCAGCATTCAGAGAGATAGATAGGTCATAGAGAAAGAGATATAAGGAAATGTACCAAGCTGAAAAGGGAGCGATCACGAATGTGATTGGTGGTTTGTCACTTACATAAGTCTCTAGATTGCCTGATAAGTACGCATTACATTTAAAACAGAAATAATACATAAATAATAAGTTATTCATCTTTGAATGTTACTGTATATTTGCCTTGTGCTATGGAACAAAAAATAATATATAATTGGCATACAATAGCTTTTGTTTTCTTTCTTTAAAAATAAGACAAATAAGTTCATGCTTGAACCTTAACAATAGTGATTCCAATTAAGTATAAATAAGACTGCTTAGCTATAAGGCTAGATAGCATAGCACACTTCCAAGGGAAGGTTCAGATCATCCTTCAGAGGTTGTTCTCAAAAGTATTGCTAACTACCAGTCTAGGATGATATAAGGAGCAATCTAAGGAGATGAATATGATCACCTCAAATTCTTTCTAACTCTAAGGTCTATGAAAATATAAATTGATCCATTTGAGAGCCTTAGAAGGTCTCAAATTATTGAAATGAGCCTGTATTTCTTTTCTTAAACTTGAGCATTAATAACATAACTATAATGAGACCCCACTGTATTTCTACAAGACCACTAAAGTACCAGTATAAAATGAAAAGATTTCAGAGTCGTGTTTCTAAATAGTAATGCATTCATCTATAATAATATAATGGGTTCTTGTGGGACACTAAGCTTAAACTGCCTCCAGGAGTGTTGGAACTTATTAAATACGTTAATATTTCTTTTTTTTTTTTTTTTTTTTGAGACAGAGTCTCGCTCTGTCACCCAGGCTGGAGTGCAGAGGCACGATCTCGGCTCAGGCAAGCTCCGCCTTCCGGGTTCACGCCATTCTCCTGCCTCCGCCTCCGAGTAGCTGGGACTACAGGCGCCCACCACCAGGCCCGGCTAATTTTTTTTTGGATTTTTGTAGAGACGGGGTTTCACCGTGTTAGCCGGAATGGTCTCGATCTCTTAACCTCGTGATTCGCCCACCTTGGCCTCCCAAAGTGCTGGGATTACAGGCATGAGCCACCGTGTCGGCTCCCTAAATAGGTTAATATTTCTAATCACACAGGCAGAACTCTCATGATCATTATAATTAACAATTATAGCAATTGAGTGCCCACAGACACAATGATTTACCAGATATGAATAGAAGTTCAGTAAGAACTGAAACTCTTACTGAACTTCTTCACTTAAAAAGTGTTTATAATACAGAAGGCATCAAACACAATCAGAGGACAATGAGGATTATGATACGTACCTATCAGATGAGTGAAATCGATGTCTAATCGTTGCCTGTACTTGAAGTCTGGATCCATACCACTGCAGTGTAGCACTATCTGTGAAACGCATTCCTCAATTATTTTATAATATTGTGGCCTGAAAAAGAGAGAAAGTATTCATGAATGCCTTTCTATCCATGCAAATCAATTTTCTTTAGAAGACATTCAATGTATTAGAAGAGCTAGATCTTTTTCTGGAGCTGTTTTAAAAATCCTGCAGCCACTACACTTCCTTAGGACAGGTATGCCTAAGCTTAGGGATGGTCTGGGTGTTATAGTACCAAACCCATTGTGATGTAATCAACTACATCTAGTGACTTCATAATCTAGTTTGCAGGGATTCAAGCTTGTGTTCAAAGATACTTATCAACCTTTTCTATGTACTTATGCTATTTTTTCTAAAGTTAATAAAAACAAATGAGCTGTTAGTCCTACATTAATGGATATAGAAATGGTTCTACACATCCACAGGTTCTCAATTTCAATAAGGGATGAGTTTCTTCTCATTACGTGGCAAGCAATGTGTTGAATTTACTACAGCACTTTTAGTCAAGATAGCTATAAAAGCTTACAAAACTGGACAGAGCCACTTATATTACAAGACTATCCAAGGATCTATTTATGCAACCCATTTTAAAAGACCCATTTTATAAAAGCATACACACTTAATATGCATGACTGTTGCTTCAATTTGTTTAAAGTGTCAGAGGTTTTAAAACATATCCTAATTCTGTAATCTATCAAGGTAATTCTGGCCTTAAAAATGACCATTCACCTACTGCAAAATTTTTTAAAAGGCACTTTTGCATTAAAATTTGGGTAAGATTTAGTATTTGTCAGAGGATAATAAATTTAACAGAGAAAAATCAGTAGTAAGAAGTACGACTATAGACAAATTACAATATAAACTTCCCTAAATATAGTGTGCTGATAACTAGCCAACCTACTAAAAGTTTGTAAATGAAGCCAAATAGACTCTAATTGCTCTTCCATGTCTTTAGTAATGAGTCTGGTCCCAAGAATACGAATAAATAGTAATACATATTACACATCTGGGTTTTTTCAAGTCATCATCAGGTCTAGAGTAAATAATACTGGATTACAACCTCAGTCTAGTCAATAAATAAGGAAAACACAGCTGTTCCCTTTCAGGCCAGGTTAATCATCCCTCAGTGGAATAAAATGCTTGTCACACTTCTGCCTCACATGGATGTTCTTAGGATGAAAAACATGCCATGTAGGAATCACTTCTTACTTATTCATAGTTGCTGAGAAATGGATACTTTCACATAAATGATGTTCCCCAGCTAACTGAGTACCTATGGGCACAGTATCCCTTTTAAATTTGTTAGAACTTAATTAAAAATACAATAATTTTTAATGTATTAGCAGCCTTGCTGTTTAAAAAACAGCACAAAATTTACTATTTTAAACATTTTTTATGTCTCTGTAATGCCACAATGTCCATCAAATTATTGTACTGGTCTGAACTATAATAGTTTTCTATGCTGCTTTACAGCTATAATTTTTGTTGAGACTGTGCTGACCTCATAGTAGCTTTCCTTTTCCCTTTAATCAAGCAGGTTTTAAGAAATCAAAGAACCCAGGTTGTCAGAATTTCACGCAAATTAGAGTATGAAGAACAACTAAGAGTCTCTTTAACAGTTAAATATAATATCATGGTCACCAGCCTGTGGATAATTTCAGTCACTCAGAAGCCTTTTCATAACTTTCTCGTTTTCCGATATATTCCCATTTAACTAGATTTTAAAACTTTTAACTTTAGTGGTTATTATCATACTCATTTATTTTGAAGGATGATATTACTAGACATAAAATTGAAATATTAGCACTATTATTTTCTTAGATGTTAAGATCACATTTATTAGTAGATAAATACTGTAAAAGAGAAATAACAGTAAAATCTTACTTAATATGCACAAGATAAAACCTTTAAAGTTCTACCCCAGAATCTTCAGTGCTTTTTCTGTGATATCACTATCTAGCAAAGAAAATTCATTGCAGGGCCAGTGCAATCTGTTGGGTTCATTCCTACCAAAGTCCTATCACTGGAGTACCCATTTTTAAAAGTGCATCTCTCTCTTCTGGCCAAATTTAAAAAATGAACACCGTTTAAAAAATGTTACCTAAAGGAATCCAACTGTTACACCCTCTGTGTATATATATGCATATATTGCATAGGTCCCACTACATTGTTCATTTTCCTTAATACCCAATTCAAATTATAAATATAGTACTCTCAGAACTGCCTCTTACCTGATATAATAATCATTTCTGATGAGCAAAAAATGTTGCAGAATGGATAAGAAGTAATTTTCAGCAGCAGTGTCCTTCAGCATATTATATAGAAGATGGTAGACTTCATTCATATCAGTAGAAAGTAAAGGAAAAATATTAAGATTCTTGATGGGAGTCTCATTCATAACAAAGGAGTTTAACTTTGTAAAACATCGACTTATAATCTTGCTTCCATTACTATTTCTAAACCTTCAACTCTATGATCCAGTACTTAAACATCTACATAAAGTAATGATTCTATGCAATCATTTTGATCTTTTAACTAGAGAGACGGACCTCAAGAGCATGTCTGAGACCATCTGACTGCCAAAATGTTAACTGATCCGTTATACATATTTTAAAGTCCAGATTATAGCTGGGACCATTGGAACAGCAATGCCATCAGTGAAAATGGTCTCCTTTTGATCTTCCTGTAGTTGTGATAGAGGACCTATATTATTTATGCAAATAACTACTACTCTATTTTCACTGCCACATAAGATAGAAGGCAAATGAGCTGCTGTAAACTGCTAAAAGGTCACAAAATCAGTTTTATTTTATCCAGATGAAATACTTACTAAATCTGCAATTATTATTGTTTGCATTCATTTGTATTTCATTATTTGATAAAAAATGACAAGTAGAGACAAGATATAAAGAGTGGCATAAATTTAGATGCTTCTAGTAAACTAGAAATCAGATCTCCACAAATGGATCCATGTTTGGAATAAAAGTGAGGACCTGGAAAACCAAGGTAAAATAAAGATAAAAGACAAGATGTAATTTAATATCCTAAAATAACCTCAAATGTCAACATTTTCTCCAAAGTAGAATTAAGCATACGGGGGGCGGAGCAAGATGGCCGAATAGGAACAGCTCCAGTCTCCAACTCCCGGTGCGAGCCACACAGAAGACCGGTGATTTCTGCATTTTCGACTGAGGTACTGGGGTCATCTCACTGGGGACTGCCACACAATCGGTGCTGGTCAGCTGCTGTAGCCCGACCAGTGAGAGCTGAAGCAGGGCAAGGCATCGCCTCACCTGGGAAGCGCAAGGAGGAAGGGAATCCCTTTTCCTAGCCAGGGGAACTGAGACACACAACACCTGGAAAATCGGGTAATTCCCACCCGAATACTGCGCTTTAAGCAAACAGGCACACCAGGAGATTATACCCACACCTGGTCGGGAGGGTCCCATGGCCACGGAGCCTCCCTCATTGCTAGCACAGCAGTCTGCAATCTAACCGCAAGGCAGCAGCGAGGTGGGGGAAGGGGCGCCCGCCATTGCTGAGGCTTAAGTAGGTAAACAAAGCCGCTGGGAAGCTCAAACTGGGTGGAGCTCACAGCAGCTCAAGGAAACCTGCCTGTCTCTATAGACTCCAACTCTGGGGACAGGGCACAGCTAAAAAACAACAGGGGAAGCAGCAGAGGCCTGTGCAGACCCGAACGAGTCTGTCTGACAGCTTTGAAGAGAGCAGTGCATCTCCCAACACGGAGGTTGAGATCTGAGAAGGGACAGACTGCCTGCTCAAGTGGGTCCCTGACCCCTGAGTAGCCTAACTGGGAGACATCCCTCACTAGGGGCAGTCTGACACCCCACACCTCACAGGGTGGAGTACACACCTGAGAGGAAGCTTCCAAAGGAAGAATCAGACAGGTACACTCTCTGTTCAGCAATATTCTATCTTCTGCAACCTCTGCTGCTGATACCCAGGCAAACAGGGTCTGGAGTGGACCTCAAGCAATCTCCAACAGACCTATAGCTGAGGGTCCTGACTATTAGAAGGAAAACTATCAAACAGGAAGAACACCTATACCAAAACCGCATCAATACGTCACCATCATCAAAGACCAGAGGCAGGTAAAACCACAAAGATGGGGAAGAAGCAGGGCAGAAAAGCTGGAAATTCAAAAAATAAGAGCGCATCTCCCCCTGCAAAGGAGTGCAGCTCTTCGCCAGCAACGGATCAAAGCTGGTCAGAGAATGACTTTGACGAGATGAGAGAAGAAGACTTCAGTCCATCAAACTTCTCAGAGCTAAAGGAGGAATTACGTACTCAGCACAAAGAAACTAAAAATCTTGAAAACAGAGTGGAAGAATTGATAACTAGAATAATTAATGCAGAGAAGGGCATAAATGAAATGACAGAGATGAAAACCATGACACGAGAAATACGTGACAAATCCACAAGCTTCAGTAACCAACTCGATCAACTGGAAGAAAGAGTATCAGCGATTGAGGATCAAATGAATGAAATGAAGCGAGAAGAGAAACCAAAAGAAAAAAGAAGAAAAAGAAATGAACAAAGCCTGCCAGAAGTATGGGATTATGTAAAAAGACCAAATCTACGTCTGAGTGGGGTGCCTGAAAGTGAGGGGGAAAATGGAACCAAGTTGGAAAACACTCTTCAGGATATCATCCAGGAGAACTTCCCCAACCTAGTAGGGCAGGCCAACATTCAAATTCAGGAAATACAGAGAACACCACAAAGATACTCCTCCAGAAGAGCAACTCCAAGACACATAATTGCCAGATTCACCAAAGTTGAAATGAAGGAAAAAATCTTAAGGGCAGCCAGAGAGAAAGGTCGGGTTACCCACAAAGGGAAGCCCATCAGACTAACAGCAGACCTCTCGGAAGAAACTCTACAAGCCAGAAGAGAGTGGGGGCCAATATTCAACGTTCTTAAAGAAAAGAATTTTCAACCCAGAATTTCATATCCAGCCAAACTAAGTTTCATAAGTGAAGGAGAAATAAAATCCTTTACAGATAAGCAAATGCTTAGAGATGTCGTCACCACCAGGCCTGCCTTACAAGAGACCCTGAAGGAAGCCCTAAACATGGAAAGGAACAACCGGTACCAGCCATTGCAAAAACATGCCAAAATGTAAAGACCATCGAGGCTAGGAAGAAACTGCATCAACTAACGAGCAAAATAACCAGTTAATATCATAATGACAGGATCAAGTTCACACATAACAATATTCACCTTAAATGTCAATGGACTAAATGCTCCAATTAAAAGACACAGACTGGCAAACTGGATCAAGAGTCAAGACCCATCAGTCTGCTGTATTCAGGAGACCCATCTCACATGCAGAGACATATATAGGCTCAAAATAAAGGGATGGAGGAAGATCTACCAAGCAAATGGAGAACAAAAAAAAAGCAGGGGTTGCAATCCTAGTCTCTGATAAAACAGACTTTAAACCATCAAAGGTCAAAAGAGACAAAGAAGGCCATTACATCATGGTAAAGGGATCAATTCAACAGGAAGAGCTAACTGTCCTAAATATATATGCACCCAATACAGGAGCACCCAGATTCATAAAGCAAGTCCTTAGAGACCTACAAAGAGACTTAGACTCCCATACAATAATAATGGGAGACTTCAACACTCCACTGTCAACATTAGACAGATCAACGAGACAGAAAGTTAACAAGGATATCCAGGAATTGAAGTCAGCTCTGCACCAAGTGGACCTAATAGACATCTATAGAACTCTCCACCCCAAATCAACAGAATATACATTCTTCTCAGCACCACATTGCACTTATTCCAAAATTGACCACATAATTGGAAGTAAAGCACTCCTCAGCAAATGTCAAAGAACAGAAATTATAACAAACTGTCTCTCAGACCACAGTGCAATCAAACTAGAACTCAGGACTAAGAAACTCAATCCAAACCGCTCAACTACATGGAAACTGAACAACCTGCTCCTGAATGACTACTGGGTACATAACGAAATGAAGGCAGAAATAAAGATGTTCTTTGAAACCAATGAGAACAAAGATACAACATACCAGAATCTCTGGGACACATTTAAAGCAGTGTGTAGAGGGATATAAATGACGCATTGATGGGTGCTGACGAGTTGATGGTTGCAGCACACCAACATGGCACAAGTATACATATGTAACAAACCTGCACATTATGCACATGTACCCTAGAAGTTAAAGTATAAATAAATAAATATATGAATAGAAAAAAAAAGAATTAAGCATACGGTGGCTTACTTCTTAGACCCTACATAAGAGTGTTGTGCTAAAGTCTCATGAGGTCCTTAAATGGCTACACAATGGATCCAAAAATAGCTTTATGGTGAAGTTTGATTATAAGAGAAATCTATGTAAAGCAAGATATTAATGATATGAAAAACATTTAATATTATAGAAGCCACAGTAGACTGGCATCTCTAATGATGAATAAAAATTACTAGAAATTATTCCTTACAATAATAACATTGTTATTCATTGCACACACACTTATCCAATACCTAAGTGTAAGACTTTCATAGGTGCATTGAAGGCAAAAAGATTAAATGTAACATTTCTGCCTTCAGTCTCACAGGGGCACAGAAGTGTACACAAATAAAATAGAACAAATAAGGTACTTTGGGTATTTCAAGGAGGGGAATATTACTTCCAGCTTTGGGGAGTGGGGGCGAGGAGCAGAAAAGGGAAGAAAACATTACTGAGAAAAATTCCAACTCAAAGGTCACTTTGGTTCTGACATGTTTCCCAACTTCACCAGAATCCATTAAGTAAGAAACATAACAGGTGTCAAACAAATGGCCAGCAATGCTATGACAACCACCTCTTAGATCTAAAATAATTTCATATAAAATTGTTGCCGTCGGAAGGTTATACGCTAGTTGTATTTGACTCAGATGCTTCTACCACATAGCTTTGCTATATTCAGATACTACTGCATCTAAGCATTTTTGTTATTGTTAAGAAACACAAATATTTGAATACAAAATAAAACATTTATTTGAATTGCCTTGTATCTCTAAGTCACTGAAGCTTGATTTAATAAACTGAGTATTTCACATATAGTCACATATGAACGCAGTGAACTTTCCCCCCAAAAAATCCTTATATGTAAGATACATTGCCTTATGCTATTCTTTATTCAAGACCACTGAGCAGAGTATACCTATAATACTGTGAGCCATTGTGCAGATTTCAATACACTCTGTGTAAATCATCAAGACAGCCTGACAATTCCTCAACATGAATCTCAAGGACAGCATTATAGTAAGGTTCTAATATAAATAAATGGATATAAATTGGGCTGACAGACAAGAACTCGAATAATGGTCCACAAAATTGCCCACAAATCCCTTTCTCACAACGCACACAAAATTGTTTTGTGGTTTGTCAAAGGATATTCCATTTCTGCTCGAATGTCATTGAGACGGTGTGATAATTCAGTTAGGTCATCTTCTTTGTTTTCATCAAATACTTTCAACTGAATATCAAGCTCATCATTCTCTTTTTCTTTTAGATCCTAATATATAAACATAAAACTTAACACATGAATAACAGTTTGACAACAGCATATTTAGGTAATAAAGGGCAGAACACAATTATTCATTTATAAACACAGAAGCAATTTCAAATATTGACGCGGGCACTTGGTTTTCTGAAAGTAAATGTAGCTGAATTCTTCTATTTCAAAATAAAAGGACCTCATTGCATTCACTTAATTTTTTTCCATGCCCTACATTTTGATTACTCACATTAAAAAATTAGCGATCAGTTCTACAACAGAATAAAACTAACTGCTAACAACCCAAATTAAATGCTGTCGTTTTGACTAAACACACTAATCAAAGATTGCAAAAGAACTCATGCAGTCAGAACATTCACATATGCCTCTGGCAAAAAATGCAAATACAGATCAATTGTATTAACGAAGAACAAATGCAAGGATATATTCAAGCACAACAGTCCCAAGTATGGCGTGAAAAGATGTATAAACACATTTATTTTAAAAGATATTTTGTGATTTTAAAGCAAAAAGGCGTTTGGACTTTTTATTAAGCTGTACATCTAACCTCCTCCCCCACCTTATATTTTTGCTTAGCCTAATCACAAAATACCAACTTGGGCATAAAAGTTATGTTTTTGTAATACATTATAAGCACATGCATTACAAACCTCTGATAATTTTCATAATAATAGTATAAAAAATTTAGAAGCATGCCACACTAGAGATTGTTGGGCTCAATATATATCACCTGGAATATCTTTTAATATGTGTCCATTAAGTTGCAGCTTTCAAAACCCAAATCGATAATCACAACTGTGGATGCTCAAGGGTGATACCGAAAGTGGGACTAGGATGTTCAGAGCTGAGCTTGAACTCTAAAAGGAAATGCAAGCATGGTGTACTTCAAATTAGGTCGATAAAACAAAATGGGATACATTTCTTGTTTCTATCTTTATTCAATAGAACTATTATAGATATGTAATGGCTATTACTGAAGCCAAACAAATTTCAGCAATTTCTAGATGCTTTTTTTCTAACACTCACATACATAATGATTTATTGAAAATTTACCTGCAGAGCATATGAAAATAATTGTTTCTACATAATTTCATATCAAACATAACAAGTAAATGTATTTATGTTTGGTTTCCTTTTTAGTAATAACTTGCTTTAGCTCTAGTTTTCCAGTTTGAAATGGAATGAAGAAACTTATTAGAATGCAAAATTATCTAACGTTGCTGGGTCATATTATCAGGTGATTTCTGAACGCTATTTAGAAAATTACATAAGCCAGACAAACCCAATACACTGGTCACTGCAGAAACAACCTGTCACACATTTTATAGTATGTTTTATTCTTGTCACCATATATTCTCTCTCAGAAATTCATCGTAAAACTTATACACTTTCAAATATGTCAGAAAAATGGAAAATTTAAGTACTGCCATTTAATTAGCATAGAACGTTACAAAACATGAAAATCAGTCAGCATAATTAAAATATTTTCAGTGAAAATAACTGGTTAAATGTGCAATTTAGTTCTTTATTAGGTCCAGACATTCTTTATACTATATATAGTATATGAGCACATATAGCACAATATAAAATTTAAACATGTGTAACTGCAGTATTTTATAAATATTCTTTATTAATAATGCTCCAGGTCTATCAGAGTCAGTCCTCATTTAATGTCCTCAGTAGTTCTTGGAAACTGCAACTTGAAGCAAAAAATGTATAGCAAAACCAATTTTCTTTTCTCATCAACGTTATAATGAAAGGACATTATTCAAGGACCTACTGTATACAGTTTTGCTTCCAGGTGCAGTTCGCAAGATTCTATCAATGACATTAAATGAGAAGTTACTGTAAATATATATGCATATACACATACACATATATATGCTTATATTTATGAAACTTCCTTTCAGCCAAATGTCAAGTCTTGAAATATTCATAAATTATTGATAAAATAAACATTTACTGAATAAAAATTTTTACATAGTACAAATAATAAATAATAAGATGGGTCTCCTATAAAAGTAAATGGAAATCTATCAGGGAAGTTTTATGTTTTAAAACGTGAACTATTACAAAATTACTCAAATACATTGTTATTAATTATGTGAAACACTCTATGCTTGTTAGTTTTTAAAAAGACATGCTGTATAGATCTAAAATTATTTTTTGCAGAATTCCTGACATATGTAATTTTCTATAACATAGTATACTTCAAAGGAAATCAAAGTCCATTGCCAGTACACTACTGATTAACAACCAACCAAAATTGAGTCTTTACAACAAGAAAGAGTTTCTCAGATTTTTAAAGAGATAAAAGTATGCCTACTGCCTACCAACACCATTTCTTACTATGTTTTTCCTTCACGTATCTAACTAATATTTTCTTAATTTATTTAAATAAAAGGCAAATGGGGAAAATTTCAGAAGAAATCAATGTAAATTAAGTACAGAAAAAATCCTATTTTAAAACTCACTGTAGAGTTTGTAACAACTCATTTATTCTAAATTACTAAAGCAAATTTATCAGACATGAAATTTCCATGTAAATGAAATATAAACTATTTTTCAACATCAAAATTTAACTATCAGGATGACAGGAACCTTGAAAATAAATTTTTAAAGAATATAATTTAAAAATTCGTTGTCTTGAAGATTCTGATAATTATTATGAAAAAAAGTTTCACTCTACTACAATGTTGATCTCAAGGATTACTGAAATACTAAGAACCAGTTTTTCCCAACTCATACTGATTCTAGATACATATAATTTTTCATCCATATACCAACAATTAATAATTAGCCCTAGTCACATCTAATTTGCTGCTTTGAATATAATGTATTCTAGAACATTAGGGAATTCTTGTTAGAACTGGATATAAAAAAAGAATAAATAGAAAAAAATGTAAGGATTTTAAAGGCTCATCTATAACCATATTATTAAGCTTCACTGCATATATAAAGGATATGTAATGTTACTATAAATTCCAGTGGTTTAAATTTAAATATTTAATTCATTAGCAGGTTAATTAGATAGTAGTCAACATGTGAGGTATGCAGTATATGTTAACCCATGACCACTCTGTCCTGCTCCCAAGTTGTGATAAACTAAAACAACAGCAGTGAAATCTACAGTTCTAAATAAATGATCTCTAATTTTCTCAAGGTCTATCTGCCCGAATACTGATTCTACTCTTGTATATGCGATCCCAGCACTTTGGGAGGCTGGGGTGGATCATTTGAGGCCAGGAGTTGAAGACCAACCTGGCCAACACGGCGAAACCCTGTCTCTATGAAAAAATATAAAACTTAGGCCAGGCGCAGTGGCTCACACCTGTAATTCCAGCACTTTGGTAGGCCGAATATAAATTTTACCACAAAAATATGTACAACTATTTTGTATCCATAATTAAAAATATTTTTAATTTAAAAAAAGAACATATAAATTAAGAAGCACACAGTACCACAAAAAGTTTTATATAGGGCTATATGGCCAATGGAAAAGTGTAGCTTAGAAACACTGACACATAATCTTAGCTATCTGTGTAACCAAATGAATAACATGAGGCCACTGAGCCCAGCAGAGATTAATGTACCCAGACAAAAGTGCAAAAGGTTAAGGACAAGAGCTACAATACCATACCTTTTCTGAAAAATGAGGACTAAAATAAATTAAAATGATAGTCACAATTCAGTTGACTAGCCATTCAGTAGTATAAAGCAGAAAGTGAATGTTCAATTATAAATAGACGGGAATGAAAGAGAGAAAAGTAAGAGCAACAACTATGGCAGAAAACATGGCATATTAGTAAATGAGTAGAGGATGCTACAGAGCCCTTGCAGCCAGCAAGTCTTCAAAGATGCTACTATAAAGAGAGAACCAGCCCAGTAAAAACAAGCATGGAAACAGACAAGAAGGAAATTCAAAAGCAAACTACCATCAAGACTATAAGATTATCTTTAGCTACCTAAGGCTACAGGCTTTGGATGAAAAGAAAATTAGTGAAAAAAAAAAAAAGAATAATCATATGTCACACTAACTGTAATTGGTGAATGTGCCTAAGTTAACTGCACACTGAATCTCTACATGGGTCACTTAAAATGTTGCTTTGATTCTCTGCATCCAATGCCTTGGTTTTAGGTGCCAAGAATGAAAGAACCACTTCAGGTGGGATTGACATAGAAATTTCCAAAACCAGGTGGACCCAATCATACATCTTATTAAAATGGGTTTAACAGGTCCAACCACACCACTTACTATGATGTGTTTCAACTACTTTCAGTTAAAAGTAACCCACCATATGTTACAAATTTATGCTACATACTGATTCCTCACCAGGAAATGTCCCCAATTTGGGTATTTCTGGTAAACTAGGTCATACACATGGGCACACACATGCACATTCAATGACATTTGTTGTTGTTTTTCTCTCCTCAGTGCTTTTTCCCCACTTCCTTACTTTTACTTCTTGTCTCTCAGGTATATTCTGAGTAGCTTAAAGACACTAGCGTAATTTCACTTGTTTTGAACAAAGCCATAGTCTTCAATAGTCACTCTTCAGTTAATATACTTAATAAAATATAAAACCACAGTAGTTGTATTTGTATTTATAAAAATAAGATTCAGCATATAAAGTCATTTCAAAATGTTTTTAACACTGTCATAATTACAGCAAATATTCACATTCAATTTAAGAAACAAAATTGTTTTTGATTGGAAAAGTTCCTATAGCCTTGTAACAAGAGGAACATTCTTAAGCAATGTGTCTGGCATATACTAATCAAAACTCTATGCATGCTTATGCTGAATACCAATGAAATCAATCTAAGTTATCAAAGAGGAAAGTAGAAAATTTTAAATGAAAATTGAAACTGCAAAAAAAAAAAAAGTCTCATGTTTTCAATATTCAAAATTCAAAGAAAAGAAGTTCCCTTTTGACTTGAGGGAAACAACAAAAAACAAAAATACATTGCTTCTGGGCACATTATTAGCTGAATTCTGAATCGTCATTTGCATGTAGAGAACGCTATTACCGAAATACAAAAAAGCTTACACAATGTCTAATGCTTTACAAAACAAAATAGCAAAGCACATTTATTTACTCTGCTTCAAGTACTTTTGTGGAAGTGAAAAAAATATTAAAATTCATCAGCATAATAAACGTATACATTCAACTTACTGGTAACATTGTTTTTAGTCCTGAACGGAGGAATTCATTCCTTAAATGTATTCGAAAATCAAGCTCATAAGGAGAAGTGACAAGGGCATTTATAAACTGCATGCAGGCCACCTGCAATTAGAAAGCAAATTTTGTTTTTAAAAAACACATTAAATAAATTAATGAAATATTGCATTAAGATAATATATTCACCAAAGGCATACACACATAACGATAAAATAAGAAAAGCAAATATTTCTAGAAGTATGATTATGACTTTAATTATAAACAACAAAATTAATGACAAAATATCTAATGTCCAAAATAATTCTAACAAAGATGTCATGACGAAGTATGTTGTGCTTTTAAAAATAATACAAAGAAATATTCAACTCCCTCTGAAAAACCAAATTGCTAAAGCGGGCAGATAGAGCTCTTTGAAAAGATCACAAAAATGTATCTTTCATGTCCAGCTGTCCTCACAGTACACTTGGCCTCAATTCTACAGGGTTATAAACATTTCTAAAATAAATTAAAGTTATAAAAGTACCCTAATATTAAACAGGGAACAGTGATAACTTAGATAAATTATTACACTGATTTACATTCTCTCCATCCTCTTAATGGGATGATTTGTACAAAATATATAAAGTATTAAAATATGTAAGATGGATTACACACTACGTATGAAAAAAATAATAGAAGTGAATTAAGATCAACTAGAAGGCACTGGGACACTAAGACTAAGGCACACTCATAATAAAGCATAAGTAAGAGCTTGTTTTCAAGTAAAATATTTGATTAAATATATTGATACTGAAAAATGAGTTTTGCTTTTCTTACTTTCTGATTTTGAGATTCCCTATTGTAAAAAGGAATTTATTTGCTGGTAATTTTAATCTAGAAGGGAATCAACAAAATGCTGAGTGCCAGGTATTCCATAAATTATTCCTAAGTAGCATTTTTGGAAAATGCTGATCAAATCTAAGGTAACTGGCTAATTGTTTAACTGAAAACATGTCATTTAAATGTATTATTTTTATTTTTAAAGAATGGAATGAGTAGAAGAGTGCTCAAAGGTCAAACTACAAGGGGAATCCTTGGAAAAAACAGATTATATAAAGATACTAAGTATATATAGAAGCACACACAAATAAATTAATAGTTAGCATGGGAAAAATATATTATGAAAGGACAATATTTCAAATGTATTTTGATTTGACATCTACAGATCTATTATGATAGAGTTATTTTTTCCAAAATAGGGAGAAGAGATTAAAAGGTATGCTTTACTCTTGAATCTATATCTTATATATTTAAGTTGCTTTTTGGGAGATTAGCCCATCTGCCCCACATCTACATTCAAAAATCAAAAGTTACATGGTTTAAAAGGGCTGATTAAGGTTGTTTCTAACACGATCAGATATCTGAATGATACAACAATATATTCTAATGTCTATGAACGTTCAATATCAAGATAAAACACTTAGAAAACTGACTAAATATTTGCCATAGATTTGGCATTAACTTTAAAGACATACCAGATAAGTTATTATGAAGCTTATGCTTTAATAGATTACTTAACCCTCCTATTTACAATAGGAAATCATGTAAATCTTCATATAGTTTGATAGGTTAGGCTATATATTTGCATACTGTACATGTCCACGGTTATATTGTCATTGTATTTGCTTGAATGACTCTTGTTATGTTACAACTATGACACGACCAAACAAGCCAAAGTACATGTCCAATCCAAAATTAATAGAGAGAAAAGTTGCCATCTGTTAGGATTGTTTTTGCCAGAAGAAATTCTAGCTTAATGGCTTGTATTAATACCCTACAAGTAAAGAGAACACTTCTGTAAGAAACAAGTTAATGAGTCCTGCAACTGTATCTTTATACAAATAAAAGTATTTAGATCAGGAGACAATAAAGATAATAAAAGTCAATAAAATTAATGAATGTATCAATATAACTTTAATAATATGTTTCAATGATATTAAATACTCACTTATATATAATAGTTGAACCTATAGTTTAATATGAAAACAAAGACGTTCCATCCATTGACTATAGTATATAATAATTAGGACATAATGTGAAGTCAGTTTTAAAAAGGTAAAGGTACTGGCTTAACAATGTACCATTTATTATATCATATTCTAATAGATATTTAATTAATTACAAATAAATCAGATGAATAGACATGCTATCATGTCATTTTCCAACATTAGCTGATAATGTAATATTCTTTTACAGAAATATGTATATTATAATATGAATGTGGAAAACAAAAAGGTCATCTAAATTTTTGCTATTCCTTTATGCCATTACACAAATGCTGCCCTTTTCAGAGAATGGGAACATTATCTCAAATCCAAAACTGAAATAATTATCACTATTACAAATACAAAATTAAATTTAAATTAGCTTAAAGGCCAGAATATATTACTACTTAATTATAAACATGACAACCCCATTGTGTGTATTCTGAATTCATAGCTAAATATAAAATCTCAAACTATCATCATCATCATTATTATTATTAGTTATCACACAATGTATTAGGTCCTTTACATAATTCACCATCTAATCTCATCTTCATAAAAACCACACAAGGTTAGCATTACTGTTATTCTTATTTTACAGATGATGAAGCTGAGGCTCAAAGCAGATAGAATAACTTATATAAGGCCACACAGCAAGGAGGAAACTCATGATTATAAATGGTATCACTTTACTACAAATATAATTTCCAGCACATTCCAAAGGTCTCATAAACTCCATTCATAGATTCTCACAACAAAAGATTTTAAGGATGGGTAAGATGATAAAATGTAATTGGTACAACATGCTTAATATACTGGGGATATGTAGCTTTAAAACTATAAGTTAATTAGAAAAATATACAATAAGATAAACAATAGGTTGTCTAGTATACATAGTGGCTATAATAATATATAATGTAATGCAAAAAGAAAAAAAAAGCAAAAGCAGTAAATGGTTCTTGGAGAGGGTTAAATTCCACTTCATGTACATCCTGAGCAGTCAAGTATAAATGGCATCCCATCATCCAAAATAATGGTCTACCACTCCTCTCCTTTACTTCCTGCCAACCCACTCCATACTCAGCATGTATATGCATGTGAACACATGCGTACATGCACACACACACTCTACAGTACTGTGCTATCCAATATGGGAGCCACTTATCACAGTTTAATTTAATTACAATTAAATAAAATTTAAAATTCAGTTGCTCACTTTCACTAGCCATTGTCCCAGTGCTCAACAGCCACAAGTGGCTAGTAGCTACCACATGGGACAGCAAGGATATAGAACATGGGAGAAAGTTTGATTGAATAGCACTACACTGGAGATTTTAAAGAAAAAAAGAGATCTGGCCTAATCTCTGAAACCTTCACTTCAAAGAACTACAAAACTCATTGCTGAATAATGAAAATTTCAAAATTATATGCTCAACTTCCAAGTATATAAATCTTTAAGAGATGAGTGTACTCTATTGTCCTCTAACAATGCAAAATCAATCTGCTTTCCAAAAAAAAAAAAAAAAAAAAAACTCAACTCCAGAGACAGAAAATAATCATGAGATTTTAAAGCTAGACAGAACATAAAATACTCTGGTCCAATATGTTATTTAAAAATAAAGAAACTGAAAACCTAGAAAGATTGGATGATTTGCCCAAGATCACATAACTAATAAGCCCCAATGATACAACTAGAACTCAGGTCTCTTGACCTTTAGCCTTGGATTTTTTTCTACCATATTATATCGCACAAATCTTGTTTAATGTCATTTCCCCTTATCTTAGAAAGAAAACAAATGCCCTTGAATTGAATATCACAAAGTCCATTATCCAGAGTTGCTCTGTTGCTTAGTGTCTTTATAATGGCTATGTTTCAAAATGGTGTGCCATATCTATTGTTACAAATACAGCTTCCATGAGAATCAAAATTTTAAAGTCACAGAAAATCAGTGAATTTCCTCCATTATTAATACATATGCTAGGGCCACAATTCTGATGTTTAATTAGTAAATACAATCAATTTCTATATTTGCATTTTCATTCAGTGATGTCATAAGATTTCAACATGAGATGCATATATATCCTATTGAATGAATACATAAACATACATAGTTAAAAACTACCAGTTCTGTGCATGTGATAAAGTACCCAATCATTTGTGTCATGTATAATTACATACTACACTGAATCATTATCCGTTTTCTACCACATTAAGATGCTTCCTTTACTATAACAGTATATTATACTTCTACAATAATCATCTACATTTTTTAGTCACCAGATGCTGTTGTCTTTGTTCTGGGGTGGAATGGTATAAAGGGTGAAATGTTACAAAACAGATGATAAACTTTCAAAAGGCAAAGCTCATCTGTATATGCCTAGGGTTTATTTGTAACACTTAACTGTCCCAAATAAAATAATTAAAATATAGTAAGTGAATGACATTTAAATATTTCCAATTTTATTAGCATAAGATATAGCATTACAAAAAGAAATTTAAGTTTGTTTTATTAACCTAAGTGACAGAGAAAGGGAAATATTTGAACACAAATATCTTCATAAAATTACTGGGAAAATGTTAGAACCTTTTATTGATTTTAACTTACAGGCTTTGAAAACTAGACAAACATCTATCTATTTAATCACAATTCATAGAGCTATGGGGTACAATAATTGCCAAGTCTAGGGCATTCTCAGACAGATTATCCATATTGCCATTATCTGTGACAAATTGTACTTTTAAAATTTTATTGACACTGTTCCACACTTGACCTTATTAAGTACTCTGTTGACATTAACAAGGTCTTTCTTTATCCTAGCCCAGCAGGAGTTAGGAACAAAGATGATTTAAGTCAAAGTATGAGAGAAGAAAGATGTGAATGTACAGAGCAAATAATTGAGAAATGGAGTACTTTCCAAGCCAATGGAAGCCATGTACAAGGTATGAAGGTAGAGGAATAAAACAGCATAAAATCTATAGGAAACAAAGCACAATATGACTAGACTAAAAACATGTAGAAGCGTGGTGGAATATGAGGCGAAAGAGAAAGCAACAGCCAGATGAAGTATTTTGTTTGGGATAGGACTAGACGGTAATTCTAGAGACTGTGGGAAGCCATTGCTGGACTTTAAGCAGTGAACTATGGGAAGCCAATGTTGGACTTTAAGCATTCTGAAGTGCATTTCTGAGAAAAACATTTCAGAAAGACAACATTGTGGAAGATAATTTAAATGGGGCCATAATGAAGAATAGAACATAGGGAAAGGATAAAATCGTGAGATGTAACAATGCTCTGAAATTTAAAAATGCACAGTGAGGGTGCAGAGAGAAGGATACCATGTCGAGGAACGGAACTATAACATAAGGATATAGAATTGATAGGATCTGGTGACTAATGGAATGGAAGATGGAGTAAGGGTAGATTCCAAGATGACTAGTATGTTTCTGCTATATGCTAACTGATGGGTAATACTAAGGTCAACCAGGATTGGGAACACAAGAGGAATGAAGGTCAAGGCTGGAGAGAGGTTTAGAGTAGGGAAAAGGATTTTTTTAAAAAGGAAGATAAGTATATTTAAGGACAATATTGAATTTGAAATCTAGTCAGGAGGCAGCTGAACATATGGGGTCTGTGAGTTGGGAGGAAGAGAAGAGATCAGATAAAGACATCACATATGAGTGCTAGTTAATGAAGCTGTGAGGATAGATGCGATTGCCCAAGGATTATCAATATGAGAAAAGCAGAGTACCAAAGGACTGAGGATCAAGCTCCAGGAATCTGCAAATTTAAGGGCCAAGCATAGAAATAAGAGAATTTAAATGAAACATAAAGGTAAAAGAAAAACAAGGAGAGCTTATGATATGGTTTGGATTTGTATCCCCAACCAAATCTCATGTCAAACTGTAATCCCTAGTGTTGGAGGAGGGGCCTAATGGGAGGTGACTGGATCATGGGGGAGGTCTTTCCCCTTGCTGGTCTTGTGATACTGAGTGAGTTCTCATAAGATCTGGTTGCTTACAAGTGTGCAGCATCTTCCCCTTCTCTCTCTTCCTCCTGCTCCAGGAAGCAAGGTGTGCCTGCTTCCCCTTCGCCTCCCGCCATAATTGTAAGTTTCCTGAGGCCTCCCCAAGCCATGCTTCCTGTAGAGCCTGTGGAACGGTGAGTCAATGAAACCTCTTTTTTTTTTTTTTTATAAATTATCCAGTCTTAGGTAGTTCTTTACAGCAATGTGAGAATGGACTAATACAGTTTAGTATCATGGAAGTCAAGGGAGGAGGGAGCTTTGATAAAGGAGTGATCAATAGTGCCATATAGTGCTGAGGAAGCTAATATAATGACTTCAAAAGCGGCCTGTTGCTTTTTATATCATGGAGGTCACTGGCAACCCTCTATTACTGAAAATGATAGGTTTGACATTATTCAGTGTTGAAACAGATTTAAAATAAAGGCATCCTTGTTTAAGTCAGAAGTTAGTTTTGTGTCAATACCAAAAATGACTACATTGCACAAATATCTCTAAACAACCTCCCATTATCATAATGTATTTTCTAAATGACAATAATATAAAACTGTCAATAAATAGAACAAGTTTCCTAAGTAATATCAAACATTCATTCAACGCTTTATAAAATGCTAATTTCCACAAATTTTCTACATATTCATAAGCCTTGATGCCTTGTTTTCTTATAAATGCACTTTCACTGACAAATGATTAATACTTTGTCCAAAGCTACTCCCTCATATGTGATGGTCTGAGTACACTAATGGCTAATTTACAAGTATGCTTACAGTAAAATTTCAACACTCAAGAACCACTGTGGAAAGAATCAAGCCACATAGAATAGGTCATATATCTGTTTATCTAAGCATCAACATCTTGTTTCATATGGGACACTCTCTGAAATGAATTATATATTCTCACATTCTTATGCAAAATAGACTAGATATAATTTAACAATTTCCTGTTAAGCCAGGGTCATCACTAAATATGTGAGTTAGTGAGGTATGGTGTAACTCAGTATTTCGGGAGGTACTGAAGTGTGCAGGGCTACTAGCCTCCGCGCTCTGTGAAGTCTATTGTTATCATTTGCATTCCAGTTTCAGTCTTTTCTTACATTTCTATCTACCCCTCTCCTGTTGCCAGCTTGTCAGTTGTCACTTCTTGATGATTCCAGCGTATGATTCTGGAATAAACCCTCTCCCAACCTTCCAACCTGCACTTCTAGTCTGCTGTGGATGTAAACAGATAATTGGGTTCATTAAGATAACATATGAAAAGAGAATAAATAGGCTCTGATTAAAGGCCAAAAAGTCGTTCTCACCATGAGGTTTACTTGATAGATTTGGTGACATTTGTAGACTGCTCAGGTTGTTTTATTTTATTTTTGTTTTATTTTTTAGTTCTCAGTTATATTCCAAAGGACAAATCTATTAAATAGGTGAGGAATGGATAAGTGAAGCTATCACACATCAGGAAAGGGCATATTTACAGCTCTGTTTTTGTGTACCATATCTAATTACAACATATGCAAAGTTCATTATTATTTTCAGCATGTTAGAAAACAGTTTTAAAATGTATTAAATTATGCTACTACACTTCTTTGTACATACTGAAATACTGTAAAAACATGGCACCTTTCAAACTAACAGCAGCCTGTGAAGACTGGGACTGTTTTGATAGTACATCATTGTATGTTAACTATACTCCTCTCCCTTTCAATAAACTGTTTTTAATGCTCAGTATACCTTAGGTTTCCTACCTGGCTATCTAGAAAGCAGTTTCAACTAGATGCTGGTATTACCTCACTGTTTTTTATGAAGTGACTGCCAGATGATTCTGGCCTCTATTTTACCTCCTGGAAGCCCTTTTCACCTCTCATCCTACCATAGTACTGCTTCTCTATCAGCAAAGATAATTATGAAAAATGCTTACTTGTCCTTCAAGGCCTAGTTAAAATATCACCTCATTACTGAAGCCTTCCCAGACTTATGCAAGACATAGAAGAAACAGATATAGGTGGGGAAAGTCAGGTATTTCAGGCAAAGTGTTCTGCATGATAAAATGTTTGAGGGCATTTAAAAGTCTACAGCATATCTGGGAAACACCAAATGTAGTATGGCGCAAACATATGGTACATTCGGGAGAATGATAGGCTCAAAGGCCAGAATATTAAATTAGGGCCACAATGAAAAAGTTAGCAATGGGTCATGAGCATAGATTTTTAAGAATGATAATATATTAGAATTGGACTTATTTTTTAAGGATAACTGACAACAGTGTAGGGCATTTGTCTGGAGAGAAAGAACATGTCAGTATGGGGTACTAATTAGGAAATTGTTGAAATAATATTGGTGGGAGAAGATAAAGGCAGTGGAAGTAGAGTGGGTTAGATTCATAGTCAATACTATACTTTGTTTAAGACTTGATGACTGAATGCAGGGGACAAAGAAGAAAGAAGTATTGAGGAAAATTAAAGATTAGGTAGAAGATGATACCTCTATAACCCAAAATAGGAAACATAGGAAGAAGAGGAGACTTAGGAAAAATCAGGTTAACAGAAAGAGATAATAAGCTAAGTTTTAATATAAAAGGAGTTACAGCTTAGTAGTAAAGCACGTTATCTATAGCCAGACTCCCTGGTGTGTAATCTGTGTTTCCCTTCTATTCACACTGTGACCCTAGGAAAGTTATAAACCTCTATGAGCCTCGGATTAATTATCTATAAAATGGGGATAATACTTCTATCTCTCTCATACAATTGCTGCGAGGTTTAAATGAGATAACATATTAAAGTATTTTAAACACTGTCTGGCATATGGGTTATAAATGTTATTTTTAATTTCTTAATTTTATGATACCACTGAGCTGGATGTATAAATCTGGAGAATCACTACCACAGTTGGATTGTAAAACTAGAGAAGCAATTGAGAACATTCATGGACAAAATTGTTTTAAAAAGTATGTGTCTGTATGTATATACATATACATGTAGATATGTGTATGTGCATATGAATGTATGTACATAAAATGATACTAAAAGAGGACCAAGGATAGACATAGGGAACAAAATACCTAGGAAGTAAGAGGAGGAGAAATACATTAGAAACACAGGAAAAAAAAAAAAAAAAAAAAACATAAAGGTAGAGAACAAAGGAGAGAATAGTGCCTAGAAAGCCAAGGGAAGTAACATTTTCAAGGAGGAAGGTGATTAATAGTGCCAAGTGATCAGGATTGGAAAGAAGCCATTGGATTTTAAAATTAGATGCACACTGTAAATCTTTTTGAGAACTGTAATAAAGTTGAGTTGGAAAAGGTAATTTAGAAAACATAGAAAACAAATATGGATTATTCTTTTAGAGGCATGGACTTCAAAATGAAAAGGAGAGACAAGAGCCTAGTTAGAAGGTTAAGTCAGATCAAAAGAAGTTGCTGGTGTGTAATCTGTGCTTTATAGAAGAGACGGGAAAATGCTACTAAGCTGAAGGAAAGTCAATGAAGAGAGAGTGTATGAAGATATGCGCTTTATCTTCCACCTATTTCTTGAACTCTGTAGATAATGAAAATCCTATCACAGGTACAAAATTTCACTTTAAAGGTAAGCCAGGAAAAAAATCTGTGAGAAGTTAATAACCTTTTTTAAAACCCCCAAAAGGGGGGAAAATGTATATAGTTGTTATTTAAAAAAATAATTAGTCCTGTATTTTAACAAAATTACTTCCCGAGACTGTAATAACATTTTGGGAAGTCTCAGGATACTACAAAAATAGAAAAGTAATTCTGTTAAAATACAACACTAATTATATTTTTTAAGCAACAGATTTAAACTTTGGGTTTTTGTTTCTGTATTCTGAATATATTTTTGAACTTTTAGAGGACATCTTTTCATTCACATTAGTCTAAATAAACAAACTTACTTCACAATTCTTGTGAGAGTACTAGT
Organism: Trachypithecus francoisi; assembly: GCF_009764315.1. Lineage (NCBI taxonomy): Eukaryota > Metazoa > Chordata > Mammalia > Primates > Cercopithecidae > Trachypithecus > Trachypithecus francoisi. The sequence goes on from NW_022681471.1 coordinate 53,574,874, forward strand.
CTCCGTATATAACAAATTACTAATTTTTGTAGCCCATTAAAATGTGAAATTTTAAATTGTGGCTTGCATATCTTTGCATCTATAATCAGTATTCAACAAATTCTTGAATACTTAACAAGACGTCTATGATTCTTCCATATGTTACTTGTTAACAACTTGTCACTTTATCATTCCATTCTGTCCAGCTTCCTGAAGGCTAGCAAACGTCTTTCCCCATCTCATTGTTTGGGGTGAACTACTCATTGGCAGAGGTATCCCTTCAAAGTATAGGCAATGCAGTATACAAATTCTGGCATCACAAAGGCACAGGTTCAAATTACAGCTCTATCCCTTAACAGCTGGGTGATTTTGGAGTGCCTTTTAGCAATTCAATTCCCTGATCAGTAAACCGGAGGTAATAATACATAACTCACAGAGTTGTAGCTAAACATTTATTTAAAGAAGATTTTTAAAATATATCAATGTATTTGGCCCATGTAATGAAACCTCTGAATATAAATAAAAGAGTTCATTCCTACTCAACAAACTTTCGAAAAGAAGTACAAACACACACATATAGCTGAAAAACCAATGAAATTTAGTTAGGTAAGCTCAACCATAGGAACATGAACAATACTTTCAAAGTCATCTAAAAAAGGCAGTCTTCAACCTTTCAGTAGAGGTGTAAAATTTTATCAAGATTAAATTTTATAAGAAACAATATATTATTTTAAAAAACACTGGAAAAAATATCCTAATCTTTAAAATATGTAATATAACCCCAGCACTTTGGGAGGCCAAGGTGGGCAGATCACCTGAGGTCAGGAGTTCAAGACTAGCCTGCTAACATGGCAAAACCCCGTCTCTACTAAAAATTTAAAAATTAGCCGGGCGTGGTGGGGTGTGCCTGTAATCCCAGCTACTTGGGAGGCTAAGGCAGGGAGAATCACTTTGGGAAGCAGAGGTTGCCGTGAGCCGAGCGCGCCGTTGCACTCCAGCCTGAGCAACAGAGCGAGACTCCATCTTAATAAATAAATAAATAATACATTTGACATAAAAGTGCACCATAAAAGTTGATCCAAAATGTTCAATATAGTTGGAGTAGAAGTCATGATTAACAAAGATCCTTCAATATTTGGAGAGGTATTACAATTTTTTAACATCACAGATTCTCTTTAGACAAGCCAATTTATCTATCTGATACCGTTTCAAACTCTGGCAAACAAAAATACAAATACTTCATAATACATAAAAAAGGAGAAAATTAATTGTGTTTGTTTCACATCAAGCAAGAAATTTTAAGAGTTAAACATTCGATGCTAAGTAGCTTGATAAAATTAAATGTGGAAACTACCTTCTCTTTGTTGAACAACAATATGAGAACTAAAAAAAAAAATTCAGAGTTTTCCATGGTACATTAAATGGTATACATTGTCTAAAAGAGAGATTAGCAGAGACCAAAAACTTGGAATCAAATTCCGACTGTGACACTTAAAAATTGTTGTCATGTTAGACCAGTTATTTAATCTTATTCGTCCCATAAGCAAAACAAAGATACTATAGTAATACCTACATATCTAGGTTGCTGTGAGAATTAAAATCAAATAATATATACAAATTAAAATGTTTACTGCAGGACCTCACATCATGAATACAACCAATAAATATGCATTCTCATTCCTCAAGAACAGAGTTATTCATAAAATGGATCATTTCCTGAAACCATCTAAGTAAAGATAGTGAGTTTTGTCATTTTCTAAAGAAGGCATTTAGTAAGTTGTCTACACAGGGCTATCAAATGAATGCTAATCTAAGAATTGCAATTCAATCCCTTCTATTCTGGTGAGTCACACCTTTGAATGTTGTCTGAATGGCACAAAGAGAGATGTGTTTAATTGTCTTAAATTTCTACAAGCCCACCAACTTCACTAAAACTTGTTAGGATAATGGCATTGGCTGAACGGCTTGCCCTTTTGCCTTGATTATTGCTAAGGCTTCAATTTCCCTGGTTTATTACTAAATTCTTGTCTAAATATCAATGACAGCCATAACTGCCACATTTATAATAATTCAAAAGTATTTTTCCTAATTTTAAACAAATTGTAATTCTCACAAACTAGCAACAGAAAAATTTTAGTTTTACATTCCATACTACTTAATGCCAGCTAAAATGGAGTTGACGTCATACAAAATGAGTACTCTAAAAATAACTCTAGAAGCAATTTAAGACAAAACTAACTCACCTGTAATTGTAAGGCTTCCTGATTTTCTAAACCTTCCACAATTGGTGAAAATCGTTCCCTGTTATTTCTTTCTGCTGCTGTTGTTATAGCCCCTAAAAGTTTATCTAGACTGTAGAGAAAAAAGAAGAAACAGAAATGAGAAATACTTCTTATACACACACTATGAGCATAAGTCCTTTCAGTATTCCCTGTTTTCTTTCTGGTATTTGATGTTTATATGTACCATTAGAATTTTTTCAAATTATCATTTGCTTTTTTGATGGAAATTGTATGTTTTAAAATATGCATACATACTGGAATGGCTAAATCAAGCTAATTAACATATATTGCCTCACATACTTACATGTTTTTGTGGTATGAACAATAAAGTCTATGCTCCTAGGAAATTTCAAGTATATAACACACTGTTATTAATTACAGTCACTATCACGTAAAATAGATTTCTTGAACTGATTCCTCCAGTCTAACTGAAAGACCATTACAATATAGGAATTGTGTTCCTGTATGCATATTTCTTTAAGTCAAATATTGATAGCTCTAAATAATTTTAGGGTATCAAAAGGAAAATTCGATTTTAAAAACTAACTTTCCTGGGTGACATTAAGAAAAGAATACTTAAGTGATAAACATTAAAATTTAAAGTTTCAGGTTTTGATATTTCATGTGTTAACATTAATTTCACTTAAACATAATATGGCACCTATAATTGTTAACAGTTTATTGGAGCATAAACAGATTGTAATTTTATAATAAAGTTCTGGAAAGAGCAATCATTTTTTAAAGAATTTTTTAAATCAACATTTTTTGGCAATGGAAAAAGAAAAAGACTCTAAAAAGGAAAGCCCAGGTAATTAAAAAGAATGTATAATTATGTAGCACAAGAAACTTATTAACCTGACCAAAAGTATTGGTAAGTATCTCCATACAATGCCTAAAATAAATTAACCTCTATATAGTATACTACTATTATCAAATTATATCTGAAATTATAATTAAATCATAACAATTATACTGGACTACATTGTATTTTATTAATATTGAAAATCTAAGTGATTAAAAATATTTGTTACACATGTATAAACTGACTTTTTAAAAAATAAAATCTAAGGATCCTTGCTTTTACATGTTATCTCATTCTCTGTTATCATTGAGGTGAGACTAAATATGGTAACATATTTGTTTAGTGTTTGTCTTTTGGTTTCTGAGGACAGTAGCTAACACTAAACAACATCTCATTTTATTCTAACAGTTATGAGAAAGTCTACATATTGCAACATCCTTAAATCTTTGCATAGTCCTGTTCTGACTCAAATTGACATTATTACTATCACGCAAAGTGTTCCAAAGAAATATTTTGGTTCAGGTCCTTAGCAGATATTTGATTCTTTATCACAAGGGTTTCTTATAAACTAGACTTATTAATGTCATCAAATCTGAAAGTTTGCTTCTGATTCAGTATTATTTCCATAAGATGTGATCAAATGCATGTTCAGCAACAACTTGCTGCATTTGGTGGCATACACACACTTTGAATAATTATCAACAACCGTTTTTATCTTTCTAACAGGTGGGTTTATTTCACTCTACAAATAATGTTCATTTACCATGGCATATAAAGTAAAATACTATTATAAGATAATGCAAAATAAAGGCATCTATTCAAATTGTGTGATACGCAGCACAGTGTTTGTGTATGTATGTGTGTGTATTTGCCAAAATAACTCTCTGACTTTTGTCCACTGTCTAACGATTGCTGTACCTCCAGCAAAACAAAATTCTGCTCAATCACTTTGAATCCAACTTTCAAGAATTTCCCACTAGGATTCTATCTGTTTAAACTTAGTTTCCATAATATCAACAAAAAAGCCAAAATATAAACGGGCAAGATAAAAATTTCAATCAAAAATTATCTAAAATACTGTTTTCATGAAAGTTATCCAAAGAAACAGAACAAAAGTAGGACTTATTAATTTCCTAAGTGTCATTTTCCATGCAGCAAATATAATAATATAGCAATACTTACATGTTCTCTTCTCCAACAATGCAAATAGCAGAAAGTATTTTTACTATTTCAGTCATCATGTTGGGTTGTTTGGGGTCAATTGCTCTTGCCAATAGTAAAAGACTTCTTTCATCTCCTAGAATCCTTTGTAATCCAAACTAAAAAAAAAAAAACAAAAAACCTTCATTCAGAATGTCTATGGAATATATCTTTAATTTAAAAAAGCAACGTACAACGATCTTCCAAAAACCTATACCCCCACAATGAGGTTCTATCTAATTATATGAATATTCTTCAAATGCAGTTATCTGTCTTTGTTTTTTATATGAAATGACTGCATCTTGGAGTTGTTGCTCCTTGATCAGATATGATCTCCATTAGCCTGCCCTAAAAATTCCATAAATTTGGGAAAATATGGGAACAATCAGTATTTCTTCAACAAAGAATAACATATAAAGCACATACTGATACGATTTTCTAAAGTAATTCTACTTATGTCATTGGGTCTCCCTGGAGATGTCTGGAATTCGTGGTTAAATTGTCCAATATGTTTGTATGAAAAATTAAGGCGAAGAAAAAGAGAAATTTTTTTTAAAAAGGCTCTTTTGAATACTATATGCCAGTATAAGCCTCAGTATGGATATTCCCATGCCTTCTCTCGCTTATCTTCCCTGATTCACACAGCTGTGCTGCACTACAAACGCTGTGAACCTAAAGAAATGGCACCTGGGTTTTATTAAGTGTCACAAGTCAACTAAGGAGAGAAAACACCATTTTCATTTATTTTCTAAGCATGAATATCTGTGTGTATGTGTGTGCATGCATGAATTTAATAAATAAGAAATTTTAATGAGAATCTAAAACTTGAGTTTTCATTACATTAAGAAGGCAATATATTATTTTATCTTTGTCCCACAAAGTATTTTTCAGATTTCTTATAAAATATTTTTGCTTCATTTTACAGTGTAATGGTGAAATTGGATATTTCATCAGAGCAAAATTTCCATTTCAGCTAAACTTTAGTTAATTATCAGCCATATGAATAGTTCCATCAGCCCTAATTTAACTTCTAAAAGAACTCAGAGTGGCAGATGGGGAACATAGCTAAAGCTCTTAAATGTGAGTTTATCACAGGTCATAATAAATAGGAAAATATATGGAGATAAGACCAAAAAAACCAAAAAGAAAATGCAAGAAACAAGTCTGGAAAGAAGTAACAAAAACAAAATAGATAAGTATGCATAAAGGTGGCCAGGAGATGATTAAAAGTAATGAATATTAGTGAAAAACACATTTGCAAAACTGAGAGACAATGACCATGCAATTACCAAACCTAATAGCTTTATGAGTCATTGAGACTGAGTGAAATCATTAGGTTTTAAATTTTTTTACTTAATGTTTAAAAGTAGTCTTTAATATATAGAGACACATCAAATATAAAAAAGAAGACATGAAAAATATATCTGGAAAATCATTAATCCAAACATCAGAGCAATATTATAGTACTGGAAGTTAAGAAACAATGGGTTGCTTGGCCAGGCGCGGTGGCTCAAGCCTGTAATCCCAGTACTTTGGGAGGCCGAGGCGGGCGGATCACGAGGTCAGGAGATCCAGACCATCCTGGCTAACCCGGTGAAACCCCGTCTCTACTAAAAAAATATAAAAAGCTAGCCGGGCGAGGTGGCGGGCGCCTGTAGTCCCAGCTACTCCGGAGGCTGAGGCAGGAGAATGGCGTGAACCCGGGAGGCGGAGCTTGCAGTGAGCTGAGATCGGCCACTGCACTCCAGCCCGGGCGACAGAGCGAGACTCCGTCTCAAAAAAAAAAAAAAAAAAAAAAAAAAAGAAACAATGGGTTGCTTTTTATGAACCTATTTTTACATGTATTGGATAAAATAAAGGAGTTTTTGAAGTAGGTAAACTCCATGGGGCCAAAAAATTTGATGTGTAAGTCATTTTGGATAAAAGCTTAATTCCTTGATCTGGACAATTTATTCCAACATGAAGTGAAAAGATCACTGTATATTTTCTATTCTGAATGCATATTTTATGTCTATTGTTTCACATGTCTGTAATTCAAAAGATACATTAATTCATGCTCTGAGCACCTATGTGCAAGACATTAATGTGGCCCAACTAAAAACATCAATTTTGAATAATCTAAGTCAAATCATAATGCTTTTCGAAACTGCCAAACTCTTAAGAAACTAAGTGTTGACAAATCAAAGTATGTCCTGTTAAAAAAAAAAGGCTCTATAAGAATCTTACTATTATAATTCTCTCTAGTGAGTGTCCTGATTAAAATTACTTAGCATCCTAAACAGCCACGAAAATTGACAACATGAGTCAATAAGAACTTAGAACAAAGGGTCCTATAGCTAAATTTACAGATGAGGGGACTGATACTCAGAGAGGTCAAGTAATTTTCCAAAAGCCACACAACTTATTAGGAGCAAAGCATGAACTATATCTCCTGAATTCTAGAACTGTGTTATCTTTCCATTATGTCATTGTTTCCCTTGATTAAAGAAAGAGATCCATCTTGAGCTGTGAAGAAGCAATGCTCATTATTTCCTTGTTAGGCATCAGATTCTATTTAACTTTGTAGCCAAGGACTAACAGCCCAGATTTTGAGAAAATCTGTACTAGTAGTAATGGGGATGTTTCTGTAAGAAACTTCCAGAAAAAGTACAAATAGCATATTATATTCAGGAGTCTCATGTCCACTAGCAAGCATTCATTGCATATGCTGATATAGTAACATTCTTTGCTGATACATGTATGTTTAATATATAAATACTTACATATATTTCCATATGCTTGAGACTGTTTATAGATTAATACATAATCTTATTGCATTGGTTATTAATAGCCATATTTTACATTTGGCAAACTTATACTTATTGTTATAATTATTTCTATTATCTATTTTGAGATTATTAAAATGCTATGTAAAGGGAATTAGGTAATTAAGTTAATTAGTCAATAGTATTTTATCTATAGGTATGAAGAGGTCATTTCTAAGACAGTAAAAAAAAATAGTTTATAGAAAAAATACTGTAACTTCATAACCTGAGTAAAGCCTATTTTTAGGAAAAAAAAGCCATTGTCTAAAATTCATAGGGTCCCTTATAATGCAACTAGTATTATACACATACATAAAAAGCCCTGCAATTTTTCAGAGATGTTTTATATGTATGTAAACTTGCTGACATTAATAAAACATAAAAAAAAAGAGAAATCTCAATCTTACAATGTTCTTAGCAAACAAGTCAACCCATCCTTATAATTTTCCTTTTCAATAGAACAGAAATTCTCTGTATGGAAACATATTCAACAAACCACATTTAAATTTTCCTACTACCATTAAAGAAAAAGCATTATTACCTAAATTGGGAACAACACTAATTCATTCGCATGATTTCAAAAACCCAACAATAAATATTTTGTGAAGCAAAGTATAACTTTCATTTAAGTATTACTTAAATATTATGAGGATTTGCATCATAAGGCCCCTTTTGTAAAGTGAACGAGCACTTACTATTTTGTTCATTTCTTTTTTCCCCATGTTTTCTGAACATTTAGTACTATAAAATCAAAAAGACCTCTGTTCACATGAAAGAAATTATTGGAGGAATAAACAGAATAAGAATCAGACACAGCATTTCTAAATTATAGACAAGAGTCAAATACACTTTTTCCAATCATTTTTTTGTTTGTTTGTTTCATTGACTAGCTCACACTCCTGAGGAAATTAGCAGCATTGACAATGGAAAGTACTGTTTTATCTATCTTCCCTATGTGAAAGCAATATATTTGAACAGAAGAAACAATGGAATAGGGCTCCATTTTTGAACAGACTTAGATCTATAGAAGCTATATCATCCCTGAAATCCTCTGGTTGCTGTGAGAACTTCTTTGGTTAAACTGAAATACCAGCATAGAAATTAAAAAACAAAAATTGACTGAGAAAACTAACAATACCTAACATTTTGGAAAATTAAACATCAAATTTATCTTTTATATATGGTTTCAAATGTATATTTAACCTCACTGTAAAACTTTATAAATACTTATTATTTATAAGCCTGTAATAACTAGCCTATAATTAATTAATACAGCAGAAACAAAAGTAAAAAATAGGTACGGGGTGGGGAATAGCATTAGGGAAAAGAGTTAATGCATCCCGGGCTTATTACTTAGGTGATGGATCGATTTGTGCATCAAACCACCATGGCACGTGTTCACCTATGTACATGTACCCTGGAACTTAAAAAAAAAATAAAAAAAATTTTGTTCATTTCATACTTTCATAGTGTTGGGCAAGTTCTCACCTTTTGTGACAGGGGCAGAAATAAATACTACTTACCTTATTATTCATAAATGCTTTGAGGCATTGAATAAGTTTATACTGATTCTTCTTGTCAATATTTTCTTGCCTAAATAAAAGAAAAATGTATATTATGTTGTGCTGAAACATTTCCCCTTTGGTGATTTTATTTTTAATGTTTATTCTTACTGTTTTTTGTCCAGAAGCTTTTCCAGCTCATCCAATAAGAGTCCAAGACCTTCATGGCCAAAGTTGTTAACCCAGCTAAGAAATAAACAAAAAATTACATGTATAAGTAAGCCAGTAATTTTAAAACATTAAATATCCAAAATAAAATTTCAGTTTTCAAATCTCATTATTCTGTCTCAATATTTCCTATCTTTATTTTTTCAATTCCCACTACTTCAAGTATTGACTCTGTGAGGATGACTCAGTGATCTTTACCTCAATCCTAGACTTCTCCACATTTTAGACTGCCCATTACACAGCACTGCCTTGATTGTTTCACCAGCATGACATACTTAAGCATGAATTTACAAGCTGAATTCATCTTCCCCTGTCTCCATATCCCGAAGTCAACTTATCTTCCACTCTTTGATACTGTATTAATAACATCACTACCCTTTAAATTCTTCAGACTTGAAATACTGGCATAATTATTTGATGCCCCATTTCTTTCACCTTTGCATTTATTCTATTTATTCATTCAACAAATATTTGTTGAGTGTCTACAAAGTTCCAAGCATGTTCTAGGTGAGAGAGATACGTAACAGGCAACAAAATTAGGCAACTAGCCTCACGGACTTTACTGTCTAGAGATAGGGAGACAGTGAACAAATAACTAACTTTATATTAAACGTAAAAATTGCTTTGATGCAATGAAGAAAAATAAACCTTGGAAAATAGAATGAAAGGAGTGGCAGGTTGCTATTTTTCACTGTGTGATCAGGAAAGATTCTTTGATAAGGTTAGGTATTTCAGCAGACCTTGAAGAAAATGAGGACTTTCCAAGTAGAAGGATTAAGGGCAAATTGGGTCGTGAGGCATTAGCTAGTGTGTTTAGAATGTTCCAGGAACTGTGAGGAGACCCATGTGGCAGGAGCTGAGTAAGCAAGTTTAGGAGATTGGCTGGACCTAAAGTCTCCTGTATGGCAGAAGGCTGAAACACTGCTAATGTAGAGCTTGGTTTGACTTTCTGGCATCCAGTTACAAATATTCTACTTCTACTTCTAGAATGGCTCATCCAAATGGCCCCTTTCTTCCTTTCCAATGCCTGTGCTAACACTATAGTTTAGCCCTAGTTATCTTTCCTTTGATAAGCCTGGAGACTCCCAACTGGTGATTCCCCAACTTCATTCTTTTCTTTGAATCATTTTATAAAATGACAGATTAAATTGTCCTTATCCAAAGTTTTCTGTCCAAAAATTTCCCCCTGGACTACCTAATACATTTTAAATCCTTTGGCTCAACATTCTGATGTAGCCTCAATCTACCTTTCCAGCCTCAGGCCTTAAAGCACATGTGCCAATAAAATTAGACAAATTACCATTGCTGGAGCCCACCTTGCACCTTCCTCATGTTAGCTCATTTATTGTTTCTTCCCAGAAGGTAACCTCAACTCCATCTCTCCCAACTATTTAAAACTAAAATTGGCTGTTTTAAGTCATTAATGTTTTCCCCCGTAATTCCTCCAATCAAATGAGTTCTTTTTCCTTAAAATCTCCATGTAATATTTATCTCTTACTGTTTGACATAATCATAATGATTCTTGCCATATGTCTTACCTACCCCTTTGGCATGTAAATTCTCTAAAGAGAGTTACATCATTTCATTAATATTTCTATCTTTCATAGTGTTTAGCAAGGTAGCTCATATATAGCCACTAAATATTTATATTAAATAGAGTCAACACTAAATAAATATTTGCTAATTTAAATTTAATTAAATTTACTGGCTTGTATGGTTAATAGAATAAGCAATCTCATACTACCCAAGAACATCATAAACATAAATCAATATATAGACTTCTGTGAAATAATGACATCTATGCTGTATATATTTAAACCATTCCATTTCAGTCTTTATCCGTTTCATAGCTACCTAAGGTAAATCTTACCAACAAAGCAGAGACTGAATTTTTAAGGGGATATCAGAGACATCACTGAAGAAAATACACTTTTGAAACAGCTCATATTCAGAACCAATCGCCATCCACAATATACATAGAAGCTCACTTTAAACAAATTCTGCTTTAATTTCCATAATGGAAACAAGAAAAAATCAATATGGCATTGTAATGATAATTGGCAGCAAGCTACTGTTCAATTGAGGCATGTAATCATCTAGTGCAATGAGCTATTTTCTCTAAAGGCTCGATAATCAGTGAGGTGGTGGTAGAGGGATAAAGGGACATCAGCTTTAAGTATAATATACTCTATTTAATTTATCACAGAGAAAAATCAGAAGATATCATTACAGCACACTGTACCCTACAATAACCTTTACATAATAGGAATTCTGAACAAATTTTTACATAGTCCTCAATATCCGCTTTGGCATTTGGGAAGATGAAATAATCCATGATTTCTTTAAATTTATCACAAATTGTTTTAAAAATTCTGAATTTTACTCATATTCTCTTTATGCCTACTGCTATTAAAATTATTAGGGTTATTTCTTTCTTGGTCTAGGGAAGCATGATTCACAAGAACATGATTCATATTTGTTCAATTGAAATCAGTCACCCACACATCCCCTGTTTCAAATGGTGCAGTTTATGGTACTTTGGTTTTATTCAGGGAAAATTGCTATTTTTCTTAAAAAAAAAAAAATAATAAGATACAATCATACACCTTAAGTGTGAGGAGGCAGGGCCTATTATTGCAAACTAGACAGGGAAAAGTCTTAAATGAGAATATTTTAGGCCAATGGGCAGAGGAGGCCTAGTAAGAGTCTTTAAAACTTTTAGAGAGAATGGGAGCCCAAAATGAGCCCGTTGCTAAGGGGATAAAATAATTATGTACGATGACAATACTCAAGAGGTTAAAAGGAAAGGGATGTGGCTAGACATAACTTTGTTTCCTTTTTCTCTTGCCAGCACCACCATTTCTCTGCCTTTCAGGCATCAAACACTGTGAACTCCAGCCAAGCACTTACTGTTTTACTGCTTCTCTTTCTTTCTTTCTCTCTTTTTTTCTCTTTCTTTCTTTCTTATATGCAATAGAGTATACTGATTTCAGCCAATACAAAAGTGGCCATGAAATGAGGAGGCAGTTTAAAAACAAAATGTTGGCTCCTGTATGTGAGCATGTGGGCAGAAATTCTGACATTGAAACACTAGAAGTAAGCATAAATGAAGGGTTCTCAAAGTGTGCACTCCAAATCGGCAGCATTGACATCATCTGGGAACTTGTTAGAAATGAAAATGCTTGTGCCTTACCTCAGACCTACTGAATCAGTAGCTGGGAGGAAGACAGAAATGTATGTTTTCACTAATTCTCCTGGCGAATCTGATGCTTGCTCAAATTTGAGAACCACTGGCATGGAACAATGGATTGCTGAGAAGTAGGGGAAGCCTTTCTCAGGCAAGACTCAGGCTCAGAACTCGAGGCTGCTTTATATGCCCACCCAACCATACTGTGCCCTCCCAGTGCCACAGGACACAGATCAAGAGTCCAGTTGAAACAGATATATTTGGTATATTTCATGGAGTATGCAAATTCCAGCTCTGAGTTATTTAGTACTAACTGGAACATCTAGAATGATAAGAATACAGTTGATGACCTGATTTAAAATCTTATTCAGAGATTACAGACAAAGACATAAAATTTTCTGTACTATCTCAGCCCCAAATAAGAAACTAATATTTCTCATGGACCTTACATTTATGAGGGACACAGAAGAGGCAGAGAATAATGAAGACCCAAACAGAAGGAAAAACAGGGGAGGAAAATGACTCTTTATAATTTTCATAACCAACCCAAACATGAGTTATTTTTTCTTTCCATTTTACTGAGGTATGATTTACATATAGTAAAATTTACCATTTTAACAAATGTATAGTCACGTAACCACCAATACAAATAAGATATAAAACGTTTCCATCACCCTAAAATATTCCCTCATTCTCCTTTGCAGTAAATCCCTTTTCCCTACTCCCAGAATCCTGGCAACTACTTATCTGATTTGGGTCCCTACAGTTTTGTGCTCGCCAGAACATCATTACAAACGGAATTGTAACGTTTTCAAATTTTGTGTTTGGCTTCTTTTACTTAGCATAAATATTATGATATTCAACCATTTTGTTGCATGTATTAGTATTCCATTCCTTGTTACTGTATGAATATACTACAATTTGTTTATCTATTAATTAGTTGATGAGCATTTCAGTTGTCTCCAGGTTTTGATGATTATGAATAGAGCTGATATAAACATTGACATGTAAGTATCTGTGTAAGCATGCATTCATTTCTGTTAAAAAATACCTAGGAGTGGAATAGCTGGGTCTTATGGTAAGTATACGTTTAACTGTTTAAAAACTACTTTCCAAAGTGGCTATTTGGCACTCCGTCAGCAAAATATCACAGTTCTGATTGCCCCAAATCCTTGTCAGTCTTTTTAAGTTTAGCCATTCTGAAAATTGTTTCTAGGTAAAGAAACTGAGATGCAAAGTAGTTAAGTAACTTCCCAAACATCACTCAACAAGTAAGTAGCAGTTCTAGGCCTCAAATCCATATCTGACTCCTAAGCACATGCTTATTTCAACCACGTCCCTAGAAATTACTAAAACAGGATCAGTACACAATTTTCTATAACATCTAGCTAATAGCTCCAATACCTTGCTTAAGAAGAATTAGTGGTGTTACAGAAGAGTTTATACCTACATATCTATGCCTAGACAGACAAACATATGTTTCATTATTTAACAGCTTAGTTCATTTATTTAGATAGGATAAGTACTTTTCAATACACATTTTTATTGTTTTTTAAAGTCCTGAGTATCATAAGAAATCTAAAAAATACTGTTAAGGAAAGATAACTGGAGACTTCAACTAAAATTTTCAGTCGAGATTTAGGTAAGGTAGTTTATCAGAAAGAATAGGTCCAAAATGTAGCTTACGCTATTTCTTTTTTGATGGGCTATATAAGTCCACGATCTCACTTTTTAAGGTATTAACATATTGGTGATTTTGTGTTATCAAGTTACCAAAGTTAAAGAACTGTCTTAACATGCTACACATCCAAGTTGACATTTGTGGTCACATGTCAGGAGACCAAGTGGAACAAATGAACCACCCAAACAAAAACAATAGACCAGTCAGGAAGATTAATGTTTGAGTGAGCCAGCAGCCAAAATTATATCTGGAGACTGAAAAGGAAGCCAGGAAGCTTATACTGCGAACAAGAGGTCTGAATCACAGTGAGAGAGCATTTTCCAACCCTACGTGAAAAAAGTTTGGCTGTATCTATCAGGGAGGCTAACCTCTGTTACGCTGCTCAAGAAGCTAAAAATTAAAGACTTTTTTCCAAGCTCACCCAAAAATCAAGAAAATATTCCATCATCCATCAATGGATTATTCTGTGGGGCCATATAGCTGCATGGCTAAATGCATAAGCTTTAGAGGAAAACAGATCTAGGTTCTAATTTCATCTCTACAAATTCTAGCTGTGCTACTTTTGATAATATACGTAAATTTTCTAAGCTTGTTTTTTTATTTTCAAAATAGGGATGAGAATACTACCTATACCCCATGAAGTCTTTGTGACTATTAAATGAAATAATGTATATAAAACATCACAATAAAGCCATCAAGAAATTTTTGGAAAATGTTAAAAACCAAAAATCTGAATGTTGTTTGAACCTCTAGTCTAAAATGCAGTATGAATTTTAGGCACAAATTAAAGAATCCTTTTCCACAGTATTAACACAACTTTTAATCACTTAATGAAAATTATACTGATTTTTATAAAACACGCAGATGACTAAAATTATACTAAACTTATTCTATTGACTTGTTTAAGAATAAGACTGTGGAATAGTGTCATGCCTATCATCTCAGCTATTCAGGAGGCTGAAACAGCGGGATCATTTGAGCCCAAGAGTTTGAGGCCAGATGGGGCAACATAGTGGGACCCCATCTCTAAAAAAATTTTTTTAAAGACTTTAAAATTTAAATATTTCGTACTCATATTACCTCATGTGTTTTAACCAGTCACTATTCAATTTTGTGTATACTTAATTCTAATTGTATTTAGTACGGCCAATTCACATCAGAATAGATATGGAAATTACAATGGTGAGGGAGAGAGAATTTTTAGTTCATGTATAATCCTGACAGAATTATATCAAAAATATATTGAAGTTTTAAAACAGAAACCTATCTCAAGCCTTTAGAACTTCTAAGGCCACTATTTTTTTTTTTTTTTTTTTTTATTATACTTAAGTTCTAGGGTACAAGTGCATGACGTTTATATCATGTATAACTCCCCAATGCAATCCCTCCCTCCTCCCCCCTCCCCATGATAGGCCCCAGTGTGTGATGTTCCCCTTCCCGAGTCCAAGTGATCTCATTGTTCAGTTCCCACCTATGAGTGAGAACATGCGGTGTTTGTTTTCTCTTCTTGTGATAGTTTGCTAAGAATGATGGTTTCCAGCTGCATCCATGTCCCTACAAAGGACGCAAACTCATCCTTTTTGATGGCTGCATAGTATTCCATGGTGTATATGTGCCACATTTTCTTAATCCAGTCTGTCACAGATGGACATTTGGGTTGATTCCAAGTCTTTGCTATTGTGAATAGTGCCGCAATAAACATACGTGTGCATGTGTCTTTGTAGTAGAGTAATTTATAATCCTTTGGGTATATACCCAGTAGTGGGATGGCTGGGTCATATGGTACATCTAGTTCTAGATCCTTGAGGAATCGCCATACTGTTTTCCATAATGGTTGAACTAGTTTACAATCCCACCAACAGTGTAAAAGTGTTCCTATTTCTCCACATCCTCTCCAACACCTGTTGTTTCCTGACTTCTTAATGATTGCCATTCTGACTGGTGTGAGATGGTATCTCATTGTAGTTTTGATTTGCATTTCTCTGATGGCGAGTGATGATGAGCATTTTTTCATGTGTCTGTTGGCTGTATGGATGTCTTCTTTTCAGAAATGTCTGTTCATATCCTTTCCCCACTTTTTGATGGGGTTGTTGTTTTTTTTCTTGTATATTTGTTTGAGTTCTTTGTAGATTCTGGATATTAGCCCTTTGTCAGATGAGTAGGTTGCAAAAATTTTTTCCCATTCTGTAGGTTGCCTGTTCACTCTGATGGTAGTTTCTTTAGCTGTGCAAAAGCTCTTTAGTTTAATTAGATCCCATGTGTCATTTTTGCTTTTGCTGCCGTTGCTTTTGGTGTTTTAGACATGAAGTCCTTGCCCATGCCTATGTCCTGAATGGTACTACCTAGATTTTCTTCTAGGGTTTTTATGGTATTAGGTCTAACATTTAAGTCTCTAATCCATCTTGAATAATTTTCGTATAAGGGGTAAGGAAAGGATCCAGTTTCAGCTTTCTACTTATGGCTAGCCAATTTTCCCAGCACCATTTATTAAATAGGGAATCCTTTCCCCATTTCTTGTTTCTCTCAGGTTTGTCAAAGATCAGATGGCTGTAGATGTGTGGTATTATTTCTGAGGACTCTGTTCTGTTCCATTGGTCTATATCTCTGTTGTGGTACCAGTACCATGCTGTTTTGGTTACTGTAGCCTTGTAGTATAGTTTGAAGTCAGGTAGCGTGACGCCTCCAGCTTTGTCCTTTTGACTTAGGATTGTCTTGACAATGCGGGCTCTTTTTTGGTTCCATATGAACTTTAAAGCAGTTTTTTCCAATTCTGTGAAGAAACTCATTGGTAGCTTGATGGGGATGGCATTGAATCTATAAATCACCTTGGGCAGTATGGCCATTTTCACGATATTGATTCTTCCTATCCATGAGCATGGTATGTTCTTCCATTTGTTTGTGTCCTCTTTGATTTCACTGAGCAGTGGTTTGTAGTTCTCCTTGAAGAGGTCCTTTACATCCCTTGTAAGCTGGATTCCTAGGTATTTTATTCTCTTTGAAGCTATTGTGAATGGAAGTTCATTCCTGATTTGGCTCTCTGCTTGTCTGTTACTGGTGTATAAGAATGCTTGTGATTTTTGCACATTATTTTGTATCCTGAGACTTTGCTGAAGTTGCTTATCAGCTTAAGGAGATTTTGGGCTGAGACGATGGGGTTTTCTAAATATACAATCATGTCATCTGCAAACAGGGACAATTTGACTTCTTCTTTTCCTAACTGGATACCCTTGATTTCTTTCTCTTGCCTGATTGCCCTAGCCAGAACTTCCAACACTATGTTGAATAGGAGTGGTGAGAGAGGGCATCCCTGTCTTGTGCCAGTTTTCAAAGGGAATTTTTCCAGTTTTTGCCCATTCAGTATGATATTAGCTGTGGGTTTGTCATAAATAGCTCTTATGATTTTGAGGTACGTTCCATCAATACTGAATTTATTGAGCGTTTTTAGCATAAAGGGCTGTTGAATTTTGTCAAAAGCCTTTTCTGCATCTATTGAGATAATCATGTGGTTCTTGTCTTTGGTTCTGTTTATATGCTGGATTACGTTGATTGATTTGCGAATGTTGAACCAGCCTTGCATCCCAGGGATGAAGCCCACTTGATCATGGTGGATAAGCTTTTTGATGTGCTGCTGAATCCGGTTTGCCAGTATTTTATTGAGGATTTTTGCATCGATGTTCATCAGGGATATTGGTCTAAAATTCTCTTTTTTTGTTGTGTCTCTGCCAGGCTTTGGTATCAGGATGATGTTGGCCTCATAAAAAGAGTTAGGGAGGATTCCCTCTTTTTCTATTGATTGCAATAGTTTCAGAAGGAATGGTACCAGCTCCTCCTTGTACCTCTGGTAGAATTCAGCTGTGAATCCATCTGGTCCTGGACTTTTTTTGGTGGGTAGGCTATTAATTGTTGCCTCAATTTCAGAGCCTGCTATTGGTCTATTTAGGGATTCAACTTCTTCCTGGTTTAGTCTTGGGAGAGTGTAAGTGTCCAGGAAATTATCCATTTCTTCTAGATTTTCTAGTTGATTTGCGTAGAGGCATTTATAGTATTCTCTGATGGTTGTTTGTATTTCTGTGGGGTCGGTGGTGATATCCCCTTTATCATTTTTTATTGCGTCTATTTGATTCTTCTCTCTTTTCTTCTTTATTAGTCTAGCTAGCGGTCTGTCAATTTTGTTGATCTTTTCAAAAAACCAACTCCTGGATTCATTGATTTTTTGGAGGGTTTTTTGTGTCTCTATCTCCTTCAGTTCTGCTCTGATCTTAGTTATTTCTTGCCTTCTGCTAGCTTTTGAATGTGCTTGCTCTTGCCTCTCTAGTTCTTTTAATTGTGATGTTAGAGTGTCAATTTTAGATCTCTCCTGCTTTCTCTTGTGGGCATTTAGTGCTATAAATTTCCCTCTACACACTGCTTTAAATGTGTCCCAGAGATTCTGGTATGTTGTATCTTTGTTCTCATTGGTTTCAAAGAACATCTTTATTTCTGCTTTCATTTCGTTATGTACCCAGTAGTCATTCAGGAGCAGGTTGTTCAGTTTCCATGTAGTTGAGCGGTTTGGATTGAGTTTCTTAGTCCTGAGTTCTAGTTTGATTGCACTGTGGTCTGAGAGACAGTTTGTTATAATTCTGTTCTTGTACATTTGCTGAGGAGTGCTTTACTTCCAATTATGTGGTCAAGTTTGGAATAAGTGCGATGTGGTGCTGAGAAGAATGTATATTCTGTTGATTTGGGGTGGAGAGTTCTATAGATGTCTATTAGGTCCGCTTGGTGCAGAGATGAGTTCAATTCCTGGATATCCTTGTTAACTTTCTGTCTCGTTGATCTGTCTAATGTTGACAGTGGAGTGTTGAAGTCTCCCATTATTATTGTATGGGAGTCTAAGTCTCTTTGTAGGTCTCTAAGGACTTGCTTTATGAATCTGGGTGCTCCTGTATTGGGTGCATAGATATTTAGGAGAGTTAGCTCTTCCTGTTGAATTGATCCCTTTACCATGATGTAATGGCCTTCTTTGTCTCTTTTGATCTTTGATGGTTTAAAGTCTGTTTTATCAGAGACTAGGATTGCAACCCCTGCTTTTTTTTGTTCTCCATTTGCTTGGTAGATCTTCCTCCATCCCTTTATTTTGAGCCTATGTATGTCTCTGCATGTGAGATGGGTCTCCTGAATACAGCAGACTGATGGGTCTTGACTCTTGATCCAGTTTGCCAGTCTGTGTCTTTTAATTGGAGCATTTAGTCCATTGACATTTAAGGTTAATATTGTTATGTGTGAACTTGATCCTGTCATTATGATATTAACTGGTTATTTTGCTCGTTAGTTGATGCAGTTTCTTCCTAGCCTCGATGGTCTTTACATTTTGGCATGTTTTTGCAATGGCTGGTACCGGTTGTTCCTTTCCATGTTTAGGGCTTCCTTCAGGGTCTCTTGTAAGGCAGGCCTGGTGGTGACAAAATCTCTAAGCATTTGCTTATCTGTAAAGGATTTTATTTCTCCTTCACTGATGAAGCTTAGTTTGGCTGGATATGAAATTCTCGGTTGAAAATTCTTTTCTTTAAGAACGTTGAATATTGGCCCCCACTCTCTTCTGGCTTGTAGAGTTTCTGCCGAGAGGTCTGCTGTTATTCTGATGGGCTTCCCTTTGTGGGTAACCCGACCTTTCTCTCTGGCTGCCCTTAAGATTTTTTCCTTCATTTCAACTTTGGTGAATCTGGCAATTATGTGTCTTGGAGTTGCTCTTCTGGAGGAGTATCTTTGTGGCGTTCTCTGTATTTCCTGAATTTGAATGTTGGCCTGCCCTACTAGGTTGGGGAAGTTCTCCTGGATGATATCCTGAAGAGTGTTTTCCAACTTGGTTCCATTTTCCCCCTCACTTTCAGGCACCCCAATCAGACGTAGATTTGGTCTTTTTACATAATCCCATACTTCTTGCAGGCTTTGTTCATTTCTTTTTCTTCTTTTTTCTTTTGGTTTCTCTTCTCGCTTCATTTCATTCATTTGATCCTCAATCGCTGATACTCTTTCTTCCAGTTGATCGAGTCGGTTACCGAAGCTTGTGCATTTGTCACGTATTTCTCGTGTCATGGTTTTCATCTCTGTCATTTCGTTTATGATCTTCTCTGCATTAATTAGTCTAGCTGTCAATTCTTCCACTTTTTTTTCAAGATTTTTAGTTTCTTTGCGCTGGGTACGTAATTCCTCCTTTAGCTCTGAGAGGTTTGATGGACTGAAGCCTTCTTCTCTCATCTCGTCAAAGTCATTCTCTGACCGCTTTGATCCGTTGCTGGCGATGGGCTGCGCTCCTTTGCAGGGGGAGATGCGCTCTTATTTTTTGAATTTCCAGCTTTTCTGCCCTGCTTCTTCCCCATCTTTGTGGTTTTATCTGTCTCTGGACTTTGATGATGGTGACGTACTGATGGGGTTTTGGTATAGGTGTCCTTCCTGTTTGATAGTTTTCCGTCTGACAGTCAGAAGGACTGTCTGTTGGTCTGTTAGAGATTGCTTGAGGTCCACTCCAGACCCTGTTTGCCTGGGTATCAGCAGCAGAGGTTGCCGAAGATAGAATAATGCTGAACAGCCAGTGTACCTGTCTGATTCTTTCTTTGGAAGTTTCCTCTCAGGGGTGACGCCACCCTGTGAGGTGTGGGGTATCAGACTGCCCCTAGTGGGGGATGTCTCCCAGCTAGGCTACTCGGGGGTCAGGGACCCACCTGAGCAGGCAGTCTGTCCGTTCTCAGATCTCAACCTCCGCGTTAGGAGATCCACGGCTCTCCCCAAAGCTGTCAGACAGAGTCGTTCGGGTCTGCAGCGGCCCCGCTCTTTCCCCTAATGGACTGCAGCTGTGCGCTGTCCGCAGCGGTAGAGTCTACAGAGACAGGCAGGCTTCCTTGCGCTGCTCTGAGCTCCACCCAGTTCGAGCTTCCCAGCGGCTTTGTTTACCTACTTAAGCCTCAGCAATGGCGGGCGCCCCTCCCCCAGCCTCGCTGCTGCCTTGCGGATAGATCGCCGCAGACGGCTGTGTTAGCAGTGAGGGAGGGTCCGTGGGCGTGGGACCCTTCCGGCCAGGTGTGGGATATATTCTCCTGGTGTGCCTGTTTCCTTAAAGCGCAGTATTGGGGTGGGAGTTACCCGATTTTCCAGGTGTTGTGTGTCTCAGTTCCCCTGGCTAGGAAAAGGGATTTCCTTCCCCCTTGCGCTTCCAGGTGAGGCGATGCCTCGCCCTGCTTCAGCTCACGCTGGTCAGGCTGCAGCAGCTGACCCCACCGATTGTCCGGCACTCCCTAGAGAGATGACCCCAGTACCTCAGTTGAAAATGCAGAAATCACCGGTCTTCTGTGTCGCTCGCGCTGGGAGTTGGAGACTGGAGCTGTTCCTATTCGGCCATCTTGCTCCGCCCCAAGGCCACTATTTTTAAAGGACCCACTTGCACTGATCAGCATGATCGAAGGAAAGAAAATCTTACATTTAATGAAGGTATCAGAAGATTCAATTAACCCTAACTAAGAGAAAGCAGTATTCTCCCCTCTCTAGCTCTTCAGGGCAAAGCAAAATGAGAGAAATTTTCTATAAATGTACCTATTGAAGGAGAGAATACGATTCTTCTAAAGAATTCTCACAGATTCTTATAAAGGACAACATTTCAGTTTCCCAAAACCTCAACTTTTCTCCCATAAATTAGAGATTCAGACTCTGAATTATTTAGTTACATTTCACTTAAATATGAAGTAAAACCAAAGATGTAATGAACAGATGAGTTCAGGATGCTATATACAATGAAGACATAATAGAAAATAGTGACTGCATGCTCATCAATGATTAGATTATCCAAATTAACATCTATCGTTCAAAAGGGTTAAAGCTAAAATTAGCAACTTCTATACTGAATTCCATAAGCTGTAAAGGCAATTGGTCTCATGTGAAGGAGTCCAATATTAGTCATGTCGTCCCTTTATCACTGTTTGTGCAGTGCTAAAGGCTAGTATAGAGGGTTATGTGTTCTGTACAAATGATTTTATTTCCCTCTAATGGTGTTCTATTCCCATGTGTAATCTCAAACTACAACCTGAATCACTGGAACATCAAATAAAATGAATGATAGTTCAGAGTTTCTTGGGGGAATTCAGAAAGTTGGTAAAATTATAACATGTGAAACAACTAATTCAAAGGGTTGAGGAGACTTTAAATATTATCTTGAGTGGTGGGTTTTTTTTTTTTTTTTACAGGCAAACATCTCACTTTAACACCAATATTGCTACTGTAATGTTTTTTAATGCAACTAAAACCAAATCTTTGTTATATACACTTATGGAAAGAAAGAGTTCCATGTGATTAAAACCAGTACGTAGCCCAACATAAACAGTATCATGCATTCAGTCCATGGATCAAATCTGCATAAACAGTAACCAAGAAAATCTTAGTATTTTCCGCATCTTTAAAGGAAAATTGTTCGGCTAAATAAACATCATAGATAGTTCCACTGTCAATATAAATACCCACTAAAATATATATAAACAGATATAATATATACATGAATTTGTATACACTACAACTGACTTGGTCTTAGATCCATAAAAACATATATGTTCACTCAGGTTCTCTACATGAAAGCAAAGACAATAACTTTGGGCATTTGAATGTCCTTGAAAACTATTCATCGTCAGAGGTATCCATGACATACCTCTGACCAATTATAAAATATCTATTTGATGTAACACTGCCATTTTCAGACATTTGTGCATAAACCTTTGAAGCCTGACAGTCACTGATCATTTATTTCATGTGACTCATAGAAAGCTTGAAGGCATCAGTTTACCAGCTCTACCTCTGAGTGGTTTTGACTTCAATGCTGTGATAGATTACATTTCCTTAGAATGCCAATGAAGACATTCCATCTTTCTCTCTCTGGCTGCATTTATTCTCTCTATCAGTCTTACTGCAAAAATCCTACTCTGTTTCATGCCACTCATCCATTTTTAGGAGTTCCTTACGAAGTAGGAAATGTGCATTCTTTCTAGCTGTTTATATTACACAAAGACAAATTCCTCTTACATATTTACAAAATAATTTTAAATGCTCTAGTTACATATAAACATCTCTTGAGGGCAATAGTTTAAGCAAACACACTCTCTAATAGGATAAAAGTTCTTTATTCATTAAAATCAATTTCGTAAGCTGTCTAAGTTACTTTGGAGATAGCCTAAAAAATGGCTAATGCCCAAATCTATCTGAATGCCTAACAGGCTAACAATCAATAATGTTTTCCTCTCCACCTTCCTTTAAACATTATTGTTAGAAAAGTGTAAGAAAAGGTCTTGCTCCAAAGTAATGATGGGGAAAAATTACCAAAAAATTTGAATGACAATGAAAATAGACTCTTCAATCTACAATCAACAGGGGAAGCAAAGGGAAAGAGTATTCCAAATATTCAAGTAAAAGCTACTCACATTTTATATCTTCTTCAGATGTTTGAAATAGTAGATATAATTATGTTAGGACACTTATTAAAGATGCCTTTTTAGTAACATAACCAGTCAAACTTATAATAAAATGTCAACTTCCACAAGAAAAATGCATTGGTTTATTTTCCTAAGATAAGTAATACAGTTAAAATTCTATCATGCACACCACAGGACGTCCAATTTCATTTAGTTTAGTGGAATTTTGTTAAAAGAAACTTATTCCAAAAAATCACATTCCCAATCTATAAGCCCTGCAAATGAAACAGAACTGACACCAAGTTTACGTCATGAATAAAGTAAGAAGTTATTTGAATGTATCGAAGAAACATAGAGGCATTAGCATATACCACCCGCACATACTATTTTTTCCTAAACCAATTTGTATGTTATACTATCTGATTCTGGTGGGCAGCAGAGAAATTAAGTGAATTTTTTTTTCACAGTAACAGGGGTAAGGAGAGTTGAAGGGTAATTGCTATTTGATGAGTGAACAACAGAAACGCAACAGTCCTTCTCACCTACCAGGTGCAGTGCCAAAAACATATAATTAAAGACTCATTACAGAGTGTGATAGCTACGTAGACAAAGATCAAAGAAATTTAATGTTCACAGATATTTTTAGCACCAGATAATTGAAACCAAACCCAAAAAGAAAATCATTTTCTTGGGTCCTCATTGTACATGTCAAAAACATTTTAGCAAGTCCAAATGTTCTTTTTTCCTCAGAATGTTATCTGTAATAGGTATTGCTTTAGTCTTTTCTTGTTTGTTTTTATATAATATTTTAAAATCCATTCCTCCTAACACTGAGAAAGATACTGTGGAGATTATATGTTCTTCAGTGTGCACATACATACAATCTTAACCATGGTGAAATATGTGTTTTTTTGAATTTATATTTATTTTTGTTGACAAATAAAAACTATATACATTTATACTGTACAACATGATGTTTTGACACATGCATACACTGTGAAATGGGTAAATCAAAGTAATTAACATAGGAATTACCTCACATACTTGATTTTATTTGTTATGAGAACACTTAAAAATCTCCTCTCTCAGGACCAACAAGAAGATACTACAATCCTGCTTTTATATGCACCTAACACTGGAGCTCCCAGATTTATGAAACAATTACTACTAGACCTAAGAAATGAAATAGACAGCAACATAGTGAGTGGGAGACTTCAATATTCCACCGACAGCACTAGACAGACCATCAAGACAGAAAGTCAACAAAGAAACAATAGACATAAACTATATCCTAGAACAAATGGACTTAACAGAAATCTACAGAACATTCTTCCAAACAACTGCATAATATACACTCTTCACATCAGCACATGGAATATTCTCCAAGATATATCATCTGATAGGCCACAAAACAAGTTTCAATAAATTTAAGAAACTCAAAATCAGATCAAGCATCTTCTCAGAACATAGTGGAATAAAACTGGAATTCAACTGCAAAAGGAACCCTCAAAACTATGCAAATACATGGAAATTTGTCTGGTCTTCAATGATTTTTGGGGTAACAATGAAACCAAGATGGAAATTTAAAACTTATTTGAAAAGAATGGTACTAGTGACACATGTTATCAAAACCTCTGTTATACGGCAAAAGCAGTGCTAAGAGAAAAGTTTACAGTGCTAAATGTCTATATCAAAAAGTCTGAAAAAGCACAAATTGACAACCTAATGTCACATCTCAAGTAACTAGAGAAACAAGAACAAACGAAGGCCGGGCGCAGTAGCTCACACCTGTAATCCCAGAACTTCCGGAGGCCAAGGCGGGCAGATCACTTGAGGCCAGGAGTTCGAGACCAGCCTGGCCAACATGGCGAAACCCTGTCTCTACTAAAAGTACAAAAATTAGTTGGGCACGGTAGTGCATGCCTGTAGTTCCAGCTGCTTGGGAGGCTGAGGCACAAGAATCGCTTGAACCTGGGAGGTGGAAGTTGCAGCACTGAGCCAAAATTGAACCACTGTACTCCAGCCTGGGTGAACTTGTCTCAAAAAAAAAAAAAAAAAAAGAACAGATAAAACCCAAAGCTAGAAGAAAAGACATAGCAAAGATCAGAGCAGAACTAAATGAAATTCAAACAACAACAAAAATACAAAAGATAAATGAAACAAAAAGCTGGTTCTTTGAAAAGATAAAATTGATAGACCATTAGCGAGATTAATGAAGGAAAGAAGAGAAAAGATCCAAATAACCTCAATTAGAAATGAAACTGGAGACATTGTAACTGATACCACAGAAATAAAAAAGATCATTCAAGACTACTATGAAGACCTTTACACACATAAACTAGAAAATCTAGAGGAAATGGATAAATTCCTGGAAACATACAGCCCTCCTAGATTTAATCAGGAAGAAACACAAACTCTGAACAGATCAATAACAAGCAAGGAAATAGAATCAGTAACAAAAAAAAAAAAAAAATGTCAACAAGAAAAAGTCCAGGACCAGATGGACTCACAACTGAATTCTACCAGACATTCAAAGAAACATTTTTTACCAATCCTACTGAAACTATTCCAAAAGAGAAAGAGGGAATCCTCTCTGAATGTTTCTATGAAGCCAGTATCACCCTAATACCAAAACTAGGAAAGGACATAACAAAAAAGAAAACTGCAGACCAATATCCCTGGTGAATACTGATGTAAAAATCCCCAACAAAATACTAGCTAACTGAATGCAACAGCATATCAAAAACATAATATATCATGATCAAGTGGGCTTCATCCCAGGGATGAATAGTTTAGCAAGAATAGATTAGCATAAGCAAGTCAATAGATGTGACAAATCACATAAACAGAATTAAAAACAAAAACCATATGATCATCTCAATAGATGCAGAAAGAGCATTTGATAAAATCCACCATCCCTTTATGATAAAAATCCTCAAGAAACTAGGCACAGAAGGGACTTCCTTCAAAGTAATAAAAGCCATATAAGACCAACCCAAAGCCAACATCATACTGAATGGGTAAAAGTTGAAAGCATTCCCCTGATAACTGGAACAAGACAAGGATTCCCACTTCACCATTTCTATTTAGCATAGTACTGGAAGCCCCAGCCAGAGCAATCAGGCAAGAGAAAGAAATAAAGAGCATCCAAATTGGAAAAGAGGAAATCAAACTGTCACTGTTTGCTGATGATATGACTGTATACCAAGAAAACCCTAAAGACTCATCCAAAAGGCTCCTGATAAATGAATTCAGTAAAGTCTCAGGTTACAAAATCAATGTACACAAATCAGTGGCACCAAGCGGAGAGTCAAATGAAGAACTCGACCCCCTTTACAACAGCTGCAAAACAAAAACAAACAAACAAACAAAC
Organism: Trachypithecus francoisi; assembly: GCF_009764315.1. Lineage (NCBI taxonomy): Eukaryota > Metazoa > Chordata > Mammalia > Primates > Cercopithecidae > Trachypithecus > Trachypithecus francoisi. The sequence continues at coordinate 53,601,340 of NW_022681471.1, forward strand.
GCTTAGGAATATACTTACCCAAGGAGGTAAAAGATCTCTATAAGGAAAACTACAAAACACTGCTGAAAGAAATCATAGATGACACAAACACATGGAAACACATCCCATGCTCGTGGACGGGTAGAACCAATATTGTGAAAATGACCGTGCTGCCAAATGCAATCTATAAATTCATTGCAATTTCCATCAAAATACCATCATTACTCAAAGTAGGTGGGGGGGGGGTTGAGAGGTAGGTGAGAGATAAAAGACTACATACTGGGTACAATGTACACTGCTTGGGTGATGTGTGCACTAAAATCTCAGAATTCAACACTATAGAACTCATCCATGTAACCAAAAGCCACCTGTACCCCCAAAACTATTGAAATTTTAAAAATAATCTTTTTAAAATTTCTTCTCTTAGCAATTTTCAAGTATACAATATATTATTATTAACTATAGTTGCCATGATGTACAATAAATCTCTTGAACTTACACCTTCTGTTTGTATCCTTTGACCAACATAAATACAACGAATATTCAAAATCCTTAATAATCCCCCACTAAACAAATTGTTAAGGCTTTTATCCAAGACAAAATAAGCCAAATCCACTATTATTTTTCTTATATCATAGTGATATAAACCATCTAAAGCAATAACAACACAATAATAACAAATACATACATGACATACAAACAAAACATTTGTAGAATAAATGCAGTATAAAGTCCCTAAGAGATATCAGCCTTCTGTTATCATCAATCTGGCTTGGACCTATTTTCAGAAAACTCTAGAAATATAGCTACACCTAAAAGATATGCATTTATACTTGCTAAGTCTTTCCAAACATATAAATGCTTTTTAAAGAAAGCATGTCTTAATTGCTGAAATAACTTTGGCCTTATTAGTTAAAAGCAAAAAAAAAACAAACAATTTTAATTAACAACATGGATTTTCCTCCATTTACAAACAAACCTCCATGAAAGAACGCACACCAATAAGGGTAGCTTTTCTAGTTGAGAAATAAAAGAAGTTACCCTATTTTGTAGATGAAGAAACCAAAGAAGGTTAGTGACTTGTCTTAGAACATAGAGCTTCCTAATAGGAAAACAATAGAATCCAGCACGTCTCAATTCTTATATACCTCTCATTAAACTATATTGTCAACAACTAACATAAAAATCATTAGTTAGAGGTTACAAGATTTTAGTTATTTTCCTTTCACGAACAAATACTGGATAAAAGTTAAAATATATTTAAAAATATCACCAATGCTTATATGTAGAAGTAAAAACAATACCAATGAGGTGGTTTTCATCTTTTTAATTACTAATTTTGGGTTGCATCATCAAGGCACGGGATACTTTAAATAATAAAAACATCAGAAATGTCCAAAAATATATACTTTCTTTCTGTTTTTCATGTACCAATGGATAAAATATTGAGCCATATCATATTACAATTTATGACTATTGGCTGTAGACGCGTCAATGATATACCTGTAAATACCCACTTCAAAATATGTAGTAACTATTAGTTGATATTCGGTCTCACAAAATACTGCATAAATATTAGGAAACAGTTTGAAAAAAATGAAGGCACTCGCCTTTCATTTGAGAACAAGAGTCCTTGGTAACCCTTACTTGCTTCCATACTCAACATGAAAGACATTGGTCAGCCGTTTTGGGGTTGCTTCCTACTAACTTCCTTGACTTCATTATCCCTTTGTACTTGACCTTATTCACTTTGGTTATACTGAACTTTCAATAAACCCAGTAACTATGTTTTAGCAGACCAATCACTTCCTCTATCAGTTTTTGTCTCCAAATGAAGTGAGGCCTGAGACTAGAGTATTGGCAATGCAAATATAAAAGTTATTTAGGTATCACAAATGAAAAAATGAGCAAATGTGACAAATGAGGAGTATCAAAGATGCCAAATCATACACACAAGGATCAGAGCCAAGATCTTGAATGCATGGATGAGCTTTCTAAGACAAAGAATATACTAAGGACTATTTTTTAAAATAGTGGAACATTATTATGTGATCCCAAATCAGCTGTGAGTTCACAGATTAATAAGCCCAACATCATGCTTATATAGACCTCTGCAGTATGTGCCCAGCACAATGCTTATATCTTCACAGTGCTATTTGATAATTCACATGTATCTAATATCCTTCATATCAATATGATTCAGAACTTTCCAGTCACATATTTTAAAAACCAATCTGGGCCAGGCATAGTGGTTCATGCCTGTAGTCCCAGTACTTTGGGAGGCCGAGGCAGGTGGATCACCTGAGGTTGGGAATTTGAGAACAACTCAAAATTCTGGCCTGGCCAACACAGGGAAACCCTATCTCTACGAAAAATACAAAAAATTAGCCAGGTGTGGTGGCGCACGCCAGTAATCCCATCTACTCGGAAGGCTGAAGCAGGAGAATGGCTTGAACCCAGGAGGTGGAGGTTACAGTGACCCAATATCGTGCCGCTACACTCCAGCCTGGGCAACAGAGCCAGACTTCATCTCAAAACAAACAAACAAAAAAAAAAAAAAAAAAAGAAAGAAAGAAAGAAAAACTAATCTATATATGTAATTTTTTCCTGCTCCTCAAATGAACTCCTCTATAGCAATGTATTCTTAACTTTTATTATTCCAACTTTCTAAGCACATTGAAAAGAGTTGTAAAATGCAGTAAGGTGAATACTTGAATCAAACTCTGGTCATCAGCAAATTAAGACACAGGATTTCAACAGGTAAATCATTATAATTTGTAAACAATACAAAAATAGTAGCAGAAACCAAATTAATGCTAAACCCACATAATAACCCATCACCACAGCACATCCTGCATTCTATTCCCAGGAGAAAGCAATGATGAGCAAATAAACTCACGGAAAAGTTTTTGAAGATATGAAGTATATGACAAGGTCAGAGAACACCCCAGCTTGATGTCCCACACCACTTACACTTAAAGTATTAGGCCATTTTAATAAAGGCTCATAATGCGAATCTCAAAGGCACCATAAAATTCTTAAGCATTCTCTATGTCGAAGAAAAATTCATTAATACTTAATATAGTTTTAGTGCTGGATCCACTTCAAGATATTCTTTGACAGATATTAATTCACATATGGAAATTTATAACTCAATTTTACAAATCTGTTTAACTACAGCACTCCAATCTTCAATAGTTTTTGATGAATAAATGTTGAATGTAACAATTTAAGATATGATCTCCAAGAAATTCTTCTGGAAGCTGGTATCAAGGGAAGTATGGTACCACATAAAAGAAAAAAAAAAAAAAAACTATGGCAGTACTCAGTACTCAGGCAACATCCTCTAAAATAGAATTAGAGTAAATCTGCATATGTTAATAACACTGGGTGCTGCAGAACTGACCTAATAAACAGGAGTAGGTTGATTTCAGGTGTATGAAGGCTTGAAATTCATATTCATATGAGAGGCCACTAAAACTGTCTCATTTGAAGATGTTTTAGTTTTTAGAAGTACTATAACATTATGTTATCTCCTATATTCTGCCTTCATGGATTCCACCTTAACAGAAGATTCCAGGTTTAAACTGCCTAGTGCGAGAGGCTATACACTGACAGCTTTGCTGACCAGGTGGGAAATCCCCCTAAATTAGTTGTCCATTATCTACCACCAGTCGAACAGCTGGGGTCATAGAGCAAATACTGTTATCTAGGGCACATGGATCTTCTTTCAATCAACTATACAGACTACTAGCACTCCAGGTGCTAGCTGGCATCTTAATTGTGAGTTGTCAGCTATCCAACTTCTATCAAAAGTCCAGCTGAGATGATAGACAGTCCAAGGGGAGAGCCTCAGGCACATTTCTCAAGTACACCTTGGTAGCAGGTTAGGTTACTAGAAAGCTGCAGTCCAGTACCATTATTCCTGGGTCATTGTAGAAATGTCATAACCTTGATTTTTTCACTTGTTGGCTAAATGCAGGAAATGGACATTCATAGAAATCCTCTGTACTTTATGGAAAACTATCGAGGACTCATTCTACTGTTATTGTCCGATATCCCTCATTTAAAGAACCACAAAATAAAACGAGTTCAGAATTAGGAAGAATGACTCTCCTGAAAAACAAACAAACAACAACAAAAAAGAGATGCAGTGTCATTTATCAGGTAACAGCTGTGTCTCCCAATATTTTTTATTGAGAGACTTTCATTGAGAGACAGAGCTGTTTACCTGATGAACACCCCCCTACCCCTCTCCACTCCATACAAAGAAACTTGGATCTACGTTATACTCAAATCATTACCTGCCATTGTCCTAGGTTTTTGGAAAAGTTCCACCTTCTTTCCTCATTTAATTGGAGCTTGGCATTTTTACCCTTGTCTTATGGAAGTAGAATATCTGCTTCTTTTATTTTAAGCTGCAACTGCTTTTGCAATATTCTCCAAATAATGAGAGAAGTATTAAAACTCTAGTATGTGCCCAAGACCTTTAGTTAAATTAGTTCATATAACTCGAAAGAAATATATTTCAAATGACATATTTATAAGCATTTTCTTCCCAAGACTAATTTTGAATAAATAGAATATGGATATAAGTGTTTTAAGAGGGAAGTTAGCCTTCTACTCAGAAATCCATACAATCAGTGTGCCTAGATTCTGCTGCTAGATTATATATACCTTTACATGACCAGTTACATGTTTCTAATTATTTTAGATGATTATTACATAAAATTGGCTTTCTAGTTTAAAACACATCATTTAAATAAGAAAATGTATTGCCTTGGTGGAGCTTACATAGTAATAAAATAAATCCAACACAAGAACCACTATTTATCCTAAAGCCTGTAACATTTTCTCCTAATAAAACAATACTTCAAAAACTTAGGTCAGTATCTGCTGTGCCTAATTATTTTTTAAAATAATATATGACACATAAATCTACTTTGCTTCTATTAAGAGGTAATATCATTGGATGTGCCAAAGTCAGAATTATGTTTTGAAGTTAATAGTGTATAATTTAAAATTCCAGGTCACTTAATATGTATGGTATCAACTTAGTCAAATGAGCTTGAATATACTTGATACAAATTTGAATTGTTGACCAAGGTTTTTAACAACAGGCATATAAATTGACAACTGCAGTGAGTTTACTATTTTCTATTCTATGTATAAATATACTAGTGCTATTCTAAAATGATTTATGGATTTGAAAGTTAAAGCAAAGAAATTCAAAATACCAATATTGAAAAACCTGCTCTAGTAATACCGCACATAATGCTGCTTATGAGATGTGCTCACAATTTTAAGCCGTGTTCATATTTCCACATTGTAAAAAGTGTCCTTATTATTCCATCTTTCATAGTTAGTCCTCTGCAAAATGTTCTAAGAGTATTGATCTATACCTACCTTTATATTAACTTTCTAAGTACTGTTGGCTGCTTTGCCAAGCTTTTAATAAGTTTAATACAGGTTGTTTAAATAGTTATTAAGACCTATAATTCAGAAAGTGCTTTCTAGTCCTAATTTGTATTGCTGTCAAGATCCATCTATTTTCATTATGATAATTATGTTAAATTGCACATTTGTTAATACACTAGAAAAATATGTTTAAATCTAAAAGGAAGATAGCATCAAATAAAAACAAATATTCCAGAGGTAATGCAAATAACTGCACATGTATCAACTCGAAAATATATTTTATGTTTTCACTGGCTTGGAAATATTGGCTGAGGAAGCTATCATCATAGGATGTGAACACAAACACTATGCCATGAGTTTGGCAGATAAGTGGATCCCAACCAAACAGAAAAACAATTTCCTAGTGGGGTAAAATACCCCTAAAGCTGTGAGGCAATTTCAGTAACAACTCTAAAAAGAATTCTAGGCAATCACAATTCTGTGATACTATTCTTCAAAGCAGTATTTGCTGTTTTTGTCATGTGCTGAGAAACCTTAGTGACAATGATCTATTGCTACATATTTCTTTGGATCTTCATAAAACGTATTGCCAAATACCTATACATCTTGCAATGAATTGGCTTGGAATAAAATTGTCCAAACTTATTGGCCATTTCTCAGCAGGCACTGCTTCCTTTCATAAATTTAGTAAAGAGATATGAACAAAAATATCTAAATAACGGAGTCCTCATTCTAAATCACACATAGACCATGGTATGTGCAAAGTCTAATGCAATTTGTGATGGCAGATTGGGATTTACTTTACAGTCAAAGCACATGGATTTTTAGAGTGTTAAATAGAGTTGTAAACATTCAATTTCATTAATACACCATGCAGTTGCAACAAGGCTATTGCGTAAAGCATGCTATGCTGTCTGTGGATTGTGAATATGATTCAAACCAAGGTTTCATTCTTATGTGGAAGAAGTTAGCTTCATTCTGTTTCTGATTACAGCTAAAAATGCATGGCCACAAAATAGCGCCAGATTAATGCAAATTCATTCTCACTGCTGGAGAAGCATAGGTTGTTATTGATGGTGGGTCAATAACCACATCAAATCACACATTAGTATATATAAATTACACAGCACCAGCCACCATGAGACAAATAAGAGGGTAAGAGGGTCCCTTCCCCAGAGGAGACTAAAATCTGAATGAGAAAAACAGACATGCATACATGAAACTATTATAGAGTATAAACAGGTACTGGTAAATATATACAGTAAAAAATAAATGTTGAGGGAAATGTACAGTAACAGAGTGATTTGAGATAGGACCAGTTAATGATGGCTTATAAAAGGGATTTTTAAGTATTTGCTTTAGCAGAAAATAATATACCAAAATGACTTTCTTAGAGCCTTTATCACCTGAGTGATTAAATACCATGTGAATTTGAAATTCATGACTCCACTTAATATTCCAAAATGACTGCTTTGAGGATGTTTGGTAAAAGTGTTAGCATGTATATGTATGTGTGTGTGTGTGTGTGCACTTATATATATTTTTAGAATTTTACGAGGGGCTGAACAAAAAGAAACCAATTAAAACTGTGGTAGGGAAGAGAATTACCCAGGAGAGGACAATGGCGTGGGTTCTAATGAACACCAGGTTTCAAAAACAGTTATGCAACAGAGTTTTAGGAACTGCTTTCATCCGTATTTAAAGGAAATTATAAATAACTGTCTGGGGATGGTTAAACACATTTTTTTTTTTTTTTTTTTTTTTTTTTTTTTTTTTTATTTTTTATTATACTTTAAGTTCTAGGGTACATGTGCATAACGTTTATATCATGTATAACTCCCCAGTGCAATCCCTCCCTCCTCCCCCCTCCCCATGATAGGCCCCAGTGTATGATGTTCCCCTTCCCGAGTCCAAGTGATCTCATTGTTCAGTTCCCACCTATGAGTGAGAACATGCGGTGTTTGGTTTTCTCTTCTTGTGATAGTTTGCTAAGAATGATGGTTTCCAGCTGCATCCATGTCCCTACAAAGGACGCAAACTCATCCTTTTTGATGGCTGCATAGTATTCCATGGTGTATATGTGCCACATTTTCTTAATCCAGTCTGTCACAGATGGACATTTGGGTTGATTCCAAGTCTTTGCTATTGTGAATAGTGCCGCAATAAACATACGTGTGCATGTGTCTTTGTAGTAGAGTAATTTATAATCCTTTGGGTATATACCCAGTAGTGGGATGGCTGGGTCATATGGTACATCTAGTTCTAGATCCTGGAGGAATCGCCATACTGTTTTCCATAATGGTTGAACTAGTTTACAATCCCACCAACAGTGTAAAAGTGTTCCTATTTCTCCACATCCTCTCCAACATCTATTGTTTCCTGACTTCTTAATGATTGCCATTCTAACTGGTGTGAGATGGTATCTCATTGTGGTTTTGATTTGCATTTCTCTGATGGCAAGTGATGACGAGCATTTTTTCATGTGTCTGTTGGCTGTATGGATGTCTTCTTTTGAGAAATGTCTGTTCATATCCTTTCCCCACTTTTTGATGGGGTTGTTTGTTTTTTTCTTGTATATTTGTTTGAGTTCTTTGTAGATTCTGGATATTAGCCCTTTGTCAGATGAGTAGGTTGCAAAAATTTTCTCCCATTCTGTAGGTTGCCTGTTCACTCTGATGGTAGTTTCTTTTGCTGTGCAAAAGCTCTTTAGTTTAATGAGATCCCATTTGTCAATTTTGGCTTTTGCTGCCGTTGCTTTTGGTGTTTTAGACATGAAGTCCTTGCCCATGCCTATGTCCTGAATGGTACTACCTAGATTTTCTTCTAGGGTTTTTATGGTATTAGGTCTAACATTTAAGTCTCTAATCCATCTTGAATAATTTTCGTATAAGGGGTAAGGAAAGGATCCAGTTTCAGCTTTCTACTTGTGGCTAGCCAATTTTCCCAGCACCATTTATTAAATAGGGAATCCTTTCCCCATTTCAAACACATTTATAAATACAAAAAATAATGGAACATTAGGAAATCCTCTAGCCTTATAGAGGAACATTCTTCTCACTCTTCAAAACAATACCTAAACACTAATCTAGTTCCAATAGCAAAGGTAAGAGGATTAAAACTAAGCAAAAGAGAATACAGAACATAGAGGCTTAGAGCTGCAAGGCTCCAATCCCATTTACATATGAAGAAACTGAGGACCAAAGAGGTCCATTGACTGGACCAAGGTCACCACAGAGGAGCGATCAAGAACTAGAATGATTTATCATATTGTCACAGGATCCTGGGGTGTCACTTCGCCAACCAGAAACCTCTGCAGTCAGTGGCATCTTCTGCCTGAGTAATGTACATGTTCTCCCTGCTTCCACCCAGGGCTATCCTTTAAAAATGTAGGTCATCTCATGCCATTCCATTCCTCAAAGTTCTCTAACAGTGTCCCAGCTCACTCAAAGTAAAAGCCAAAGTCCTTTGAATGGTCAATAAGGCTCTACATTATCTGCTTCCAGCATGCTAGCCTCCTTGACATTCCTAGAACATGCCAAGCATGCTCCCATCTTTGGTATTTGCTGTTGCTGTTTTCTGTTTCTAACAACATTACTTCTCCGGTGAACATAGCTCACTGCCACACTTCCTTTAGACCTCTGTGCAAATGTCATTGAAGTCAGGGAGGCTTTCACTGATCATCTAATATAAAATAGCAACATCTCCTCCTCAGTTCATATCACAACCTGACATTTGATATACACCTTTAAAAAAACTGTCTGAATTCCTGTACTAGAATGTAAGCTCCATATGTATAAGCCCCATATGGACAAGGGGAATTTAGTTTTGTTATTCCTTTGTGGGATTATCCATGTGATATATAAAAACAAACCACATAAAATATTGAGTGCTATTTATTGAACTCCACCAATTTAAGGTATTACAAAGGAAATTAACTTTTTTTTTTTTTTTTGAAACGGAGTGTTGCACTGTTGCCCAGGCTGGAGCGCAGTGGCACAATCTCGGCTCACTGCAAGCTCTGCCTCTTGGGTTCACGCCATTCTCCTGCCTCAGCCTCCCGAGTAGCTGGGACTACAGGCACGAGCTACCACACCCAGCTAATTTTTTGTACTTTTAGTAGAGATGGGGTTTCACTGTTTTAGCCAGGATGGTCTCGATCTCCTGACCTCGTGATTCGCCTGCCTCGGCCTCCCAAAGTGCTGGGATTACAGGCGTGAGCCACCACACCCAGGAGGAAATTAACTCTTAATGTTAAAAAATTGCTTTTGTAATTTATCATATGATGGCAAATTGGAATAAATATCATAGAGATGGTGTTAGAATTACTAGAAGTATCATCCACAATGGATAGGGCAAAGAAGTTCCAATTTACACACAGCTATGTGATCAGAAAAAAAATAAGCTTCTCAATACACTGATATATATTCTTAAGATATTATATTGCAAAAACTACAAGCACAGATTTAGAGGAAATGTAGAATTTCAGATGATCTTTTAAATCAATGAAAATATAGGCCCAAATGGTATTACAGTATCATAAAAAAACATCCAAGTTATTCAACTAAGATCTCTACAACAGCAAAAAATAACGTTTTGTCTCTTAAGCTGATAGGTGAGTACAAAGGTGTTTTTATATTATCTTCTATATATTTGCTGAAAGTTTTCACACTTTTTTTCATTTAAATGAGACAAATTTTAAGGAAAGAAAGTCAAAATATTTAGTATGTGACGACAGTGAAAGAATACTAACAACAGCCGGGCGCGGTGGCTCACGCCTGTAATCCCAGCACTTTGGGAGGCCAAGACGGGCAGATCACGAGGTCAGGAGATCGAGACCATCCTGGCTAATACGGTGAAACCCCGTCTCTACTAAAAAATACAAAAAACTAGCCGGGCGAGGTGGCGGGCGCCTGTAGTCCCAGCTACTCGGAGGCTGAGGCAGGAGAATGGCGCGAACCCGGGAGGCGGAGCTTGCAGTGAGCTGAGATCCGGCCACTGCACTCCAGCCTGGGCGACAGAGCGAGACTCCATCTCAAAAAAAAAAAAAAAAGAAAAAAAATACTAACAACAGTGAAATAATACTATTTTAATAGACTTTCCTTATTGTGACGCTGTACAAACTAGCTGTTAAGGGCCTAGGCTCTAGAGATACAAAGCCTGGGCTTAAATCTTAACACTGACACTTGCTGGTCATGCAACTTTAATATGGAGCAAATTACTTAACCTCTCTGAGCCTCAAGTTTGTCTACAAAATAGGAACAAAACTAATAATGTTATCCTGATTGTATATGTATATTTAAAGGTCTTAGAACATTGCACAGGGGTAGTAAATGCCATATATATACATATACACACACACACACATATATATATAAAACATATCACACACACATAGTTTTTCATTATTTTTTAATGTATTAAAAATGCCTATACATCATCCAATAAGACATTTGGAAATGGAGTCTCAATTTCAAGAGAGAGGTCTGGCCGGGTGGGTGGCTCACACCTGTAATCCCAGCACTCTGGGAGGCTGAGGCAGGCGGATCATGAGGTCAGGAGTTTGAGACCAGCCTGGCCAACATGGCAAAACCTCGTCCTACTAAAAATACAAAAATTAGCCGGGCATGGTGGCAGGCGCCTGTAGTCCCAGCTACTCTGGAGGCTGAGGCAGGAGAATCGCTTGAACCTGGGAGGCAGAGTTTGCAGTGAGCTGAGATTGTGCCACTGCACTCCAGCCTGGGCAATAAGAGCAAAACTCCGTCTCAAAAAAAAAGAAGAAGAAGTCTGAGCTGAAAATGTAAATCTAGGCATCACAGGAATCATACATACACATACACACACATATACACACACACACACACAACACATACACACAATTCCCACTCTTAGAACAGTACTTGGGAGATAATAAATATTAAATAAATGTTAAAATGTTAACTATTACTATCTTTAATCAGCATTTCAGAAATCAATTAAATTTAAACTCATCAAAATTAAAGTTAACACCTAAATGCATATAGTAGGAACTCACTAAAGGTTTCATGAACAAATATAATTCTTGCTAGTTACCTTTTTTAAATTGCTGTTATCAAAAGTAAACAGAAATTGAAAAAATATAAGAATTTATGCTTTTCAGCCTCTACTCCAAAAGTTACTAAATTTAGTAGGTAAAAGTAACAAAATGATCACTAATAATTATGACCGTAGTAAGATTATTATATTGGCCTTGAAAACACTTTCAAATATATTTATTCATAGTTAATTCAGAATCAACCTCAATACAAATACATACATTTCATAAGCCTGTGAGCCATAGGAAAAAATCTCGGGTGGATTATAATCATCAATTATGTTTTTCAGGTTCCTCAGGCTTAAATGTCCCTGCCCAAAATAGTCAATAGTATGTCCCCAGGATTTGTATCTTATCCTCAAAAGGTGTGGCTAACAATCAGGGCAGGACCTTGGAGAAAGGGGATATTAGCCAAGTCATTCCCAATCTAAACAAAATTGAAAAAGTATGCATGCCATGTGGGTGTTGAAAATGAACTTTAAAAATCTGTACCCTTTAACATGCACTAAATATGCTTGTATAAAACAATCCAGTGATTGTTTTCTGCCTAAAAATGCTTTTATTTCCACTGACATTATATCTAGACCTATTTACTATTTTCCACTGCTATCTCTTACCTGCAGCAGAATCCACTAAAACACATGATTCCATTCAGAAGAATAAGGGTTGGGAGGAGTAATTTTAAAAGCCTAAAACAACCCCAAGGAACACAGAGAGAGGACACTGCCCCTCAGAGGATGGGGGAGAGGCTGGTCTTCTGCCTAAAATTCAGGTGTACATATCTCAATGTATCAGTTTGCAAGGACAAAAGCAGTTTGGCCTCCCAAACAAAACAAAAAAAAAAAAGAGTCTTTTTCCCCCTCCTTCTGGAGGCATGCTCCTAGAGTAGGAAAAAAAAGTGGCTACCCATCCACTGGCCAGCTGAATCAGCTCAAGCAATTATGGGAGTGACCTATAATTATACTCATAAATATCAGATTTTAATGTCATGGTTTCTGAATTTGGGTAAGTGATATCACAAAAGAATACTGTATCTGCTAGACTATTTCTTTCAGCTCCACAATTCTAAGTATTATATATACCCCTTGTTGCCTCTCCCCCAATATGATTTTCCCTAGGACAGGTAACCTTTTTCAGCAAAAAGTAGTTCCGAATATTTTAGGTTTATGAAGACCAGAATTTTCAAAATGACTAATAATTTAAGTAACAGGTTTATAGTATGTTATTCATTTGTGTTTTTCAAGAGTGTCATTTATGATTTCTTTACTTTCAAGGGGAAGAAAAATATGCATCACAAAGCTTAAGCAAGAATTGGTGGTAAGTTTTTCTAATGGCCACTGACAGAGGCCATTTTCTGAAAGTTTTCCTCAAAGTACGGATTACTGGCAATGCTCCATTTAAGAGTTTGTTGTTTGTTTGTTTGTTTTTCAGTTTTCATGATTCAATTAGACAAACAATGTTCTTCTCTTCTATCTTAATATATATTATATATGAATATACATATATTATATAAAATATAATACACATTCAAAAGTATATATTTTTTCTTTCCTCTAATGTAAAATATTTAACACCTTGAAAGATACGATCTTTAGTGTATAGGTAACTGAGGGCTTTCGTTAATGGTCAATTATTTAAAAGTCTCACATAATTTATATAATCTACACTAAAATGTATTGTTAGAACTAGGCTATAGCATATGTTCTTGCTATTATATATAGAAAAGAAAAAATTCTGGATAATTAAAACTATTAATCCTTAAGGATATAAAACAAAAAGGCTTTTTCAAATGTACTTAGAAAAAAAATCACACAGGAAAGTTAAGATTTTGTAAAACTATTTTAATAAAACATTTGAATAAATTTGTGTTAAACTCAGCAAGTTTCATATGCCTATGACTTGCTTCCCTAACCTCCTAAAAATTATCCTGTTATACATAAAACAGAGCATTTAGTAAAATAAATAACACACCAGCACATGAAACTTATAGAAACTCTGGCATCCATTTACCATGCAAGTACAATAAATTGTAATTTCATCCAAATACCACGTCATGTATGAAATAATCATTAAACTTCACCACATTAAAAAAAAATTCAAAGATAATCTGGCAAAAATGATTTATTTAAACATAGTATAATCTTATTTTAAGAAAACATAAATTCATAGTAATGAGAGCAAATCACACATAAATGTCTGAACTGAGCATTAGAATTCACAAATTAGTATCTTCAGCTCATTTGAATTAATGAAGTACTAAATACTATATTGAACAAGAGATAACAATATCATTATATGCTAAATCCAAACATGGAAAATAACTCTAACATAAAAACAAGCAAGACTTTTTGTTGTCGTTTTTTGGTATTTTTTTGGGAAAAGAAGCTCCAACACAATTAAATAATACATTTCTACATTTTCTGTTGTTTTTCTTCCCCCTAAATCATCATGTTTCCATTAGCTTGCTAGTAAATCCTACAGAGTTGTCAATTTATCCATCACCATCTCTCTCTCTCAGCTTCAAATATAGAAAATCTGAAGAGTTCAAAGCAGTTAGAAAAGCAGCGAGTTGACAAAGAATGCCACTTGAGATTTTTTTTTTTTTTAGTCCTACTTCCTAAAAAGTCAACAGGTCAAAATTACTCTCAGCTGGATGCAAGGATCTTTGGAAAAGGAAAGAATGTTTTCCCTGCCTCAGTCAGCAGACTTAAAATGCTCCTGATCCACAGTGGGATAGATGTGTCCCTCGACGGTCAGATATTCAATCGCTTCCTTGATGGCCTTGAGACTAAGGTCGCAGAGCTGAGCCTGGAGCTCATGGATGCTCTTCCCTTCCTGTTGAGGACACTCATGAATCAAACGCAGCACTTCGTCCCGGATGAAAATGCGGTGACTCTCATCGTTATCCCCAGCATCATCCACTTCTGATGGAAACACAGGCACACTTTCTACAGTGGTATCACGACGGGCTTTATCCAGCATCATGTGTGCATTGACTGTTTCCAGAATATGCACAGTGAACTCGTTCATGTCCTCTAGGACATGAATTTTCAATACCTCAAGGCTCTTTGTTCCCGTGGGACATTTGAGGATACCAAACACTTTGACATATGCTCCGACTGACAATGGAGTCACTTGCTTGACTTTCTCTCTACCAAACCACTGTCGGGCCTCGATTGGTTTCGCGGTCATATCATCAATTTTGTAACAAATGTGATTTGAAGCCTTCTCTGACCCTCTGATTACCCCTACGATGGAGACCTGGGAAACTATAATTCCCCTAACCTTGAACACAGTGTCAAACACAGTAGAGCTGAGAAGCTGGTTCACATTACACGGTACAACGTCCTGAATTCGGACCTTAGGTCTTTGGGTCTTAATAGCAGGAGCTGCATCTCTCTCGCACAGTTGGTCACTGCCTCCACTCCCTCCATCAGCAGCAGAAATGCTGCCATAGCTCCCAAACCCACTGTTACTCATCTTCAAGACAGTTCAGACCGAGGAGAAGGTGGGCTTTGGCTTGTCTGGGGCTCCACGGACAGCTTTGAGTTCTCCACAGAAGGCTTTGAGCTCTCCACAGAAGGCTTCAAGCTGTCCGAAAGGCTACGACTGAATGCTGGGAGCCTGAGGACGTGACAAGCTCCACGCTACCTGTGGACCAATCAGCTACTAGAATGCATCTGCTTCCAGCCAGTCAGGGTCGGCCACCTTCTCAGCTGATGGCATAATCCTTCCCGGTGTGTCAGTGGTTGCTACATTCTAAAAGCCCCACACGAGGGGAGCCCTGTTGCTTAGCTGGTCAAAGCGCCTGTCTAGTAAAAAGTCCCACGTGTAATTTCAAGCAAGCCTTTCCCAACATCTCTATAAAAATGCATTTTTACTAGTCCCCCTCTTCATTTCTTAATGCTACAACTTCTACAATTACTTTTAAAAGACTCATTTATTCATTCATTCAAACAACAATGCAACAGAAATTTTAGGAGCACGAAGTGCTTGGCAAAACGGTAGAGTGCTGTACGTTATGTGCAGGGGGAAAAACGCACCACCGTGGTTACTGTTCTCAAGAACTCACGTCCCCTGTTCATTCAAACCGTTAAAACCAGGAGCATCGGGCCGGGTGCAGTGGCTCACGCCTGTAATCCCAGAACTTTGGGAGGCCGAGGCAGGTAGAGTACTTGAGGTTAGAAGTTCGAGACCAGCCTGTCAACGTGGTGAAACCCCGTCTCTACTAAAAATACAAAAATTAGGCAGGCGAGGTGGTGCACGCTTGTAATCCCAGCTACTGGGGAAGCTGAGGCAGGAGAATCACTTGAACCCAGGAGGCAGAGGTTGCAGTGAACCGAGACAGCGCCACTGCACTCCAGCCTGGGTGACAAGAGCGAAACTCCATCTCAAAAAAACAAAAACAAAAACAAAAAAAACCTAGGAGTATTTTTTAAGAAATGGCAAGACAATCGTCTTTCAATGATTATCATACTCTAAGATAAGTCACATCTTAACACTGGCTTTTTAACATTTTTTGTGGTTTTAAAATTGTAATTTTCCAGGTATTTTTGCCAAGTGCACTATAAATAAGTAATTAATATATTTCAATTTATACATAAATCCAAACTGAATGACTGAGCTCTAAATTATTTTCAAGGCTCTGTGGGCAGGACAGAAAAGTACAAGATTTAGGCCTATTATATATTAGGAAAAACATGGATAAAATCACAGTAAGTTTTTTATATACTCTTAATGGAGTAAATTCTGAACTTCTAGCAGTTATATAAATAGATCCCAGATTTTTTTTTTTTTTTTTTTTTGAGACAGGGTCTCGCTCTGTCTCCCAGGTTGGAGTGCAGTGGCGGGATCTGGGCTCACTGCAACCTCCACCTCCGGGCTCAGGTGATCCTCCCACCTCAGCCTCCTGAATACCTGGGACCACAGGCACACACCACCACATCTAGCTGACTTTTTTGTATTTTTAGTAGAGATGGCGTTTCACCATGTTGGCCAGGCTGGTCTCAAACTCCTGGACTCAAGCAATTCACTTGCCTCAGCCTCCTGAAGTGCAGGGATTACAGGTGTGAGCCACCATGCCCAGCCAAGAATGTTTTGATCTTTTATTGAAATTTTGTTTTTCTTTATAAAACATTTTATTTTGGGTGTTATTGATTTAAAGGCTTAATAAAGGAACCACAGTTACTGGAATCCACCATTGGCAAGTAACCTCCTAACAATCCTTTGTAGTTAGTTAATAGCTTAAATTAGTAGAGTTTTGAGGAGTTTATTAATGCTCTCATTTCTTTTACTGGTTAAAATAATTCACTTTTTGCTATCTCAAAATTACAGAAATATGTGAAGAGTATATCTAAAACTTATAGAAGAACATGAAGTTATATATACCTTTCAAGTTTTAAAAGAATAAAATTGACCAGGCACGGTGGCTCACGCCTGTAATCCCAGCACTTTGGGAGACCGAGGCAAGTGGATCACGAGATCAGGAGTTCAAGACCAGCCTGGCCACTATGGTGAAACCCCTTCCCTACTAAACATACAAAAATCAGCCGGGCATGGTGGTGCGCGCCTGTAGTCCCAGCTACTCAGGAGACTGAGGTAGAAGAATTGCTTGAACCTGGGAAGTGAAGGTTGCAGTGAGCCGAGATCGTGCCACTGCACTCCAGCCTGAGCAACAGAGCGAGACTCTGTCTCGCACACACACAAAAAAGAATAAAATCATGGAGCAAATATGCTTAATTTGTTTTATAAATAAATATATAATAATTATCTGAGCCCACAAATAGATTTCCATGTAAGTGTGGACATTTAACTTCTGGCTCTATGTTAATATTTGTATTCCTAAAATTGTACATTATACTGGAGATCCAACTAAATATATTTTTAAAAGTTTACAACTTCACAATCAGATGCTGCTGTTTTATTAACATCAGACTTTTAGTCAGAAAATCTTGAGGTTTAAATAACAAAACTTATTATATTCCCAAACAATTACAGACACTACAAATTGTATGAATCATACCAAAATGATAATTACCACTTACCTGACTGGATTGCTGGTTAAAGAAACCCTGAGGGATTCTAGGCAATTAAGAAGTTTCTCATCTGATATACCTGATCGTAACTCATGAACATATTCTTGTGAAGACAGGGTGCATTCATGTTTGCTGTTTTTCAGCCCACCCTAAAAAATAAACAAAGATACCATTTTAGACAATGTTTTTAAAAAAATTTTTAAGTAAAATAATGCACAGAATATTTCTTTTGTTATATAAAAATGTGTGCAGAGTGCTACATGCTTAAAAATTCTTGATCACAGAATTGATGTGGTAAAATTGTGTTGTATATATCTCAACATTTTCCTCGACCTCATTAAAAAAAAAAAAAATTACAGTGCTGGTGCTCATGACCTGAATAGAATATGAACTTGAATTACACAAAGTGTCATTGACAGGGGTGCTTAAATTTACAATTCAGGCATTAAAATTAATATTAGCTAGTCCTCCTTAACCCAGAGGATAAGCATTCAAAAATCATCTTATTAATTTTCCTAGTTAAGATATTCGATTCCACAAAATCCAGCAAATAAAATTTAATATATACCATTATACATAACCCACATCTATTGAAAGATATCAGAGTTATCAGCCTTTCTAAAAAAATAAGTGAAAACAGTTATTAAAATGTAAAACAACATATCTCCAATTAGCATGTTAATTAGTCAAATCAGTTGAAAGCATTCACCAGTTCCCAATTATTCCTTTCTGTTACTCTCAGGTTGTAGATTAATCTTAAAAAGTCATTAAATACATTTATCTGATAGTAACTAGTTTTTAACTTAATTTTCAATACAGACGGAGTTATTTCTAGAACTCATCTCATCACTGCTCCTTAACTTCATCGTCTTGCTATAACTATATAACTAGTTCAGGGAAAAGGCTGGGAGGAAAACATTGTCAACACATTCACTATACTAATACCTCACAGTTTCACATTCTAGACGTACCTAATCATAATTGCCCCTTTCCTATACTGTAAATGTATATCCCTGAATTAAGACTCCAAGCTTGAGTCCCATTTTACAGGTTCATACAAATTACACTCAGTTTCTGCTAAACATCTAAGGATACTTACCATAAAATAACATCATAAGGATATGATATATTATCATAAGAAATATAATATTATAAGGAGATCATAAGGAATGGAATTTTTCCCCATTGGGTAGAAGTATTATCATTAGAGGATACGACATTTAAAAAAAAAAACAATGTTAATAATGAGAAATGAGTTCCCCATGGTTTCACACTATTTGGGTTTTTATTGAGAATGCCTCCTCAATGTAGAAAATGTTAATCATTCTTAATTTCTGAATTTTAAAAACCCCATTAAATGCTAAATTTAAGTCTGATAAAGGCTTATAACATATAGGGGAACTCTATTCCCTTAGAGCTGTGGCAATATTATCATTATTATAGCACTTAAAATATTGTGGTAGAGGTCATTATTTGTGTCTGTCTCACTTCTACATTGGGAACTCCATCTATGCCACATAACTAACACAGGTCATGAATTTAGTGAGCCTCAATAAAAGTGTGTTATTATTGAACTTCTCCATAATAACTGCAGAACAAGGAATATGATTTCATACGTTTAGCTCCTATATTTTGTATAATGGCCACTGACTTGGTATTTCTTGCTTCGTTATGAGATACGGTAGATGTTAAAAATACATTGGATGGGCCAGAGACAGTGGCTCACACCTGGCATCCCAGCACTTTGGGAGGTTGAGGCGGGTGGAACACTTGAGGTCAGGGGTTCGAAATCAGCCTGGCCAATGTGGTGAAACTCCATCTCTACTAAAAATACAAAAATTAGCCAGGCGTGGAGGCACATGCCTGTAATCCCAGCAACTTGGGAGGCTAAGACACGAGAATAGCTTGAACCCAGGAGGCGGAGGTTGCAGTGAGCTGAGATCCCGCCACAGCACTCCAGCCTGAGCCACAAAGCAAGACTCCGTCTCCTCCCCAAATAAAAAAGTATACTGGATGAATCATCATCACCTGCATGGCACAGTAAGTAAACCCATCACTGAGAGATCATGTCCATATTCCTGTAACTTCCTTACGCATCTATTATTCCACAAGGAATAACAACAAGTAAATATTTAAAGCATAATTTTGCAAATTCAAAATTATAGTTTTATTTTTGCTTGGCCAACTCACTTTCTACAGCAATACAAAGTTCATCAGTAACAAGGGATATATTTACTACATATGCCAGTCTGAAAACTACTAGTAAAAGGAATTAAAGTTTTCAAGTCTGTAGTCACACACCACTTTCATATAATCCTCAAAGTTATTTTTAAATTAATATATAAAAAGGCACCACTAATCCTCCCCTAGAGGATTGTATATGGAATTTAACCCTGTTGAGTGACCTTTGTATTTTGCAGTTTTCTCTGCCTTGAAAACCCTTACCCCAACCTCTCTATTGCTGCCTCTCATCATTTTAATCTCAACCCCATAGTCTTCTCCCCATCCTACATTCTAATTATCATTGCAACACCATTTTAAATATCATTTATGGTATTACCTCTATGAAAATTTATTTTTGTAATTCAGTTGTTTACTGTCTTCCGCACTAAAACATAAGCTCTTATATCTTATAAGACAGGATTCTTGCCTGCCTTGTTCACCACTGTATCCTCAGCTCTTAAGACAGTGTTTAAGTAAGCACTCAATACATATTTCCTGGATGGATGGATGGATGGATGGATGGATGGATGGGTGGGTGGGTGGGTGGGTGGCTGGATGGATGGGTGGATGGAGAATAAACAAAAGCGTGGATGAGTGATGAGTTTCAACTTGTTGAAGATTCTAAGCTTAGTTTTGCTTCAGAATATTATAGTTCTGAGACTTTTAGTAATAATATATTCAAAGATGCTGAATATAGAACAGGTAAACTGAGACACTGTATTGCATGCTGAGACAGCTCAGAGGTATTTCATATTGGGCATCTCATGCACACAGAACAATCTACTCAGAAAATGTTGGTTCCCTTTTTCTAATTGATTCCCTACAGGATTAGTCTAATTGGAACATATGGTCATGGCCAAGGTATTCCTTATGGACAAGTGAGCCAGCCCATCACTTTGTGGCTCCCTCCCACCCGCCTTAGAAACAAGCTTAAATTATATAATTTAGGATCCTCTCTGGTTATAAAGAATAGAAGCAAACAATCTACTGGAGCATGACAGAGAATATACAACTTTATAGAACAGATGCCTTTTACCAAGCTTAGAAGGACTTTGAGATTTTAACATAAGTTCATATTTGAAAGTTATAAAAATATGATAGCAAGCTAAGGCTGGACTGGCCCTTAAAGATCAGTTCTTCTGCTATCCTCATTACAAAAATGAGGAATCCAAGTAATTGCCTAAGTTCACATAATTAGTAAGAGAATGAGACTAAAACAAATATTCTGGTCCTTGGATAGCTCCTTTCTCTACTATATACTACTTTTTCTCAATTTTGAATAAAATGTTAAAGCAACAAATATTTAATTCTGAAATCTCTATTACAAAATGTCAAGGTGTCAAAGTACCTTCGGCATAATCAATATGTTGCAAGATAATATTTTAAAAATCACCTAAAAACAAAATAGTGCAATACATTAGTTTTCATAACACTTAATAGGGCTGTAATACAAGAATGGCTTATTAACATCCTGTTCTGATACTGAACAAAGGAAACAACTAGATAATGGATGGGTAATAATGGAAATTTTAATTAGCTGCTCTGTATGAGATTAATGAAAATTACCACTGTGCCCATTTGATCTTTAAAAAATAATGCAGACAAAGTTAGCAATTAGCGTACATCATGCTATTCCAAACCTAGGTGAACAAAGAGCTTTCCTAAGTTGAAGCCATTCCTTAATTTGAAAATCATTAGGATGGAGATACTAGTCAATGTGACTGTGCTTGTATTATTTTAAGACAGTAAACAATCAAAAGGTAGTTTGAGTCAGTTTAATAGTCACAGATTCCCCTTGCTCTGATATGAAATGGTAAAATCAACAGCAGAGAAGCAATATTCTAAGAAAGAACACTTTTAGTTTGCAGTGGAGATAACCACTTCTGAGTTTAGATGGACTTAGTCTGAGTATGGTCTGTCATTTTTAAATGTAAAAACAGATTTACTTACAATTTGAGAAAAGGCTTTATGGTTCTTAGCTATAAAGGTATCTTGCTGCAGACACTAGACAGAACTATTGATTGTACACAAGTCTTTTCAGCTCATCATGCACACAGATAGCAATTACTATCAGGCATGTCATTTTCAAATAGGATGGACAATATTTTCATGAAAACAGTAATTTTGTTAGTGTTATTGACCATGATTTATAAATCCTAATGAAGTCCATTTCTTTGGCTATTTTAATCAAATGAGTTTCTTATCTGTCATTGTGTTCTCTGAAAATATAATGCTATAGATGAACATATTTGGGATTATATCTACAAAGGTTCACACTTGTTCTTGGAGGCTCCTACAGCTTTCAAACATAAGAAATCAAAATGCCATTTTCATCATCATCAGTTCCTTGAGTTCAAGGAGGAAAGGGAGACACAAAATACGTGCCATATCCAAGTGAATCTATTTATTTATTCTGATAGCTGTATATTTGGTGGAATAGAGAATGCTATATATTGCAGAACCTTTAGATGGCTTCTCTCCATTTTTGTAAGAAAGCCATCTCTTACTGGCAGAGTAATAGAGTTATGTAATTTATGTATCAAAAATATAAAAATATATTAAAATCAATTTATATAATAAAACTTAAAATAATTTAAAATGCAATTTGCATTGAAAAATATTTTTTAATGGCACAAAAAATGTAGGGTAAAAGATACTACATATTATCAATTGAAGTCTATAAGAAAAAAACCTACACAGAAAATTACTGTCATGAGATTAACTTCATATTGTGTCATTTCCCATTGCAGGAAACACTGTTTCTAACTAAGGCATTTTCAGAGGATGAAAATAGTAGGCAAAACGAGAGAATATATC
Organism: Trachypithecus francoisi; assembly: GCF_009764315.1. NCBI lineage: Eukaryota > Metazoa > Chordata > Mammalia > Primates > Cercopithecidae > Trachypithecus > Trachypithecus francoisi. The sequence continues at coordinate 53,623,882 of NW_022681471.1, forward strand.
CCAAATTTTAGGGCAGAGGTGATAAAAGCTTTTCTACAGCAATGTATAAGCATCATAATTCTTCAGATTATATATGCCATTTTTCCCAAAGGAATTTGAATAAGTTTATTAAAATATGATTAGCTAAAATGTTTAATGAAAGAAAAGCATAAGGTTTTCTATGATGAAATCATTTATTGTTCCCTTATTGAAGCTTTTGTATATTAAATATCAATTAAGCATTTCACTCCCAAATTACAGACTCTTAGATTGTCACAGAACAAATATTTAGATCATTTTTTGAGCACTTGTATTACAGATTGAGTATCTCTGATTCAAAATGCTTGGGACCAGAAGTGTTTCAGATTTCTGGTTTTCTCCAATTTTGTAATCTTTGCAAATACATAATGAGATATTTTGCAGACAGGACTCAAGTTGAAACACGATATTTATTTTTGTTGTACATGCACCTTATACAAATAGCCTGAAGATAATTTCATACAATGATTTTAATAATTTTGTGTATGAAACAAAGTTTTGGCTACATTTTAGCTGCAGCTCAACACATGAGATCAGGTGTGCAATATCCCATTTGTGGCATCATGTTGGTTCTCAAAAAGTTTTGGATTTTGCAGCATTTTGGATTTTGGATTAGAGATGCTCAGCCTGTGTTAGAAATGTCAAGTACACAAACTCTAAACATAGTTTTAAATTATGTGTCCGTATTGTTACCTCTTATGTTATGAAAGACATGTTTAACCAATAGAGTATAGAGGAAAATACTTCATAATAATTTCAAATCATTACTCAGTTAAATATTCAAAAAGTTTAGATTTTAACATTAAATGAAATAAAAAGGTGATATTTTAAAGTAGAATATTAATCCCAAAACACTAACCTTCGTTTCTGTTAAAACAACAGCCTCATTTGACCTAGATACTCTCAGAGATATGGACAACTGAAGGCTAAACCATCATTAACTGATTTCCTAGTGAAAGCAAACTAAAATATTTAATGATAATCAATATTAGTCAATCTGAATAATAAGCAATCAATTTGACATATTTCTTTTTCATATCAATAATGTATAGTCTATTCTATACTTAAAATCCACACATACTTCTCTTTTAAAACTAGTGTTAAGCTATTATGGTGAACAATGGGCATACGGGTGAATAATAGCAAGTAAATCTTTAAAACCGTGAAGTGTGTCTACTAGGATTTTCTATGAGCCCCTATCATTATCCATGGTACTTGAGGCAAAACAAATACACCTTATGTTTCTCTTTTATTTGACAGAGGCCTTTGAGATACATCAGATAATCAAATGTAAAAAGATATAAAGTCAGGGGTTCTTATCCTGGGGTCTAAATTTAGGGGATATGTGAATTTGGAAAGGAAAAAATATTTTCAGTAACCTCTTACTTAAATCTAGTACTTCTTTCAACTATGAATACAGGAAATAGATTATAGTGGTATTAGCAGCCCCTGCAACTTGGTCACCAAGTCACATATACTTTCCTGTTGTACCATACATACTACATTTGTGAAAATACCTTAACTGTCATTTATGCTTATCAATTCTTCAAAATTACTTGAGTCATACAACCTGCCACTTTATCTTGTTATTTAACAAATATTGTAAAGAAGTACAATTACTGTGTCTCAATTTTTTAATCAGACTATTTTCAGATATTTGAAATATGCATGCAGTTCTAAGAAATAATGCAGAGAGATCCCTTTTCCCCAATGGTAACATCTTGGTAATCTATATTACGATATCACGACTGGGATACTGACATTGATAAAACCCATCTATCTTATTCAATTTCCCTAGTTTTATTTGTACTTATTTATGTATGTATTATATATATGTGTGTGTGTGTGTGTATATATGCATTTCTATGCAGTGTTATCATGTGTAGATTCAGGTATACAAACACCACAACCAAGATATGGAACAGTTCCATCACCACAAGGATCCCCCAAGTAGGGCTTTCAATAACCACACCCATCTCCCTCCCATAACCCTCCACCCCAGCAACCACTAACCTATTCTCCATTTCTATCATTTTTTTCAAAAGTATCATTTATAAATAGAATCACATCAAGTTGAAAAGCTTCTGCAAAGCAAACAATCAACAAAGAGACAACAGAATAGGAAAACATATCTGCAAACTATACATACATCTGACAAGAGATTAATAACCAAAATATTTAAGAAGCTCAAGCAACTCAATAGGAAAAATCTAATAATACGATTTTTTCTAATGGGCAAAAGATCTCAATAGACATGTCTCAAAAGAAGACATACAAAACACAAACAGGTATATGAAAAGGTGCTCAATATCATTCATTGTTGGAGAAAAGCAAATCAAAACTACAATGAGGTATCATCTCACCCCAGTTAAAATGGCTTGTATCCATCCAAAAGAAAGGCAATGACAAATGCTGATGAGGATGTGGAGAAAAGGGAACCCTCATACACTGCTGGTGGGAATGTAAATTAGTACAACCACTGTGGAAAACAGTATGGAGTTTCCTCAAAAAACTAACATTTGAGCTACCATTTGGTCCAGCATTCCCACTGCTGAGTATATGCCAAAAAGAAAGAATCAGTATATTGAAGAGATATCTGCACTCCCATATTTATTGTAGCACTATTCACAATAGCCAAGATTTGGCAACAACCTAAGTGTCCATCTACAGACAAATGGATAAAGAAAATGTGGCACAGGGGCCGGGCATGGTGGCTCACACCTGTAATCCCAGCACTTTGGGAGGCCGAGGCGGGCAAATTGCCTGAGGTCAGGAGTTCGAGACCAGTCTGGCCAAAGTGGTGAAACCTTGTCTCTACTAAAAATACAAAAAAATTAGCCAGACGTGGTGGCATACGCCTGTAATCCCAGATACTTGGGAGGCTGAGATGGTAATTGCTTGAACCAGGGAGGTGGAGGTTGCAAAGTCAAGATCACCCCACTGCACTCCAACCTGGGCGACAGAGCAAGACTCTATCTCAAAAAAAAAAAAAAAGAAAAGAAAAAGAAAAAGAAAATGTGGCACATATACACAATGGCATACTATTCAGCCAGAAAAAAAGAATGAGATCCCATCATTTGCAACAACGTGGATGGAACTGAAGGACATTAGGTTAAGTGAAATAAGCCAGGCAAAGAAAGACAAACATCTCATGTTCTCATTTGTGGGAGCAAAAATTTAAAACAATTGAACTCATGGAGATAAGAGAGTAGAATGATAGTTGCCAGAGGCTGGGAAGTGGGCCGGGAGGGGAAGTGGGGATAGTTAATGGGTACAAAAGTATAGTTTAACAGAATGAGTAAGATCTAGCATTTGATAGCACAACAGGGTGACTATAGCCAACAATAATTTACTGTACAATTAAAGATAACAAAAAGAATTTGTTGGAATGTTTATAACAGAAATAAATGATAAATGCTTGAGGTGATGGACACTCCATTTACCCTGATGTGATTATTATGCATTGTATGCCTGTATCAAAACATCTCATGTACCCCTTAAGTATATATACCTACTATGTACCCATAAAGAAAAGGAATGTCATTTATATGAAATCATACTATATGTAACCTTTTGGCACATGAGCTTCTTCCATTCACCATAATGCCCTGGAAAGGCACACAAGTTATTGTGTATATCAATAGTTTGTACCTGTTTATTGCCATATAGTATCCCACAGTATGGATAATACAGTTTATTTAACCACTCACTCATTAAAGAACATTTAGGCTATTTCCAGTTTTTATCTACTATGAATAAAACTATGAACATCCAATGCACAGGTTTTTGTGTGAACATATGTGTTTATGTCTCTGGAATGTGTCATAATTTTTAAAAACAATTTTATAAGTATATTTTAATATGATTGGTTTCCTTTATAATCCTATGCCTTTTGTGTTTTACATCTAAAAATATGATGCTAAAAAGGTTCTCATAAATTCACCGACTTTCAGAGGGGCCCATGGCACAAAACAAGTAAGAACCCTTCTAGTAGCCTGTTACCTCTATTTTGGAATTACACTGCCTTTACTCCACCCACTGTCCTAGGAAACAAGAAAAAGTATACTACCATTTTAAATAGAGAAAGTTCATGTATGTAAATAACGACTTTAAAAAATGGGCAGGATTTGATCAATGATAATGTCCAACAGGATAACCAATATATTTCGCATAGGTAATCTCTTCATTGTACTGTTTAAAGATAGGAACAACACTAAGACTTACCAACATTTGTTGTGTTGAGGCAAAGATTATGAAGGTATTGAAATGAAATGGTTTCCCTCTCTGCTTTACCATTTTGTAAACCCAATTCCAAGAGTAACTTTAGACAGTATAACAAAGCAAGTTTAATAATACTTTTGCAGATTATAAATGTTTCCTACAGCCTAGATATAAACTGCATTTTAAGTAGGTAATGAAGCTATAAATTGTAAATGAAATAAAGAAATATTCCTTCCACAAAACAAAAAATTACCCTATTATTTTCAAAACACTAGCCTTCTAAACATTTTAGTAAGTGTTTTCAGACAAAATGAACACACTGAATTTTATCAGTTCCTTGTCTACCTGCTGATGGGAGGTAGTGCATCAATAGTAAAATGGCCAAAGGATAGGAAAACAAGGAAAAATAAAAAGAAATGTAACTAATTGACATGTTAATAAATGGATGTGTGCTTCCAGCACTGAATGGGGTTGATCGATTTAGAGATCAACGATACCTTACACTTCCATAGCAAAAACAGCTTTCACAACTTTTCCTGCAAAGTATTTCATCTGAATCTAACAACAGGGAAGATATTACTAAAATCATTTTTTCTTCAGCTGTGAAAATTGAGTCACGGAGAAGTCATGTCTTGTCTGAGACTATATCTAACTGTCAGAAGCAAGGCTAGAACCCAAGCTATAGAGTCGCTCTCTGAGGACAGTATGAAACCATCTTCAAAGAGGCATAATTTGTTCCCAAAGGAGGATTATAACAAAAAGGGAAAAGCAGGCAAAAGTTTCCAAAATATTCCTTACCTTAATAGCTGTATGAATTTAGTCAAGTGATTACTTGACTTCCTGTGCCTGAGGTTCCTTATCGGCAAAATGCAACAATAAAGCACCTACCCTCCTCAGGCTTGTCATAAGGGTGAATAAAGATCCTGGTCAAACATAAGGTCTGGTACATAATAAGTACTTAACTAATGTTTGGTGCCATTATATATTATTTTATCATTAATTTAGTGAGCACTTTCATCGCCCAGTTAACTGCTCATGTTATGAAGTTATTAGTTTCTGTTCACCAAAATTATTCAAGTGAAGACCTGCCACTAGGTCTGAGATGCTGGAAAAGGATTCTTACCTTAGGTAGGAGAAGACTATTATTTTCTTTTTTTTTTTTTTTTTTTGAGAGGGAGTGCAGTGGCGGAATCTCGGCTCACTGCAACCTCTGCCTCCTGGGTTCAAGTGATTCTCCTGCCTCAGCCTCCTGAGCAGCTGGGACTACAGGTGTGCGCCACCACGTCCAGCTAATTTTTGTATTTTTAGTAGAGACGGGGTTTCACCATGTTGGCCAGGCTGCTCTCGAACTCCTGACCTTGTGATCCACTCACCTCGGCCTCCCAAAGTGCTAGGATTACAGGCATTAGCCACTGCGCCCAGCCTAAGAAGACTATTATTTTCAAATGATTCTGGGGGTCCATGGAGTTCCTTGAGGTGTTTTCAGGGTTGTCTTGGAGGGTGAGGAGGGAATATGCAAAAAGGAAGGCTCCTGGGGAGACTTCCCAAGTCTCTGCTCCGCCAATAATGAGGGCATTTACACATTTATCTTCTAATTTATTCATATCCCACATATGATTTTTTATGAATAAGCTGCTCTGATGTTAAATAAAATAAGGTTTTAAACCCACTGAGCTAGATGATCCCAAAGGTCCTGCCCTATTGAATCTATGATTTGGAATATGCCACTATATGCATACTAAAGCAAAAGCTTTTCTTCTTTAAAGTATAAAATTTTAATTGGACACTATATTCTCTGCACACACATTGATTATATAGATTCTCAGTTTCTTTTCACAAAACAGACTACAGAGACACAAGGTATCTATCTCTTATTGTGTATACGGTATACTTTTTGTAATAGAATATTACCAGTAAACATGAATTGACTTCCCATGAGTTCCAAGCACTGAGAGTACACAGATAAGCAACGATGTATCCTCACCATCCCAGGAGAGCTTACTGAGGTGTGGTAAGCAACAACATGCAGACCACTGTCAATGTGCCCTCAAAATAGATAGGGGGTGGTACGGGAGTTTGAAGGTCAAAGGACTTGACTCTGTGGGGGAAGAAGGTCTGCCCAGCTGTTAAAACTGTTCACCAAAGGTAGATAAGGCTATTTCAGTCAGAAATTACAAAAAATATTGAGTCATCATACAACATGCTATGTTTGAGGATTTGTTAGATCAAGCTACCTGGAGCTCACAGCAATGTTACTCAAACTGGGATTCTTGAACATAGTCTTAATCATCCCTGAGTCTGGTAAGGTAATGTTAATATTCTGCAGCTTCATTTCTTAATATGATAAAGCAAAGCATCAGCTGGATCATCTAGACAACTACCTTATAACCAAGTCCTGCCAACTAATCTCAGCATCCATATATGCACACTGTTACCAGGAAGTACAACTTTCATTATTGCTGGCTAACGAGATGGCCTTGGTGTGAAAACACATAGGTACCAAAATAAAGACCAAATGACATCGCAGCATGCTATACCAATCAAAATTTAACCACAGATCAGAGAACACTAGTGGCACAATTGGGTTATCCTATGGCACGGTAGGCACAGAGAACCCAAAAGTGCCCACACTGTAGTATATTCACATTGTAATTGGTAATTTAGAGTCGGCAAATGATTTACTACTTAAAATAATGTTAATTTAAATTTTATGGGTTTTGTATTTAACATGTATTTTTGATAAGTTGTATAAGAGATACTGCTATAGTGTGTACCTTATGTTGCTATGTAGTTAAACAGTATAATGAAAATATTTCAAGTTAACACTGACATCTTTGAAATCAAATGGTATCTTAGTGGGATACTCTTCTGGTTAATATTTAAAAGAGGAATGAGTTGCTTATATTAGCATATGTAAATTCAAAAAATATATGAAAGTTGATTGGGGAGGATTTCAATAAACTAATTTTACCTAACAAATTCAAACATATGTGTTTATTTTCTATAGCAGTGATGGATGTATAGGTTATTCAAGCCTTTTGTGATAAATAATTCATTTTTGCTGCATGAACCAATTTTAGTTCTAAAATGGTATACAGTGAATATCATGAAATACTGCTTACCCCAAAGCGTCCTATCCTAACTTGAAAGAACAAGCTGGCCAGATGCAGTGGCTCACGCCTATAATCTCAACACTTTGGGAGGCCGAGACGGGCAGATCACTTGAGGTCAGGAGTTCGAGACCAGCCTGGCCAACATGGTAAAACCCCATCTCTACTAAAAATACAAAAAATAAGTTGGGTGTGGTGGTGCGTGCCTGTAAACCCAGCCACTTGGGAGGATGAGTCAGGAGAATCGCTTGAACCCAGGAGGTGGAGGTTGTGGTGAGCCAAGAACATGCCACTGCGCTCCAGCCTGGGCGACACAGCAAGACTCTGTCTAAACAAAACAAAACAAAAACCCAACCTGATAAGAATACTGAGCTAGTACTGGAGCATATAGACTTCGTAGGGTTTTTATAAAAGTACAAACAATGTTCTGGCCCGTAAGTGCTATATATCATGTCACAGTTAGAGGTTATGCCAATAGAAACAGCAGTATAGCATTACCCAATATGATGGCATTACTTTTACAGATTGCCAACCATCTGTTTCTGCTGGTAGCATTCTCACCTCTAAGGACCTAAGTTGTGAATATGAATATAAGGAAACACACAATTCTGTTTCCTCAAAACAATTATTTTAAAATAATATTTTTCATGGTTCACATTATATAATTTACTATTCTCGCATGTTATTTACTTCTCAGAGAAAAAATTAATATAATCTAACGATTCAACAGACATGCACACACGTATCTCCAAAAGGCTTCATTTCTTTCTTCTACATTCCAAAGTAGGATATAGATACTGAATATTTTCAATAAGTAATATAATCAGTAATCTCATAAACTTTCTCACAAAATGAATGAGCCTTTCAACTTATCAAATATATTCAGTGAAGATTTTGTATAGCAAAGAATAAAACGTACAACTCATATGATTTTTTAACTTCATGTTTACTTGATATTAAATATACAATTTATGCTAACCAAATCTGACATCAGTTAGTGGGCTCTGCTGCCAATTCCATATTCCTTTAAACAAGACAAGATAAGAAGGCGGAGCAAGATGGCCGAATAGGAACAGCTCCAGTCTCCAACTCCCAGCGCGAGCGACACAGAAGACCGGTGATTTCTGCATTTTCAACTGAGGTACTGGGGTCATCTCTCTAGGGAGTGACGGACAATCGCTGCTGGTCAGCTGCTGCAGCCTGACCAGCGAGAGCTGAAACAGGGCGAGGCATGGCCTCACCTGGAAGCGCAAGGGGGAAGGGAATCCCTTTTCCTAGCCAGGGGAACTGAGACACACAACACCTGGAAAATCGGGTAACTCCCAGCCCAATACTGCGCTTTAAGGAAACAGGCACACCAGGAGAATATATCCCACACCTGGCCAGGAGGGTCCCATGCCCACGGAGCCTCCCTCACTGCTAACACAGCCGTCTGCGGCGATCTATCCGCAAGGCAGCAGCGAGGCTGGGGAAGGGGCGCCCGCCATTGCTGAGGCTTAAGTAGGTAAACAAAGCCGCTGGGAAGCTCGAACTGGTGGAGCTCACAGCAGCTCAAGGAAGCCTGCCTGTCTCTGTAGACTCTACCTCTGCGGACAGCGCACAGCTGCAGTCCAATAGGGGAAAGAGCGGGGGCCGGTGCAGACGTGAACGACTCTGTCTGACAGCTTTGGGGAGAGCTGTGGATCTCCTAACGCGGAGGTTGAGATCTGAGAACGGACAGACTGTCTGCTCAGGTGGGTCCCTGACCCCTGAGTAGCCTAGCTGGGAGACATCCCCGACTAGGGGCAGTCTGACACCCCACACCTCACAGGGTGGAGTCACCCCTGAGAGGAAACTTCCAAAGAAAGAATCAGACAGGTACGCTCGCTGTTCAGCAATATTCTATCTTCGGCAAACTCTGCTGCTGATACCCAGGCAAACAGGGTCTGGAGTGGACTTCAAGCAATCTCCAACAGACCAACAGACAGTCCTTCGGACTGTCAGACGGAAAACTATCAACAGAAGGACACCTATACCAAAACCCCATCAGTACGTCACCATCATCAAAGACCAGAGACAGATAAAACCACAAAGATGGGAAGAAGCAGGGCAGAAAAGCTGGAAATTCAAAAATAAGAGCGCATCTCCTCCTGCAAAGGAGCGCAGCCCATCGCCAGCAATGGATCAAAGCTGGTCAGAGAATGACTTTGACGAGATGAGAGAAGAAGGCTTCAGTTCATCAACCTCTCACAGCTAAAGGAGGAATTACGTACCCAGCGCAGAAAACTAAAAATCTTGAAAAAAAAGTGGAAGAATTGACAGCTAGACTAATTAATGCAGAGAAGATCATAAACGAAATGACAGAGATGAAAACCATAACACGAGAAATACGTGACAAATCCACAAGCTTCAGTAACCGAATCGATCAACTGGAAGAAAGAGTATCAGCGATGAGGATCAAATGAATGAAATGAAGCGAGAAGAGAAACCAAAAGAAAAAAGAGAAAGAGTCGGGCGCGGTGGCTCAAGCCTGTAATCCCAGCACTTTGGGAGGCCGAGACGGGTGGATCGCGAGGTCAGGAGATCGAGACCATCCTGGCTAACACGGCGAAACCCCGTCTCTACTAAAAATAGAAAAACTAGCCGGGCGAGTTGGCGGGCGCCTGTAGTCCCAGCTACTCGGGAGGCTGAGGCAGGAGAATGGCGTAAACCCGGGGCGGAGCTTGCAGTGAGCTGAGATCCGGCCACTGCACTCCAGCCTGGGCGACTGCGAGACTCCGTCTCAAAAAAAAAAAAAAAAAAAAAAAAAAAAAAAAAAAAAAAAAAAGAAAAAGAAATGAACAAACCTGCAAGAAGTATGGGATTATGTAAAAAGACCAATCTACGTCTGATTGGGGTGCCTGAAAGCGAGGGGGAAAAAGGAACCAAGTTGGAAACACTCTTCAGGATATCATCCAGGAGAACTTCTCCAACCTAGTAGGGCAGGCCAACATTCAAATTCAGGAAATACAGAGAATGCCACAAAGATATGCCTCCAGAAGAGCAACTCCAAGACACATAATTGCCAGATTCACCAAAGTTGAAATGAAGAAAAAAATCTTAAGGGCAGCCAGAGAGAAAGGTCGGGTTACCCACAAAGGGAAGCCCATCAGACTAACAGCAGACCTCTCGGAAGAAACTCTACAAGCCACAAGAGAGTGGGGGCCAATATTCAACGTTCTTAAAGAAAAGAATTTTCAACCCAGAATTTCATATCCAGCCAAACTAAGCTTCATCAGTGAAGGAGAAAGAAAATCCTTTACAGATAAGCAAATGCTTAGAGATTTTGTCACCACCAGGCCTGCCTTACAAGACCCCTGAAGCCCTAAACATGGAAAGGAACAACCGGTACCAGCCATTGCAAAAACATGCCAAAAGTAAAGACCATCGAGGCTAGGAAGAAACTGCATCAACTAACGAGCAAAATAACCAGTTAATATCATAATGACAGGATCAAGTTCACACATAACAATATTCACCTTAAATGTCAATGGACTAAATGCTCCAATTAAAAGACACAGACTGGCAAACTGGATCAAGAGTCAAGACCCATCAGTCTGCTGTATTCAGGAGACCCATCTCACATGCAGAGACATACATAGGCTCAAAATAAAGGGATGGAGGAAGAGCTACCAAGCAAATGGAGAACAAAAAAAAGCAGGGGTTGCAATCCTAGTCTCTGATAAAACAGACTTTAAACCATCAAAGATCAAAGAGACAAAGAAGGCCATTACATCATGGTAAAGGGATCAATTCAACAGGAAGAGCTAACTCTCCTAAATATATATGCACCCAATACAGGAGCACCCAGATTCATAAAGCAAGTCCTTGGAGACCTACAAAGAGACTTAGACTCCCATACAATAATAATGGGAGACTTCAACACTCCACTGTCAACGTTAGACAGATCAACGAGACAGAAAGTTAACAAGGATATCCAGGAATTGAACTCAGCTCTGCACCAAGTGGACCTAATAGACATCTATAGAACTCTCCACCCCAAATCAACAGAATATACATTCTTCTCAGCACCACATCGCACTTATTCCAAATTGACCACATAATTGAAGTAAAGCACTCCTCAGCAAATGTACAAGAACAGAAATTATAACAAACTGTCTCTCAGACCACAGTGCAATCAAACTAGAACTCAGGACTAAGAAACTCAATCCAAACCGCTCAACTACATGAAACTGAACAACCTGCTCCTGAATGACTACTGGGTACATAACGAAATGAAAGCAGAAATAAAGATGTTCTTTGAAACCAGTGAGAACAAAGATACAACATACCAGAATCTCTGGGACACATTTAAAGCAGTGTGTAGAGGGAAATTTATAGCACTAAATGCCCACAAGGGAAAGCAGGAGAGATGTAAAATTGACACTCTAACATCACAATTAAAAGAACTAGAGAGGCAACAGCAAACACATTCAAAAGTTAGCAGAAGGCAAGAAATAACTAAGATCAGAGCAGAACTGAAGGAGATAGAGACACAAAAAACCCTCCAAAAATCAATGAATCCAGGAGTTGGTTTTTTGAAAAGATCAACAAAATTGACAGACCGCTAGCTAACTAATAAAGAAGAAAAGAGAGAGGAATCAAATAGACGCAATAAAAAATGATAAAGGGGATATCACCACCGACCCCACAGAAATACAAACAACCATCAGAGAATATTATAAATGCCTCTACGCAAATCAACTAGAAAATCTAGAAGAAATGGATAATTTCCTGGACACTTACACTCTCCCAAGACTAAACCAGGAAGAAGTTGAATCCCTGAATAGACCAATAGCAGGCTCTGAAATTGAGGCAACAATTAATAGCCTACCCACCAAAAAAAGTCCAGGACCAGATGGATTCACAGCTGAATTCTACCAGAGGTACAAGGAGGAGCTGGTACCATTCCTTCTGAAACTATTCCAATCAATAGAAAAAGAGGGAATCCTCCCTAACTCTTTTTATGAGGCCAACATCATCCTGATACCAAAGCCTGGCAGAGACACAACAAAAAAGAGAATTTTAGACCAATATCCTGATGAACATCGATGCAAAAATCCTCAATAAAATACTGGCAAACCGGATTCAGCAGCACATCAAAAAGCTTATCCACCATGATCAAGTGGGCTTCATCCCTGGGATGCAAGGCTGGTTCAACATTCGCAAATCAATCAACGTAATCCAGCATAGAAACAGAACCAAAGACAAGAACCACATGATTATCTCAATAGATGCAGAAAAGGCTTTTGACAAAATTCAACAGCCCTTTATGCTAAAAACGCTCAATAAATTCGGTATTGATGGAACGTACCTCAAAATCATAAGAGCTATTTATGACAAACCCACAGCTAATATCATACTGAATGGGCAAAAACTGGAAAAATTCCCTTTGAAAACTGGCACAAGACAGGGATGCCCTCTCTCACCACTCCTATTCAACATAGTGTTGGAAGTTCTGGCTAGGGCAATCAGGCAAGAGAAAGAAATCACGGGTATCCAGTTAGGAAAAGAAGAAGTCAAATTGTCCTGTTTGCAGATGACATGACTGTATATTTAGAAAACCCCATCGTCTCAGCCCAAAATCTCCTTAAGCTGATAAGCAACTTCAGCAAAGTCTCAGGATACAAATTAATGTGCAAAAATCACAAGCATTCTTATACACCAGTAACAGACAAACAGAGAGCCAAATCAGGAATGAACTTCCATTCACAATTGCTTCAAAGAGAATAAAATACCTAGGAATCCAGCTTACAAGGGATGTAAAGGACCTCTTCAAGGAGAACTACAAACCACTGCTCAGTGAAATCAAAGAGGACACAAACAAATGGAAGAACATACCATGCTCATGGATAGGAAGAATCAATATCGTGAAAATGCCCATACTGCCCAAGGGTATTTATAGATTCAATGCCATCCCCATCAAGCTACCAATGACTTTCTTCACAGAATTGGAAAAAAACGCTTTAAAGTTCATATGGAACCAAAAAAGAGCCCGCATTGCCAAGACAATCCTAAGTCAAAAGGACAAAGCTGGAGGCGTCACGCTACCTGACTTCAAACTATACTACAAGGCTACAGTAACCAAAACAGCATGTACTGGTACCACAACAGAGATATAGACCAATGGAACAGAACAGAGTCCTCAGAAATAATACCACACATCTACAGCCATCTGATCTTTGACAAACCCAACAAAAACAAGAAATGGGGAAAGGATTCCCTATTTAATAAACGGTGCTGGGAAAATGGCTAGCCATAAGTAGAAAGCTGAAACTGGATCCTTTCCTTACCCCTTATACGAAAATTAATTCAAGATGGATTAGAGACTTAAATGTTAGACCTAATACCATAAAAACCCTAGAAGAAAATCTAGGTAGTACCATTCAGGACATAGGCATGGGCAAGGACTTCATGTCTAAAACACCAAAAGCAACGGCAGCAAAAGCAAAAATTGACACATGGGATCTCATTAAACTAAAGAGCTTTTGCACAGCTAAAGAAACTACCATCAGAGTGAACAGGCAACCTACAGAATGGGAGAACATTTTTGCAACCTACTCATCTGACAAAGGGCTAATATCCAGAATCTACAAAGAACTCAAACAAATATACAAGAAAAAAACAAACACCCCATCAAAAAGTGGGGAAAGGATATGAACAGAGATTTCTCAAAAGAAGACATCCATACAGCCAACAGACACATGAAAAAATGCTCATCATCACTCGCCATCAGAGAAATGCAAATCAAAACCACAATGAGATACCATCTCACACCAGTCAGAATGGCAATCATTAGAAGTCAGGAAACAACAGGTGTTGGAGAGGATGTGGAGAAATAGGAACACTTTTACACTGTTGGTGGGATTGTAAACTAGTTCAACCATTATGGAAAACAGTATGGCGATTCCTCAAGGATCTAGAACTAGATGTACCATATGACCCAGCCATCCCACTCCTGGGTATATACCCAAAGGATTATAAATACTCTACTACAAAGACACATGCACACGTATGTTTATTGCGGCACTATTCACAATAGCAAAGACTTGGAATCAACCCAAATGTCCATCTGTGACAGACTGGATTAAGAAAATGTGGCACATATACACCATGGAATACTATGCAGCCATCAAAAAGGATGAGTTTGCGTCCTTTGTAGGGACATGGATGCAGCTGGAACCATCATTCTTAGCAAACTATCACAAGAAGAGAAACCAAACACCGCATGTTCTCACTCATAGGTGGGAACTGAACAATGAGATCACTTGGACTCGGGAAGGGGAACATCACACACTGGGGCCTATCATGGGGAGAGGGGAGGAGGGAGGGATTGCATTGGGGAGTTATACATGATATAAACGTCATGCACATGTACCCTAGAACTTAAAGTATAAAAAAAATAAATAAATAAATAAAAAATTAAAAAAAAAAAAAAGACAAGATAAAATAACAAAGAAAAGTCAGCCATCTGGAGTTCAATAGGTTAAGGCACCATTCTGACACTTCCAACTAGTACAATTAAGGGCAAAACACTCTCAAAAGAAAAGACTGCTATATGAAGTATGTCTTTGGGAAAAATAAGAAATCTTGAATAAACAAAAAACCTGAATATTCCTTAGGCTATTAGAAAAATTGGGGCATGTTGCAGGCAAGTTTAATATTGTTAGCAGATCCACTTAGTCAAAGAATATAATAAGAAATTCTAGGAGGAACGAGGCATGATCCTAAGCATTGAGAGGAATATGAACATTCACAAAGCTCCTGCCTGGCAAGAGCTGTTCATATAAGGTCAGAGACTGGCCTCATCTCTAAAACCATGTCTAGTTACAAACTGTATTTACATAGAAAAGCAGCCAAACATTACAATTGATTTACTCCCTTGATATGATACAGGAGTGAGGGGTAACTAATTTTGGAGTCATGAAAATTTGATTTGAATCCAGTAGTCTGATACTTAAGACCACTGTTTAACTGTACAAGTAACCTTTTTTCCCAGTTTCAATATATCTTATAGAATTGTTTTGAGGATTTAAATATAAATAAATGTAAAGTGTCTAGCCCTATGCCTGACACATAGTTAGGTACACAATGGACATTTATTGCCTGTCCAAACATCATCAACAAGATCCAGTTCTTGAGTGTACTATGTGCCATTCACTGTACTACTCACTAAATGTATTATCCTAATCCATAGAAACAACCTTGAAAAGCACAATTACACTCATTTTATAAATGGGAACAAAAATTCACAAAAGCTAAAAAACTTTATCTGAGGTCACAAAGCTAGTAAGTATGAGAGATCCAAACTATGGACTATTTGAACTCCTTCCAGGGGCCTGCAAGGCCCTGGGTAATTTTTCCCCTACCTCTTTCTACAACTTCATCTGATTCCCTCCCCTGCCCCAAATTACTAACTTCCAAACTGGTCTCTTATCTGGCACTCAAACACTCAAAACCCATTCTCACATTAGGACCTGTGCATGTGTTCTTCTTTTTGCTTAGGGGGCCCCTTTCCTGAATTTGAGCATGGTTGTCTCCTTCCCATCATTCAATATCCCCTCCTTGCACAGGCCTTCTCTGGCCAACCAATATGATGTAGCACACAACTAACCCACTTATGCCTACTGTTCCATTACTGGAACAATAAGCTTGTGGCAGTTATTATATCCTACTGCTCAGGGTCATCGCCAAGGTCTGATTTTTCACATAAAAAGTCTACAGCCTCTAGCATAAATGGGTTAAAATGTCATCTTAAGAAAAAAGAACATTCAATGTTTTAGTCTTTTGGAGGCTCATTCCTATTTGGTATTTTCTTTGTTTATTCTTCTGTTGACTATCTGTCCCTCTTCACTAAGGTGTTAGGTTCTTAATAAACTGGGGTTTAAAACGCTTCAAAGTATAATAGTTAATTTCTACCATTCAGATTTTAGATAGATTTTAGTATTTGGTTCTGAATATTAGAGCTCTTTTGGAAGAACACAAAATGCATTAGAAAAAAGTATTTCAGTAATCCCTTTAGCATCCCTGTAAGGTGAGACATATTATCCCCGTTTTACAGATTGGGAAAGTTCTTTAATCAAATTTGGCCATGATACACAATGACAAATGGATGTGGGAATAAAGCCTAGGGCATCTGATTTCTAGTTCAGTGTCCTATCCATTCATCTTTGTCTCTCATGACTTCGGCAGTTCTCACTGTCCTAGAATGCAGTCCAGGATTGCTTATTCTCCAAAGGACCGGCTCAGTCGTCAAGGCCACAAAGATACAGAACTTACAAAAAAATTCACTACTTTACTTTGGGGATTTAACACAGTAATGCAATTTCAGAGAACAATAACCCAGCACACACACACAAGAGATTCCAAGTGTAAGAAAACACATCACATACCCACTGCCTTCAGAACAAGATTCAAATATGTATGCCAAATAATATCTTTGTTTAATTAATTTGATAACCATACACACAGTTATCCATTTTTTATCCATTTTTAACAGTATTCTGTTAATATTCTGTTAAAGAAAGTACAATACTGTTAAAGAAACTAAAAAGCCCTACCCATGTGGTAAGATGGATATTCTTTTACAATGCTGATAGCAATGGGCAGATTTGGCATAACATTTCTGGAAAGTCATGTGGGAAAGAAAAAAAAAAACTAAGTGCCTCAAAAAGTGTGACTTATTTTTGACCTAATAATGCTACATCTAGGAATCTTTCACAGGAAACAATCTGAACTGTAGCTAGAACTTCATGTTCTAAGTTATTCATGACATCATTTTTATAACAGAGAAACTTGTAAATACATTGAACAGTGCAAATATAGGGAAATAAAGAGTTAAACTTTGATTAGCTATTTAAAATGGAATATTATGCAGCCATTAAAAATTGTTTTGAGACAGGGTCTCACTCTGTCTCCCAGGCTGGAGTGCAATGGCATGATCACATATCACTGCAGCACTGACCTCCCGGGGTGAAGCGATCCTCCCACCTCCCCATCCTGAATAGGTGAAATTATAGGTGCATGCTACCATGCTCGGCTAATTTTTTGTATTTTCAGTAGAGACAGGCTTTCCCCATGTTGCCCAGGCTGATCTCGAACTCCTGGGCTCAAGTGGTCTGCCCGCCTTGGCCTCCAAAAGTGCTGAGATTACAGGCATGAGCCACTGTGCCTGGCCTATTAAAAGTATTTTAATGATGCAGAAATATACCTTTGACTCAATATTATTTAAAATGAGATATAAAACTCTAGGTACAGAATGATTTCAATTAGGTTAAAATGTCTCTGTCATCTAAATAGTATTTATGGCAATGTTAATGATAATTATACCTAAGTAACAGGATTTTAGATACGTACTCTCCTCTTTAAAATTCCTTTGTTTTCAGATTTTCTAAATTAAAGACTCTTACTTTTATAATTGAAATACATTAAATATTATTTTAAAAGAAAGCTGTAACAATTATTATGGTCAAATTTACTCAAAAAACATGGATATATGGTTTCAATAAATGAAAAAACAGTGATATAAAAGAGTTGAGAGGTGAAAGAAAAAAATAATAAGAAAGGAGCTGTACAAAAAAAAAAAAAAAAAAAGGAATAATGAGAACACAAAGAAAGCACTCATAACAAAGCAGGTACGGCCTCTCCTACTTCAACCAAGAAAGATTTGTACCTTTTCAACCTCAATCACTTAGAGGATGGCTATTCAAGTATGTACCACCTCCTACTTGTTAAAGAAGACCAGGACACATCTTTATAGACAGACATTTATGAGTAAAGCACATTTACAAAGGGAAGTGGAGGTGAAAGAATATGTATTACACAACACCTGAAGTTCTACACTCAAGCAGAAAAGACAAAAACATTTCCCCATAAAGGGTTTCTCATATATATTTCCTTCAGGTAATTTATTTCTCAAGTCCTAACACCTTCTTGTTGACTACACAGTGAATGATTAGGACAAGACTTAAACCCTGCCTTAAAAGTTTACAGTCCATGATTCTTTGAAAGTCCAAGGCAAAAACAACCACAGTAAAACCAAATGAGCAACCAACAATCAGAAGAGAACTCTGACTGGTTGTAGTGTGATGGCATTGTTTTAATGGTCACTGTATACATGAATACAAAACCAGTCTACTTCTTTAAAAAATATATGTTGACATGACCACGCATACAGGCACACATACATAAATTTACAGAGAAATCCAGCTAAAGTTCGAATTCCAGATATGGTCAAGATCAACTAATTAACACTAGCACTAGCTGGAACTCTGTACATAGTGCTCAGTCTTGGGAATTCAAGGTAATTATCCAAGGAGTGTCTACTACATATAAGACACTATGTTAGGTAAAACAGAGACAAATTAAGTTCCCTTCAAGGAACTTAAAGAAAGAGGGAATGGTCATTAACCTCAGTGAGCTGTCACCATTACAATGATCATTCGTTCACTTACTGAGTTACTTATTCATTTCCAGTCATTACTGAAAATGTACCGTATTTGGCATTGTGCTTGTTGTTAATAATATACTGACCAAGAAGACAGTGCTCAAATTTGAAGTTAAAAATCTAAATCTTAAGGAGTTGACAACACAGGCCCAAACCATACAAATTCATTCAATGAATACTTACCACGCATCTACTGTGGGCCAGACACTCTGCTAACTCTACAGATACGGTAGTAAACCAAAGGTACAATGATACTCAGGTGGCCCTTACTTTTCAGTAACGTAAATATAAAGGGTATGGAATGGGGTATTAGGGTAGCACATAGGAGGATGCAACCCAGATGTGTAAAAAGCCTTCATAGGAGAAGGAATGTCTAATACGAAAACTGAAGGATAAGCAAGAACTAGAGATCATAAGAGAAAGCTCAGGCGAGGTTGGACAAGTAATGGAGAGTGCTCCAGGCGGAGGGCATAGCACCTTGGAAGATTCAGTGACGAGAGAGAATAAAACAGACTCATAGAAATGGAAGAAGTTCAGTATGGCTGTAGGAGTGTACGTGTATTTGTGTATACATTTGCATGTGTGTGACTGAGAGAGATGGGGTGGGGAAAGGGGCAAGGAGCAGGAAAGGGAGAATGAATTTATTTGCTGGGGAGCAGGTGCTGGTGAAGTAAATATAAGTCATGAAGACCTTGAAAGCCCCATTAAAGGGTTTGGACTTAATCTAGCAAAGTGAAATCACTGAGGATTTTTGTAAGCTGGTGAGTGACATGTTTAGATTTGTGTAGCAAATAGAAGAAAGGGGGTAAGGATGGAAGGAAAGAGACCAGTTAGGAGACTGCTATTGTAATCAAGGTGAAGAGGATAGTGGCCTAAACTGGAAAGGTGACAGGGGTAATGGGAAGGAGCACATGAGTTTCAGAAATATTTCAGCAGTCAGAATAGATAGAATGTGGTCACAGATTGGAAGTGGAGAATGAGGAAGTGGAAGGAATCAAGTATGAAACACAAGTTTCTAGTTTAGACATCTGAAAGTATGGCAATGTCAATTTCCTGAGGAGGAGAAAGCAAAGAAAGGGACACATATGTTGTTGTTTCGTTTTGTTAGCATTAAGATGTGTTTCCTTATAATTTTTACATTACTGATAATAGATTTTTTTTTAACCTCCAATGGAATGAAAAGGGACTATTCAAATTGTCCCATCCTATCACAGCCCTTCTATCATATGGAGACAAGTATATCTTGCCTAAACCTCCTTTTCAGCTTTCAAGCATTTCAGAATGAAAGAATAAATGCAGAATACTTAAAGGGGTTCCTGGTCCATAGAACATGATCAATAAAAATTATTATCAGTTTTACTTAGCAGAATACTTTAGCATTCATAACATTAAAACCTTAAAAATCTCTGCCATTCTCATTTTCCTGTTACCCCATAAAGTCCGGGGAGAATTTTTTATAAGTCATTAAAAATCCCACCAGACTAGAAGCTTAGTTTTCACGTTGTCATCTAACATATGATTACATAATTACATTGTACATAACTGAAAGCATACATCATATGACATGTGTAATTTCTTTTAACCACTGTATCAGAAGAATATTTTCATTTTCTACACAGCATATCGAAGTCATTCTAGTGCCTACCTGATAATACTCCTGAGTGTATTGCCCATAATTAAGCATTGCCCTCTTGGAATTAAGTTTTCTGCCCACCCCAATTTTCCATTAGTATAAACAATCCTGCAAATAAACACTTTTTTCTTCTTCTGGATAATTTCCTTAGGATAAATTGTCCAAAATACTAAATCACAGCGGTCAATAGATACAAAGATTGGTATATTCTGTCAAATTCTTTTCAAACAGATTTAATGCTACCAGCATAATACAGTGATGTACAAATTTCATGGTATTAGGCAACATCATTTTTAGATTTCCAATTCAAAAGATGGAAAATGATACCTCATTTTCAAATTTTGCATTTCTCAACTGGTATGTTAAAGTTTTTCCCATTTTGCTAATTTTACTTCCACTTACGTGTGTTGTCTATTTTTTTGCACATTTATCCATCCAAACCTACATGTTTCCATCACACGCTCCGCAGTGCACAGATACTAACAATATTAATCCCTTGTGTAATAAACTTGCAGGTATTTTTCTGAGTGTTTTGTATTTTACAGCATTCTATACAGTTTAGCTTTTATTTATTCAAACTTGTAAATCTGTCCTTTTATAACTTCAATTAATTCAAAGCTTACAATATTTTCACTTCAATGTTTACTTTTAATCTGTGTATGATTTTGGTATACAATATGAGTTATGGACCAATTTTTACCCAGATTTACAGGCAGATTAGTTAATGAATGGTATTGGAATGTGTATTTTCTCCCCATTATTTTCTATCCTTACAGAAAACACAGTTTATATTTATAATATACATATCCAAAAATATAATCTATTATTGAACTTTCTTTTTATTCCCACTTATTTACATGAATGTGTGTGCTATTATATCTCTCTTTTTTAAAAATGTGAATGCTTTATCTTATTATAGGATTAGTCCCCTATCACCAAAATATTGCCCATGGTTCTCAAAATGGCATTTTACATTCTTGCCAGTTTCCTCTTCCATCTGTATAATAATCTTGCTAAATTCAATAAAGTCAACTAAAATTCCTGTTTTTATTTATAATTATGTTAAATGTATAAATTTAAAAGAGAAATTTTATATATTTATGGCCTTTATCCATCTAGAATTGTACTGTCTTCATATTTATTCTAGTCTCTTTCTATAGCTCTCAAAGTGCTGTAGATTTATGTGGGTTATATACGCTTCTATTAAGCTTATTAAAATGAGCTTATACTTTTTTACTATTATGAATGTGACCGTTTTCATCAAGTTCTCAAACTGGTTATTATTGTTATAAGGAAATGGTATTGATAACACATCACTTCACTAAATATTTAATTTCAAATTTTAATAAATTTAGGTACCTAGTCAACCACTGACTTCTTTATCTTCCTCCTAGACTCTTTCAAAATTCAAACCTTCAATTGGAACATGAGACACAAACACATGTGACTCCAGGCTTTTCAATTTCTAATACAGGGATTATCTTTAGAGGTATCAAAAATAACAAGTTTTTCTTGGTTGTATCAATCAAATTCCCACATCAGTTAAAAGCAGAGAGAAGTGGACATATCTGTCACATTTCAGCTGCATGTTTCTTAGTATGTTCCTCCAGCCTCATAAGTGGCTGCTTCCAGGCAATGACAACTACTGTCTGCAGGCTCAGTTATGAGAAGGGAACTCAAAATATTTAGGATCCACAGTATTGACTGTAAGTCATATCTAGATTTATCTTTCCTGTCCTAAGTCTTGAGTCCCATGTACTTAGGGTAAACGTCCCTTGCTGGGCCAGGAACTTGACTCGAACACTAGCTAACTTGGCATTATGCTAACCTTTCCCTCTAGGAATTGAATATAGCATCCTGCATGGTGAATCCCAAAGCTTGGCAAGAATTTTTGGTCCAAAGCAGACTGATCTCCTGGAATCACAATTCTGCCAAAGGTCTGCCCGGAAGAACATGTAGCTGCATTCTCATGACTGGAGCAGACTCCTTGGATATTGTCAAGAGGCCAGATAAAATGCCATTTCACCACATCTGTCTGAGCTTTCATTTCATCTATGGCCATGCCACATGGAAGGTTCAACCAAGTTCTAAAATTCTGACTCATGGATGTCAATTTACTCTATTGTCACCACTGGCCACTACATCAGTGCTCACAGTAGACATCAAGGCTGAAATAGTCTAATATCTAGTATAAACAACCAATGACCACCATGAATGATTTTACCTAGTACCCTGGAATACAAAATTAAAAACGTGTACTTCAAGGGAATCAAATTAGTTTTGTCAATATATGCAATATATTATTAAATATCCATGTATTCCTCAAATATTTTATCATTGTCCTATCAATAAAAAAGAATTCTCACACACATATACTTTACTCCAAACATCTGCTTTAAGAATAAATTATTTTAAGAGGAGGAGAAATTTAGATCTGGATTTTATAATATGGAAATGGTTGACTTCCTCTACTGGATAATACATACAGCTTAGCTTTCATAAAAGAGGTGTACCTTACGTTATACGACAAGTTATAACTTATAAGCATTTGCACATATATTATGCCATTTGATCCTCGTAACAACCATGTGTGATATGCAGGGCAGATAACAACAAAGAAAACAAGATTCATGCTAGGTGACTGTGCTGTTGAAATTCATGCAGCTATATCGCTGAAAGCATCAGAATCCAGGTGTTTGGGCTACTCCTGGGTCAGTGTTTTTTTCTCTTTCATGTAACAGCCTTTTCAAAGAAAACTCCTGTTATTCCAAAGGGAAGAAAATTCCAACTTATAATAAAAGCAACATAATTTTCAAAATGTATGTGAAACACACTTATTAGTTAGCTTGGTACTCCTAAAGGATACTGCGTTTTTCTATGGACACTTGATATCAAATGCAGAAAATAACTTAGAAATCTACATTTCAACAGATTGTTTCTCTGAAAATAAACAATATCTCTAGAAATAATATTTGGAAACACCCACTACTATGATAAACTTTTTATTAAAGTAATGACTCGTAATTTCTGAACATTTTGTAAATAAGCAACTATTAGTCCTGAGTGTATTTACTCCCTTTCCTGTAAAAATGGAAATAATATACATCTTCAAATGGTGAAAATAAACTTGCAGAAGTTTCAACCAGCGATATAGCATATACATTCAGTGAGTATTCACATTATATTCACATAGAACACAGCAGAAATGAAATACTATAGCAGGTATTTCCATATCTCCCTAATTTAAAACAAAACAACCCTGAATTCAGAAGGGTATTTTACGTTTTCAGCTTCATGTCTTGTGAGAATATGCAGACCTTTCATTTCATTAGTAATATCAAAAACTCCTCAAGTACAAAGACCACTTTTTTTTTTTTTTTTTTTTTAAAGATGCAGTCTCACTCTGTCTCCCAGCCTGGAGTGCAGTGGATAGATCTCGGCTCACTGTAACCCCCGACTCTTGGGTTCAAGTGATTCTCTTGCCTCAGCCTCCCGAGTAGCTGGGATTACAGGTACCAGCCACCACATCCAGCTAATTTTTTTGTATTTTTAGTAGCAACAGGGTTTCACCATGTTGGCCAGGCTGGTTTTGAACTCCTGACCTCAAGTGATCTGCCTACCTTGGCCTCCCCAAGTGCTGGGATTATAGGCGTGAGCCACCACGCCCAGCCAAGACCATGTTTTCTTGTTTTTTTTTTTTTTTTTTTTTTTTGGGTTTCCTAAGGATAACCCTTCAACACCACATACCACAGATACTCAATAAACACCTGCTGAAAGAGCAAATGAGTAGGTACAGGCAGTTGTGAATGATCAGTAATCTTCTTGTGTTTACCCTTCTCTATCTCTGAATATGTTTTTTTTTTAATATATGTATTAAGACAAATACATATTCATCTCTTTGGAAGTATACAAATGCAACAAATCTAAACCTGTGCCACTGAAAAACCAACACAAACTTTAAAGATAGTGTAACCACCATAAGAAAGCACAAGGAAAAAAAAAAAAAACAAAAAACCTTGAATTCTATTTTTAAATCTCCTGCTAACTCATTTAGCAGGCATACGACTTATTTAACCTTGTGAGAACTGGGGTGTCTGGAAGCAGCTAATAAAACACCTTTTATCACCCAGAGGGCCCCAGCATAGAGTTACCTAGAATAGGCACATTGAAATTTGCTGTTGGATAAAAATTATCGAATAATGAGTTGTTGGGGTCAACGATAAGGTACCCAGTCATGGCCAGTCTGCTTATTAAAGGGCATGTAGAATTAGATATCATAGTGGCTCCTTATAAACATCTTTCATGTTTTGAGCTATTCCTCCCTCCACTCCACACACACACACTTTAATTAATTAGTTTTTGTTAGGTATCTGTTTTTCAACATTCTATTCTTAATCAAAGTAGCAATTGACATTTGCTGGCTGCCATATTCCTTCTCAATATTCCATTCATAGACAGTTTGAACTAATGTATGACACACAGCTTCATTTAAAATAAAAAGGTTATTTTTCAGCAAGGTTCTCAAACTGCCACATATTGTTATTTCCATGCTGTTATAAAATTCACAATGTTTAAATAACTTGAATTGTTAGCTCGGAATATCCAATCTCAGATTGTTTATATATTTTTAAAATATTAAGCTCTAATTTGTCCATATTAAAAATATTTCCTATTCTCTTTGCTTATCTAATCCTCATTCATCTTAAAGATTCAGCTTAAATATCACTTCCTCAGGGAAGTCTTCCTGTCCTCCCAAACTAGTTCCCTCTAATCTCCTGGATATTTTCTTTAAGCACTTAGGATGATTAAAATGAATATTGGTTTTATATCTATCTCCTCATCTTCATGAGGATATAGACTAAGCCATAGTTATTTATTGCTGCGTCTGTTTGTACAAAATTCAATAAAATTGTAATAATATATATAAATAAATGAATATGCAACAAAACTTTTTTTTAGTATGTATTGTATTTATTTAGAAATCAGAAAACTGCATAGCCCTTGCTCTTATACGCTAAATAAACCCAATCCTAATTTGAAGGGCGTTACAGTAAGGTTAGGAATGTTTGAGTTTTTAATGCTGATGATAGTCCCTCAGCTCTCAATTGTAATTTGTATAAAATATGTTCAATCATGAATTTAGTTATACTGTAGTTTCTCTAATTAATTCAATGAAGAAAAACTATCACACTGTAACAAGACTTCAGAAAAAAATCTAAGGAGAAGATACAAATTTCTAACTACCTCAGAAAAACATTCCAAGCAACGGAAAGATGGACTGAACATAAAATATAAAATAAAAAACTAAGAAATTAGCAATACAAAATGTAACACAAATTAGATTCATAATTTTAGAGTTAAGAAGGATGCTTAGATTTAAAGAAAAGATGGCTGCTAGAAAATATTCATTCAGTATCTCAATGTTTATTTCAGATACATCTGAGATACACCTAAAAACCAAAGATTATGTTACAGTAGCCCCCCACTTATCCATAGTTTTGTTTACCCTTCCACAGTTTTCGTTGCCTGCAATCAACCATGGTCCAAAAATATTAAATGGAAAATTACAGAAATAAAAAACTCATGTGTTTTAAATTGTGCACCATTCAGAGTAGCATGACAAAATCTTGCACTGTCCCACACTCTTTTACCTAGCATACAAATCCTCTCTTTGTCCAATGTATCCACACTGTATAGGCTACTTGTCCATTAGTCATTTGGTAGCTGTCTTGGTTATCAAATGGATATATATATATATATATATATATATATATATATATATAAAAGAGAGAGTGAGTTTGGCTATATATATATATATATATATATATATTATATACACACACACACACACACACAGAGAGAGAGAGAGAGAGAGAGAGAGAGAGAGGAGAGAGAGAGAGAGAGAGAGAGAGAGAGAGAGAGAGAGTACATGAGTACATAAAGGGTTAGGTACTATCCGTGGTTTCAGACATATACTGGAGGGTCTTCAAACGTATTCCCTGCGGATAAGGGGTGACTATATGCTTGCCACTTGGTTAAGAATTTTATTTTTGTTTTTCAACTAATGGATTTCATTTCAAAGTATGTTCATATAAAACCCATAATAGAACAAGCTAGGCTAGGAAAGGAAAATAAGGTTTAGGTGGTCTTCATCTTGCATGTCATTATTTTGCACACTTTATTCCACTGCCTTTAACTGCTTTAAAGATGAATGAGGTCATTTGTAATTTTGTTAGTTTCTCTATATGTTTTTGTACAATGTTATTAAAATTTCTGTTGTGATGTAAAATATTTAGTACCAGTAGAAAGACTTAGATTTGGATTTAAACGAATAAGAACATAGGAGTAAACAGAATTTTACCATACTCTAGTACCTCAAATTTTCATACATCACGTAAGGTGACACCCGTAATGTATTGGTGCTGGTATACTGTGATACAAACTGAAGCTACTCATAATAATTTTAAAAGTACAACTTTCAATTTCAAAAATAAATCCAGAACTAGTATATAGATCTTCTTTACGTAATTGTCAAGAGTAAGCACTAAACATTTAAATCTAGTATATGCACAGTATCATATGTGACTAGTAACTTATCCTCCATTAAACACTACAGAACATAAAGCAGCTTTCAAAAAATAAAATCAATAAAATGCTATAGTTTTGAAGTGCAATTAAACCATTTCAGAAGCCATACCTAATAAGAGAAATAGTAAATAGTAAGTGTTTTAAGATGAGTTGAGAAATACTATATTCATAACGCTTAAGAAAGTTTTACAGCTGTTTCTGAAAGCTGAAGTCCTAAAATAGAGACATAGACATAGAGGGTAATCTCTTTAGCAGTACAGTATAGGTATCTTTAAAGTGAATGTATTTGAATACATTAATGGAAAATGGGAATTTCTCTGTAATGTGAGAACCAACAGAACCTAGGATGATCCCTTTTTGTCTTAAGATAATTAGCAGTCTAAAACAAGAAATTCTGTGGTCCTGCTAAGTTTGAAAACTTGAAAAGGAGACCCAGAATAGTGCTGTGAGTTACAAAAATCAAAATATTGAACTTCATTATTTTCTAATGCTGTCATACACAAAAATAACAACTGCTCTAATAATAATTTCTAAACTAATAATATGTAGTTAATTCATGTCTGAAACAACAAGCTTAAAATTTCTTAAAATAATTTATTGTGAAATTGATTTCCTAAGCACAAGAAAAGTATACATAAACATGCCATCAAGTGAGCAAACTTCAGTACTCCTTCATCTCCTGTCCCCATCTCTCTAGCCCTTAAAATGTGAAAAATGAAATTATTTATACAAAATGACTATCTTCAGAATGGTATAATAGAAATACACTTACTGGTCTTATAGCCAGAATGCCTGAGTCAAAACTTGATTCCTCCATTTTCATTATCTTTTAACTGAGGGCAACTCACTTAGCCTCTCTGAATCTTCCAGTATTAAATACAGATATTAATCAGGGATAATAATCCCTGTACTCTTCAATGGGTTACTTTGAAAATCAGACTTAATTAAGGGCACCTTTTTACCTGTAACCTAGTAAAGGTATTATTCATCTCTTCCATTTGCTAAGGAATCTCTTTGACAGCAGGGACTCTTGATGTAGTCACAGAAAAGCCTATTTGCCAAATGGTCAATTTACTAAAGGATCAAATAGCAGAATTTACAAGCTGTATCAGATATTTTTTCTCAATTATTTTAAGAATGTCAAAAGAGTCACACTGGATGGATTGGAAGGGCAAAAGAAAACTGTAGGGTGTCAGAGCTCTAAGCTTTGGAGACTTCAGACTATACCCCTTCCACCCAACCTCCTCCCTCTCTCTAGCCCTAAGACTTCCTGTTCTATGGGATTAGCAACCCAGGCCAACATGTTAACTCAGCTTTCCAAGTTTCTCTCAACAGAGTGCTCTCTTTGTAGCACAGCTCCGTCCAGCTGTAATAGTAAGGAGTTGGGTCGAAATAAATATTCATTAAAATACTATTATGAAGACAATATGAAAACCAGTCAAGTAAAACCTCATAGAAACTGTGAACACCTACAAAAAGGATTGTGTTCAACCTAATTCTGTAAAGTTTACATGAATATATTAAAGAATATGTCTAAAAACATAGTTTTAGTACATTTGATAATGTGACCAACTGGCCACTTGAAAAAGCTTGAAAACACAGAAACCATTTCCTAACAGTCTTTGAAACGTTCAGTGCCTACCGCATTGTAAGATTTCAAAAGTTGTTTTTCTGATTGGAGTGAATCAAAAGAGAAATCTGATGTCCATTTTATTTCAACCTGTTCAATTTTAATTGAAATAAATTAACATTTTAAACGTTTTTCAGGTTTAAAATATAAAATGGACTAGATAGCTGACAGTCTAACATAAGAGCTTTTCCAGAGAGGTAATATACATTTTGAAGTCATTTTGTACTAAATACAAATCTGAATTAAAAAGTTTTTACTATGATAGCAAAAAAATATGATCATCAATCTGCTCTGTGACTCATCTACAGTGGAATTCTTACAATATATATACAATTACTTCTCTTTCAAAATCCAAATATTGATTAGGAGGAACAACTGTTTGGCATGAATTACAGTATGCTGTAGTTAATTTAATTTTCACTTTAAACTTTTGTGACTAAACTACCTTTTTTAGTTATTGCTATTATTGTTTAAACTTGTATCAGTGAAAATACAGTCAGCCCTCTGTGGCTGTGGGTTCCTCATCCATGGATTCAGCCAGCTGCAAATTAAAAATATCTTTAAAAAATGGATGATTGTCTGTACCAAGCATATACAGACTCTTTTCCTTGTCATTATTCCCTAGACAATACAGTATAGCTACTATTCATATAGCACTTACATTGTATTTGGTATCATAAGTAATCTAGAAATAATTCAAAGTATACAAGAAGATGTGCACAGGTAATATGCAAATACTATACCATGTTATATAAGGGATTTGAGGGGGGTGGTTCTGGAACCAACTCCCCACAGATACCTAAGGACAACTGTACATCTAAAACATAAGCAACCGGCCAGGCAAGATGGCTTGTGCCTGTAATCCCAGCACTTTGGGAGGCCAAGGCCGGCAACTCACTTGAGCTCAGGAGTTCAAGACCACTCTGGGCAACATGACGAAACCCAGTCTCTACCAAAAATACAAAAATTAGCCTGGCATGGTGGCATGCACCTGTAGTCCAGCTACTCCAGAAGCTGAGGTGTGAGGATTGCTTAAACCCGGGAGGCAGAAGTTGCAGTGCGCCCAGAGGGTACCACTGTACTCCATCCAGCCTGGGTGACAGGGCAAGACTCTGTCTCAAAAACAAAACAAAATCAAACATAAACATAAACATAACCATCCACATTCCTGCTTCCTTAAGTACATTCTAGGGAACAAAAGATGTTAATGCTCTCCCAGGGTCATCATTATGATAACAATTATCATTGTACCTCACTGTAGAATGGGGGGAAAAAGATAAGATCTGGGCAAAATCTTTACTCCATTGCCAAATCTTAGAATTCAGACATCATGCAAACCAAACATTACCCTCTTTACTGAAGTTTATATTTCAATGGCTATATAAACGAGCATTTGTAAGTGTATAAAATCAGTCTGTTTGACAATAATTTCATGTGTTGTATGCCTCAGAGAATGAAGTAATGGCTATGATTAGAAACATATGGCATAATAATAGTTCTTATTGATCTCAGTTTAGACAGTGGGAGACACCATGGGATAAAAATCTGGAATAAACAGGTGAAAGTCAAGGAGCTTCTAGTTTTTCCCTTCTTATGTTTTCCCTGTGAACAAAGGGCTATGAACGGGAAATAGTCAAGTAATGAAAAAGCAGAAAGCACTGTAGCATCGCTTAAAGTCTCACATAATGGCTATGAAGCCGTATCACATAATGGTTATGAGAATGGACCCTTGAGTCAAATTACCTGGATTAGATCCACTTAACTAGCTGTGTAATCTTGGGAAAGTTACTTAAATCCCTGTGCCTCAGTTTAGGTCTCTATAAAGTGAAATAAAAACACTACATACTTCATTTGGGATGTTATAACAAGTGAATTAAGACACATAAGACACTTAGAACAATGTTTGGCACATAGTAAGTGCTCAATAAATATTAGCTATTATTATTATCATTATCATCTAGCCAGTTAATCTATCTCTAGATTGTATCTATACTAAATATAAAGATAAATGCTTTTTAAGATATGAGATCAATTGAATGTAAACATACCACGTGTGTTACATTCTGGCAGCCAATACTATATTATAAGGATTTGGTCCAGTGGGGTTTACTATTTACTGTACCAAGAGGACTTTGTTGAAATAATTGCAGGCTAGATACCAAAGGTGGAAACATCACACGGTCTCTAGGAATAATTATTTCTAGGCTTTTTACTAGAAGAAGGAAAGTGGAAAAAATGAAAAGATGTCATATCTGAGTCCCTTTGGTGTCAAAAAAAAAAAAAAAAGCTTTTTAGATTATCCTACCATGCTTTAAGGAACTATTCTGCATTTTCAGAGGCATTAAAAGTTTACTGAACTATTAAGCAATATGAAGGTTACTATATTCTTCTGAACCACTGTATTATGTTTGCTCTGAGTGAACAGAAGTAGTATTGGTTCATTATTTATTAACAAATAGTTTTTACAGTATTTTATCATGTAATTGTTGTCAGTCCAAAAGTATTCCAAATTTCTGGCAACTTCATCATTCATGAGAAAGGATTTTATCAGTATATCCTACTCCTGACAAATGACAGGAGTCATTTTATACGTTTCCAAATGCTTGCTGATTCTTTGAAGCATTAGGGTGGGTAACAAAAACATCTTTAATAGCAATCATGAAAAAACAATCATTAAGTATTGGCCCTACACAAATAGTGGGGATCCTAGGGGAAAGAAGCACCTCCAGTTGAGCACACTTTGAAGATAATGCTCGGCCAGGGACGGTGCCCCACGCCTGTAATCCCAGCACTTTGGGGAGCCAAGCCAGGTGGATCACCTGAGATTAGGAGTTCAAGACCAGCCTGGCCAACGTGGTGAAACCCCGTCTCTACTAAAAATACAAAAGTTATCCAGGTGTGGTGGCACACGCCTGTAATCCCAGCTACTCAGGAGGCTGAGACAGGAGAATTGCTTGAACCCGGGAGGCAGAGGTTGCAGTGAGCCCAGATCGCACCATTGCACTCCAGCCTGGGCAACAGAGCGAGACTCTGTCTCTAAATAAATAAATACATACATACATAAAGCTTGTGCTTCACATACCAGCTTCCAAGAATCAAAGCTATATTAAAAAAACAAAAGGGCTGAGAAGTACATTACTTAAAATCAGAAACCCATTATCCCAAAGTTATAGTCATAAATAGATAATATGATCTAGATAATATTTCTGATGGCCAAAAATCAGCAAATGACAGTTTTGTTGGCATTTAATGAAGAAGCTTAGGTTTAGAATATCATTCTCTCTGACTCACCTTGATCCCCAAAACTGTGATGGAAAACAACATCACCACTCTTGTCATTATCATTTATCACTTAAGAATATCTCTGCCAAGAGGCTTGTGCCCTTTAAGATTCTCTTCAAAAAGGCAGAACAAAGGTAAATGCACTTTATCATGATCCTCCTCAATTTCATACTTTTTCCCAAAAAAATTATCAGCAATGCAGACATGAAAATTACTTTAATAGCTTAATGTTCACTGATTTTGAGCAAATGGTCAATTCTCTTACAACAGCCTGAAAATGCATCAAATTATGAACAGCTCAACCCCTGTATTCATTTATTCAACAAAAAAAAAGTGCCACTGCTTGCTACAGAAGACACATACTAATAGGCATTGTGGAAATAACGACTTGGAAAATGCCCACAAGATCTACACGAACTCTATAGTTCCAGGTCAAATAGCTTAAATTAGTAAGGGAAGAAACCAACAAAAGAGTACTGGTTGTCATAGCAATCAATAATAAAATCATAATTTAAAAATTCCCATATGTCAACTTGCATTTTCACTTAAAAAGCCTGTGAAAGTCTGGAAAGCAAAGTATCAATCCTATTTTCTCTCCATGAATTACTAACCTTGGCCAGGCACAATAGCTCATGCCTATAATCCCAGCACTTTGGGAGGCCATGGCAGGAGGATTGCTTGAAGCCAGGAGTGCAAGATCAGCCTGGGCAACAAAGCGAGACCCCCAACTCTACCAAAAAAAATTTGTTTGCCTGGTTGTGGTATTGCACACCTATCCTCCCAGCTATTCAGGAGGCTGAGACGGCAGGATCCCTCAAGCCCAGGAGGTAGAGGCTGTAGTGAGCTATGATTGCACCACTGCACTCTGACCTGGGTGACAGAGCAATACCTTGTCTCTATAAAGAAAAAAATACTTTTTAAAGATAAAAATAAAAATGAATTACTAACCTAGTTAGTATACCAATAACAAGAGAAGGGGATAATGCTCATTACTTGTCAACCATATATCTTTAAAAGTCATATAGAATCATATCAACAAGGTAAATGGGATAATACAAATTATCTTAGTTTACTACCTTGTACAATCTTTCAACATCATTTCTAAAGAGTGGCCTTTGACACAAGGAAGGGAACAACAGACAAGGGGGCCTACTTGAGGGTGGCAGGTAGGAGGAGGGTGAGGATCAAAAAACTACCTATCAGGTACTCTGCTTATTACCTGGGTGGCAAAATAATCTGTATACCAGATCCCTCAACATGCAATTTACCTTATAACAAACTTGCACATGAACCACTAAACCTAAAGTAAGAGTTTTTGTTTTTTTTTTAAGAGTGACCTCTGATCACTCAAAAAATGAATAAAACAATAATAACAGAGAGACCTATTACATGACAGGCACTGTGCCAAGGGGCTTTACTCACATCATGTCTTACTTTTTACAACAACCTGCAAGGTAAGCATCATCTCCCAGTTTAGAAATAAAGAAACCAAGGTTCTGTCACTTAGTGACTTGCTCATGGCCACACAGCTATTATTTAACAAGTAGACCCAGAATTGAAATACAGGTCTGCCTGGTTCCAAGCTCACAGATTCCTTCCATTGCATGTCACTGCCTTCACATTCCACTCAGTATCTCTTAAGGCAGCAGGTCCAAATCGAGGCATCTTGGGTTATCAATGACTTCATGCCTTTATCACAGCAACTTATTCCTTGGTTCTACTTATTCCTTTTGTGCCTTCATGAAGCAAATCTAATTCTTCTACACAACTCTTTAGATATTAGAAATAACTGTAACTCGCTCACCCCCACACAACTCACATACAAGTTTTCCTTATAGTTTGTCTTTCTACTCACAAAGATAGCAACAAAGAATGAAGGCCATGGGGTGGGAATGGGGACAAAGGAGTGGTAGTAATTAGAATGACAATAAGGCAATAAGGGGCAATGTTCATATAAGGGATGTATCCAAGCCAAGAAATCCTCTATCAAGAAAGGCTTACATACTTACTGATTCCACTAGACCTGAATATTCCAGCAGTTACAATGACTGTAACACTAAAACAGGTATTATGCAGAACTGAATTTGGTATACCAAAGGCAATTGTGATTTCAGTCAAAATTCACAATGTACTTTGAAACACAGGACCAAAAGATCTGTAAGATTTAAAAACAAACAAACAAACTATCTTTTACATAAAACTTTAGATTTTACAAAATTCAACTAAAAAACACTAATATCTAATTAGAAAGATATATGCATTATTGATTCATTCAGCCAGAAGACTCTGCAGTTTCAAATGCAAATTATAATACTCAAGATATGCATATTTTATCGTTGCTTGCTTTGTTAAATGTGTGAAATGAGAAAGTGGACTAAGTGAATATGAATAGAACTGGATATATTTATACATCTGCTTTAGTTGAAAGTTTAACTATGCTTAATATTGCAGGTTTCATAATTACAGATATTCAAATAAAAGTATTTAAAGTGTAATACTAGGCCAGGAGCAGTGGCTTACGCCTGTAATCCCAGCACTTTGGGAGGCCAAGGGCGGGGGCTGATCTCCTGAGGTCTGGAGTTCGAGACCAGCCTGGCTAACATGGTGAAACCTCGTCTCTACTAAAAATACAAAATTAGCCAGGTGTAGTGGTGCATGCCTGTAATCCCAGTTACTCCGGAGGCTGAGGCAGGAGACTTGCTTGAACCCGGGAGGCGGAGGTTGCAGTGAGCCAAGATCACACCACTGCACTCCAGCCTAGGCAACAAGAGCAAAACTCCCTCTCAATATATATATAAAAGTATAACGCTAATGCAGAGACACAAAGAAATGTATTGCTTGGCCGGTGCAGCCGCTCATGCCTGTAATCCCAACACTTTGGTTGGGAGACCGAGAGGGGTAGATCACCTGAGGTCAGGAGTTTGAGACCAGCCTGACCAATATGGTAAAACCCCGTCTCTGCTAAAAAAGAAAAAAAATTACAAAAATTTACCAGACATAGGGACATGTGCCTGTAATCCCAGCTACTCAGGAGGTTGAGGCAGGTGAATCACTTGAACCCAGGAGTCAGAGGTTGCAGTGAGCCAAGATCACGCCACTGCACTTCCAGCCTGCATAACAGAGCAAGACTGGTCTCAAAAAAAAAATGTATTGCTTTATATAAATCATGTTTTTCTTCCTACCACTGCTGGGACTTTTCATACTCAAACTACAAATGGCGTTTTTGCTTTCATTTATGCTTTATATCAAATGATTAAAAAGATTAAATTACAAAGATTAAATGTAAAATATAAAAATATTTTTGCCATATTCATATCTTTGTCAAGAATGCCAATAATTGAAATTAACCCCAAATAATAATTGTAAATGCAGTTTCCTGCTTCCCTGCATAAAGTAACTGTGTGTTAGGATTAACAGAGACAGAAACAAGGAAAAATTATTAATTGTCTCATTCATGAAAAGGTTAACAGATCCCTGTCTTGTGAACATGGAAATGGTACCTCATCAATAAGACTTTCTAAATACTTAAAGGGAAATAAAGATACAGATGTTCTTTAATTAACTGATAGCTGCTTCTTTTCACTAGCAGTTAGTCTTGGTTTTGGCCAGTCGTCTTAATGTTATTTTAATCAAGTAGTCATCTAGTGTCTATGGCAAAGGTAATCAGTGTATATTTGCATAGAGTTGAGTACCTAAGTATCTCTGAAGACATACGTCATGAACTAGTAAACAATATGCCACTTATAAAGAAGGAAAAATGATGTTAGAAAGCTATCATTTCAATATGGCAGAAAAATTGCAGTGCAACCTTAAAATATTTACAGCATTTTCTAGCTTAAAAATCCAGGAAGAAAAATGAGAAATTTATGACAGGAAGACAAAATCTTTTTATAAGGAGAGGTTTTTGCCACTAAAAATGTTTAATGATTAACTGCCTCCAGGATAAGTGGGACCAGCCCATATGTAAAGCCAGATTAATGATAGGCTAAGAAGAAATGTATTTTCCTCACCAAAGTGTTTAAAAATAAATCTTAAAATATTATTTTTCATATTTCATAACCATAACTGAATTATAAGGAGAATGTTAAAGCTTTCTAGTTCTTAAGAGCTCTAGCTTGTGTAATGAATGGGGTGTTCAGTGTTTTCAACGAATGATGGGGGTTCAGAGAAGTTTAGTGTATTGATGTGAAATAGCATCTGCAATATGCTAAATATCCCTGAAAATTCTGTGTGTCAATATAAATTTTCTAGACTCATTCAGGTTTACTGTTATCCACAAAAAATACATGAAACGGAAGTATCACCATATACTATGATGGGTTTGGAAATTGGACTGATTAAAACAATTAAGCATTTAGATCCTCAGAATCTGTGTATAAATCAATGAAAATTGCACTATTTCCATTTTTTAAATGGAATTTATTTTTATATTATCTCCTTTTGGCTGAAGCTGAATTAAAAACTTCATCAAAAATAAAGGAAAAGTAAACTAATGACTTAGCAAAGAATCTTAATTTCACTTCAAAGTACAACAGTGACTATTACCTTTAAATTTTGCTTTTAAGCATGTTTGTTTAATGCAAAAATAAGCCACTTTACCTATGTAAAGCTTATGCATAACTATAAAGAAAAAATTGATAGATGGTGGTTTTAATGGTTAAAATATGTTTTCATTTAGCATGTATAGTGAAGAATTATGAATGTGGATTTTTGGTGCCTATTGCTAGAGCTACTTGGAAATTCATCTTTGTACTACTTATGAAATATGTTTGTTAATGAAATTAATGGAGTAACAAATATTACAGAGAAAATATTGAAATTAAATTTTAGCATATCTGAAAGAGTATGTGCATTGGGGAAGTCAGAAAAATGTATATTTGGATGCTATTCTGCCACTTATTTACTTTGTAATTTAAGCAAATGATTTAACCTCTTAGAGTATTTACAAATCTCTGGTAACCTACCACATAGGGTGAGGATTTTATAAATTATAATACTCAATTTATGCTAGTTTTCTACTCCTTTTCAAATGCGCTCAAGTACTTGTGAAGCCCCCTCTTATGGACAGATAATTGACATGCTAATTACTAAAAGCTTTCAGTAAAACAGATTTCCTAAGGTCCTGATAGATGCAGGAGGCAGATAAGGGGGAGGGTCCGCAGATAATATTTGACCAGCATACATACTGGGAGAGCAGGGTTGAGCCAAGGAAGTTCCTGCCTTTTGCAGAGGGGAAGAGCTGGGCCTCTTGAATTCCTATGTGGTGGGGCGGGAGTAGTTAACAGGCTTCCTTCTTGCTCTGCTTAAAGTTGTTTTTTGTTTTTTGTTGTTTTTTTCTTTGAGACAGAGTCTCGCTGTGTCTCCCAGACTGGAGTGCAGTGGCGCGATCTCGGCTCACTGCAAGCTCCACCTCCCGGGTTCACGCCATTCTCCTGCCTCAGTCTCCCGAGTAGCTGGGACTACAGGCGCCCGCCACCACGCCCGGCTAATTTTTTGTATTTTTAGCAGAGACAGGGTTTCACCGTGTTAGCCAGGATGGTCTCGATCTCCTGACCTCGTGATCCACCCGCCTCAGCCTCCCAAAGTGCTGGGATTACAGGTGTAAGCCACCACACCCAGCCAAAGTTTTTTTCTTTTTCCTTTTTCGCCCAATAAATTCCATTTGTCTCGCCCTTCCAAGTGTCTGTGAGCCTAACCGTTCTTGGTCATGTGACAAGAACCCGGATTTTCCTACAATAGTCCCATGCTAGCAACGATGCTGGCCTACTCCCAACCACTCTACTTTTAAGAAAAGGTGCTGGGGGCCGGGCGCGGTGGCTCAAGCCTGTAATCCCAGCACTTTGGGAGGCCGAGACGGGCGGATCACGAGGTCAGGAGATCGAGACCATCCTGGCTAACACGGTGAAACCCCGTCTCTACTAAAAACTACAAAAAAAACTAGCCGGGCGAGGTGGTGGCGCCTGTAGTCCCAGCTACCCGGGAGGCTGAAGGAGGAGAATGGCGTGAACCTGGGAGGCGGAGCTTGCAGTGAGCTGAGATCCGGCCACAGCACTCCAACCTGGGTGACAGAGCAAGACTCCGTCTCAAAAAAAAAAAAAAGAAAAGAAAAAGTGCTATAATTCAGACTTTTTACTAACTTAGGAGAGCTTTCCCTTCCACAGTCATGTCTTACTAACTCAAATTTCACATATGTCCATGTATTAGGTCAGTCTTGCATTGCTATAAAGAAATAGCTGAAACTGGGTAATTTATAAGAAAAGATGTTTAATTGGCTCACAGTTCTGCGGGCTGTACAGGAAGCAAAGCTCTGGCATCTACTTCTGGGAGGCCTTTGGAAGTTTACAATCATGGTGGAAGGCGAACCAGGAGCTTGCATGTCACAGGAAGAACGAGTGAGGCAGGGAGAATGCTACACACACACGTTTAAACATCCAGCTCTCACAGAACTCAGTATCTCAAGGACAGTACCGGGGCGGAAGGGGAGGTGGTAAAATATTCATGAGAAAAATGCTCCCACGATCCAATCACAGCCCACCAGGCCCCACCTCCAACACTAGGAATTACATTTCAACATGAGATTTGAGCAAGGACACACATCCAAACTGTATCAGTATGTTACCAATAATAACCTTCCAAAAATTTTATTCACCAACCCAGGTGAATGGAAACATTAAGTAACATGATTAAACTAGTGCACCTTGGGAAGGAAGTAAAGGTTATCAGATGGAAATGCCTGCACCTTAAAACCCATTATGCAGGAATCAATTGATCTAGTTAGCAATTGATCTAGTTACCTCCGACTCCCACAAAGTATATTTCTTTACTCTACATCTGTACTTTCAAATCTAAGGAGACATTCTTCAGTGATATCTGGATTCAGATCATAGTTCTGCCATTTCCTAGGTGAGAGATTTGGGTAATTAGATCACTTTACTTAGTTTCATTTAATCATCTCTAAAATGGGGATACTCCAACTGCAGTGTTATTGACGATACTAAGTGAAATAATATATGTAAAGCACCCAGTAGGTATTTTATACATGGCATTTTCCTCCTTATATGGAAATGCTGTTAGGATTCCTAAAGGAATTCCAACGGATATTTAAAAATGCAAACATATAACTCCATAGATATTTACTGCACATCTACTATAAACTATTCTGATGCTGGAGTTGCAAATATAAAGGAAACACACCTAGCATGATGTCTAGCACCTAGATGTTCAACAAATGCCAGTTATGTTTATTTCCAGCTCAAGGAGTTTACTGTCAAACAAGCAAGAGACATGAAGTTACTGCACAAAGTGAAAAACAAGAAACCTGTAAATGAAAACACGTTAGGAGAATAAAAGAAAAGAGTAACTCGAAGTACTCTTTATGGAGGGACATTACACCAACAGAAATGACACTGGAACTTTAGTGTAGCTTGGGGGAGAGGGCATTCTGTGAAGGAGGAACATCATGAACAGAGGTAGGAAAGTGTCAGGCCTCTGAGCCCAAGCTATCCAGATGGCCTGAAGTAACTGAAGAATCACGAAAGTGAAAATATCCGGTTCCTGCCTTAACTGGTGAC
The DNA here is from genome assembly GCF_009764315.1 of Trachypithecus francoisi. Lineage (NCBI taxonomy): Eukaryota > Metazoa > Chordata > Mammalia > Primates > Cercopithecidae > Trachypithecus > Trachypithecus francoisi. The sequence continues at coordinate 53,663,399 of NW_022681471.1, forward strand.
ATTACCTTGTGAAATTCTTTCTCCTGGCTCATCCTGGCTCAAAAGCTCCCCCAGTGAGCACCTTGTGACCCCCACCCCTGCCCACAAGAGAACAACCCCCTTTGACTATAATTTTCCACTACCTACCCAAATCCTATAAAACTGCCCCACCCCTAACTCCCTTTGCTGACTCTTTTTGGACTCAGCCCACCTGCACCCAGGTGATTAAAAAGCTTTATTGCTCACACAAAGCCTGTTTGGTGGTCTACACGTGGACAGAAAGTTTACAGTGCACTGGGAAATTATGAATAACAATCAGGCTAGAGTGCTGGGTGTTCTGGTTAGTGGGGAATGGGTAGCAGAACAAAAGGAAATGACAGGTAGTGCTAGTAGAAAGGTAGGTTTTGGAACCAAGCTAAGAACCCTGGGGATCTTGCCATGCTGGATGACTGCTACACAAAAAGGAATACATGATTAGATTTATTTTTAGAATGATAACTCTGGATGCACTTTCAACAGATAAGGAGTGCAATCTGAGAGGCTCTTATAAAAGTCGTGGCCTAAAAATATGGAAGTGGGAAGGGAATGGAGAGGAGAAGGCAATTATTTCAAAAGATATTTCATCACTTAAGAGGTTGAAATGTGAACAAATTGAACACAGTGAGCCAGTTTCCTTTGACTTCTGAGTTCTTTCTTTGTTTTCCCAATTCTAAATGTCTCAATTCCTAATAAACACTCACATGATGGGCTTGGCATTACTTTATTTAATAAGAAGATAATCTAAGCATGAAAGTGAAGGGGACTCTATAAATGTTTAGAATGTATGTTGAAAAGGAACAAAAACCACATTACTAATCAGTAGAGGGGAGGGTGGATGTTTTTCAGTCCAGAGAATACATGGGCAATTCATATTCAAAATGCAAGACAACTGGTTCTGATTAGTTGGGTCTACAACAGAGTGTGACTTCAATGGTAGAGATTTAAAGAAGATAATGGCAATGAACATTAGTAAGAGAAATAGCATCAACAGAACTATCATTCATGATATGTGATAACCTTCCATTAGATATCCAAACCAGAAGAGAAGGGAAACTGATTAACATCCCAAAATGAACAACGAACACAGGAAAAGTCTACTTCAAGAGAGAAAGAAATGTAGAGGGCCAAGCTTATTGCAGAACATGGACCCTGGAATGAAGGTGGGCCTCATTTCCTCTTGGAGAATATAAAGAGATCGAATAAGATCAGTGATTCTCAGCGGAGTAGATAAGCTCCCCTACCCCAGGTTGTGGGCTGATCAGGATCATACTGAATGCATTTACTTTCCAAAACTACAAAAGACAGCTCCTCTCACCTGGATTTTCCAATAATCCCTTGCAAGGGAGGTATGTACCACTTGATAAGCCAATAGCACTATTTACAGTGTACCATATCATCAGGGATACAGGGATGGGAAATAAATCGAGACTCTAGATCTGCACTGTCCAATATGGAAGTCATTAGTCACATGTGGCAACCGATCACTTGAAATGTGGCTAGTTGGAATTAAAATGTGCTATAAATGTAAAATACACATCATATTTTGAAGAGTTAATAAAAAGATATATCATTAATTTTATATTGATCGCACATTAAAATGATAATGTACTAAATATATTGGATTACATAAAATAAATTATTAAAATGAATTTCACCTGTTTCTTTTTACTTTTTAAATGTGGTTTCCAGAAAATTTTAAATTACATATGTGGTTCACATTATATTTCTTCTAGACAGCTCTACTCTAGATGAAATTTTTACATTCCTTATGGGTAATAATTCTATGCTATCAAGACTTCACTGTTAAAAGTATAACTAGTTCTGCATCTTTGTAGGAAAAATACAAAAATTGAAATTCTAAACATAAAAGACTGCCATAAAATACCAGCAAATACAAAATAACATTATAAGCACCAATATTAATTTTAAGAACATGAAATTTAAGTTTATTACTTAAAAGCATTCACATCTGACAGTAAGGGGAAAAAGTTCACGCCCGAGGTAAAATGTTCTTTAGCTTTAATTAAACTCTTAAATTAATGTTGAATATAATTTAACAAAAATTAGGTATTTAATTGTTTTAGGGATTTAATTGTTTTAGAAGTCACTTATTAGCATAGGAAAAAATTAAGTGTCTGTAAATTAAAAATGACAATGTACCACTTTTCTAAGAAGTAATTAAGCCATAGTTAGCAATTTAACATAATCAGAGAGATTCTCTATAATTTATTTCCAGAATACTGGCAGGACATTTTAGTTATAGGAGGCAAGACCATTAAGCTTTATTTTACACTATGACTGAAAAATGCATGCTTTAGAAACAGAATACTGGCAAAGAGAAACATTTAAGCGCAATGGGGGGAAAGGTATAGGCATTTAGGAGAGCGACACTTTAAAAATTTTCTGACCATGAATAAAAGCTTCAGTTTTGGAGTCAGACAGACTTGGCTTCAATCTAGCCCATCTGACTCCAAATCTCATGTTCTTAAGCACTTACATGTAGTTATTTACATTGTTTGGCACCGCTAACATTTTTTTTCTCATAAATCCCTTCCTTACAAGTTATCCTGTAAAATCTGACACTATATATGATATAGATGTATTGTGGAATTTAGGGTTTTTCTCTCTAATTAACAAATGAGAATTACATGCAGCAATGAAGATTCAAATATACATCTAAAAATTTGATGATAAGCATTAGAATCCAAATTTTCTGGCAGGAGAATCACCTATTCTGATAGTATATTTAAATAATAACTTAGGGAAATTCATTATAATTCTGCATAGACCTAGCTCCTATACTAGAAACATGCCTCTAGGCTCATTTGTACAAGAATTTCTTATTCAGCATCTCAGCTGCACAGGTTTCCACACAGAAATGAGCAGGTAAAAATGGTTAGAGCTTCATAATGAGTCAACATTAACATAATTACTTTCCATTTCATCTATTACGGTACACTGTTTGACTCTCTCATTTCTTTTCATTTCAATCATTCCTTTAGAACACCCACAAGGCCCTGTTAAAGAAATGAGACTTTAGAGGCTGCATTATAGAAACTGAGGTGAGCTAAACAGTTTTGTAATTTTCCCTTAGAAGTAAAATGATCAAACATTCCACACTAACATAAATGGTGTAATTTTGTACTAATGCAGTATTTCTTTACATTTCTTAAAACAATGTATACAATTAGATAATGACATGAAAGTGATTTACTTTGGCATCATGAAAATGTTACTATAAAATAACTATTCTGTTTTGTTTTATAACAGAAGTTAACCTTCCTAATGTGTATTGACTATCAGTTATCTCAGGGGCCACATGCTTACTATAGTTCTGCTGCCACTGCTGAAAACATTGCTGAACATCCTTGCTTTGATTCTGAAGAAATTATCTTCAGGGACAGTTTACCACCCAAACAATAAAACACGTCTCATTGCTTTATATTTTAAGGCCAGAAGTTGATCAATTTAGTCATTCATCTTATTCATCAAATTTAAGGCAGAAAATTTTGGCTATTTTCAAAGATTATTTCCATTCTTAGAAGATAAACATTTACAACCATCAAAGATATTCAAGAGAAACACCACCTGAGTTCAAATGCAAGCCCAAGAGCTTACTACCAAGCAACTTACTGGGCTGCATTCTTAAATTCTGAGTCACAATTTCCCAATTTGAAAAATGGAGATTAAAACATAAGATGACATCTGTAAGAGTAGTGGCATGGTACCTAATAGATAGGGCATCAACAGATGAATACACCGTATTTCCAGGATGGGAAATAAGTTCCAAAAGCCACACATGAACAATCTAAATACAGTAAAATAGTTCTGATATGCCCACAATGGTTCAAAAAGGCCTCCATTTCAATTAAGAACTATTGCCGGCCAGGCGCAGTGGCTCACGCCTGTAATCCCAGCATTTTGGGAGGCTGAGGCAGGCGGATCACGAGGTCAGGAGATCAAGACCATCCTAGCTAACATGGTGAAACCCTGTCTCTACTAAAAATACAAAAAATTAGCTGGGCGTGGTGGCGGGCGCCTGTAGTCCCAGCTACTCGGGAGGCTGAGGCAGGAGAAGGGCGTGAACCCAGGAGACGGAGTTTGCAGTGAGCCGAGATCGCGCCACTGCACTCCAGCCTGGGCGACAGAGTGAGACTCCATCTCAAAAAAAAAAAAAAAAAAAAAGAATCCTCGCCTCGCATTATGATACAATAAATCCATTCCTGAAAGCAGCATAAACGTTTTATAACCAAAATCCAAGTCTCCCTTTTACTTACAATGATACAATCAAAACTTTAAATACCTACTAATTCTAGGCACAGGGAGAAATAAAGAAAACATAATTCCTGCCCCAGTGGAGTTGAATTGCCCAAAGAGTTGCTTTTTTTGATCAAACAAAAGGTTTCACTATCTCAACTTGTAGTTACTTCCTTGCCTATGCTCTCTACTACTACTAGTACCACACACACACACACACACACACACACACACACACACAGAGACAGAGAGAGAGAGGCAGAGAGAGAGAGAGAGAAGGGAGGGAGGGAGAGAGGCAGAGAAAGAGAGAGAAAGCCGCTTATTAGCAAGTTTATATCTTATTAGATGTAAACCCATTCATCCATGAAGCTTTTTATAAGGTTCCTTTGGGAACTGGTCATTACCTAATATGACTTATATTTCAGATTTTCATCCATGTTTCGCAAAATAAAACACCCTTACCTAATAATTAAATGATTTTTAAAAACTAGTATCTAAAATACCAGTGCATATCTTTCCAGTGACACCGCTTTACTTTGAAGCATGCAAGGAAAGGGATATTTTACACATGAATTTTATTTCACCACTATTTTGGCTCGAATGTCTTATTCCTTGTATTGAATATATATCTGTACTGCTTTAAAATGAAATTAGTCAAGTCCCTAAGATGGAAACTGAGAAATATAGAGTCATCATGCAAAATACTATTTTGCAGCTATTCTTTTTTCTATTCTGTAATGAGTATAATGAATTGGTCTAGGTCAGCCTGATTACTTAGCCTATCAGAGGAAGGAAGAATAGTTAGTCATTAATTATTCATTAAATTATACAAAATCCAAGACTGTTTTGTTAATAAAATAGAGTATAACTAGCTATATAATTATATTGAAATCAATATGCCTTTGAGTACAGTCATTATCAAGAGAAAATGCATTCCACAACCAAACAGCTTTTATGAGTACCTTAAACTCTAGATAACAAAAGTTCTCTAAATCATTAGATTATATAATCCTATAGGCAAAGACTTGGCCATGAATTCCTGCTTAGCCTTCAAGGCCCTTAGTACCTCTGTGGTTAAGAGACTTAGGGGAAACGGTGGGAGGGGGATGAGGGATAAATGACTAAAAGTCACCACTAAAGAACTTACTCACATAACCAAACACCACCTGTTCTCCAAAAACCTAGGGAAATTATGAAGAAAAAAAAAAAAAATTCCATGCTTAGCCGGGCACAGTGACAGAGGCCAGAGGCAGGTAGATCACTTGAGCCCAGTAGTTGAGAATAGCCTGGGCAACATGGGGAAACCCCGTCTCTACTAAAAATACAAAAAATTAGCTGCCTCTGGTGGCGTGCACCTATAGTTTCAGCTACTCAGGTGGCTGAGATGGGACAATCACCTGAGCCCGGGAAGTTGAGGCTGCAGTGAGCCATGATCACATCACTGCACTCCAGCCTGGGCAACTGGAGTGAGACTCTGCCTCAAAAAACAGAAAAGAAAAAGATTAAAAGTAGGCTTGTGGTCAAGTGTGATACTTGGACATTACCCTCCCATGTACAACACAGAGAACTTATTTTTTGTAGTTACACGGATAACTGCATTCATACATATATAGCATTCTTGTGATAAAAGCAAATCTCTACTTAATTTTTAAAATCCTTTAAACATAAAATCTAAAACAAAACCTTATAAGAATATATTTCCAAGACAATAAATGTTTACAATATATAAAATATAGAAAGTTCCTCCTTCCAATTTGGCATTAGGCCTGACAGGGTAGGGAAAGGGAAAAGCTGATTACAAAATGCCCGACACCTCTTTTGGAAAGGTCTTAAAATCCCAAACAAGGATTTTCCATCCAACCCAAGAATATTTAGGTGCTTTTAATGCCCTCCTGGGGTCAGCCCAGGTGGCCATGGAAGAGGGGAGAGATCGCTTTTTCCTCTACTTGGAAGCAATGTGAGAATTAAATTAGTTCATGAACTAAAGGCACTTCAAACCGTGTTCAGCAGGTAATAAGTATTCAATTAATGTGAAGCACCATTGTTTTTGCTGTTGTTTTTGTTGTTACTCCCTTATTTCCTGAGGACACGCCCTGTGTTGGATTGGGCCAGTTTCTTCACTGCCACTTTTTAAAATTCCATTTTTGTTGGTCTTCTTCCAGGAAGATCCTTTCAAGTCCAATTTGACTACCCAATTAACCTCTCTCAGCAGGTCAAACAGTAAAATTTTAACTGAAATAAAGATATGTTATACTTTCTTTCTGTATTCTCCACACTTAATTGTAGTGTTGAGTAAATAACAAAAACTCAATAAATAACTGTTGACCAACTAGTAGGCTTCTTTTTGTTTCTTTCCAGCATACGTTATGACAGAGTATGCAATGAAAGTTGACCACTCATGACTCAACATTTTAAATTTTAGTTTCCATTAAGAATCATTTCTTTGTAAATATGATCAAAAGGTAAAGGCAATGTTTATAACTCCTTCCTTACAAAATACTCCTGAGCACGTTTGCCAACGTGTATTTACCTACATTGTTTGGCCCCGCTAACATTTTTCTCATAAATCCCTTCCTTACAAGTTATCCTGTAAAATCTGACCACTATATATGATACAGATGTACCAAATATGTCCTTTTCTCCTAATGTATCATACTATTAAAATTTAAACAAGGGCTTCCATCTGTATTAAATATTTAAAGAATCTGCAAGTTTGTATATTAATTCCTATTTTTCACCATATTGTGTTAGTATCTAATTATAATATCTGGAATTTTCTTAAACTCACTGATTATACATGAGTAGCTATTGAAGTGAAAAGCTTATAGTTACTAGAAATTTCAGGAAAGGGAGAATATGACACCTATTTCCAAATACTTCAAAATGTATCTCAATTTGTTTGACAGGAATACTACCTCACTAGTTGCTGCAGATTACCACCCGAGAGTCCAGTCTGGGTATCCCTATCAGAAATGCTTGGGACCAGAACTGCTTCAGATGTCAGCTTTTTTTTGGATTTTGGAATATTTGCTTTATACCTACCAGTTGAGCATCACTAACCCAAAATTCCCAAATCAGAAATATTCTAATGAGTATTTCATTTTAGATTTGGAGTATTGCAGATTTCAGATATTGGATTAGGCATAGTCGACCTTTATATGGTGAGTAGCACAGTCTAAATGCAGTTATTTCAATAAATAATACTTATGTAGAAACATTCCTTGACACACTAGGTGTCTAGGAATGTTGAACAAATCCTGTTGTCTTAAATATGATCATGCAAGAATGTGAGATACAAAATATAGTGTTCTCATGGTGTATATATATATGCTAATAAATCCCTGACAAGGCGTAGTGGTGGTTCACACCTGTAATCCCAGCACTTTGGGAGAGTGTAACTAGCTATATAATTCCTGAAAGTAGCATAAATGTTTTTATAACCAAAATCCAAGTCCCCCTTTTACTTACAATGATACAATTGAGATTAATTGAGATACAACTGAGATACAATTGAGATACACTTGAGATTAAGAGTTCGAGACTAGTGGACAACATGGTGAAACACTGTCTCTACTAAAAATACAAAAATTAGCCAGACATGGTGGTGTACACCTGTAGTCCCAGCTACTCGGGAGGCTGAGGCAGGAAAATCGCTTGAACCCGGGAGGCAGAGGTTGCCGTGAGCCGAGACTGAGCCACTGCACTCCAGCCTGGGTGACACAGCGAGACTCAGTCCCAAAAAATAAAATAAAATAAAATAAAATAAACCCCTTTGAAAAGTCATGAGACTGAGTAACTAAAAGGCCTGTGAATCTATCTGATTTTTCTAGATTCATCTGTATATAATGACATAATGATTTTTTTAAATACCTGAATTTAATCCTTTAAAATTTTTGACCAGACTTAAAATAGGAGTCTGCATTCCTATGTAAAATGTAAGCATTATGCAACTCATTCTAACAGAAGGCTGAGGAAAGGAATAAAAATACATATTTAAAATACACTAAATCATAACTTCCTACCTTAACTATAGTTTTAAATACACACTAATTAAAATAAATGTTTAATATCGATATTTAAAATATATTACAAAGAGCAATTAGGGATAATAGAAAATTTTGCTTCAAATTCTCTCACAGCATTTTCTGTATACAAATCTCTTATAACACTCTGGAGATGATTCCATAAACGTTTAATTTCAAAATCCTTTCAATTTACCATTCTACATACTTTAGAGCTAAATCTGTGCCTCCATACAGTACTTCCATATTGTGCCTCCCTGTAAAATGTAGGCATTTCCAAGGAATTTTAAAAAGTAAAAACAAGGGAACTAATTAGGTGTACATGTATATATATATATATATATATATATATGTTGCATGTACGTATATGTGTTGCATGTATGTATGTGTGTGTTGGTGTCACACACACACTGGTGTCACTACAATAACAAAAATCTAAAATAGAAGTGATTTTTATCTAAAATCAATACTTCTCCATTGTTCACAAACCATACACAAATGTTCATATATATCTAAAAATAATTTGGCAAGCAGAGTTGGATAAAACATGATCTTATCATTTTCCCTTAAAAGAATTTTATATCTTGGTAGAGGGGCGGAGCAAGATGGCCGAATAGGAACAGCTCCAGTCTCCAACTCCCAGCGCGAGAGACACAGAAGACCGGTGATTTCTGCATTTTCAACTGAGGTACTGGGGTCATCTCTCTAGGGAGTGCCGGACAATCGGTGCTGGTCAGCTGCTGCAGCCTGAACAGCGAGAGCTGAAGCAGGGCGAGGCATCGCCTCACCTGAAAGCGCAAGAGGGAAGGGAATCCGTTTTCCTAGCCAGGGGAACTGAGACACACAACACCTGGAAAATCGGGTAACTCCCACCCCAATAGTACGCTTTCAGCAATCAGGTACACCAGGAGAATATATCCCACACCTGGCCGGGAGGGTCCCGCGCCCACGGAGCCTCCCTCACTGCTAACTCAGCCGTCTGCGGCAATCAATCCGCAAGGCAGCAGCAAGGCTGGGGGAGGGGCGCCCGCCATTGCTGAGGCTTAAGTAGGTAAACAAAGCCGCTGGGAAGCTCGAACTGGGTGGAGCTCACAGCAGCTCAAGGAAGCCTGCCTGTCTCTGTAGACTCCACCTCTGGGGACAGCCCACAGCTGAAGTCCAATAGGGGAAACAGCGCGGGCCGGCGAAGACGCGAACGACTCTGTCTGACAGCTTTGGAGAGAGCCCTGGATCTCCCAACGCGGAGGTTGAGATCCGAGAACGGACAGACGGCCTGCTCAGGTGGGTCCCTGACCCCTGAGTAGCCTAGCTGGGAGACATCCCCGACTAGGGGCAGTCTGACACCCCACACCGCACAGGTGGAGTCACCCCTGAGAGGAAACTTCCAAAGGAAGAATCAGACAGGTACACTCCCTGTTCAGCAATATTCTATCTTCGGCAACCTCTGCTGCTGATACCCAGGCAAACAGGGTCTGGAGTGGACCTCAAGCAATCTCCAACAGACCAACAGACAGTCCTTCTGACTGTCAGACGGAAAACTATCAAACAGGAAGGACACCTATACCAAAACCCCATCAGTACGTCACCATCATCAAAGACCAGAGACAGATAAAACCACAAAGATGGGGAAGAAGCAGGGCAGAAAAGCTGGAAATTCAAAAAATAAGAGCGCATCTCCTCCTGCAAAGGAGCGCAGCCCATCGCCAGCAACGGATCAAAGCGGGTCAGAGAATGACTTTGACGAGATAAGAAGGCTTCAGTCCATCAAACTTCTCAGAGCTAAAGGAGGAATTACGTACCCAGCGCAAAGAAACTAAAAATCTTGAAAAAAGAGTGAAAGAATTGATAACTAGAATAATTAATGCAGAGAAGGCCATAAACGAAATGACAGAGATGAAAACCATGACACGAGAAATACGTGACAAATGCACAAGCTTCAGTAACCGACTCGATCAACTGGAAGAAAGAGTATCAGCGATTGAGGATCAAATGAATGAAATGAAGCGAGAAGAGAAACCAAAAGAAAAAAGAAGAAAAAGAAATGAACAAAGCCTGCAAGAAGTATGGGATTATGTAAAAAGACCAAATCTACGTCTGAGTGGGGTGCCTGAAAGTGAGGGGGAAAATGGAACCAAGTTGGAAAACACTCTTCAGGATATCATCCAGGAGAACTTCCCCAACCTAGTAGGGCAGGCCAACATTCAAATTCAGGAAATACAGAGAACACCACAAAGATACTCCTCCAGAAGAGCAACTCCAAGACACATAATTGCCAGATTCACCAAAGTTGAAATGAAGGAAAAAATCTTAAGGGCAGCCAGAGAGAAAGGTCGGGTTACCCACAAAGGGAAGCCCATCAGACTAACAGCAGATCTCTCGGAAGAAACTCTACAAGCCAGAAGAGAGTGGGGGCCAATATTCAACGTTCTTAAAGAAAAGAATTTTCAACCCAGAATTTCATATCCAGCCAAACTAAGTTTCATCAGTGAAGGAGAAATAAAATCCTTTACAGATAAGCAAATGCTTAGAGATTTTGTCACCACCAGGCCTGCCTTACAAGAGACCCTGAAGGAAGCCCTAAACATGGAAAGGAACAACGGTACCAGCCATTGCAAAAACATGCCAAAATGTAAAGACCATCGAGGCTAGGAAGAAACTGCATCAACTAACGAGCAAAATAACCAGTTAATATCATAATGACAGGATCAAGTTCACACATAACAATATTCACCTTAAATGTCAATGGACTAAATGCTCCAATTAAAAGACACAGACTGGCAAACTGGATCAAGAGTCAAGACCCATCAGTCTGCTGTATTCAGGAGACCCATCTCACATGCAGAGACATACATAGGCTCAAAATAAAGGATGGAGGAAGATCTACCAAGCAAATGGAGAACAAAAAAAGCAGGGGTTGCAATCCTAGTCTCTGATAAAACAGACTTTAAACCATCAAAGATCAAAAGAGACAAAGAAGGCCATTACATCATGGTAAAGGGATCAATTCAACAGGAAGAGCTAACTCTCCTAAATATATATGCACCCAATAGAGGAGCACCCAGATTCATAAAGCAAGTCCTTAGAGACCTACAAAGAGACTTAGACTCCCATACAATAATAATGGGAGACTTCAACACTCCACTGTCAACATTAGACAGATCAACGAGACAGAAAGTTAACAAGGATATCCAGGAATTGAAGTCAGCTCTGCACCAAGCGGACCTAATAGACATCTATAGAACTCTCCACCCAAATCAACAGAATATACATTCTTCTCAGCACCACATCGCACTTATTCCAAAATTGACCCATAATTGGAAGTAAAGCACTCCTCAGCAAATGTACAAGAACAGAAATTATAACAAACTGTCTCTCAGACCACAGTGCAATCAAACTAGAACTCAGGACTAAGAAACTCAATCCAAACCGCTCAACTACATGGAAACTGAACAACCTGCTCCTGAATGACTACTGGGTACATAACGAAATGAAAGCAGAAATAAAGATGTTCTTTGAAACCAATGAGAACAAAGATACAACATACCAGAATCTCTGGGACACATTTAAAGCAGTGTGCAGAGGGAAATTTATAGCACTAAATGCCCACAAGAGGAAAGCAGGAGAGATCTAAAATTGACACTCTAACATCACAATTAAAAGAACTAGAGAGGCAAGAGCAAACACATTCAAAAGCTAGCAGAAGGCAAGAAATAACTAAGATCAGAGCAGAACTGAAGGAGATAGAGACACAAAAAACCCTCCAAAAAATCAATGAATCCAGGAGTTGGTTTTTTGAAAAGATCAACAAAATTGACAGACCGTAGCTAGACTAATAAAGAAGAAAAGAGAGAGGAATCAAATAGACGCAATAAAAAATGATAAAGGGGATATCACCACCAACCCCACAGAAATACAAACAACCATCAGAGAATACTATAAATGCCTCTATGCAAATCAACTAGAAAATCTAGAAGAAATGGATAATTTCCTGGACACTTACACTCTCCCAAGACTAAACCAGGAAGAAGTTGAATCCCTGAATAGACCAATAGCAGGCTCTGAAATTGAGGCAACAATTAATAGCCTACCCCCCCAAAAAAGTCCAGGACCAGATGGATTCACAGCTGAATTCTACCAGAGGTACAAGGAGGAGCTGGTACCATTCCTTCTGAAACTATTCCAATCAATAGAAAAAGAGGGAATCCTCCCTAACTTTTTTATGAGGCCAACATCATCCTGATACCAAAGCCTGGCAGAGACAAAACAAAAAAAGAGAGAATTTTAGACCAATATCCCTGATGAACATCGATGCAAAAATCCTCAATAAAATACTGGCAAACCGGATTCAGCAGCACATCAAAAAGCTTATCCACCATGATCAAGTGGGCTTCATCCCTGGGATGCAAGGCTGGTTCAACATTCGCAAATCAATAAACGTAATCCAGCATATAAACAGAACCAAAGACAAGAACCACATGATTGTCTCAATAGATGCAGAAAAGGCTTTTGACAAAATTCAACAGCCCTTATGCTAAAAACGCTCAATAAATTCGGTATTGATGGAACGTACCTCAAAATCATAAGAGCTATTTATGACAAACCCACAGCTAATATCATACTGAATGGGCAAAAACTGGAAAAATTCCCTTTGAAAACTGGCACAAGACAGGGATGCCCTCTCTCACCACTCCTATTCAACATAGTGTTGGAAGTTCTGGCTAGGGCAATCAGGCAAGAGAAAGAAATCAAGGGTATCCAGTTAGGAAAAGAAGAAGTCAAATTGTCCCTGTTTGCAGATGACATGATTGTATATTTAGAAAACCCCTTGTCTCAGCCCAAAATCTCCTCAAGCTGATAAGCAACTTCAGCAAAGTCTCAGGATACAAAATTAATGTGCAAAAATCCCAAGCATTCTTATACACCAGTAACAGACAAGCAGAGAGCCAAATCAGGAATGAACTTCCATTCACAATTGCTTCAAAGAGAATCAAATACCTAGGAATCCAGCTTACAAGAGATGTAAAGGACCTCTTCAAGGAGAACTACAAACCACTGCTCAGTGAAATCAAAGAGGACACAAACAAATGGAAGAACATACCATGCTCATGGATAGGAAGAATCAATATCGTGAAAATGGCCATACTGCCCAAGGTGATTTATAGATTCAATGCCATCCCCATCAAGCTACAATGAGTTTCTTCACAGAATTGGAAAAAACTGCTTTAAGTTCATATGGAACCAAAAAAGAGCCCGCATTGCCAAGACAATCCTAAGTCAAAAGGACAAAGCTGGAGGCGTCACGCTACCTGACTTCAAACTATACTACAAGGCTACAGTAACCAAAACAGCATGGGACTGGTACCACAACAGAGATATAGACCAATGGAACAGAACAGAGTCCTCAGAAAGAATACCACACATCTACAGCCATCTGATCTTTGACAAACCTGAGAGAAACAAGAAATGGGGAAAGGATTCCCTATTTAATAAATGTGTGGGAAAATTGGCTAGCCATAAGTAGAAAGCTGAAACTGGATCCTTTCCTTACCCCTTATATGAAGATTAATTCAAGATGGATTAGAGACTTAAATGTTAGACCTAATACCATAAAAACCCTAGAAGAAAATCTAGGTAGTACCATTCAGGACATAGGCATGGGCAAGGACTTCATGTCTAAAACACCAAAAGCAACGGCAGCAAAAGCCAAAATTGACACATGGGATCTCATTAAACTAAAGAGCTTTTGCACAGCAAAAGAAACTACCATCAGAGTGAACAGGCAACCTACAGAATGGGAGAACATTTTTGCAATCTACTCATCTGACAAAGGGCTAATATCCAGAATCTACAAAGAACTCAAACAAATATACAAGAAAAAAACAACAACCCCATCAAAAAGTGGGGAAGGATATGAACAGACATTTCTCAAAAGAAGACATCCATACAGCCAACAGACACATGAAAAAATGCTCATCATCACTCGCCATCAGAGAAATGCAAATCAAAACCACAATGAGATACCATCTCACACCAGTCAGAATGGCAATCATTAAGAAGTCAGGAAACAACAGGTGTTGGAGAGGATGTGGAGAAATAGGAACACTTTTACACTGTTGGTGGGATTGTAAACTAGTTCAACCATTATGGAAAACAGTATGGCGATTCCTCAAGGATCTAGAACTAGATGTACCATATGACCCAGCCATCCCACTACTGGGTATATACCCAAAGGATTATAAATTACTCTACTACAAAGACACATGCACACGTATGTTTATTGCGGCACTATTCACAATAGCAAAGACTTGGAATCAACCCAAATGTCCATCTGTGACAGACTGGATTAAGAAAATGTGGCACATATACACCATGGAATACTATGCAGCCATCAAAAAGGATGAGTTTGCGTCCTTTGTAGGGACATGGATGCAGCTGGAAACCATCATTCTTAGCAAACTATCACAAGAACAGGAAACCAAACACCGCATGTTCTCACTCATAGGTGGGAACTGAACAATGAGCTCACTTGGACTCGGGAAGGGGAACATCACACACTGGGGCCTATCATGGGGAGGGGGGAGGAGGGAGGGATTGCATTGGGGAGTTATACATGATATAAATGATGAATTGATGGGTGCTGATGAGTTGATGGGTGCAGCACACCAACATGGCATAAGTATACATATGTAACAAACCTGCACGTTGTGCACATGTACCCTAGAACTTAAAGTATAATAATAAAAAAAAAAAAAGAATTTTATATCTTACTTTTAAAGTACTTTGAAAACTAAGAATTTCCAAGTTGGGAAAAGCCCTGGAATCATTGCCAACAGCAACTTTTACGAAATCATGGAAGAATGGAGTCTTTTAGGGAACTTTCCCAGTCTTCTGCAATAGTTCAGAATCTTCAAATTTATCACTGATATTACTCAGAAATATATATCCTTAATATGTTGTTTCTATCCAAAAGCAAAATGATATAAAAATCTTTGTTTTTTTTTTTTTTTTTTTTTTGAGATGGAGTCTCACTCGTCACCAGGCTGGAGCGCAGTGGTGCCATCTCGGCTCACTGCAACCTCCACTCCCTGGTCCAAGCGGTTCTCCTCCCTCAGGTTCCGGAGTAGCTGGGATTACAGGCAGGAGCCACCACACCCAGCTAATTTTTGTATTTTCACACCCGGCTAGTTTTTTGTATTTTTAGTAGAGACGGGCTTTCACCATGTTGGCCAGGATGGTCTCGATCTCCTGACCTTGTGATCCACCTGCCTCGGCCTCCCAAAGTGCTGGGATTACAGGTGTGAACCACCTTGCCCGGCCATAAAAATCTTTTTGTGGTCTGCCCCTACTGTCTGGCACTTAACTACCCAGGAAACTCTGTTACTAGAAAGCTTGTAAACTTTTACCATACAATCCTCTCTACTAGATAGTTTATAAAGAATTTAGTATTGCCACTGGTCTTTTAGGAGCCCCTCTGTGCTTCTCTATACCCAGAAAATAACGTATCTATTTCTGCCCCTTTTCTCTCATTGTGAATCAGTTTCCTTCTCTCAATATAAGCCATCCCATATTTACTGAGTTGTAATAGTATTTGCAGTAGCACTTTGTCAAAGTATATGTGAGGGGCAGTTGGAAGACAATTTTTTTTTTAGTTATGGAAGTAATATATGCCCACATTGAAAAATAAATCAAACAGTACAAAAGGTATAATGTAAAAAGTAAACATCACATTTCCCAGAGCAGACAACTATTAGTTTTGCAGATTGTTCCATACATTTTTATAATATAAATCCAAGTACACACACATCTTTGAAAAATAGACTCTATTTATACCTACTCTTTTGTACCTTTTTTCTCAATTATTACATTCTCATTAATAATTGCTGTTCATCAACATTTCTGGTTCTCCTCCTCAGAAGGTCACAGTAGGATTGTACTTTCCTACTCCTTGAAGTTAGGTGTGGCTATGTGACTTATTTTGGCCAATGCAATGTGATAAGTGGAGGGTAGTGCTTCTAGATGGAAGCATCTAAGATGCCACTCTGCATATTCTACTTCCTTTCACCATATGGTGGAGCCCAGGACACTAGTGAGAACATCATGAGACAGAGACCCTCACTGACACATAATAGATATGTAACATGAGTTTTTGTTGTTTAAAGACCCAGATTTTGAGGTTACCTTCACAGTCTATTCTCACTCATACTACATTTTGAAGAAAATTCATATCAGTACATACAGATCTACCTCATTCACTGAGATGGTTTCATAATACTCTTTTAGATGAATAAATGATAATTAATTCATTTGATCTACAAGTATTTTATGAGTGTCTATCATGTCCTCAATAGTGCTGTGTTTTAAATGTTAAGTTCATTTAATTATCACAAATCTGTGAGGTAGGTCCTATTCTTAATCACAGTTACATACATTTTTTAAAAAGTGAAAGCACTAGAGATTAAGTTAGAATTGTCCCCAAGTGCCAACAGACTATAAATGGCAGAGCCAAAATTTGAACCCAGCTATGGCTACAGAGCCAATGCTTTTAATTACCAAGTTATTCTGCCTTTCCATATTCTAGAGAAACAGATAATATGCAAACATAGAAGACAATATTAAATAGTAATAGTTACTACGATGACAATAAAACAGAGTAATGTGATGGGAAGTGGGAGCTACTTTGTGGTGGGAAGTTAGGAAAGGCTTCTTTGAGGAAATGATACTTAAGCTGAGACCTGAATGACAAGAAAAAAAACAGTCATGTAAAAAAACTAGGGAAAAGGCATTCCAAGAGGAAAGAATAGCTAGTGCAAATGCCTTGAAGTGGAAAAGACCGGGTATGTCCCAGAAAGAGACAGACAGCTACTGTTGTTGGAGCACACTAAGCCAGGGGAATAGTAACAGCAGATTTTACCAATCTTTCACTGACGGGCAATATTCATCTGATATTCTTTTACATGCACCTTCATGTATTTATATAGGACAAAGTGTAGAATATGTGTCAAGAACTGGAACTGCTGGGCCCAATTTTGGTAGATATCACGAAATGTCCCTCCAAAAAGATGACAAAAGAAAAAAACTGTGTCAACAGAAGGAAGGGCTTGCTTTCCATATTCTCTCTTATACCATCAACAAACATTTTTAAACTTTGTTAATTTGTTACTTTATTTCCCAATGTTATGTCATTGCTGATTTCACCTCCAATTATTTAATTCTGTTTGAAGTTAAATCCTTTTTCATGTATTTAATGCTTATCTGTATTTCTGTAGCTATGAACTACCTTTTCAGGGGCTCTACCACTTTTTTAATTGGGGTTTTAATGTGCTCATACTTATTTTGTAAAAAATCTTTGTATATTAAGATCATGAGCCGTTTGTCATATGTGTTGCAAATATATTTTTAGCCTGTAATATAATATTTAACTTTATGATCCTTTTATCAAATTAAATTTTGGATTGAATAACTGATCTTTACTGAGTTCAAATGCCTCATCTATCATACAGTAAATTCCTGCATATATTATGGTCTACTATATTTGACTCTCTTGTTATGAACAATAATAAACTATTTTAATCCTATAACTTTAACCCTTTTTTATATATATTTGGTAGAACTAGTTCCCCTTCAGTGCACTTCCACTCCAGTTTTTTCCTGGCTATTCCCAGATGTTTATTTCCAGATAAAAATACACATCATGTTGTCAATTTCTAAAAAAAAAAAAAAAAAAAAATCTGTTAAAATTGTATTGGTATTTCATTGACTCTTTATTACTATACTAAATAGGACTTTTTATTCCATTAACAATCACTTAGGCCTGGTGCCGTGGTTCCCACCTGTAATCCCAGCAATTTGAGAGGCCAAGGCAGGCGGATGGCCTGAGGTCAGGAGATCGAGACCAACCTGGCCAACATGTTGAAAGCATGTCTTTACCAAAAATACAAAAAATTAGGTGGGTGTCTTGGCAGGCACCTGTAATCCCAGTTACTCAAGAGGCTGAGACAGGAGATTCACTTGAACCCAGGAGGTGAAGGCCGCAGTGAGCCAAGAGAGTGCCATTGTAATCTAGTCTGGGTGACAGAGTTAGACTCCATCTCAAAACAAACAAACAAACAAAACACACATACAATCATTTAACTTGTTTTATATATATATGTGTGTGTGTATATATATACACATATGTGTGTGTGTATATATATACACATATGTGTGTGTGTATATATATATTAAAATGCTATTTTTACATATTTTATCAGATAGTCACATAATGTGAAAAAATACATATTTCTTTCGAAATCTTTTTATTTCCTTCTCTCTCTTATTTAATTGCATTGGCAGATACACACTCCCCCTTCCTCTCTAAAAAAAGGGAAAAAAAGGCTAAAAAATACTAGTGATTGTGAACATCCTAGTCTTGCTCCTCACATGGGAATTCTTCAAGTGTTTTAGCACTAAACAGAACAGTGCCATTTGGTTTGCAATATATAGTTTGATCAGACTAATATAATACGGAGTGGGAGCTACTTTATGTGGGAAGTTAGGAAAGGTTTCTTTGACAAAGTGATGCTTAAGCTAAGACCTGAATAACAAGAGTCAGTTAAGGAAATAAGTACTTATCGTACTGTATTAACTTTTATAATCGGAAAGCATGCTAAATTTTATCAAGGACTTTTTGACAATACATATTGAGATAATATGGGGGTTTTTTTCTTCTGTCTGTGGCATTTTAAAAGTATAAATGGAATAATTTCATTTATCCATTTATATTCCAAAAAAAAAAATCTAAACATATCATTTAGACACAATTTTCCCTGGCAACAATGTGCTGCCTTTCCACCAAATGATGCATATTTGTATAAATGTATATGGCTTGCTTACTTATTCACAGAAACCACATCAATTTCCTGGTATTGAAAGGGGAGTAGAAAATTCTACAATGTAAAGATGAAATAAAAATTTTACAACATCCAAGTAACTTCTAAACTTTTCTAAACTCTTTTGTGAGACACTAGTATCTCATGGATGATGATAAATGCCCTGAAATCACCTAAGATTTAGAAACAGTGAGTTCAATAAAAGTAATTAATTTTTCTACCATAGGACATTTCAGATAATTTAATATGTTAATGTGCACTGTAATTCTTCAAAGGGAAGGGGCAGGTGTAGAGCGTGCAAAATTTCCCAAAGTTATTCGGCCAAGACATCTTCCACATGTAAATGTGACAAACAACATCACACTAGGCACTAGCATTGAAACACAGAAATTGTCCAGCTAGTTTGTTTGCTCTCATTGCTGCTGGTAAGCAAGACTTTAGCCAAATCAAGAAGCCTCTCTCCAATAGGAGAGAATGAGCTGATCCACTAAGAGAAGAGGAGATGAGAAAATGACAAAATTCTAGTAATACAGGCCCATTCTCATCCCTGTCCCAGGCTTCACTCCTATCCTTACTGGGTCCATGTACACTGACCTCCATGAGAAGAGTAGCAGCTCTCAAAATGTGGTCAAAGGATTCCAGGGTATCCCTGGGACCCTGTCAGAGGTGTATGTAAATTCAAAACTATTGTTGTAACAAGACTAAAAGTTACTTGAGGTTGGGCGTGGTGGCTCATGCCTGTAATCCTAGCACTTTAGGAGGCCAAGGTGGGTGGATCACCTGAGGTCAGGAGTTTGATACCAGCCTGATCAACATGGTGAAACCTTGTCTCTATTAAAAACACAAAAAATTAGCCGGGCAAGGTGGTGGGCACCTGTATTCCCAGCTGTGAGCCGAGATGGCACCGCTGCACTCCAGCCTGGGCAGCAGAGTGAAACTCCAAAAAAAAAAAAAAAAAAAAGTTATTTGTCTATTTCACTCCTGTGTTCTCACAAGTGTACACTGGCGTTTTCCAGAGGCTGCATGACCTGGAATGGCATCATCACTCTGACGGCAAATGGACTGTGCACCCTGCGTGTTCTTATCTTTTTAAATTTTCTAAGTTTTAAATCAAATTGGAAAATAACACTTGATATGAACCACACAAAAAAGTTCTTCAGGGTCCTCAAAAATTTTAAGACTGTAAATGGCCCCTAAGACCAAAAAGTTTGAAAGACATCATAATTTATTGGTCTAAGTAAGGTTTGTCCCTGTAACACAATTGGTTTTGCTATCCCTTGAAAAGTAGCCTTCCAGGTCTTTTGGGGTGCTAATGCTATTTTTAATCTAACATGCTCTCTTCACCTGGACTATGGTTTAATAGACATATAACAGACAGAATAACTTTTTCTTTGCAATAAACTCCTTAACTCTGCCAATTTGCTACTCAGAGAATCATTTTCCAGCCCTTGGTTTGCTGTTCTCTTTAAATCTTTAGCTAATATCTTCCCTGTGTTTTACAATAAGACATCCAGATCATTTCAAAGTGTTAGATAACAGATAAGACGTAGAATATCAGAAGTATGCTTTAAACCTATGATCTAATCTAGGCTCAACTATTGATATGGAATAATTGTTACCAAGTTTTCTAAGAATGTTTTGTTTTAATAGATCATTTCCGGCTTTATACCAATATTTAATCAAGAGAATGTGTTCAAGTACAAGAATGTGTTTCAAAAAATATTTTAAACTTAATACTTATTTGTCACTTCATTAAATATAATTGTATTTCAAATGTTTAATAATTTCAACCAAATAATTTAAACATTAACTTTCACATAGTACGCTTAAGTAATCTATAACTAGTAATATAGCTTTAGAACCAGCTATATAACCTTGGGTAAGACACTGCCCTTGCCCTCTTTAAAAAAAGAGCATTGAGCCAGGTGCAATGGCATAGCCTATAGTCCTAGCTACTTGGGAGGCCAAGATGGGAGGACCACTTGAGCCCAGGGGTTCAAGTCCAGCCTGGGCAACATAGCAAGACACCATCTCTAAAAAATAAAAATAAAATACATTTTTAAAAAAATTTTAAAGAGGGTTTTGGACTAAATGATCAATTCCAGCTCTAGCCTTCTCTGACTTTACAAATCAGGTGTGTCCTCACCATTTAGATAGATCAGCCTAGAGTCCCTCCCCAAGGCAAAGTGTACACAACATATTCAACTTACATGGTGGTATACAGTTTGACTCTCACAGATAATGTAAAAGGGTGGCAATTCACATATTGGTAACTGATAGTAAAGTGAATCTTTCTGTGTTGTCCTAATTGTAATTATTATTGGTTTTACATCATTAAGGGTTTTTTAATGGCTTTAAACATTAAAACCAACTTTTTTTTTTTTTTAAGACAGAGCCTTGCTCTGTTGCCCAGGCTGGAGTGCAGTGGCACGATCTCGGATCACTACAACCTCCACCTCCTGGGTTCAAGCGATTCTCCTGCCTCAGCTTCCCAATTAGTTGGGATTACAGGTATGCACCACCACGCCTGGCTAATTTTTGTATTTTTAGTAGAAATGGGGTTTCACCATTTTGGCCAAGCTGGTCTCAAATTCCTGTCCTCAAGTGATCCACCCACCTTGGCCTCCCAAAGTGCTGGGATTACAGGCATGAGCCACCGTGCCCGGCCAAAGCCACCATATTTTAAACTCATTTTGTGTTAGGGGGACTTGGATTACAAAAATGCAATGAACATATGAGCCAAATACTGATATAAGAAAAAGGACTTCATGAAGCAATACTCTTTCTAGGAGTGTTTTATTTGAACACTGGATAAAATTAAAAGAATTGCATTTTTTAAAAGTAGTAGGGAGGAGACTAAGCTTTATAAAGGTAATTCTGAAGGCATTCTGGAGGATGCGTTCAGAGATAGGATATAGAGAAGATGAAGGTGAAGATTCAGGAAACTACTCAGGAACTGATCGATAATGAGGAGTGGTTGACCCTGGAGAAGACAGTGAAGGAATGAGGGACACGTAACCCAGATTTGTTCAACTGAATGAATGATGATGTTAGCAGCAACAAGGACTACAGAGATAAGGCAGATGAGGAGTGACTAGAGTAGGTAACAAGGAAAACTTACAAAGTTCATATTAGATATAATAAGTATAAAATGCCAGTGGAACATTCAAGTATAACTTAAAATAATCACTATTAAGGGATAGAGAACACAGAATGTTCTCATGTAACAAGCAAAAAAAGATTATTACAACTACCTAGATTTTTGATAAACTGACTTACACAGCAAGAAATAGCTCTTGTTTCCAGTTTCGTGATTTAGCATAATTTCCTACCCATATAAACAGGGCCAATTAAAAAAACCTACTTAAAAATCTCTGTGAAGATATACATAGTATCAACTTATAACTAACCATATTCTTTAGCAAAACAGTAAAAAAATAAAATTCATGTAGTAATCAAATAATTTACATCAATATTTCAAGTTTTTCAAATTGAAATTTTTATCTGATTAAGAAAGTATTAGAAAAACATTAATACAGCCGGGCATGGTGGTTCATGCCTGTAATCACAGCACTTTGGGAGGCCGAGGCGGGTGGATCACTTGAGGTCAGCAGCTCGAGATCAGCCTGGCCAACATAGCGAAACCCTGTCTCTACTAAAAAGAAAATACAAAAATTAGCCGGGCGTGGTGGCACGCGCCTGTAATCCCAGCTACTCACGAAGCTGAGGCAGGAGAATTACTTGAACTTGGGAGACAGAGGTTGCAAAGAGCCGAGATCATGCCAATGTACTCCAGCCTTGGGGACAGAGTGAGACTCTGTCTCAAAAAAGAAAAAAAAAAAAGAAAGAAAGAAAACCATTAATACTGGTGAAGGAGGGAAAAGCTTATTTTAGTTACATATAAACAACCACTTACCAAGGGATTAAATGTCTCACCTTAAGAGATATACCTAAGCAGAGCAATTGTCTTTGTTAGTATGCATTTGCTAATTTGCAGGATAGGTCTGTGATATGTGATGTATGTTCACTTTAAACCCTTACATAAATAATTAGGGGATAAAATCACATGGTTCATAGACCTGATTGTTTACATATGCAAAACAACTGACATTTTCTTAAAGAGCTCATGAGGTTGGTCTTCTGAGAAAATCAAAAACACTTTGAGGGAAAGCATCCCAATGAACATCTGTAGGTAAATTGAACTAGCATATTTGTCCCTTACAAGTATACGTGATGTTATCATCTCTTCTCTTTCTGAATATATTATCTAAAGCTGACATTGTAAAGCATTTACTGGTTTTTTTTTTTTTTTTTTTTTTTTTTTTTTTTAAGAGCTTAGTGTCATGAAGAGCTTGGACAGTGGGACTCCTTACTTGTAATACAAAGAGCAGATGGGAAGATGTAACCAACTAACAGACTTGTTTTTGTTTTATTCTTCACATCTGTACCAAAGCATTTCATTTCCAATACGTTGATAATTTAAGGACATACAATCTCCCCCATGTGTGCTCTTCAACTCTGAATGTCTGGTGCTCAGTTAAATTTCATCTGTTTGCAATTTTTTCCCTTATAAGGTGTTATTTTTAGCTTCCCAGCCTATTAAAAGAGCACAAAACCTGGCTACAAATCTATTTCTAAATGTTAACTCTCATTAAATTAATTATCACTGTAGAATCCACAAATAAAAGACCCCTACAGATGTGGTGAAAATAAATTACTAATATGATGTCCTGTCTAAAGTTTAAGATCAGATGTGACTAGAATGATCAGAGTGTTGAGGGAAAGGTGAAGATACTTATATATCTATTTTCTTTCTTTATACATCTTTCTTTATATATATATTTCTTTATTTATATATATACCTTTATATTTCATTATATATATTTCTTTATATATGTTTTCCTTTAATCAAATCAAGAGTATATAACATACTTGTCTTTTTGAATATCTAAAAGAATGCTAAGTAAAAGAGGTGCTGTGGCTTACTTTGCCCCCTTCTGCCAAGAAAAAACAGAAAATATATTTCCATCTTTTATAAACATAATGGAATACAAATAGTTCCTGTTGCTAAACACAAAATTGGTAAACAAGGCAAAAATAGAGCTTATTAATTCTATCATTAATTGCTACACTGTCAACGCTGAGGGAATAAAGATAATATAATTGAACCCTTTCTCCTTTATCATTTTTTCCTTTTGCCTCATTTCACAACTAATACAAGTTCATTGTTAAAAATTTGGAAAACAGAGTTAATGCAAGAGAAGAAAATTTAAAAATCACCATAATTTCTCACATAGAGAGACGTACTGTTAATATATTTTATCACTTGGTCTAATCATTTTTCCCATGTGCAATACATTCTTAAAGAAAATTGGAGTCACACTATTGGCTGTACATATATTTTACATTCTGCTTTATCATTTACTATATCATGAACATCTCCCATATAATTATATCGATTATTTTAATTATCATACAATTATTTTAAAAATCCTTTATTATTGGGCATTTATGCTCTTTCTAATTTTTCACAACTAGAAATAATTCTGAAGTGAACACTACAGATATATCTTTTATACATTTGCTTCATTAGGACAATTTTCTAGAAATGGAATTGTTAGGCGTGAATATAAATATTTTCACTGCTTGTGTTTCATTCTGCTAAATTGCCCTCCAGAAAGGTTGTACTATTCTACAAATCAACCATCATGAAATGAGAGTGCATGCTTCTCTGCACCCTCACATATCAGATCATTATTTTAAATCCTTTTTATCTATTAAACTGCACTATTCTTTAAATACTCATTTCTCCTATTGCTAATTAGGCTGAATATATGCACAGCCATGCACATTCATACAAGCCCATTCATACATACCATATACACCATGCACATTATATATGTAATTTATACTTTATGAATACTATGTTCAATATCTTTGTTTATATTTCTATTAGGATATACATTTTCATGTTACCATATAAGAATATTCATAAAGGTATTAATCCATTATCCAAATTGTCTAAAATTGTTTAAAATCGGCATTTGCCCTTTAACGATATATACCATGTTCTTGATTTATAAAAGTTCTTCATTTGTGTACAGTCAAAAATATATTTTTTAGCTTCTACTTTTGTTTTTATTTTCACAAAGCTGCTCTTATTTCAGGTAAATATTACCTATATTCAGGCCTAGTTTGTGTATGGTTTTATATTTATAACTCATTGTTTTGAAGCTTATTCTGGTAAATGGTGTCATACAGGGAATCAAATGATCTTTTCCCCCCAAATACTTTGTCTACTGTTCTAGTAACACTTACTGATTTGAAATGTCTCTAATTTTTTAAATTCACCTATCTCTCCGATTAAAAATTTTACAACATATGCTTAAAGGCATCCAAACCTTTGAATTAACACAATCACTTTCATTCAAACAATTCCAGGGCACAATGTATTCAAGTTTTCTTTTTAATTTCATGCACAATCCAACAGCAAGTCAGTGGGTACTAGGATGGGAGGGAAGAAAGGAATATAGTATTCAGGGAACTAAATCCACTATTACTTTGTTTTAATATATCACGCCATAATTATTATTTTCATATTATTGAGAGAAATTAATAATACAGAGAAGTAGAGTTTAATGTACAATTGATTGTTTCTTGTGGCCAGAAGGTCTATAAGATTCTCATCTTTCATAGGACTTAACTGCACTTTATATTCTATATGTAATCTAAGAAAAAATAGTTCAGAAACTTTCAAAAAGTCAAGACAAAAAAAAATCCACAACCTAGCAGGTATGTCTTTAATGTTTTAGAAGCAGCCACAACAATGTATTCAACATGAAAATCTAAAGCAGACATATGGAATTTTGCCTGTTGTGAGCTTTGTATGTGGGAGCCTTGTGCTACTATGTCTTGTATATAAAAATGGATTATAGAGCTGTAGAAAAAGAGTTCAATGCATCTTTAAAGTGTTTCCAAAGTGAAAATAACTTTTAAAAGAGCTAAAAGTCAGATCCAGTACCAGTATAACTGACAGAAAACTATCAGTTACATTCACTCTCTTACTTTCAAAGGCCATAAAAGTTATATAATAGAACCAAATAAATACTGCAGTCTTAAAATTATGGGAAGGTAACTGATATGAGATTTAAGACTGAAAAGCTGCATTTCAGCCATAAAGTAACTTAAAAGAACAAAAAAATTCACTATCAAAATTATAAATATTAGTATATTCTTTAGAGATTTCACTTTATTTCCAACTCTTTAAATAACTTCAAAAATGTTAAATGGTTGATTCAATCAATCACCAGTGAGACGTGGGTGTGATCATCACTGACTGCATATCCATCTAGCAAATTAGAAAGCTCTGGACTCCTGCTTCCCAACCCTTGGCTGAAGCTCTGTCACAGCTCCTTCTGTAGCTGGGACTAAGTATCACTATAAAGGGGTTAGTCTATCACTATCACAGCTTTCCACTTTAATTCTTTCTATAGCACTTTCCCTCCACAGCACTCACTGTGGAAGTGAGAGACTGAAATCCAAAGTAAAGCAAAAAGTCAATGGGTTCTGCTGCTTCATCAGGAGAAAAAAAGAGTGAAGGAGAATACAAAACAAATAATGAAATGAAATGAAATGAAAGACTGGAACATTAGATTGCCTGTGTTTAAGTGAAGCCTAAACTATTGTGATTGACTTTTGGCTTAGGAGCGGCTGGGAAGCACTCAGGCTTGGTTACTCAGAAAGCATTTTATTTTAAAGACAAATAGTAGTTTTAGCTCAGTTAACATATGTAAACAGCTGTACTTGATCTGGCTCCCCCTGACTCTGTGATCGATTCTCCTATCACTTGGTCCTCATACTACTTCCTACCCAAACTGGCTTTCTTATTGTTTTTCCACCAAACCAAGTTCTTTCAATATTAAGGCTTTTAGTTTAACTGTTCCCTCAGCCTAGAAAGGTTTTCCTCCTGATCTTCATGTGGCTGGTTTCTTCATTTCATTCAGGTTTCAGGTTACAAATCACTATATCACGAAAGCCTTTTGTAAGTATCACTATAAAGGGGTTAGTCTATCACTAACACATCTTTCCATTTTAATTCTTTCTATAGCACTTTCTCTCCACAGCACTCACTGTCTTGTTTCCTTAGTCAATTACTTGCTCTCATGGTTTCTACTCTTTACTGCAAGCTCTAAGGCAGGGAGTTTTGTTGTTTTGTTCGCTGATCTATCTTCAGCATTCAGAACACTGTCATATACTAAGTGTTCAATAAGTTTAGCAAATATATATTTAACTGCTTTGCATTTTTGTTTTGAAAACCAATCAACTATAAATGTTCCTGATTACTTCTAAGAACACAGTAGGTCTCAGAGACTATGTCTTATTTTGACCATAAATCTGCTCTCAAAATATTTTAGGATTAACAAACTGTATTTCTTTTTTTCTTTTTTCTTTTTGAGACAGAGTCTCACTCTGTCACCCAGGCTGGAGTGCAGTGGCACAATCTCAGCTCACTAGAACCTCTGCCTTCCAAGCTAAAGCAATCCCCCCAACTCAGCCCTCCCAAGTAGCTGGGATTACAGGCATGCATCACTATGCCCGAATAATTTCTGTATTTTTAGTAGAGACGGGATTTCGCCACGTTGGCCAGGCTGGTCTCGAACTCCTGGCCTCAGGAGATCCACCCGCCTCGGCCTTCCAAACTGCTGAGATTACAGGTGTGAGCCCCTGTGCTCAGCCTAGGATCAACAAACTCTATTTCTTATCAGCTTTTTCTGACTCATATTCGTGAATTTTGAATACAATGAAAGTTGGACAAGAGTTCTTCCTCCTGCCTCCCAGTTGGATTTGGCCCATTTATCTCTCTTACTGCCACAGCAAATAAGGCCATGGAAACGAAACAACTTTTGGTGCACATGGAGAGGAGGGGCCAATAAGAAACAATCTTTTCTTTTAATGATCTCAAAAATTAAGAGTTTAATGAATTGGAATTTGAGTTTAATCTCAGTAAAATGTCAGTTCCTTGAGAGAGGGAATATTTTTGTCTTCTTGTCTTGTTGCTACATCTCTAGCACCCAGAAGAGTACTCAGTGCATAGCAGGCATTCAACAAATATTTATTGAATAAATGAATAAAGAGTAAATGAATGAATATACAATAAGTTCCAAATACTGAATTAGAAACAAAGCTGCTTAGTCTAGTCTACTTCAAAGCCTTATGGAGAATACAGACTACAAATAGATTTTCTATTCCTACTTCTCAGGAATTCTATATCATGTACTATTGATTATAAGATACCTGAGAAGGAAACAGCTTACAGACAATACAGAAAACTTAACCATTGATACTAGAAAGGCTTGTAATGGAAAAATGGCTCAAATGCCCTGCAAAAATGGACAACTAAGAATGTTGACCACTTGTGATGAATTGTGAAAAAATACTATAATCACTAATGTTCAGTTATACCTGATTTGCTCTTACGGAATTTGAAGTATTTTGCAAAACTATGAGAACAAATATCCATAGAAAACAGGAATAGAAAAAATATAAATCAGAATAGAATGAGATTAAAAAGAATGTTAGGACAAAGAATTAACTGTTTTCTGGTGCCCAAATCAAAGGAAATAAAAATATAACCAGTTACTTTTCAAAGAAGCAAAGGTTTTTGTAGCTTTTAGAACCAAATAAAAGGGCTCATAGGAGTTTTCATACAAAAAACACAATAACAGTACACACTGTCCTCTACAACAAGGGTCCCCAACCCTTGGGCAACAGACCACTACCCGTGGCCTGTTAGGAACCATACCTCACAGCAGGAGGTGAGCAGTGCGCCAATGAGCATTACTCCCTGAGCTCCACCTCCTGTCAGACCAGCATTAGATTCTCATAGGAGCATGAACCCTATTGTAAACTGCACATGCGAAGTATCTAGGTTGTGTACTCCTTATGAGAATCTAACTAATGCCTGATGATCTGAAGTGGAACAGTTACATCCTGTAACCATCCCTACATCCCCGCACCCCACCCATCCCGTGGTAAAATTGTCTTCCACAAAATCGGCCACTGGTGCCAAAAAGTCTGGGGACCATTGCTATGCAATATTCTTATATTGAAAGTAGCAACAGATTTTTTTTAAGGCTAGTTTTGTAACATTATGCAGTTAATGTAAAATCATAAAAAGAAACACCAAATCAGTAAATTTTTGGGGGGTAGGGATGTCAGGTGACAAAACGGATCCCAATAGGTATCGTTCTTATGGATATGTCCCATAACAATAGTCACTAGCCACCTGCAGCTACTGAGCACTTCAAATGTGGCTAATGTGACTGATGATCTGAACAATTTCATTCAATTTTAATTAAATTTAAATAGCCATATGTGACCTGATGATACTTTATACTTACATATACCATTCAACACAAACCTAACTGTAGGCAGTAGAAAAGTAGTACTTTGCCTCAGAGGACAAGTGGATACTATTCCCCTGACCCCAAAAGAGGTTCTTGGGTAATGGTTTTGCCATTAATGGCAAAAACCACAATTACTTTTCTATCAACCTATAGATTTGAGAAATGCTGGGTTTAAAGAAAGCTAAATCAAAGACTTCTTAGAAGTTTCAATAGCTAACACACTTCACACTTCACTAATTTCCAAGAGGGGAATACAGTATGCAGTTTTCCTTTGTTACAAAAATGCTAAATGTCTGTGTGCCCCCAAATCCTTATGATGAAATCCTAACCCTCAATGTGATTGGGGGCAGACCTTTGAGAGGTAATAAGGTCACAAGGGGGGAGACCTCATGAATAGAATTAGTGCCCCTATTAGGGACCCCAGAGAGTTCTCTCACCCTCCTTCTGCCATGTGAAGATATAAGAGAAGTCAGCAGTCTGCAACCCAGAAGAGGACCCTCACCAGAACCCAACCACGTTGGCACTCTGATCTCAGACATCTGGCCTCCAGAATCATGAGAAATAAATTTCTTTTGTTAATATGCCACCCAGTCTATGGTGGCTGACATATTAACATAACTTTGTTATAGCAGCCCGAAAAAAGATAGCCCCCAATATATAAAAAGTTAATATGATGATGTTTGCATTTAAATATGGCATATTTATCTGATGATTTGGAACTCACAATAATTAAGCCATCTTTTTCCTTCTTTCTTTGATTCTAGAAGTGTGTCTATTTTTTAATTTTTAATTTTTGTGGGTACACAGTAGGTTATATATTTATGAGGTACATGAGCTACAGTGATACAGGCATGCAGTGCATAATAATCACATCATGGTAAATGGGTTATCCATCCCCTCAAGCATTTATCTTTTGTGTTACAAATAATCCAATTATATACATTTAGTTAGTTTCTTTCTTTTAAAATGTACAATTAAATTATTTTTGACTATAGCCACCTGGTTATGCTAGCCACCCGTTTTTTTTGTACACATTAACCATCTCCACTTCCCCATCACTACGCTACCCAGCCTCTGATAATCATCATTCTATTCTCTATCTCCTTGAGTCCAAATGCTTTGATTTTTTAGCTCCCGCAAATAACTTAGAACATGGGAAGTTTGTCTATCTGTGCCTGGCTTATTTCACTTAACATAATGTCCTCCAGTTCTAGCCATGTTGTTGCAAATGACAGGATTTCATTCTTTTCATGGCTGAATAGTACTCCATTGTGTATATGTACCACATTTTCTTTATCCATTCATCTGTTGATGGACACTTAGGTTCCTTCCAAATCTTTACTATTGTAAACAGTGCTGCAACAAACATAGGAGTGCAGATATCCCTTCAATATACTGATTTCCCTTCTTTGGGGTATATACCCAGCAGTGGGACTGCTGGATCATATGGTAGCGCAACTTTCAGTTTTTGAAGGAACGTCCAAACTGTTTTCCATAGTGGTTGCACTGATTTACATTCCCACCAACATTTTCTCTACATCATCACCAGCATTTGTTATTGCTTGTCTTTTTTTTTTTATTTTTTTATTTTTTGAGACAGAGTCTTGCTCTGTTGCCCAGGCTGGAGTGCAGTGGCGCAATCTCGACTCACTGCAAGCTCCACCTCCCGGGTTCATGCCATTCTCCTGCCTCAGCCTCCCGAGGAGCTGGGACTACAGGCTCCCACCACCAAGCACGGCTAATTTTTTGTATTTTTACTAGAGATGGGGTTTCACCACGTTAGCCAGGATGGTCTCGATCTCCCGACCTAGGATCCACCCGCCTCAGCCTCCCAAAGTGCTGGGATTACAGGCGTGAGCCACCGCGCCCGACCTTGTAGAGGGAAATTTATAGCACTAAATGCCCACAAAAGAAAGCAAGAAAGATCTAAAACTGACACTCTAACATCACAATTAAAAGAACTAGAAAAGCAAGAGTAAACAAACTCAAAAGCTAGCAGAAGGCAAGAAATTACTAAGATCAGAGCAGAACTGAAGGAGATAGAGACACAAAAAAACTCTTCAAAAAAATCAATGAATCCAGGAGCTGGTTTTTTGAAAAGATCAACAAAACTGATAGACTGCTAGCTAGACTAATAAAGAAGAAAAGAGAGAAGAATCAAATAGATGCAATAAAAAATGATAAAGGGGATATCACCACCGACCCCACAGAAATACAAACTACCATCAGAGAATACTATAAACACCTCTACGCGAATAAACTAGAAAATCTAGAAGAAATGGATAAATTCCTGGACACATACACCCTCCCAAAACTAAACCAGGAAGACATTGAATCTCTGAATAGACCGATAACAGGCTCTGAAATTGAGGCAATAATTAGTAGCCTATCAACAAAAAAAAAAGTCCAGGACCAGACGGATTCACAGCTGAATTCTACCAGAGGTACAAAGAGGAGATGGTACCATTCCTTCTGAAACTATTCCAATCAATAGAAAAAGAGGGAATCCTCCCTAACTCACTTTATGAGGCCAGGAGCATCATGATACCAAAGCCTGGCAGAGATAAAACAAGAAAAGAGAATTTTACACCAATATCCCTGACGAACATCGATGCAAAAATCCTCATTAAAATATTGGCAAACTGAATCCAGCAGCACATCAAAAAGTTTATCTACCACAACCAAGTTGGCTTCATCCCTGGGATGCAAGGCTGGTTCAACGTACACAAACGAATAAACGTAATCCATCACATAAACAGAACCAACAACAAAAACCACATGATTATCTCAATAGATGCAGAAAAGGCCTTTGACAAAATTCAACAGCCCTTCATGCTAAAAACTCTCAATAAACTACGTATTGATGAAACGTATACCAAAATAGTAAGAGCTATTTATGACAAACCCACAGCCAATATCATACTGAATGGGCAAAAACCAGAATCATTCCCTTTGAAAACTGGCACAAGACAGGGATGCCCTCTCTCACCACTCCTATTCAACATAGTTTTGGAAGTTCTGGCCAGGGCAATCAGACAAGTGAAAGAAATCAAGGGTATTCAATTAGGAAAAGAGGAAGTGAAATTGTCCCTGTTTGCAGATGACATGATTGTATATTTAGAAAAACCCACTTTCTCAGTCCAAAATCTCCTTAAGCTCATAAGCAACTTCAGCAAAGTCTCAGGAAACAAAATCAATGTGCAAAAATTACAAGCATTTCTATACACCAATAACAGACAAACAGAAAGCCAAATCATGAGTGAACTCCCATTCACAATTGCTTCAAAGAGAATAAAATACCTAGGAATCCAACTTACAAGGGATGTGAAGGACCTCTTCAAGGAGAACTACAAACCACTGCTCAATGAAATAAAAGAGGACATAAACAAATGGAAGAATATTCCATGCTCATAGATAGGAAGAATCAATATTGTAAAAATGGCCATACTGCCCAAGGTAATTTATAGATTCAATGCCATCCCCATCAAGCTACCATTGACTTTCTTCACAGAATTGGAAAAAACTACTTTAAGGTTCATATGGAACCAAAAAAGAGCCTGCATTGCCAAGACAATCCTAAGCAAAAAGAACAAAGCTGGAGGCATCACACTACCTGACTTTAAACTATACAACAAGGCTACAGTAACCAAAATAGCATGGTACTGGTACCAAAACAGAGAGACAGACCAACGGAACAAAGCAGAGGCCTCAGAAATAACACCACACATCTGCAACCATCTGATCTTTGACAAACATGACAAAAACAAGAAATGGGGAAAGGATTCCCTATTTAACAAATGGTGCTCAGAAAACTGGCTAGCCATATGTAGAAAGCTGAAACTGGATCCCTTCCTTACACCTGATACAAAATTAATTCAAGATGGATTAAAGACTTAAATGTTAGACCTAAAACCATAAAAACCCTAGAAGAAAACCTACACAATACCATTCAGGACATAGGCATGGGCAAAGACTTCATGACTAAAACACCAAAAGCAATGGCAACAAAAGTCAAAATAGACAAATAGGATATAATTAAACTAAAGAGCTTCTGCATGGCAAAAGAAACTACAATCAGAGTGAACAGCAACCTACAGGATGGGAGAAAACTTTTGTAATCTACCCATCTGACAAAGGGCTAATATCCAGAATCTACAAATAATTTAAACAAATGTACAAGAAAAAAAAAAGAACCCCATCAAAAAGTGGGCAAAGGATATGAACAGACACTTCTCAAAAGAAGACATTCATGCAGCCAACAGACACATGAAAAATGCTCATCATCACTGGCCATCAGAGAAATGCAAATCAAAATCACACTGAGATACCATCTCACACCAGTTAGAATGGCAATCATTAAAAAGTCAGGAAACAACAGATGCTGGAGAGGATGTGGAGAAATAGGAACACTTTTACACTGTTGGTGAGACTGTAAACTAGTTCAACCATTGTGGAAGACAGCATAGTGATTCCTCAAGGATCTAGAACTAGAAATACCATTTGACCCAGTGATCCCATTACTGGGTATATAACCAAAGGATTATAAATGATGCTACTATAAAGACACATGCAAACGAACGTTTACTGTGGCACTATTCACAATAGCAAAGACTTGGAACCAACCCAAATGCCCATCAATGATAGACTGGATTAAGAAAATGTGGCATATATACATCATGGAACACTATGCAGCCATAAAAAAGGATGAGTTCATGTCCTTTGCAGGGACATGGATAAAGCTGGAAACCATCATTCTGAGCAAACTATCACAAGGACAGAAAACCAAACACCACATGTTCTCACTCATAGGTGGGAATTGAACAACGAGAACACTTGGACATAGGGTGGGGCACATCACACACAGAGGCCTGTCGTGGGGTGTGGGCAAGGAGAAATACCTAATGTAAATGATGAGTTAATGGGTGCAGCAAACCAACATGGCACATGTATACCTATGTAACAAACCTGCACGTTGTGCACATGTACCCTAGAATTTAAAGTATAATTAAAAAAAAAAGAAAGAAAGAAAGAAAAAGAGTTGTTGTTCAATGGGCATAAAGTTTCAGTCATGCAAGATGAAAATGTTCTGGAGATTTGTTATACAACATTACACCTGCAGTTAACAATATTGTACTATTCGCTTAAAAAATTCTTAAGAGGGTAGATCTCAGGTTACGTGTTGTTTTTTTTTTTTAAACTCATTTTTTTTTTTGAGACAGCCATACAAAATGAAGCTGGGATCTGCAAACATATTGATTTATTTGTACTTTGAAATAGGGAGATTACTTTTTTGGAATAAGAGGAATTCTCTTCCAGCTACTACTGGACTAGGAAGAAGTTCCAGAAAAGTTGCAATGGAATGAAGACGGAGAGGAAAAGTGGGTAGAGAGAGAGATATCTTGTTTATATTAAATACTTAATAGAGCACTATGCAAAGTTGTCATGGAATATCAAGGAAACAATATTTGTGGCTGGGAGTTTAAAAAGTTTAAAAATTTACTATTTTATTGTATGTGTCAATCAGTGAAATATGCATAAGCAATTAATAACATCTTTACCAAGCATGTCTTAAAACACCTTTAAAATACATAAATACATGGTACTATTCAAGGCAGTATAAAAAGCATTTCCGAGTGAAGAGAAAGGATACAAATACAATCTCTGGCATCGTGTCATTTAAAACAACCATCAATAGAAGAAAATGTAAAAGAAAATGGTAAAAATAGTAAGAGAACTTATAGGTACTATCCTTAAAAAGTCATAACATCCAACTCTAAACTAATTTTACAGTCCAATACCAATGATTGTTTTTAGGTTTCTGTTAAAGACTTTTTTTTCTCAACGTGGTATTTCAAATGTATTTCTTCCTAAGTTCCTGACAGAGTACTAGTTGAAAAACAACTACACTATTGCTTACTGTGCAGGCCTCTGGTTGAATAAATGGCTTAACAAAAATGTTTAGAATAGAAAAGCATTCATGTTGAAAATGTGAAATGTCTTCTTTAATGGACAATTAAGCATAACCATGTTTATGTGATGTGCATACATTTTTAACATAAATTTATAAGCAAGATTTAACCAGCTTTGCAGATATATTCAAAATATGAGGTGGGATAGAGACAGAATGCACAAAAATTTTACTTCTGCTTAGTAAAAAACCTTTTGTCACTATAACTTTAATACAACAATTAAATTTTAGAGTGATATATAATAGGTATTGGTGCATTTAATAGCATTTTGTAAATTTCATCATTATATTCTTTATTTATTCCACATTTATGCCTCATTTCAGCTCATAATTAATGGTAGGTGGGGTTTTGTCTATTTAGTGGGTATTTGTTAAATCAGCACTATTATGGAGCTGAGAGAGTGGGAAGGATGGCAACTGAATTAAAGTACCTAGGAACTAGAGTGGTAAGTAATACAAAGAGTCATGAAACCAAACAATACATATATTTTACACTGATTCTTTGAGATATAATTACTTTTAATTCATATAAAAGATCAACCCTAAACAGGGTTCAAATCTTTTTTTAAGGATCACAAAGAGCCTTTTTTTTTTTTTTTTTCCTCTTTCTACAATACCAAATCTCACTTGTGGTAGACAGTAGATGTGGGAGTTCCATCCTCCCAATAGCCTCATAGACCAGGTGTCCTCTGAGTGTCCTTCCTGCAGTGATCTACTCTTATCAGTAGGAAAGCCCATAATTGTAAAGGCTTTAGCTCCACACCAAGTTTAGTGAATTCGTGGCACACTTTTTCCTTTGCCTAGTGTCTCTGATCTCTGTTTAGGACTTTCTTCTTAGCTCAGACCCTCTTCTTGAGTCCTAGATTGTTTCCCAGTTTCCTAGTGTTAAAGTGAATTAATCAGGAGGCCCTAAGACTAAGGGGACTCCAGCATCTTGGGACCCTATGTAAGCAAACTGAAACCCAACTCAGTGTAAACAATCACATTTTAGGAAAACGAAAATTAAGTGTAATCAATTCGAAACTAATCTCTAACAAGGGACTTTTCACTTGAATGATACAAATAAGGCTACCGCTCCACGTTAGCCAATCAAACTATTTTCTTTGCCTTGCTTCTGTATTCACCTGACAAAAGTCTCCACCTCATGCTTCTTGGGTGGAGCTCCTGAGCCACTTGTCATCTGGGATTGTCGGATTCAACAGTTTACTTGCTAAAATAAACTCTTTAACATTTTCATGTACCTCAGTTTATCTTTGAATAATAGACTATTAGTGATTCCTCTTTAACACTGAAACGTATCAGACCTATGACAGTTAACTATGTTCCTTGCCTTACTTAAATTGTCCACTAGCCTAGTCAGATTATTAACCTGGATTCTCCTACAACACTAAGTCCAGAACATCTATGCCTATCCTTCCTTGTTGCAAGAATAAAAATGTATATACTTGGCTAAGCAAATAAAGAATAAGCAAATGTTAAAGTGACATGTCCAGTTTAACAGAAACCAGGAGCCGGAAATCAAAAGTACATTGGATCACAGACAGGACAAATGAAATATAATTTTTTTTTTCTTTTTTGAGATGGAGTTTCACTATTGTTGCCCAGGCTGGAGTGCAATGGCACGATCAGGTCACTGCAACCTCCACCTCCTGGGTTC
This sequence comes from Trachypithecus francoisi, assembly GCF_009764315.1. Classification (NCBI taxonomy): domain Eukaryota; kingdom Metazoa; phylum Chordata; class Mammalia; order Primates; family Cercopithecidae; genus Trachypithecus; species Trachypithecus francoisi. The sequence continues at coordinate 53,700,595 of NW_022681471.1, forward strand.
AAGTGATACAGGCATGCGCCACCACTCCCGGCAAATTTTGTGTTTTTAGTAGACATGGGGTTTCTCCATGTTGGTCAGGCTGGTCTCAAACTCCCGACCTCAGGTGATCCGCCCACCTCAGCCTCCCAAAGTGCCGGGATTACAGGCGTGAGCCACCGCGCCTGACTATGAAATATAATTTCTAATCTTTACATTTTCAAATTACAAGCCCTCAATGTTCTAAGTTAAGCATCAGTGGTGAAATGCTATACTAGAAAACTGAGGATTTATCTGTAAAATTACATATAAGTAAAAGGAAAATTCCCAAAACAGATTATAGGATTCTGAATACTGAGGCAGAAATCTGTGACACGACTATTAGGTTTCTGTACAGAATAATCACCAAACATCCTGTAAAACTACACCTGTATTTATACCAGTGATAGCAGCAACATAACAAACTAAGAGCTCGCTATTCAAATTTCTCTTGCCAAGCTTTCTGGTTTTCCCAATTACAGTGATGGTGAATAATGGGGAAAGTCACCAACAAGGGCAGCTTCTACATAATTGGAAAAGGTAATTTCCTATACTATGTGATTTGTGGGCTACCCTAAGGTCTTATCTGCCTTCCCCTCTACCTAACGAGAAATAATCAGCATTATTCCACTCAATAGATAATAACATCAGAAGAAATGTTTCCAAAGAGTCACTGTTACACAGCTATACATTACCTAGGATTTTCCAGTGAACATTCTCACGTTCTCTCTTATTTGATTTTTAGATTAGAAAATCTGCACTTAAAAAGAATCAGGCTCGGGGGCTAAAGTGGTGGGATATTTTCAATGTAAATCAATTTCATAAGGTATAGAAACATTACAGTGAAATACTCCACCCCATGGTAGCATGGTAGGTATCCCAGTGATAGCTCTGACAGTCAAACAAAAAGTTAGACGTAGCACTTCACCAGAGTGGACTAAGTTTTCCTTAGCATGGTCCCCCTATATTACCAAAGGAATAAAATGTTAATGTATCAAGTTTTTATTTGGTTTTGACCAACTAAATAATGTAGGCATCGAATCCTTTCAGGAGTAAAGTGAGAAACAAGTGAGAAAAAAAAAAAAAAAAAAACAACCTACTAAATATAACCATACCAGATATCTTCTTGGGTCACTACCTTGCCTTATTCCCATCTTTGCTCAAATATCACATTCTCTACAAGGCCCACCCTGATCATCCTACTTAAAATTGCAATACCCGCCCCATGGTACTCCTTACTCTGCTCTATTTCTTTTCAGCATAGCACTTACACCTATGATTATATATGTATGTGTGTATATATATGTGTGTGTATATAAATATATGTGTGCATACATATGGATGTATGTATGAATACATACATTTTTTATCTGTCCTACTAGAACATACTGATAATCTGCTAGAATAATGCCTGGAACATCTAGGCATTCTCATTATTTTGCCTACATTAAACTCTAGTAAGTTGCCAGGTTATCATCAGGGAACTCACCTCAGTGTTACCCTACATTTTGTTATTATGTCAGAGAATATTAAAGAATTTCAGTGGCTCTCCTCATTCCTATGAGATTAAGGGCTTCCACATTTAAAAATGACACTCTGATAAATTATATGCTTTTCTCAAAAGTTTGAAAATAACTCCATTTAGATTCAGAGGACATTAGTGCCTCACTGGAAAGACATGCTTTTTGTTACTACCCAGAGCAATTACTTTTTCAAGATGATAGTTATCATTTATTTATGCTGAATAAATTATTTTTAAATTTTAGCATATATTATTACTTTATTTTTGGAACACTAAAAGAACTGAACTATTATCATTGTTCAATTAGAATGATCTTGCTCTACTTTTGCACTATTTTCCAAAATTAACTTGCCTAACTATCCCAAATTATCACTGTGAAATGATTGGTGTTTGGTGAATGAACATTAAAATTAATAATATTTCATATTACTTGGAATACAGCACATTTCTTTCCTAATAAGCATTATATAAAATGTGTCATTCCTTCCCTTATCTTTCATTTAACCAACCAGAGAAATTAATAAAACACTTCTTTCTACTATCTCTACTTGCTAAATGGAGAATGGGGAATGTTGGGACTTTAGGGTGGTAGAGAGTATGGCAGAGGCAGAGAGAGAAAATGAATATCAACATTATGAGTTTCACTTTGGATATTTAAATTTGAGAAAATGAGATAAAAGGTGATCCCTTCTAGGTATCTGAATATATAAGGCCATTAGGCAAGTGAGAAGTCTGGATTGAAGATGCAAATTTAGGAGCATACAAATAAGGCTGATCATATGAACTCGAGATGCCAGGCAAATTTTAATAGGAGAAGAACAAACAGCCTTGAACAAAAACTCAGGAAATAGACAAAATTACTGGAGCCAGGGAGATGAGATACTAGGATACAGACGACAGAGAAGCAAGGTACAGATAAGTAGAAAGCACAGGACATTTTTTTTTTTCTTGAGACGTAGTCTCGCTCTGTCACCTAGGCTGGAGTGCAGTGGTGCAACCTTGGCTCACTGCAACCTCCGCCTCCAGGGTTCAAGCGATTCTCCTGCCTCAGTCTCCTGAGTAGCTGGGATTACAGGCGCGTGCCAACACACCCAGCTAAATTTGTATTTTTAGTAGAGACGGGGTTTCACCATGTTGGTCATGCTAGTCTTGAACTCCTGACCTTGTGATCTGCCCACCTCGGCCTCCCAAAGTGCTGGGATTACAGGCGTGAGCCACTGCAACCGGCCAGTACAGGAATTTTATGAAAGAATGGGTAGTAGGTGTTATCAAATGCCAAAACAAGTTTGAAGATGACATTTGAAAACAGGACTTTGGATTTGAATTCTAAGAAAAAGGTCACATAATTTTGGAAAGTACTATTAATAGAGTATGTGTGCAGAAATTATGTTATCTAGGGCTTAAGTATTCTTCCTTTGTTCTGCAAAGCTACACTAATGTTACTACTAGGCAACTGTTGAGAATGAAAATCAGTTCAGTATATAAATTACATAATATATGCTGTGGAGATTCTTTATCATTTTAAGATTAAAGGCTAGTTAAGATTTAACATATTGGTTAAATTAGGGGCTAACATATCAGATTTTCTGTATGAATTTTTGTGAGCAGGCAACATAAATTGATATATAGGATCTCTCCTTTAATTTTAAAAATACAAATATCGTGTATTATGTATAATCTAAGTTAGTAAAGAAAACATCTTTTAATAAGATTGACAATAACAAGTGATGATGAGTAGAACTACTGGTAGGGGTGTAAATTAATTACCACTATGATGGTTAATATTGAGTGTCAGCTTGATAGGATTGAAGGATGCAAAGCACCGTTCCTGGGTGTGTCTGTGAGGGTTGTGCCAAAGGAGATTAACATTTGAGTCAGTGGACTGGGAGAGGCAGACCTACCCTCAATCTGGGTGAGCACCATCTAATCAGCTGCCAGTGTGGCTAGGATAAACGCAGGCAGAGCAATGTGGAATGAGTAGACTGGCTGAGTTGTCCAGCCTTCATCTGTCTCCTGCACTGGATGCTCCCTGCCCTGGAATGTAAGACTCCAAGTTCTTCAGCTTTTGGACTCTTGGACTAACACCAGTGATTTGCCAGTGGCTCTCAGGCCTTCAGCCATAGACTGAAGGCTGCACTGTCAGCTTCCCGACTTTAAAGGTTTTGGGACTCCGACTGGTTCTTGCTCCTCAGCTTGCAGATGGCCTATTGTGGGACTTCACCTTGTGATCATGTGAGTCAATACTCCTTAATAAACTCCCCTTCATGTATATACCTATCCTATTAGTTCTGTCCCTCTGGAGAACCCTGACTAATACAACCACCTTGGAAAACCATTTGGCATTACTACTTAAGTTTAACCTATATATACCCTATGATGAGGCAATTCCATATACCAAACAGAAATGCATGCATATGTAAACAAAACCACATTACAAAGGCATTCATACCAAAAACACAAATGTCTGCTAATATTTGAATGGCTCAGCTAATTGTGGTATATTCGTACAATGAAATACTACAGTATACTAAGGTATTCCATTTATTTATTGTATGTATGGCAAACTATAGTCCATAGGCCAAATCTAGCCTGAAGCCTATTTTTGCAAATAAAGTTTTAATGGAGCACAATCATGTTCATTTGCATACCATCTATGGCTGCTTTTGTTTTAGGAAAGCTGTGTCAGGGACCATATGACCCACAAAGCCTAAAATATTTACATCTGACCCTTTACAGAATAAGGTGCCCAACCCCAGCTACAGAAGAACAAAATGTAAAACTATAGTTATACTCAGGCCTGTGAATGATTCTCACAAACATGGGGTTGAGTGAAAGAAGTCAGATATGCAGAAGTAGATACTCTGTGATTTAATTTATATAGAGCTACAAAAACAGGCAGTAATAAACTGTACTATTCCAAGTCAAATTACTGGAAGTCTTTACGGAAGACAAGGACAGTAGGAATTGGGAAGAGACAGTACTGTTCTATGTCTTGAACTGGGTATTGGTTAGATGTGTGCATTCACTTTGAGGTAACTCACTGAGCTGTAATATTATGGTTTGTGTACTTTTCTGCATGTGTATCCCTTCAATAAATGTATTTTAAAAATATTTAGAAGGATTATATACCAAATTATTAATAGTAGTACCTCTACCGTGTAGGGTGGGAAGATTTTATTTCTAATGCATATACTTCAGTATTTTTTAGCTTTTTAAACAAGATTATTATTTTAGAAATATAAAAACAAAGATTTAAAATGGTATATATTATCAAGTATAGAAATCATCATGAGATGGCTCTGTGTTTTTATCAACATGACACAAATTCTGGGCACTGAAGTGATAACAGGAGGTCAGAAACTAAATGCTTATATCACTCAACATCTCTAAGTTTTGTGAGACAGTAATACAAAATCCATTTTATACCTGTTAGTCTTTATGTTTTATCTAAAAGTTTCATAATCTTATGAAACCCCCTCTCACATTTTAAAAATACAATCTTAATTATCTTTGTCAGGTTAGAGCTGTTAATACATCCCCTATCTTTAGTAATACTGTGTATTAACATGATGGTCTTAACCGTCCCCTTAAGCTAATTCCCCTCCTTCTCGAAGAGATAAAAGACTTCAGGAATTGAAAGTGACATTTAAAAAATGGTGCTGGCATCTACCAATTGTTGCTTAAAGTAAAGATTTAAGAAAGAAATATTTCTGCATGATTTAATGATTGCTTGCTGTAGCAAAGTTCTTTTGTCTGGTCTCTAATACAACTCCCTAGAGTGTCTTGTTCAATATACAACAAAACAACGATGTAGAGGTTTTGACAAAGAGCCCATCTCCCTATTGAGGTAGCATTACAGGATAATAGCTGCCTAAGCTATATAATTCAATGAGATATATTTTAGTATTAAAATATCTGTTAATCAGCTTTTAAAGCTGTGATGTTCAAAACTCAGAACAATATGTAAAACATTCCTTTACCAAAGGGAATGACTAATCTTCTGTACAGCTTTGATAAGTTACAAGAAATAGGTTTATCTCAGAAGACTGGTTATGATTAATATGCAGTTCGTAAAGCTCCTTAGCTCTGTATGGTCTCTCTCTAACTGAATCTAATAAAGATAGGTCACGCATTTTTCATATTCCTTTTTCACCCATGACAGATCTCTAATAGGATTTATATGCATTTGATATTAATTGTATCGGGGATTGCACCAAGTGCAATAATTCTTCATTTCTTTGCCTTTTTAAAGCTATACATAAATTACAAAGTTTCCATTTTTGTTTGACTGCAGCTCTCACTGACGATCAACCATGTTAATGACAGAGAGGTAGAGAAAGATTAAGAATCACCTCACCTAGTTCAGTGAAATGCCAAATGATAGGAAAGGCTATAAACCCAGCTTTGAGAGCTGTTTTAGCTATCCTCTCCCTTGTGTCAGAGGAGCTCAAGTATATAACATCAGTGAAAACCTTGCACTCTGAATTGGAGAGGAAAGGACATGCTTTTAATAACCATCTCACAGAGGGGTGCTGGCAATAACCCATCGTTCTGATGAAGTATGCTTTTCTAACCATCTACAGAGACAACACAGGAAATGTAAAAATGAGATAGTGCTACCTAGAATGAAAAACTGAGTGTCCTGGGGACTCAATCTAAAATAGTCCTTAATTTTAGCTCTGAACTCAAAAGAGGCTTCACTTACGTCTGGGGAAAAAGAAATGTATCTTGTGAGACTATTCAAACTATAATTGCAGTTAAGAGAAGTGGACAATTATATTTTCACATTCTATATTCTCCAGTATGACATAAATAGTGAAAAATTTCATTCTGCAAAAGAGCATAGCAAGGGATTTGAGAAACTAATAAAATGTTGCTTTATACACTACCAAAACACATGGCTATTAGTGAATAAAATCAAATGGAAAAAACTAGGTCACAATTGTAATGGTTTTCTTTTACTTGAAACAGACTACCTACAAATCCAGCATGTAAATGTCTCTCACACATATAACAATTCTTTTGTAAAAACGACAAGGAACACTACCTGACTGATTAAACTTATAGGATTAACCCATGGTAATTTATATATTTTATATAATCTTATATATAATAATACACGTATAATTTTTGTTCTAGAATTAAGAAAGGTGTATGGTATGGTATGGTATGGTATGGTATTGTATTTTTGAGATGGAGTCTCACTCTGTCGCCCAGGCTGGAGTGCAATGGCAAGATCTCAGCTCACTGCAACCTCTGCCTCCTGGGTTCAAGTGATTCTCCTGCCTCGGCCTCCTGAGTAGCTGGGTCTACAGGCATGCGCCACCATGTCTAGCTACTTTTTGTATTTTTAATAGAGAAGGGGTTTCACCATCTTGGCCAGGCTGGTCTCGAACTTCTGACCTCGTGATCCACCTGCCTCAGCCTCCCAAAGTGCTGGGATTACAGGCGTGAGCCACTGCATCCAGCCAAGAAAGGTTACTTTTAAAATGTAGTGCCCAAGAAAAAAAATGAATACAAATTCAAGGACCTATTAACTAAAGAAAGACAACCATACACACCTCATTCATCTATAAAAGCTACATTTAGAGATTTCTGCTTCTGGCCACAAAGAAGTAACTGGTACTAGACTAGACCTCCATCTGTAAACAACTAGAAAATCAGACAAAATATATGAAACAACTGTTTTTAGACATTGGGCAACAGGCTGCAAAGGGCTGTGATTCCTGAGAGAAAGGAGACAAATTAAGTGAGCCCTACAGCCACCCAGCCTTTATGTGTGGAAGTACATATTACAGTGCAGGGAGGGGACAAACCATGCGGAGTACTGCAGGCTTACAGAGCTGAAAAAAGACAGATGGGAGATTAGGAAGGCAGTGGCAGCTTGGATTTATAGGGCACATTACTAGAGAAGAAGAATCCCCATAGGAAAAAAAAAAAAAACAGTTCCAGATATCTGCAGTGGAGTCTACTTGAGTCTGGCTGAATATCAATCTGTACAAGTGTACAGGAGACTCCACGAGAATGGGCACAGAACAATTATCAGAAGAACTACTGGAGAAGAATAAATACCTACTGAAGATCACACAGGACCGAGAGACATGTGAGTTCTCATCAGTCAGAGGGGAGAGACCTCATTGACCATTTGGAAATCAGAAAAAGGACACATGTTAGAAGTAGGACTAAACCGTATCCAGAGTAAATGCTACTTTAGATTCATGCAAAGTTTAAAAACAAGTCTTAATATGGTCAAGTTGATTTGCATGTAAGTTAACTACCTGCTACAACAAAGCCTAACACTCTTTTAAGAACAACCAAATTCCAATATTCAACAATGTCGCATTCTAATATCTAGCATCCTATCAAAAAATTACTATGTAATTGAAGAAACAGAAAAAGATTGCTTACTGGAAATAAATCTAGACATGACAGAGATGATGGGAATAGCAGGTAAGCACTTTAAAACAGATATTAGTATATATACAAGATATAAAGAAAAACATGAACATAATAAGAGAAATGAAACTACAACAAAAAATCAAATGAGACTCGAGAGCTGAAAAAAATACCATATCTGAAATGCAATTTTCACTGTATGGGCTTAGCAGCAGATTAGACACTTCAATAGAAAAGATGAGTGAAATTAAGATAATGGCAAAAAGAACTACCAATCTGAAGTACAGAGAGGAAGAAAGGCTAAAAAACTATCAGAGCCTCAGTGACATATGGACAATATAAAGTGATCTACTACAGAAAAAATTTCTAAAATGTTGAAGGGATAAATCAAAGCAAATAGTTGAAGATATAATGGCCCCATAATTTTCCAGATTTGATGAAAACTATTAACCAACAAATTTAAGAACTGAAAGAATCCCAAATGACATACAGTCGGCTCCCTGTATCTACAGGTTTCACATCCACAGATTCAACCAACTACAGATCAAAACCTGCAGATATGGAGGGCCAACGGTACCACACCATTTTATGTAAGAGACTTGAGTATCTGCAGAATTTGGTATTTGCAGGGAGTCCTGCACCAATATCCTGCAGATGCAGACACACAGAGCTGAGCTGACTATAAACATTGTAAAAATTAAAAACACCTCCAAAGTACATCATAATCACTTTTTCAAAACCTAATGATAAAGAAAACAATATTAATAGCAGTCAGAAAGACAGACATGTTACATAGAGGGGAACAGAGTTTAAAATGATTGCTGACTTCTTATCAAAAACAATGCAACTCCACATTTACCTATGTAACAAACCTGCACATCCTGCACATCTGCCCTTTAACTTAAAAACTGAAGAAAAAGAAAAAAGACTGTTGTAAATGTTTTTAAGCGTGTGGCGCCTCCCCGCTCTGTCTCTCGCTCCTGCTCCTTCCACGTGAGAAGTGCCTGCTTCCCCTTTGCCTTCTGCCATGATTGAAAGTTTCCTGGTACCCCCACAGAAGCAGAAGTATCTACGCTTCTTATACAGCCTGCAGAGCCAATTAAACCTCTTTTTTTTTTTTTTTGACAGAGTCTTGCTTTGTCGCCCAGGCTGGAATGCAGTGACATGATCTCTGCTCACTGCAACCTCTGGCTCACGGGTTCAAGCAATTCTCCTGCCTCAGCCTCCCTAGTAGCTGGGATTACAGGCATGTGCTACCATGCCTTGCTAATTTTTGTATTTTTAGTTGAGATGGGGTTTCATTGTATTAGTCAGGCTGGTCTCGAACTCCTGACCTCTGGTGATCCACCTGCCTCGGCTTCCCAAAGGGCTGGGATTACAGGCGTGAGCCACTGCAACTGGCCCAAATGTCTTTTCTTTTATAAATGAAAAAAAAAAAAAAATGCAACTCAGAAAACAATGGACGAAATCTTTAAAGTTCTGGAAAAAAAACAAACCAAAAAAAAAAAAAAAAATCTGTCATCTTAGAATTCTTCATCCTGTGAAAATGTCCTTCCAAAATGAAGGTGAAATAAACACATTTATAGATAATCTGAAAATATACAGTGCAAAATCCAATGCAAGAAAATCTGCACTATAAGAAATACTTAAAGAAAATTCTTCAGGCTAAAGAAAATTAATATCAGATAGAAACCGAGATCTACACAAAGGAATGAAGAGTGCCAGAAATGTGTGTGAAATAGAGTGTGATAATATATAAGAGAGTGTTTATAGTCTATTTTTCCCCAAAATAATAAATTATTTAAAGAAAAAATTAGTACAATGTATGGTCAGACCTATAACATATATGTCTGAGAAGAATAAAAAAGATGGGGGTGCAAACATAAGTATGCTACTGCAAGGTGCTTATAGAAAAAGGTATATAATATTAAATAAAGCTAGACTGTCATAAGCTAAAGATGCATAATATAAATTCTATAGTAACAACTGAAAACTAAACAAAGAGCCATATCTAACATGCCAACACATGAGATCAAGTGCAATAGTTAAAATGATACACAATCCAAATGGTGGCAAAAAAAGAGTTAAAGGAACAAAGGACAGATAGGACAGAAAACAAGTAAGAGGCCAGCGTGGTGGCTCATGCCTGTAATCCCAGCACTTTGGGAGGCCCAGGCAGGTGGATCACCTGAGGTCAGGAGTTCGAGACCATCCTGGCCAACATGGTGAAACCCTGTCTCTACTAAAAATACAAAAATTAGCCAGGTACGGTGGCATGCACTTGTAATCCCAGCTACTCGGGAGGCTGAGGCAGGGAAATCGCTTGAACCCAGGAGACAGAGGATGCAGTGAGCCGAGATCACACCACTGTACTCCAGCCTGGGTGATACAGTGAGACCCCATCTCAAAAAACAAAAACAAAAAAACCCAAAAAACAACAAAAAAAAGGAAATTAGAAATAAATACAGAAATATTAATAATTATACAGTCGTCCCTAGGTATCCATGGGGGCTTTGTTCCAGGATCCCTCTTGGATACCAAAATCCACACATGCTCAAATCCCTCACGGTCAGCCCTCCATATCCACAGGTTCTGCATCCACTATTTCTCTGTTGGTTGAGTCTCCAGAGGTGAAAACTGCAGATACAAAGGGCCCACTGTATGAAATGTAAATGGATTAACCATATCAATTAAAAGGCAGACATTTTCACAAAGCATTAAAAAATTACCCAATATATGCTGTCTACCTGACTCACTTTAATATAAAAAAAAAAGGGTTAAATGTAAAAGGATACAAAATGATATATCACACAAACCATAATAATGAAAAAGCTAGAGTAGGTAAATAATTACACAATAGAGTCAGGACAACGAATATGACCAAAGATAAAGAAGTATAATCTATGATTACGTAATGATCATTTAATAAAGAACACATAACCTTCCATGTGTATATAATAATGGTGTTTCAAAATCAAGAAGCAAATTTACTGATAGCACTAAAAATAGATAAATCTATAATATAATTGGGGATTTCACTGTGCCTCTTCAATAATTGGTAGAATAAGTAGACAGAAAGTAATTTTTAAAAAATAGGAGACTTGAACATCACTACCAACTGACTTGATCTAAACGATGTTTATGAAATGCTTTACCAAATATAGACTATACCTTTTTTTTTTAAGCATAACTGGAACATTAACCTGGAACATTAACCAGAATAGACTATATGCCAGACCATAAAACTAGTCTCAAGAAATATATAAGTAATGAAACAAAGCTACTATCACTTTCCCTCAAATTTTTGATTACTGAAGTTGCAGTGAGATAACCTGTGACCTACAAGGAACTAGAAGCCCAGAACGAATGACAGGGAGGTCAGAGTTAGCTTCGGTACAGACCACTGCTTTCAATATTTGCTGAAATAGTGGGTTGAATGGTGGCCACCAAAAAAAAAATATGTCCATATTCAAACTCATGGAACCTGTGAATGTGACCTTACTTGGAAAAAGGATCTTTGCAAATATAATTAAGGATCTCAAAATGAGATCAACCCTAGATTATCTGAATGGGCTCTAAATTCAATGACAAGTAAACTTATAAAAGACACACAGAGAAGAGTTATACTAGGAAAGCATAAGACGACACGAAGTTGGAAGAAAAGATTGGAGTTATGCAGCCAGAAGCCAAGGAATCTCTGGATCCACCCAAAGCTAAAAGAGGTAAGGAAGAATTCTTTCTAGAGCCATTACAGGGAGGGGAGCCAATATCTTAATTTCAGATTTCTGGGTTCCAGGACTATGAGATAATGAATTTCTATGCTTTTAAGCAACCAAGTTTACCTTAATTTGTTATGGCAGCCCCAGAAAACTAATACAATCAATCACATAGGTGAGACTTTCTCTAGAGTCTGTATATTAAATGAGATTTGTTATATCACAGGATATGTTATCTTTAACTTCAGTTAATGACGACAATTTGCTCTCCAACATGATTTTACCTATTTACAGTCTCATGAGCAGAAAATGAGAGCTGGTATTATCAGACTTTTTTTTTTTTTTTTTTTGGAAATTTAGTGAGTGTAAAATGGCTTTGTGTTATTTTAATACTCCTAGTGGAGTTGAACTGGTCTGGGCAACTTGGACTACCTGATCTCTAAGATGCCTGCCAACTCAAAATATCTATTTCCATAATTTTTCATTCTTCCACTTAGCTTCAGGCATTGTACTCAGAACTAAGAATACTACTATGGTCTGAATGTTTATGTCTCCCCAAAATTTATTTTGAAACCTAATCCCAATGTAATAGTATTAAGAATTAGGGCCGCCGGGGAGGCAACTCTTTCATGAGGATGGAACCTTCATGAATGGAATTAGTGCCATATAATGAGGCCCAAAGGAACTTGTTTGCCCCTTCTGTCAGGTAAGAAGACTGCAAGATGGTGCCATCTATTAAGCATAGAGTAAGTCCTCACCATACATCAATTCTGTTAGTATCCTGATCTTGGACTTCCCGGCCTCCAGAACTTTGAGCAATAAATTTCTGTTGTGTATAAGCTAATCCATGTATGGTATTTTGTTATAGCAGCCTGAACAGATTAAGCCAGATACATAAATGAAGAACACATTGTCTGTCTTTCTACCCTACTAGCTGTCTCACCTCAACAGTTTTTCTCTAGTCTGAATGCCCACAGCACTTATTTACTGTGCACCACACTACTGTTTGATATACGTCTTTATACGAAAACACCAGTTATGGACTACGTTTATGTCCCCTGCAAAATAAATGTTGAAGTCCAACCTGCAACGTGATGTATTAGGAGGTGGGATCTTTGGGAAGTAATTAGGTTTAGATGAGGTCATGAGGCTGGAACCCCTAGATAGGATTAGCACCCTTATACGAAGAGGAAGAAACACCAAAGCTTCCTCTCCCTGACAGGTGAGGATACAGAGAGAAGGGAACAGTCTGAAAGCCAGGAAAAAGGCCCTCACCAAAAAAGGAATACGCTAGCACCTTGACCTTGGGCTTCCCAGCCTCTACATCGAAGGCCCCTACTTAATAAGTTTCATTTCTGTTGTTTAAAAAGTGGAAGGGGGCCGGGCACGGTGGCTAGCGCCTGTAATCCCAGCACTGTGGGAGACCGAGGCGGGCAGATCACTTGTGGTCAGGAGTTCGAGACCACGCTGGCCAACATGGCGAAACCCAGTCTCTACCAAAAATACAAAATTAGCCAGGTGTGGTGGCGCATGCCTATAATCCCAGCTACTCAGGAGGCTGAGGCAGGAGAATCGCTTGAACCTGGTAGACAGAGGATACAGTGAGCTGAGGTCATGCCACTGCACTCTAGCCTGGGCGACAGAGCGAGACCCTGTCTCAAAAATTAAAAAATAAAAAAAACTTATTGCTCTTAAAATTATAACTCTATATAATAAAATGATATAGCAAAATCAGTCCTCATAACAGGTAGTGTTCATGTAACAGCAGCATTATAAAGGGATTCTACTGCCATCCCATTATGTTTATTCCTTGACAGGTATACTTTTTTCAGAGCATCCAAATGCATTACTAATAATTTAACTAACAGCTCCTTGGAGCCTATTTTAAAGTACCTTTAATTTCAAAACATAATGACATTGGAATAAAATACATTACCAGGCCTACACAAATAAACTTATTTTAAAATATCTAAAATTTAAATAAATTAACATCAAAATGAACAAACCAACTCTAAGTCTCCAAAGTTACATTAAATTTACATACTATTGAGATTATGCTTTTATAGCAACTGAAGTATTAAACTAACTGCAGCATACACAATGTCATATTTATCACAGGATTCAAATTAATAAGAATATTCAATCTAATCTGATAGAAAAAGTATCCCAAACCTCTATGTGTTATACAAGCAGTCCCAATTTATAAGTGGGTTGTATTATAAAGTCTTTGTTTGTAAATCAGTCGGCAAAAAAAATAAAACCCTCTGGGACATATTTCACAAGAAAAGTAAGTTTAAATAAAATGCTTAAGCACTAAAGCTATCCTGAAAAATACTCCCATAATAATAAAAGTACTAAGCTCTGAATTCCCTTGCAACTGCTGGCAGGGAAGGATGGAGACAAGAGGAAACCCTGAAAATGGAGTTGTTTGTCAGGAGGAGAGGACCACCATTACAGCTTTGGTAGCACTAGGACACTAAAAGCAACAAAGGAGAGCTCCAGCATTATGGTGGCCATGCACTCTTGTTCAGGAGGTTACATAAACTGTCTATAAAAGGAGCAATCAAGGATTGCTTGTAAGAAACTATCAAAACAATCCAGGAAGTATAACTGTACAAAACCATATAGAGATCTGTAAATATCATGAAACAACCTTCTGTTTCACAGTTCTGAACATCAAAGTAAGGAATGATAGGTCTGTATTTCATTTATTATAGGTAGATTCCCCTACTAGAAACTCTCAGAAGAATAAGGAGCCACTTAGCATTTCTTGTATATTCTTACGTCTACAATCTTCCCTGTTTCCCTGTAGAGACTGGGGCAAACCTACTAAATACCATATCATGAAATCCAAGGAGCACATTTGGGTAGGAAGCAGCACAGTATAGCAATTAAGACATTAGGGTTGAGCATCAGGCACAACTAACTCTGGGTAAGTTAGTTAACTTCTCTGAATTTCAGCTGCCTCTTAAACTGGAGATAATAATGATCTCCCCAGAGAATTACAGTGAGCATTAAATGAGGTCATCCATCAAAAAAACAATTATCACATTGCCTGGCAAGCACAGTAAGTGGTCAGTAAATGTTATTGGAGGCTTGCCTACCAAACATGCTAGGACAGAAATAAACCATTATGTAATAAAACCAGCATCATCCCTCTCCTACTTAATCAAGTACAACTGCCAGCTAGCCAAAGAACTGCATTGCAGAAATCTGAAAAATAGGGTTTTTTTCCTCGCCATGGATGGCACCAAGGTTCAAGCATCTTAATCTTTTTTTTTTTAAGGAGTCTCAAAAAAAAAAAAAAAAAAAAGAGTCTCACTGTCACCCAAGCTGGAGGACAGTGGCATGATCATAGCTCCCTGCAGCCTCCAATTCCTGGGCTCAAGCGATCCTCATGCCTCAGCCTCCTAAGTGGCTGGAAGTATCTTTTATCTTATTTCAATGATTAATTGCCTTCCCTTTCTCCACAAAGTGTTAAGACTTCTTTGCCTCAGCAAAAACATGAAACATTTTTTAAAACAATATATTTGGTGACCAATTATTTTCTTTGGAAATTAATCTCAAAAATATTAATGTGAGGAAATGGCAAGCATGAAAAACATGTTCCAAACTTTACTAAATATTTCTGGAAACTTCCTCTTTCATTTGGTGTAGTTCTTCTGTTGTTGTACCCATAACATTGTTAATTATACTAAGTGCTAAGTAAGTTACAAATACCTATTTTTTCCATGAGTTTTCATAAAGAGAGCAGAATACAATGAGTGCTTTATCAGGTATAATCAGTGATCCATGAATGTGTATGTCAAAGATATCTCTTTAAGTATAACAACTAAAAGGGGAGAGAAAGCTAACCATTCCTGATGAAAACTTTTTGAAAATATTACACACAGACAGCACTGACGAAGAGTACGTTGAATCTCCTCTTGATAATGCCTCATCAAGATCAATTTCTATTCTGTGCAATCATACAGCAATGCCCTCCAAAATGACTGAAGAGCCTGGGCCTGTTTTTCTCTCTGTGAAATAACTGAAGACTACTATATTTTTATAGTTCCTCCTTCTCCTGTTAGCTGTCACATCTCACTGTCAATAGCACGTTTCATTTTTTAAAAATTTTCAAAACGTAAGATTAACTGGGTGAGAACCTGAGTTGACACCCACAATTCTCTAAGATACATAGGAGTCTTTTTCCCCCTTCATTTGCAAAAATGAAGACAATACTGCAATTATTTGCAAAATGAAGACAATACTGTTTCTGATAAGGGGGCCTCTGTTGAATATAAAACAGCCATAATTGTTCTTCCAAAAGCAACAAGGTAGTGACCAATTGATAGAAACCTTTACAATCAGAAAATGTGTTATTACAGAAAACCACATAAAGTAGTAATCAAAGATGATTTTCTAACAATCACCATGGAGATGCTATCAGGGATTCATCTAAACAGCTCAGAAACTAAATTTTCAACATTTTAGGACATGTGATACTACAATAATATACCCAGATTTTCTGGAATTCTCACTTTTTTCTTTGCTTTACTGCTTTCTTAGGTCCTGCACTATGAATACCCCAGCCCACCAACCAAAATAAAGAAAATTGCACAATCTGAGTAAAAGCCAACATAATATTATATGGAACTCAAACAACTACCCGAAACTAAGAATCAACAGAGAATATGCCTAGATAACTGTATTTGCAAGAGGACGTGGAGTTTAAGCACCTGTACTTTCAGCAAGCTTTCAAGCTCTGGTTGGGGGAGTGGGGATCAGGTATGTTTGGTACATTCACAAAGTTCAAAAAAGGAATTCAGCAACGATGCAAGTCAACAAACAGGCACTTAAAACACCCAAGACATTAGAAGTGCCTCTAACAAAGAAAAGAAACCTTAACCTCCCTAACAAATTGAGCATAAGATTCATCTGAAGTACTGAAAGAAATGCCATACAGTTTCCTTCTCCCACCTAAAGCAGTATTCATACAAAGCTATGCTATGCAGAAAAGTGGACATAGTAAGCCTACTACTGCTCTTTATAGAAAGGCTTGTATGCAAAGTTGGCCCTTGGCTGGTATCTTGGAACTTGGATTTTGGGGAGTGTTCCCACTGCTCCTTAGCTGATAAGGATGGTTTACTCTGCCTGTTTGTACAAACAATGCAGTCTACACTAAATATCTGCTTTACTTTGGGGAGTCTGAAATCTTGGTACATGCTAAACAGAGTGTGCCTACATAACCGGCCCCCAATAAAAACCTTGGGCACTGACTCTCTAATGGGCTTCCTTGGGCAGGTGCATCACACATATATTGCTGCATTTTCACTGCTGAAGGAAAAGAGTATTCTATGTGACCCCTCATGGGAGGGACACAGCATAAGGCGGCCCACCAACAGATTCCTCCAAACTCCGCCTGCATCTTTTCCCCTATGATCTGGCTGTGCATCTCTACTATGTCACTGTAATAAATCTTCGCCATTAGTAAAATGATATTCTGAGTCCTGTGCGTCCTTCTAACAAATCCCCCAAAGTGGGGATGCTCTTAAAAACCTTCAGGCCGGGCGTGGTGGCTCATGCCTATAATCCCAGCACTTTGGGAGGCCGAGGTGGGCGGATCACCTGAGGTCGGGAGTTCGAGACCAGCCACGACCAACATGGAGAAACCCCCGTCTCTACTAAAAATACAAAATTAGCCAGGCGTGGTGGCACATACCTGTAATCTCAGTTACTAGGGAGGCTGAGGCAGGAGAATCGCTTGAACCTGGGTAAGGGGAGGAGGTTGCGGTGAGCCAAGATTATGCCATTGCACTCCAGTCTGGGCCACAAGAGTGAAATTCTGTCTCAAAAAAAAAAATAAGAAAAAAACCTTCAACACACACGCCTACTATACCTGTGGCACTGTGTTGAGGTGAAAGAGAGAAGAATTTAAAAATGACAAATACTTGGGTGCTACCCTCAAACTGCTTGTCATCTAATGGGAGAGTTGGGAGGGTGTGCTGGCAACAACATACACTGATCATGCATTCAACATTTTAATGAGCCTCTTTTGTATTCTTGGCAATGTTAGGTAACAGACATAATGGGAATATAAAAATTAAACACAGCCTTTGTATAAAGGGGCATACAGTACTAATAGAACATGCACATAGTAACAAATTATCCTCTTGAAAATGACAGTCCCCGAAATAACAGAAACAAAAAGATGTTAACTATTCTGCATGGACATTTCAATTTTCTCTGACTTATAATTTGACTTACACAATTTACATGCTTCCCTAATAGTAACAGGGTGTTAATTTTCCTCAAAACATTTTGGGGGGGGGGGTGGGAGGCGGTGGGCCCTAGGTCTTGCCAGACCCTTTAAATGTTTCTTGTAGGAGCCTTCCTAGATTGTATTGGCTAACAACTAAGTATCAAACACTATGTAAGATTTTTCTGGCATAGAAATAGAAACCAAGCTCTAACCTTCAAATATCCCACAGTGTCCTAAAAGAGAAAAAGAAGTAAACAAATTATTATCATTCCAGGTTACAGGTGTGAGAAGTTTGCACTAGGTGATATGACAATGCAAATGAGGAACATGTAACTGAAGATCTTTGCCATTACACATCATTAATGTTAAAAAACAAATGTGTGAGAGGGAGCTAATAATTACAATGCCTGAGTGGTAGAATCTTAAAACTAGCTATAAGATTATTACTACTACCTATTCTTTAACATAGTTATACATTTCCCTTTAAGTTCTAAAATTAGAAAACATTTTATCAAGATATACTTTTCCTGATGAAAAACTAGTGTACGGCTGGGCGCGGTGGCTCACGCCTGTAATCCCAGCACTTTGGGAGGCTGAGGTGGGTGGATCACAAGGTCAGGAGTTCAAGACCAGCCTGGCCAACATAGTGAAACCTCATCTCTACTAAAAAAATACAAAAATCAGCTAGGCATGGTGGCATGTGCCTGTAATCCCAGCTACTCGGGATGCTGAGGTGGGAGAATTGCTTGAACCTGGGAGGCGGAGGTTGCAGTGAGCTGAGCCACTGTACTCCAGCCTGGGTGACAAAGCAAGACTCTGTCTCAAAAAAAAAAAAGAAAAGAAAAACTAGTGTAAAATATCCTTTAAAAATAATGTCTAGGGCCGGGCATGGTGGCTCACGCCTGTAATCCCAACATTTTGGGAGGCCAAAGTGGGCAGATCACCTGAGGTCAGGAGTTCGAGACCAGCCTGGCCAACATGGAGAAACCTGTCTCTACTAAAAAAAAAAAAAAAAAAAAAAAAAGAAAAGAAAAGAAAGAAAGAAAAATTAGTCAGGCATGGTGGCAGGCACCTGTAATCCCAGCTATTCAGGAGACTGAGGCATGAGAATCGTTTGAACCTGGGAGGCGGAGGTTGCAGTAAGCCAAGATCACGCCACTGTACTCCAGCGTGAGGGACAGAGTGAGATTCTGTCTCAAAAAAAAAAAAAAAAAAAAAGAGTAATGACTACCATCCTAATCAATGATGGGATTGTTGAATAATTATATGAGGCTCTGTGTAGGTCCTCAGAAATATGTCATTTTACATTCCTCCCATTAGGAAAAGTTCTCAACATTGAAAGATATGTTTAGTTCTATTTGGCATTATATTGAAAAGAAGCCTAATTTTTTTAACCAATTTCCTTTAAATCAACAAAAGCAATGTTTATAGAGGGAAAATAAATCTTGAAATTACTTTTAATCACTTCATTAAATTTAAACCTCTTTACCTTAACAAAAATCACCCATGATTTTTTTCTTTACTCAGAATATTACAATCTCCTATCTTTGAAGACTTCAAAAATATATTAGTTCAAAATCCATTTCTTGGTTCCCACTGAGATTTAAATTACCTGAAACTAATAGCCTCGCTGCAAGAGTTCTATTCCATGGCTTGTAAGTTGAATTCACCAGCATGACATCTATGTTTTATATATGTAAATTCCACAGGTTTACTGTAAATTCATGACATCGACAACACTGGTTGCCTAAAAGATTTGTACTGCTACTGAAACAAATACACAAAATGAGACAGGAAGTAGCCATAATTTTTCCTGCTTGCCTATTTTATTGTGGTAATCATGGAAAAAATGGAGATTGTCTAGAGCACAAAAACTAAGATAGCAGCTGAAAGCGGTATAAACTATAAGAAAAAGAAATATTTGCATATAAATCAAAGCAAGCAATAAGGTTTATATCATGGTACATAATATAAAATTATTTTATTACAGAAGCTACTGCTTGCATACTAGCTTCGATTATTACATTTTCTAAAATTTGGCACAGGCAATATTAAAAGAAAATTTACTAGCAATTACATATATAGTATTGACAAGGGTTCTCCTTTACCTTTTGAATTCTTCCTAATACCATAAGGAGTCTAGTGTGCAAAACAAAACATTAAATTATTGCTGGAGTAAAGTAAAAGGATTAGTGTCATCAGCAGTGAAAGTAAAGGCCAGTGAGAGGTGTTTCAGTTTGGGGTTCTCTCATTTATCTTCTCTATGTATCTGTTTCCTCTGTTACATAGCTATGCAAATAACACAGCTATAACCATTGTGAGTGCTCATCAAATTGGAATCAATAGCTTACATTTTTCTTTACACAAACAGAAGCTGATCTAAATACATCTGTTATCTCCCCTGTAGTAAGAATTACATTTAGAATAACTAGGCCGGGCGCGGTGGCTCAAGCCTGTAATCCCAGCACTTTGGGAGGACGAGACGGGCGGATCACGAGGTCAGGAGATCGAGACCATCCTGGCTAATACGGTGAAACCCTGTCTCTACTTAAAAATACAAAAAACTAGCCGGGCGACGAGGCGGGCGCCTGTAGTCCCAGCTACTCGGGAGGCTGAGGCAGGAGAATGGCATAAACCTGGGAGGCGGAGCTTGCAGTGAGCTGAGATCCGGCCACTGCACTCCAGCCTGGGTGGCAGAGCAAGACTCCGTCTCAAAAAAAAAAAAAAAAAAAAAAAAAAAAAAAAAAAAAAAAAAAAAAAAGAATAACTAAATTATATTTGTTACCAGTTTTTATACTGTTGCAAAATGTGCTTACAATCCCAGTTATTCACAACAGACATGGCTAATTCCAAGTTCTAATTACCTGAAGCCCCTTTCTCCACAGTACCTTCATTACTCCCTGGTAATCAGATGAGCACTTACAGTAGGATAGTAACATCTTCACAGGTTATCAAGGGGGCATTTAGCTCATTTCAGCTGCCAAATTCTTGACTACTACTACACTAAATAAATTTAATACTACATAATAGTGTAAAGTTTCACTGATGGCGACAGGGGACTTTTAGCACCTTTCTGTGGAAAAGGGCCTGTGGGTATAATCACATTTTGGATTACCTCCCTTGGTTTCTCCAACTCTATTTCAAACATACACAGGTGTCCTTAACCTTGTGAAAGTTTCTACTTGACCCTACTCATCTACTTGTTCCTGTAGTCCTCAAGGACATTCTCCTCTGCTCTTCCATTTGCTCCAAGGAGCTCAAAATTTTCTAAGGTTTGGGTTGTGGCTCCTACACGAGGACTGCTACGGTTTGAATGCTAGTCCCCTCCAAAGCTCATGTTGAAATTTGGTTGCCATTGTGGCAGTATTAGGAGGTAGGAACTTTGGGAGGTGATAGGGCTCTGGGGGCTATGCCCTCATGGGTAGGATAATCCCATTATAAAAGGGCAAATTTGGGGCCGGGAGTGGTGGCTTATGCCTGTAATCCCAGCACTTTGGGAAGCCAAGGCGGGTGGATCACCTAAGGTCAGGAGTTCGATACCAGCCTGGGAAACATGATGAAACCCCATCTCTACTAAAAATACAAAAAAACTAGCCAGGCATGGTGGCAGGCACCTGTAATCCCAGCTACTCAGGAGGCTGAGACAGGAGAATTGCTTGAACCCAGGAGGCAAGGCAGAGGTTGCAGTGAGCCGAGATCGTGACTGGGCAACAAGAGCGAAACTCCGTCTCCAAGAAAAAAAAAAGGCAAGTTTGGCCACCTTTTGTCTCTTTACCCTTTCGCCTTTCACCATGTGAGGACATGGCATTCTTCCCCTCCAGAGAATGCAGCAAGAGAGCCCTCAGGAAATTCCGTCACCTTCATCATGGACTTCCTAGCCTCCATAACTGTCAGCAAATACATTTCTGCTCTTTATACGTTACCCAGTCTCAGGTATTCTGTGATAGAAGCAAAAGAAAATCAAGAACTCACAAAATAACAACTCTTACTCTTCCCTTTCACCTAATATCTATTCAGTCTCTCCAATAGCTTAGCAGATATTTCTGCTTATATTTGATTACTTCTACAAACCAAATCCATTTTTTGTGTCCAAAACCAAAATCCATTTCACTCCCCTCCTAACAACAACAATAGCAATGGCTGACATTTAATCCTCACAACATACCTTGGAAATAAATACTATTTTTGTCATCTCATTTTATAAATGAGAAAATCAAGATTAGACAGCCTGCCAGGATTCAAACCCGGGCAGACAGACTCCAGAGATTGCCTTCTTAACCACTGCTGCTCATCTTTTCTGAGATGATCTGACTATGATTCAGTCAAGCTTACAGAAATTGCTATTCTCCAACTGTAGTCAAGGTCCAGCCAACATTTCGAAGGTTTCCACTCTGCATTGATGATTTACTACACAATAATTCAATATCTAGACAGTTAAGACAGAATCCACAGAAGTCCAGCTTTATCATCCAGGCCCTGATGCCCCTCACTGTTCTTCAAACTTTTGGACCATATTCCGTCATGTCTTCCTCTTTCTAATTAGGCAAGTCCTATACATAGTGCAGGGATGGTAGGAAAGAGACAGATGTTTGTTTTGCTATATAATCACCTTCATTTTTTTTCAAACTGCGCACTTTTTTAAAGCCATAATAGTCACACAAATGAGTTTTACTTCACTCATTTAATTGTGTATGCTTATATTTACACTACTGTTTTTACATGGGTTTGAGAAATGTTTTAGTGGACAGAGGAACCTCTTCCTAAAGTACCAAAGCTAAAGGGACTGTATTATATTTCAATCAACATTACCAATTCCATACATCTACAACTATAAGAAATCAAAGGCCAGAATGTTTCTTGATTCAAACAAGTAGACAATGAACACATAAGGGTGCTCATAATATGGATCTTAGTATTTTAATAAAAGTAAATGGCTTATTCATACAGATGATACACATACTAATCCTGTTACTGTATTATTTTTAGCAAGATGAGATAATTTTATGTCTGTAATTACGTAATCTGTCTTTGTCATTATTTGCAAAGAAAATGCATGCATCTATGTGGAATATTAAATCCCAAACAGCTGGAAAGCAGATTGATAAAGCAAAATACCTCCCTACCTAAAAATCAGAAAAGAATGAGACATTTTAGGAAAACAAAATATTCTGGGGAGATTAGAGTATCCATTCCAATGCATCTATTTTAAGATTTTAGGTTAAAATATGTCTCTTTCTCTCTACAATGTACTATTATACTTCCCAGTGATCTGAACATGTTACAATCTGCTATAGATATGCCTGGGCTATTCAGATGCAGATGGATGGTAACTAGGGCCAAATGACCGACCAGCGTGTGTTACAGGTTCTACATTCACACAATATCCTTAACAGTTATTTTAAGATACCAGCAGATTTTTTTATACAGTCACAAAACCCACAGAATAGAGGAGTGATTCCCAAAGGAGGAAGGGAGGGAACGTTTTCAAGTTACAAGTATCTGTCCTCAGAATCAAGGCTGGGAGGAGGGGGAGTAGGCTTCTCAAACTGGTGACATCACTTATCTGCACAATGAAAACTCACAGAAGCAATGCCTTGTGACCTTGCCCTTTGGGCCTCATTGCTCCTTGACCTGCTGAAATAAAGAGCTCTTCTACATATGTCTTCATAATATTTATCTCCAACCAACTACCTTGGTCTCTACTCCTAAAGTCCAACAGAAAATTGTTACCACCATCTCTAGTCTGCATTTGCCACTGATGGCTTTAATATCTACAAGCCATTGATGTTGACACTATGAACAATAATGTTCACTCTCTTCCTTCTTGGTCTCTTAGTTTTTTCCTTTGTATCTTCTGTCCAAGAAGCCCTGGGCTTCTGAAGTCAGTTACCAGCCAGAACATGTCTTTTTCTCTTGTCGTTAAACCAATGACTTAATGATTAAAACTGTAATTCCAGAGTATTCTTTAACCCTGGCTGGCCCTCATGTTCTCCCTTTTTTCTTCCCCTCCCTCTCCACATTTTAGTCACAAATCAGATATTCACCACCACAGTAGATCCCCACACCATCCTTTATTTGTAAAGTGGTATCTGTTCTGGTTGTTTTACGAGTATCACAAGAGTTATCCTCGGCCTACTAAGATTTCACTGATTGTACACATTGAATGATTAATACTGAATAATTCTTTGTGGAGAAACAAAATAGTTTAAGAGACATTAACAGAATTGCAATTTTATCAAAGCAAATGCTCAATTTATAAAGGTATATTGAAAACTACAAAATGTGGCTTCCCCCATCCCCTAACAAAACAAATACATTTATCAATGGCCTCCTCTAACACTAACCCAAGTAGACTATCAACCCCGGGTCTTTTTCTCCCTGCCCCCACCCCAGTACCTAGAAAAGCACCCGGCACATTCTGTAAGCACTCAGTAAATTTGTTAAATAAATAAATAAATAAGAAATATTGGTCAGGAGTAGCAGCTCATGTCTGTAATCCTAGCACTTTGGGAGGCGGAGGTGGGCAGATCGCTTGAGCCCAGGGGTGTGAGACCAGCCTGGGCAACATGGCGAAACCCCGTCTCTACAAAAAGTACAAAACAATTGGCCGGGTGTGGTGGCATGCACCTATAGTCCCAGCTATTCGGGAGGCTGAGATGAGAGGGCAGCTGGAGCCCAGGAGGTGGAGGTTACAGTGAGCCAAGACTATGCCATTGCACTCCAGCCTGAGTGACATAGCGAGACACTGTCTCTACAATGAAATAAAATAAAACATTTAGAATAAACAGTGAGGTTTATATAGTATGAAGTACCAGTATAAAAGTCACAAAAGATTCACATCTTTGAAATGAGGGGAACTTGTGTACTTTTAAAGTCACTATATAATCATTTCTCCACTTCTTTCAACAGTATTAATTTAAGTCTATTTTATAAATATATGTGTTTTAACACATTTTAGTGTCAATTCAATCTCTCTCACTATTACCACATAACAGTTATCTGGTGTACTATTTTGCTTAAGCTATTCTCCTTGCATAAGAGAGCTATAAATAAAACTTTAAAGAATTAATTTAATATTAGCTGTTCCATACATAAGGAAATTATCTCATGTTTTACCTTCATCCATAAAATACTTATATATGTATATATTAACTTTTTCTTTTTATTTATGTGATATAATGTTTCTAGGAAAATAGTATGAATGCTGATCCAAGGAATAATTTTTGCAATTAAAAATGTGACCAAAAAATTATTTTAGACCTAAGAGACAGTAATTAATGCTTATATGATGAAATTTCAGAAATGCTTTATCCTAATTACTCAAAGTAGACTAATTAGAAGGGCAGAAATCAAGATATGGATATAAAATGGATAGTGAATGTGGTAGAGGTAATAAGGATAATCCTCTACTAAAAGGAAATATCTATGTTGGAAGGGTAATATTCCATCAGTATGGAGGAAACATATGAAAGTCTACAAAACTTTTGGTTAAACTTTACCATGATCTTATTGACAATACAAACTCTAACGTCAGCTCAGAAATACAGTAATGCCATAACATTGTTGCCTTCCTAAAGGCTGCTTGACCACTTGTCCACAATCTATAGTTTAGTCACACAGATTTACAGCTTAGTATACCTGCTGCTTCTCATGAGCCCTTAATTCAGACCACTAAAATTATTCTTGTTTTTACGTAAGAGCAGTAAGAATTCCCAATTTTCACCATTTATCTTATTTTTATAAAGATCACAGGCCTGGCACGGTGGCTAACACCTGTAATCCCAGCACTTTGGGAGGCCAGAGGCAGGCAGATCGCCTGACGTCAGGAGTTTGAGACCAGCCTGGCCAACATGGCAAAACCCCGTCTCTACTAAAAATACAAAAATTAGTCAGGTGTGGTGGTGGGCGCCTATAATCCTAGCTACTCGGGACACTGAGGTAGGAGAATTGCTTGATCCTAGGAGGCGGAGGTTGCAATGAGTGAGATCGAGTCACTGCACTCCAGCCTGGGGGCGCGGCGCGAGACTCAGTCTTAAAAAAAAAAAAGAAAAGATCAGGGAGAGCTAGTTTTAAAATCCTGACTCTGACAGGGTGCACTGGCTCATGCCCGTAATCCCAGCACTTTGGGAGGCAGAGGCAGGCAGATCACAAGGTCAAGAGATCGAGACTATCCTGGCTAACATGGTGAAACCCCGTCTCTACTAAAAGGACAAAAACTTAAACAGGCGTGGTGGTATGTGCCCGTAATCCCAGCTACTCGGGAGGCTGAGGCAGGAGAATGGCTTGAACCCAGAAGGCAGAGGTTGCAGTGAGCTGAGATCGCGCCACTGCACTCCAGCCTAGGTGACAGAGCGAGACTCCGTTTCAAAAACAAAAATAAAACACAAAAATTAAAAAAAAAAGGCCGGGCGCGGTGGCTCACGCCTGTAATCCCAGCACTTTGGGAGGCCGAGGCGGGCGGATCACAAGGTCAGGAGATCGAGACCATGGTGAAACCCCGTCTCTACCAAAAATACAAAAATTAGCCGGGCGCGGTGGCGGGCGCCTGTAGTCCCAGCTACTCAGGAGGCTGAGGCAGGAGAATGGCGTGAACCCGGGAGGCGGAGCTTGCAGTGAGCCGAGATCGCGCCACTGCACTCCAGCCTGGGCGACAGAGCCAGACTCTGCCTCAAAAAAAAAAAAAAAAAAAAAAAAAAATTAAAAAAAAAAAAACAAACCCTGACTCAATGTCCCATGGTAGGAAATACAAATGCATTTAAAAGTGCCATGCACACATACACACACACACTTTAAATAATGGGTATACTAAATTTACATATTGAAATGGACATTTTCTATAAGATCCGTAGTTTTAAAGCTTTTTTCCCCAAGACTAAACATTTTTTCAAGCATATTAAAGTAGTGTTCCATTAGTGCGGATTGATTTCATAAGTCAATCGAAAAGAACAACAAGACTATTTGAATAAACATTAACATCTAACACCAGGCATTTTATAGAAGAGCTACAGTCCTATTAAACAAAACAGCCAGATGATTTACACATTTTGTTTTAGTTGTATCATAGAAAGAAAATCCAGATTTTCACAAATAAGTATCTACAAATCTTAACAGTTAAAATAGCATCTCTTGCAGTCTTAGAATACCTCACCATTAAAGATGCAAAGAGAAACTACATTCTGGGTTGTACACGAAAATGAATTCATCTGGTCTTACAAGTTACTAATTTTGAGGTCTTTGAACATGAGTGCTATTTTTGTAAATTTTTAACATAAATAGAGTTCTTAAACAGAATTGGAAAAAAATGTAGAACTATGAAGCACCTCTACAAAAGCCTAAGGTGAACAGCTTTTTACAAGGAAGATAGGTTGAAAAGCATTGCTCTGAATTATTGAACACTATGGCAACATACATTTCTATATGTAAACACCATATTTCTTTTTTTTAGAAAACACATTTGTAGGTATTTATAGATTCATGCTTGATAACAGTTAAGGATAAGCCATCATGACTTTTTAAACAATGGAAGCCCGAAAATGAAGATGGCTAAAGGCATTCTAATTCAAATATCAATCTGAAATAAGATTTGTATCTGATAAGACAGAAAAGTAAGATTTTAATGTTTAAGATATTCAGAAGGATTATGCAGCAATGAATGTAAGTAAGGCCTAAATATAACAAATGCAGTGAATAAATGTATCACATCAGATATTTCATTACTTCAAATTCCACTGCACCTGTCTAATGTTTTCTTCTAGGGGGAAAAGCAGAACTGCTTCTAGATGAGACTTAATGAATTACTATGGGTATAGTTACCTCATAAAGTAAAAACCAACAGATGTTAATTGTTTGATTTCTTTATTTTATGTGTTATTTTCAGTAAGCAATTGAATGGATTTTATAGAGTTTCTATCAATAAGGTAGGGCAGTCAATTGAATTTAAATAAAGAATCTGTGAGTCCATGCTGATATTTCTTTTAAAAAGTCAAAGAAGGGAAAAGAGGTAAGGGAAAGTTCTGCTTTACAGAAGAATGCCAGATGATAAATACAGAAGTAACAATGAATTAGAAAAATCACTATTTTGTAGCAATCCTAGTTATAACTGATTCAGGCAAGAATCTCATCAACAGATTTTAAAACCAAGTGAAATGTTTCAGAGGAACAGGTTATTTACATGATCTCAAGGTATTATCCCACATATCACTTATTAATTACAAAGACAAATATGGAAGATACCTCTCCAACCAAATGATCACATGTAACATCTTCAATAATGGAGCAAACTGATATCCCTGTGCCTCCTGATGTGATGTACTGAGGAAGAACATCACCTGTGTAGCATCCTTGCCCACAATGTTTACCCTGAATCTAATCATGGGGAAACAATAAAACCAATCCAAGTGAGAAACATTTTGCAAAATAAGTGGCTTGGTCTCTTGAAAATGTTAATGAAATGAAATTTTTTTTAAATCTAGGACTACAGAAGATTAGGAAGATATGACAAATAAATGTAATGCACAATCCTGGATTGGATTCTAGAAAAAAAGAAGTTATAAAGGGCATTATTGAGATAGTCAGAGAAATTTGAATATGGGCTCCATATTAGACAACAGCATTATAATAGTGATGAATTCCCTGATTTAATAACTAAACTATGCTTATATAGGAGAAAGTCCCTGTTCGTAAGAGAGAAATGCTTAAGTATTTAGGAGTGAAGTATTACAAATAGGCAACTAAGACTCAAAAAAGGCAAAAAAGGAAAAAAATTTTAAAAGAGAAAGATACAGCAAACATACCATAATGTTAACAATTTTAAAATATGGGTAAAAGGTCTATGGCTATTCATTGTAATATTCTTAAAATGATTCTGCAGGCTTGAAATTTCTAAAATAAGAATTAGAGCAAATAAAACGTGGCAGTGAGTTACATATTCAAAAATAAAAGGACAAAATGGGTAACTATAGAAGAACTGATCAATTTATTTAATAAAGGTATTATTGCCAAAATATCAATCTTGTTTTAACTCACTTCAAATGGTTAATTTGTTATATATAAAAAGCTTAGAAAAAATTCCTGTTGATTTTAATCAACTTCCTAAAATGTGATAACTCAGAAATAAAATTAAAATTATGCACTTGTGTACTCACACACAATCTGATGTGACATTTTATAATTGGACTACATTAAAAACAAAAGCATGAAATTGTTTTAGCAGCTATTTCAGCCCAGTCATCTGTTTAATACAAGTAAATTTACCAAATGAAGATCTTGCTTCATTTGCAATGGTAATTCAATAGAACCCCTCCCCTCCCTGGCAAAATAATGAAAATAGAGGTTTACAAGATTTCCTGAAACTTATCGATACGTTTCTGGTACTACTTATCCACTGTACACCTCTAGATTTTTTCCAAATTACTCACATCTCAAAAATAAGAAAAATGTATCATTATAGTTACTAATCTGAGAAAACTGAGATTCTGTTGTTTCACATCTTGATAGCAAATTGTATATAATTTTAATCCAATAAAGGGATAAATCATAAACATTTTTCATTAGGTTTTTAAAGCTATCCAGCAAAACACATAAAAATGGCCTATGACTACTGACACAGTCAAACATTACTAAAGATAAAATTATGCCACAACTATTCAAGGCATAAAAAGCTTCCAGATACTGAATATAGTATAAATATAGAATATAGTATAAAATGCTTCTAGATACTGAATATAGTATAAATATAGAATATAGTATAAAATGCGTCTAGATACTGAATATAGTATAAATATAGAATATAGTATAAAATTCTTCTAGATACTGAATATAGTATATAGAATATAGTATAAAATGCTTCTAGATACTGAATAACTTAGTATAAATATAGAATATAGTATAAAATGCTTCTAGATACTGAATATAGTCAACCAGACTATAATTAGATGAAGTGAGGATGCCAGGATTTATTAAAATACTACTTTGCTATTAGAAGCTATCATCTACCAAAATTATCTGTATCAGTATACCCTATCATAAAATAGGAATTCATTTCTGAAGGGGAAGTGTAGCTACAAAAAGTGGTAGAAAGAATTCTAAAAGTTTTACGACACAGCTGACAAACGATTAAATATAAATGTACCAAATTACTAACAATAGTTTATGCAAAGTTCATAAGCAATTTTTTTAATTCCCTCTCCTTAACTGCATTCTGAAATTTTCTAAAACGTATTGAACTTTTTTTTTTTTTTTGACAGAGTCTTGTTCTGTCGCCCAGGCTGGAGTGCAGTGGCGCGATCTCGGCTCACTGCAACCTCTGCCTCCCGGGTTCACGCCATTCTCCTGCCTCAGCCTCCCAAGTAGCTGGGACTACAGGCGCCTGCCACCACGCCCAGCTAATTTTTTTGTATTTTTAGTAGAGACGGGGTTTCACCATGTTAGCCAGGATGGTCTCGATCTCCTGACCTCGTGATCCGCCCGCCTCAGCCTCCCAAAGTGCTGGGATTACAGCCGTGAGCCACTGCACCCGGCCATATTGAACTATTCTTATAACAAGAATAGCAAACTTCAAAAAAAAATTTGCTTTAAATCACATAGTTGGTTTACATCATATCTTTTAAGGAAATATGGAGTTTTGTATTGAAATATTTAGTAAACTTGGGAAAAAAAGTCAAATTATTTACCACTGCAAATCTCAAAGTACTACTTTGCCATTTCTGAGTTCACGTGACCTTAGTTTAGAAAGTTACTAAACTCCAAATTTATACACTCTATATAATATTTATAATATGTAATATTTGATAATATAATATTTATGCAGTAAATATAATATACCTGGAGAAAAGAGCTCAAATGAAATAAGAAAAGTGGCCAGGCACAGTGGCTCACAGCTGTAATCCCAGCACGTTGGGAGGCCAAGGCAGGCAGATCACTTGAGGTCAGGAGTTCGAGACCAGCCTGGCTGATATGGTGAAACCCCGTCTCTACTAAAAATACAAAAATTAGCCAGGTGTGGTGGTGCACACCTGTAATCCCAGCTACTCAGGAGGCTGACACAAGAGAATCACTTGAACCCGGGAGGCAGAGGTTGCAGTGAGCAGGGATCATGCCACTGCACTCCAGGCTGGGTGACAGAGCAAGACTCTGTCTCAAAAAAAAAAAAAAAAGAAAGAAAGAAAAGAAGAAAAGGATACCAGGGTTATGCAGCTTAAAATGCAAATATTTTCATATTTAGATGGAAGATTAGAGATAATGTTCACAGTTGCTTGTGACTTTTCATAAAAAGGGTAACTTTACATGTAGTCTATAGCCTAGGGGCTATCTCAGAAGATGTCAGCTTTTACAAAGATGTCAGCTTTTTACAAAAAAAAAACTATAACTGGCTACTAAACTAACACTGAGTAATAAAGGAACGAATGCATTGATGTATGTGTCACTAAAAGGTGGCAGTAGTTGTGGTTCAACACATTCTCCAAAAATAAATACAATAGGAATTATCATGAGAATCATTTCCTTAACTGATTACTATAATGATTTAAATGTGTACTGTGTTTTACAGTTTACAAAGTATTTCATAACTCTATTAGGATGACAGAGTAAGCACAGATAAAGAGACTTAGGCTCCAGAAAGGTTGAGTGTGTTTTACCCCAAATCACTTAGCCATTAAGAAAGAGAGTCATGACCTAAACCTCAGGTCTTCGAAGCCCAAATATTATGATTTTCACTGTGTTTTAATGTATGCTCTAAGCATCCATTTCGTGTGGTGGTTTCCCAATGGGTATGATTCACTTCACACATCAAAGCTATAAGCGAAAACAACTGGAGAAAAACTCCAGGTGAACACTCAAGATGTTTCTAGTTGGTATGATGAAGAGCTGTCTTTGGAGTTTCTTAGATAATGCGAAGAGAACGGGGAGAAAAAACTCTCAATTTTAGTCACATCTGTAAAACAAAAAATAACATCACCATCCATAGAAGAGGCACCATCAAAACTGAGGAACTATGCGCGCGCGCGCGCACACACACACACACACACACAGATACACATGTTGAGTAAAATAAGAATGAGCATTTAGATTGGGTGTATTATCAAATAGCACTTCCACTTCTGAGGCCCGAAACTGTAGACACTCTAAAACCAATGAAAAAGAAGGCAGGATTATATGGAAAAATTAAAGGAAGTAGGAGAAGCAGCAGCTGAGGGACATTTAAACCTATGAGTACTCTAAGAGAGATTGTATGGGTGATGATGAACAACGGTCCTCAGCAGAAATAGAAAACTTAACAAGAGGCAAGGGACCTAAATTGCAATAGAAGAAATTTAGTTTTATTCTTGAAAAAATAAAAAAAAGATTGTAAGATGCTAGACTGCATTTCCAATGGAAGAGGACTTCTGTTTTGAGAAGCATTGTAAAATAACTAGCAGCTTTCTGATTTCAGTTTATACACAGTTCAGTGTCAGAGGAATTGTGAATATGTAGAGATTGAACAAAAGGATGTTTAATTATTTTATTGCTGTTATAGCCTAGTGTATTTAAAAATGTCTAAGGTGTATTAAGACATGGTCCTTGCCCTCTGAGAGCATATAAGCATTTTAATTACACAGTATTATTTAAACAAAACTAACGTTTAATTGAAATTAATTATAAAAGGCAAGCGTGCATAAGAAAGGTGAACACACAGATGGAAAAAAAACTTGAAAAGGCACAATGGTTAATCTATTTCAGACACAGGGAAAATGGCTTAGAATTATAGGCCATTGATAAAAATGGGATTCTTTCTAATATTTATGTATCTTTTTCCTCACGTTTAAATTGCTGAGTATA
Source organism: Trachypithecus francoisi (assembly GCF_009764315.1). Taxonomy (NCBI): domain Eukaryota; kingdom Metazoa; phylum Chordata; class Mammalia; order Primates; family Cercopithecidae; genus Trachypithecus; species Trachypithecus francoisi. The sequence goes on from NW_022681471.1 coordinate 53,733,302, forward strand.
TGGTTTATCTGCATTGATGTTACCAGTTCGTGAACATCTGCTATGAAAGCCACAAAGACCATGTCGGCAGAGTCATTTTTGGCCCATTGAGCCACACGTGCACAGAGCTCTTTAATTCTCTGTAATGTAGCAGCTTTTCCATGGGCAGGGATCTCTCTGTGTTGTAGGTATGACTGTAGGCATTGTCCAGTTGGCAGAAAATAAGAATTGCCTATTAGCACATGGTGAAAGACTAAATATTAATAGTGTTAGAGAGGATGAACACCTGTGGTGACAATTATTATCCACAACTGCCTGAAATCCACCAAATCTTACTTAGTTATTGGTTAAGAGGCCAAGCTCTGAAGTCAGTCTGACTGGATTCAAATCCCAGCTCTCCCACTTACTTACTATGTAACTCCAAACAATGTACTTACTTTTCTAAGCCACACTTTCCTCATCTATAAAATGGGGGTGATAATTCTTATGAGGATCAAATTAGGTTTTACATGAAGCTTGCCTAGCACAGTTATTGGCACTTAGTGTTCTCTAAAAGTTCACTATTATTCAGTGTTAAATACAACAGAATGACTGTTATATACTGTATTAGTTTGCTAGGGCTGCCATAATAAAACACCAGACTGGAACACAAACAACAGAATTTGTTTTCTCCCCATTATTATTATTATTATTATTATTATTTTGCTTTTTGTTTTGTTTATTTTTTGAGACAGAGTCTCACTCTGTTGCCCAGGTTGGAGTGCAGAGGCATGATCTCAGCTCACTGCAATCTCTGCCTCAGTTCAAATGATTCTCGTGCCTCAGCCTCCTGAGTAGCTGGAACTATAGGCATGCGCCACCACGCCCCAGCTAATTTTTATATTTTTAGTAGAGATGGGGTTTCGCCATGTTACCCAGACTGGTCTCAAACTCCTGACCTCAAGTGATCTGCCGGCCTCGGCCTCCCAAAGTGTTGGTGATTACAGGCGTGAGCCACCATGCGCGGCCCCTCTCCCCATTCTTGACATTAAAAGTCCAAGACCAAAGTGTCAGCAATGTTTGGACCAACGGAGGCAAGATGGCGCACTTCCGGGTTCTTCATCCCCGCCAACTTTTCCCGCGCGCGCGAAAATGCAGCGGACTCCCGGGAAGGTGCAGACCAACTGGGCATGCACCAGGTGACGTCAATCTGAAGAGACCAAGATTTACCTGGTCGCACCTGAGGAACGCCCCCGGACACGCCCGTGCCCCGCCTATCGCCCTCCCACTCCCAGAAAAGCCGCTCTGGACGAGTGTCACGCACGGACTTCCCAGCTTCCCCACTGCGGTCGGGACTGTCGGAACTCCATCCGAGAGCAGCACGGGGAACTCTGTGGGCCTCATTTGCCGGAGGCCAACAGACCTCTCCTTACCCACCTTCTTCCCCTGAAGCTAGGTGACCAAAATAAACTTGCAGTTTTGCTCCTACCCTTGCCTAGTCGCTGGTTCCTTTGCGCCGGATCTGGTGGTCTTAGAAAAAACAAAACAAGCAAGTTTGGTTTCTTCTGAGGCCTCCCTCCTTGGCTTGCAGATGGTCATCTTTTCTCTCTGTCTTCAAATGGCCCTTCCTCTGTGTCTGCACACAACCCTGGCATCTCTCTGTGTGTCCAAATGTCCTCTTACCAGGACACCAGTCAGACTGGATTAGGGCTCACATTAAAGGTGTCTTTTTTTTTTTTTTTTTTAACTGAACACTTAAAAAGCCCTATCTCACACAGTCACATTCTGAGATGTTAGGGCTTCAACATATGAATTTGGAGAGGATGGGGGGACACAATTCAGTCGGTAACACATAGCTTTTCTCATTCCAAGCAAAACCACTCCACGCAATAAGAAAATCTGAAATAATTTTGGGAAAGAGCCTCAGTTCTCTAGTAATACTTCTCTGCTTTCTAACACAGAGAGAACTTATTTAAGCTCACTTAACATTGGGAGGATAGACAGAAAGATGGATAAATAGATACAGAGAAACATAGAAACACACAGATTACATATTATATCTTAGATACAGACAGACACCAATCACACTTCGTAGAAGAGCTCTTTGAGTGCATAAGCACTCTGCCAAAAAAGCATCATAATCATCAATAAAAATAAATGATTTACCAGAAATATACAAAGCAGTTATGTTCTCCAAGCACAAGAGTTACATTGCACAAGCAGTTATTTTCTCCTTAGATCACAAGTTCATTAAAGAAAAGAACCATGACAGGTTACTAAAAATTTACAAACAGATCAGCATAAAAACTGAACCCAAATGCTTTTAATATCTTTGATGCTGTTACAGTTCATTTTTTTCTATGTTGTTTTAATAGGTAATTATGGCTGCAACTATAAAAGCACATGCAATTAATGTAGTAATCACGGTATCCAAATTATGGTGACCACAGTAAAAAAAAAATTACTCTAAATGTCACTGGTCACATCACCATTATTTAGCGATGCAGACCCACAAAGCATTTCATACAAGCATATAAACTAGATACTAATACAAGTTATGAATATCATTTATCATTTTTAAATGTTATGAATATCAGTGGACCATTGACAGGAAATACCTTGATCAGTATATACTACTCAAAAGACTATCCATATAGCTATCAGTCAAAAACATCTCCATGGGACAAGACCAGACTCTAATTAGCCTCCAAGAGTCTGGGGATGGAGGCAATGTCTTTAGAAAAACTGAAGCACGAACCTACAGAAATACATATAACACGTAGCTTAAATGAGGAAACACATGAAGGGCTTTAAACACTCTGAAACACTTCATAAATCTAAGGTGGCCTTTTTAAGATTATCCTATTCTACTTATTCAAAGGAACTAATGTTGGTTCAACCAAACAGTCCTTTTCAAACAGATAAGCACACAAAGAAACTTGATTAACTAAAATGAAAAATGGAATCAAATATATGAGAAAAGGGCCAACATTTTATATACAGTAGTTAAGCTAATTTTTTTTTTTTTTTTTTTTTTTTTGAGACAGGATCTCAACTGTGTCACCCAGGCTTGAGGGCAGTGGCACCATCTCAGCTCACTGCAGCCTTGACTTCCAGGCTCAAGAGATCCTCCTACCTCAACCTCCCTAGGAGACTGGACTACAGGAGTGTGTCACCACACCCAGCTAATTGTTTTATTTTTTTTGTAGAGACAGGGTCTTGCCATGTTGCCCAGGCTGATCTTGAACTCCTGGGCTCAAGCGATCCTCCCATCTCACCCTCCTAAAGTGCTGGGATTACAGGCATGAGCCAACTGCATCTAGCCTAAGGTAACTTCTAAACATTGATCATAATCTGATTGTTTCCTCTTTTTCCCCTGTTGACAAGGCTATCTGGATAGAGGAAGCACTGCCTCATAAAAAAAATCCCTGTGTTATGCCACTTTAAGTTTTATAATGGCAACAGCAAATTTTATACAGAGCTTTTAAAGGGTACATATTGTAGAAACTATATTACTTAACAACAAAAACACAAAAAAAAGATACCATGTAATTACCTCATTCTATATAGATGATCAAAATTTTTGCCATTGTTAGTAAAATAAACTAATCCAGTATAAAAAATAATGGCTATACTAGTCTTAAATGTCTTACATCAAGCATCAGATTTTAAATAGATTCTTTTACCTGATTATATACATTGAGAAATATCCTCAATAGAATATCCAACATGATCACAATCAAAATGCAGAGCTAATGAATTTGTGATGCAAAATCATACATGAAATATACATCTTTTTACTTCTAATATCAGGATATATTATAAAACATAATGACCAATATTCATAAATATTAATATAATCAATTTTCAAAATATATGTCTAAACAATACTAATATTCATGCTGTCTGTTAGACATTTCCAATGCCCAAGGTAAGATGACTTGTTAATATTTCATAATCTATGCTTCAGCATTCATTAAACAATGAATTTAATCTGGCATGATGAAATAATGCAATTTATGAGAATGCACTGGAAGGGAAGGAACTATTAAGATAGCATTCCGACAATGAATGGAAATTTAAATAACAAAACCTTTCAAAACATATACAGATACTCCTATCCAAAACAAGTATAATATAGAAGTTAGCTTGCAGTGTTAAAACATTAGGAAATGGGAAAGTAGCTACTCATTGCACATAATGAATGTGAAATTAGAAAAGACTGAAATTGGTACTTTAATAGTGTTTGTGCTATTTTTAAAAGATCACTTATAATATGCCATCATTAAATAGTTTCAGGTCTTATTTTCATCTGATTACCAAATGAGTTTTTCTACTTTATATATATTAGTTTAAAATAATGGCATTATTTTCACTCTGATTGAATTTAGATTTTTAACAAAATTATCACCACCATAAAACTAAATATTTTACAGTAGCAACTATCCTACGATTTCTAAATCAATTTTAAAAAATCAAATTGGAGTACAAGAATGCAACGTTTTATCATCAGGAAGCAGCTACTACAACCTCCAATAATCAATGTTTTGTCTCCCCCTTCTGGACTAAACAATTATAAAAAGGAGAAAAAAGGAAAAATAAGATTTAATCTTTTTTCACAGAACATATTCAAATAATTGACCTGACACAAGTGTAATACCACATGAAGTAATTATTAAGATACTATTCTATAAATAAACTAATAAAACTTCAATTTATTAATGTAGTAGCAGCTTAACAGCCCAAAAAGCATGCTGCCACACTTGATGGTATTTTAGGTATATTACTATTATTAGGTAGCTTATAGTAAGTAATACATCGATAACATTTTAAATTTATTATTTTAAGCCTGATCATATGTTTATACTTATTTTTTTGAGACAGAGTCGCGCTCTGTCGCCCAGGCTAGGGTGCGGTGGCGCGATCTCGGCCCACTGCAACTTCTGCCTCCCGGGTTCAAGCAATTCTCCTGCCTCAGTCTCCCTAGTAGCTGGTATTACAGGGGCCTGCCACCAGACCCAGCTAATTTTTGTATTTTTAGTAGAGATGGTGTTTCACCATGTTGGCCAGGCTGGTCTTGAATTCCTGACCTCAAGTGATCCGCCCACCTCGGCCTCCCAAAGTGCTGGGGTTACAAGCGTGAGCCACCTCGCCCAGCCATGTTTATACTTTTAACAGAAACTTATTCTCAGTATTAACTTCATCATCAGCCTGGGAGAGGGTGGGGTTGGGGGTGGGTGTTCATTTGGCTCTGTTTTGAGAAAACTCTTGCAATAGTCATTCAATTAGTGCTCATGATTCCCATGCTCCATTAGGGCAAAGAAGCATGCATTTGTATCTGACCTTCACTATCATGGGCTTGTTTTTTTGACTGAGATTATTAGGAACATTGCAAAAGGTACAAATATGACCTCTTAATTTTATGTCAGGTGGTTTATCTGGTAAATGATACTACAGGCCACCAAAATGATTCATTTTTCTCTATCTTGGTCCACTGAATCATCTACAAGTATACTTGGCCTTCAATAGCTAGTAAAGATATTCAGGCTTCAGCTTTTAAGCAGGTAAATGTTATTAGAATGATCAGCAACATAGTCTCAGCAACAATATACAGAGAGTACATTTAAAATGGTAAAAGCAGTAGTTTGAAACAGAGAACCAAATTATAAAATTACACTGCTAATGCTGTAAGAGCTAAATAAATGTTCTTGCATGGTGATACCTTTACTCCTGCTATTGTGATTCTAGTAATTTCTCCCTGATTAACATATCTAACTGAACTCAATCTTCTTTTACTCCAATCTTGGTCTTGTTCCTGACTACTCTATGAATGCTCAAGTCATTTTGGTCACCCATGCTTGAAATTTCAGTCATTATTGATTCATACATCTCTTCTGCCCTTTTAAAATCATTTGCTGAGGCTGGGATATTTTATTTCCACAGTCTCTTTCATCTAAACCCTCCATTTAGTTCCTACTAACCACATTCCAGTTCAGTGTCCTTATTACTTAAACTAGAGCAACAACCCCCAGCTTGATCTCCATGCCCTTATATCTAACCTCTCCAATTTTCACTGCTACATTTATCTTCCCCAAATACACCTTGGTTTTTGTTGTTTCACGGCTCAAACCCTTCCAGAGCTCTTGGCTGGCTATTAAAGTGACAATTCTTCAACATATCTCTCCTAAAATGACCTGAACCTACCTTTCCAAATTAACAACCCACTAACTATGCTTAACATATGTTTTTAGTCACCCTAACTCTTGGAATTAAACACCCCCATACTTTCCCTTGTTCACCCCACTCCACACACAGTGGCCTCTGCTATTCCTTCAGATACTCCAAGCACACTCCTGCCTCAAGGCCTTCGTATTTGATGTTCTCTTCCCTAGATATTTGCATGGCTCTTCTCATTTTCATTCAGGTCTCCCTTCAAATGTCATTTGCCCAAAGAGCTCACCTATCTAAAATACCACAGCCTGATCACTCTCTGCTTTCTCGTCTTTTTTTTTCTTAATAGCGCTTACCTGTCATTATATTTGATATGTGTCATATTGTCTGCTTCCCCATCTTGAATGTAAGTTCCATGAAGACATTATCTGTATGGTTCATCATTCTAGCACCTAGAATAATGCCTGGCACTAGTAAGTACCCAGTAACTTTGTGTTCAAGAAAGGAATGAAACTGAGTCCAGAGGGGTTTACAAGGTCTTAGGGAATGAATGGGTAGTGAATCAGGATTCACACTCAGGCTCTTCTGATGCCGAGACAAATGCTTTCCCCAAAAGCCGTTGCTGCTGCCAACTTATTAAATTACCTCTCATTTAACATTATAAGGTCTAGTCATTACAATGCTTGCTATTTTCCAACTATCATATGTAATCATATCAATTATTACTTTTTGTCACAGAAGAATGCTTATTTTTCTACCTGTGGATAAATTATTCTTGACTTGCAATGAAATCAAATCAATCATATTAGCTGTTTTCTAAATCTGTTTCATGCATTTTTATTAAATAATAAAAACAATTTATTTTGCTTCACAAAAGTCTGCAACACTTATTTAGAACTAGAAGCCATTGAAAAAAATAATTCAGTTCTATCTCTACCCTACTCCAAATTCTTTGCTATTTCTAGAGATCTACAGAAAGATATTTTATCATTTCCTATCACAGACAGTATCTATACCAAATCCTCAACTATTTTATTAAATTTTTAAAATAATCTTGTCAATATTAACTTGAGATCATATATGATTTTACTTTTTTCCTCAAAGCCCAGCAATAATCCACACCACATAACAAATAGCTTCCAATAAACAGGCAAAACATTCTCCTTCCAGCATCCAGCTGAATCCTTCCCACCATTCTTGGCCCAGAATAAATCCCATTTTTCCCTTTAAATCTTCAAATAGCAAACATCTTGAACATTTAACAACAACAAAAAAGGCAGCTCATAGTCTTATCTCATCTTACCATGTAGTGTTTATGTTTTATGTCTTTCATATCAAGCATTTTGTAGAATTCAAGACATTTAACAAAAATGTAATTCAGACCTACTATTTGCAAGATTCTTTACATGTTAAATATATTAAACATAAACAATATACTTCAAAAATATCACAAATTTAGTATTATTCTCTTCATTTTATCAATGAAAAGACTGAGATTCAGAGAAGTAAATTATCCAAGGTCACACATCTAGTAAACAGCAGGGACAGAATCTGAAACCAGGTCCATTTGCCTCTGAACCCATGATTGCTACCAAAATTTGCCTTCCTTCATAGAGTCTGTATTGTGGATATACAAAGACTCATAGTATGTGAGAGAGTATTATTCAAGGATATAAATTACTGCAGGCATAAAGTAAAATAGGAGTATTCTAAAAGCCCTTAAGGAATATATGAAGAAATAGGAACTATAAGATAAAGTTGAGTGACTCCGTAAGAGTTAAAAATAAAGTGCTATAGGAGTTCAGATACATTACTGCATGTGGAAATGGGAGGGCGGATCAAGATCAAGATAGGCTTCATGGAAGAGCTGTGGAGGATGGCTAGAATGTTGACAAAGGAAAGATAACATTCTATACAAAAAAGATCCCTTGAGCAAAGTCAGAAGCAATACTGCCTGAGGCTAAGAGGGTGGTTTTGTTCAGGTAACAGGCAGTTTCCCAGCTTGACTTTTAAAGTACAATTTATATAGAATAGTGAAAAGTAAAGACTGATGGTAGCTCAAGATCAGGAAAGGCCTTCAACGCCTCCATTTCTGCTTCTCATCAACATTGGATAGACAAAGGCAAAACAGGCCTATGCCGACCTCCTAGTTCACTACATATTCCATCTGTCGGATTTCAATCTGGCTTTCATATCACTCATTTTTGGACCAATGTATGTAATCTCTGGGCAACTGCAATACTTAAAGTGATTATTCTAGAATTTCTTTTTGAAACACCTCTATAAATTTCCTACCTGCCCTTTGTATCAACGAATAAATCTCTCCATCTGTTGAAGATTAATGAGATCGTGATGCAAAAGCCCTTTTGTACCTGATTTTCACCAGTGATCTTACATATTGTTTTCTTATTCCCTTTAGTTGCAGAAAACAAAACTAAACAAAAAAATTTTCTTCCTTAAGACAACCATCCCACCTAAACTCTAGAACAACCCCTAATCATTTCCTCTAGAAGCTAATTCCTATAGTTTCTTCCCTTTATAGCAGGATTGCAAACTCAAATGTGAGGCAGTCCCAGATAAGACAATGGGTATGAAATAGTTTACACTGTGGATCAAAACACGTAACTCATTATACTGTTTTTCAAAACACTCTGGGAAATATATACATATGTGTGTGTGTGTGTATATACATATATATATATATATATATACACACACACACACACCACATATAGCCTGCTGGTCTGCCATTTTGCAACCTTTACTATATTGCATCTTCATGTCCTATCTTTATTCTGTTTACCTGTCTGTCTCCCCCATTAGACCTAGTTTCTTGAACGCAGAAGCTATGTTCATTGTGGGAAAAGAACATATAAATGATTTATTTTTTTTTCTTTTTTTTTTTTTCTATTATACTTTAAGTTCTAGGGTACATGTGCATAACGTACAGGTTTGTTACATATGTATACTTGTGCCATGTTGGTGTGCTGCACCCAAAAATGATTTATTATAATAAAATATGTTAAATATAACAATTGAGCTATAAACATGGTGCTTTGGGAAGGAAGGAGTTATCTAGGACAGCTTCTTCTAAGATTGACAGGAAGCTTAATCTTGATGGATATTTAGGAGCTTGGTGGACACACTAAAGAAGAAAACGGCATTCCAGCTCAAAAAAATACAACATGCTTGATTTAAAGGTATTAAAGAATAAGGTATGAAGGAATTGCCAAGTGTTCCTATACAGATAGAAGGCAGGCACCAGTAAGAATGACGCTGAAGATGAAATGAGAGAAGCAGGCAGGGATGAGATCACAAAGGACAACAGGGAGCCATTTGAAGGTTTTGAGGTGTGAAATACAGTAGTCTGTCTTTATCCACAGGAGGTATGCTCCAAGACACCCAGTGGATGCCTAAAACTGTGGATAGTTTTGAAACTATGTAGTATGTTTTTTCCTATACATATAAACCTATAACATTTAATTTATAAATTAGGCACAGTAAGAAATTAACAATGGCTAATAAAATAGAACAATTATAACAATATAGTATAATAGAATTATGTGGGCCGGACATGGTGGCTCACGCCTGTAATCCCAGCACTTTAAGAGGCAAAGGCAGGTGGATCACTTGAGCTCAGGACTTCGAGACCAGCCTGGGCAACATGGCAAAACCCCAACTCTACAAAAAAAAATACAAAAATTCGCTGGGCATGGTGGAGCACACCTGTAGTCCCAGCTATTCTGGAGGCTAAGGTGGGAGGATCGCTTGAGCACGGGAGATCAAGAATGCAGTGAGCCAAGATCGTGCCACTGCACTCTAGCCTGGGCAACAGAGACCCTTTCTCAAAAAAAAAAAAAAAAAAAAATTATGTGAACATGGTCTCTCTCAAAATGTATTATTGTGCTGCACCTCAGGTAACTGAAACAGAAGATGAAACTGCAGATAAGAGGGTACTGCTGGAGCAAGATCTCTGATAACAGTGTAGAACATGCATGTGTGAGAGATTGAAGACAAGGAGGCTGCATGGTAGGCTACAGCAATCACATGGGTGTTAAATGATGACAGTCTGAACTAAGGTTGTTAACAGTGTGGGTAATGAGGGGAAAGAGCTAGTACCAAGACTAGAAATACAGGCTGCGGCCGGGCGCGGTGGCTCAAGCCTGTAATCCCAGCACTTTGGGAGGCCAAGACGGGCGGATCACGAGGTCAGGAGTTCGAGACCATCCTGGCTAACACCGTGAAACCCCGTCTCTACTAAAAAATACAAAAAGCTAGCCGGGCGAGGTGGCTGGCGCCTGTAGTCCCAGCTACTCGGGAGGCTGAGGCAGGAGAATGGCGTAAACCCGGGAGGCGGAGCTTGCCGTGAGCTGAGATCCAGCCACTGCACTCCAGTCCCGGTGACAAAGCGAGACTCCGTCTCAAAAAAAAAAAAAGGAAATACAGGCTGCTTCCGGCCCATATTAAAATAAGCTAAAAATCTCGTTATCTCCCCAAACTCGTTATTTAACCCCACCTAGCCTCCAGTTTAATGCAAGTCCTCACTGACTCACTCAAAAATCTCCTAGGTAGCTTCCTAGTCTCTCTATCAGAATCCAGTACTTCTTAAAGTGTGAGGTATACTTCTCAGACTACCTTAACAGAATCTCTGGAGGTGCTAGATAAAAATGTAAATTTCTTGGCCATATCCCAGGCCACCTGAATCACAATATTCTTGGAGCAGGACAAAATTTGCATTTTTATGTACTTTCCAGTTTGAGAACCATTAGCCTAATCCAGCCTATGCACCTATCGAATTTATTTTTCTTAAACACTGCTTCCATCATATTACCTCCTTGCTCAAACTAATTTATAATCTGCTGCCTGGACTTCAAGACCCTCTTTCAACTTGATTTTTTACTCTTTCCAATATACATTCTTTGTTTCAACAAAGTCAGCCTCATCTCTCACTTCCCTCTTCTCTGCCTCCACACACATGGTTTGGTTCTCTTTCCAGGCCTTTGCATTTAATATTACTTCCAGAATCTGAGAGCTTCTCCATAGTCTCTCCTCCCTAGCCAAACCCCAGCCATCATAACTAACTATTCCCTGAAAGCCCAATTTAAGTGCAGAAATTTACACAGATTTTTCTCTAATTACTCCAACCTTACTTCTCTCTCCTACTTATGAATTCCTATTACATTTATAGTCAGCATGCACAATTTAAGGTTTGATTATTTCAACACATATCAACTAGGTCCTATCTCATTCTTATTTTCCAGTCATCAGTGCACCTAGAATAATTCTTGGCATATAATGAGCACTAAATAAATATTCGATTTTTGAAATTATCCTGAAAGGATGATGGCTTTTCCCCCTAGATGTCTTGTGAATTTTAAAAAAAGTAAGATAATGAAAAGAAGGAATCAATTTTTAAAAGCAAAACAAATTCTTCACTATTCTAGATACCTCAGTACTCAATGATGTTAAAGATAATGTTTCCTACCACCTCTCTAGAGAGTGCTTAGTCATGAAGATAAGGTAATTACAAACAGCTCTCAATCACAATATGGGCCACTTTGGGCGTGTTATGTAATAGTGTATCATGTAATTATAGCACTGAAATATAGTGCCTTGAATATAAAACCTTTAAATGACAGCCACGGAAAGAACCTTAAAAGATAATTTGAGCTAATCATTTCAATTTATCCATTTAATAATTGAGCCCCAGAGAAATTACATGACTTGCCCAAAGTAGCAAAGCTGATTAGTAGCATCCAACAAAGACAAGCATCCAGGCCTCCCGACTGCATGGAAAGGGTTGTTTTCATTACTCTATGGGCTCAGTGATACTGAAATCAAAGTGACATATTTTAATAAGAATTCCTGTTAGCATAAACCAACATTTTAGGATTCTCCTCCTGATAAAATTGAGGTAAAACATACAATTTCATCAGAATCATAAAGACTGACACAGGCATACTTCAAAAAAAAAAAAAAAAAAGGTGAAAACTTCTAAGATAAAATATACAAGCATATTCTAGTTCTAAAACATCTCCCAAAACCATGGAGAAAATACTTGCCCAGGCTAAATTTTAATCACCTGATCATAATATTCATCTCACTGCTTTGGTAAAATATATACCAAAAGAATCAAACATATAAAATACTACAAGCAAAAATCACAATTTACAAAACCACAAATTTATATCTCAGGGTAAAACACATCTTTTGTACTCACCGTCACTTTACTTCCAACTATCTGCATGCAGTGGTCAACGAAGAGTGGTTATGGTGTAAAAAAAAACAAACGGCAACAATATTAGTAGTCAGAAGCTTTTCACAGAGGTTAAGTGTTTAGTAAATTAGTAAATAGCTAACCCTATTTATATTTTTGATACTTTAGATATACAGGCTAAAACAGATATATCAATATTAATTTCTACTATGTTTCAAAAATGTGTAAAGTCTACAGAATAAGGATTCTCAAATAAGTGATAATTACTATCTGAGGATTTTTTAAATGTACTATAATGGGCTTCTCATATAGTATAATCTAAACATCAAGTTATGCAAGGTTAAGTGTAATCAGGCATCAGATTTTTTTGCCAGCTCATAGCCCCTGAAAAAATTATCAATAGAAAATTGTGGGTTTTTTTTTCCAATATTGCCTTTTCTTTTCTTTCCTTCTTATGGCAGGTATACTATCAAGGTTGAAATAGTACACCTTCTTATGGCAGGTATACTATTAAAGTATTTTAGAATATAAATGTTACATTTAAAGTCATGCATTAAGTTCAGAAGTAAACTTTAGGTTGAAAACAAATGTTTTTTATTGTTATGAATTTAAGGTGTATAATACTGTTTTATATTATACTTGAAAATTATAAAAAGATTGCTTATTATTCTAGTTTTCTGGGTAATTCTAGCATTTCTATTGTAAGATCAGAATTTTCTACATAATGTGAAGACAAAGAAGCATTTTACATCTAAACATGCACATGTTCAGAAGGAGGAAATAGTTCAAAAACTGCAGCTCTAATTGAGCTTTCCTAATGGATAAGTGATAAAAGAATTTCTGAGAGGCAGAATTGTGTTTAAGAAAGCAGGAAGTAAACTCATAGTCCTAAACATAATTTTATGCAAAAATCCAAATATAAATCAAATCACTGTTATCAGATTCCCCTTGAATATCAAGCAGTGTCCAAAAAACAGCTAAGCCACAATACAAAACCATTAATCCGATAGCAGTTATTATCAAAATGTGTTCTATTTTTCAGCTAGTGCTTTAAAAATAAAAATCAAATTTAATTAAAACCCCAGTAAGAATCCTATGCTGAACAGGATATCATAAAATACAAAAAGATAATGACAGTTTCCAAGTAAATTATTTCAGAAGAATCCATGAATCTCAGAATAGAGAAGCAGCTTTCTTAAATATTCATTCAGTAGACTATTTACAAGCAGTGATTATTTAGTTGAATAAAAGCCTCTTTGGTGCCATTAACAGTCTTCTGAATTAAAAGATATGCTATTGACCTAAATTATTTCCTCCCACCAAAAAGACAGAGGTTGTATTTGTCCCTTGTTTATTTAGCACAGACTAAAAAAAGAATGTGAGCCTGCGTTAACAATTAAAGCAGGTCTATACTCAGTGAAACAACCAGAATATGGCCCATTTAATGATTCATTTTTGCTGCAAAATAACTTTATTTAGCTAAAGCATAAACAGCAATAGATAAGATTTAGTACCCAACAGAAACTAAGAGAAAATATTTTGGCCATGTCTGGGTTCAACTGTTTGATCATATCCAGACCATACCTGGAAAAGACCTCAAAGAGTATCTGATAATGACAAAAGCAAAACCATAATACATGTATACACATACACATATAGGTATACCACAACTTTTAACTACTCATTATACAGGTCAGTCTAACAAATCTGCAGAAGTAGCTGGCATCACTATTTTAAATTATTTCCTACTGACATTAAAAAAAAAAAAAAAATGTTGCCTCTCAATGCTTCACATGCCTCAAAAAATATAACTTTACATATTTTAAAATTTCAAAGATTATGGTTTAAATTCAAAACAAACTAGTCTCTTGATATTCTGGGAATGATATTGGCATGTGACAAACTAATGTTGGGACTTCGGTGGATAACTTTTCCTCACAAATGTCTATATGTGCTGTGAAGTGCCTGTGATACCACCCCTTCTAAATTACCAACGTATTGTTTCAGGATTACCAATCAGTAGGACAACTTTTGCAATATTAACAAAGTTTGGTTTTCCATTTTTTGAAAACATATGCTGGTGTTTTGAAAATATAGACTCTTCCAGGTTATTTGTGGTCAAATTATCTACATGTACCTATTACCCTAGGTCAGGTCCATAACTAGGCTTCCTACAATGAACAATGGAGGATAAAATGCAGAAAGAAGGTTCTTCTCCATCCCTCTATTTAAAGGTCATTCATCATGGACAGAGTTACTCAAATTTTTTCCTTTAACATTCACACAATTTAACATTCTCTATTATGGGACTTTAAGAAGAAAAAACTAAGCAATAGTTTTTATTATTATCTTATGGTTTCCTTTATAGTCTCCTTTTCCATGCTAATTTTAACGAAGTTAATTACACTACAAAAGACTCTTGTTTGCTTTAGAAACAAGTCTTGACGACATATTGGTGTATAACTTCATTTTACTTTTATGTCCTTACTTAGGAACCCAGGAGCATGATAGACATTTCTATCTAAAATTTGGTTGTAGATCCCATACAAAATGACTAATGCAGGTGTTAAAAGGGGAAAATGTACAATTCATGTTTAAATTTAACTATAATTCTCACATGTTTTACATGTGACTATAAAACATTTTTCCATCAGGGACTCTAGCTCTTAACTTTGTTACCTCAAAATGAAAGCTGTGACTAAGAAAGCATTTTCATAAAGTAGTGGTAACTATCATGTCTACTCTAAATGTAAACTTTAGTGTTGTGATAATGAAAAGGTCAAAAGATATTGCTTATCACTGAAGGCCAACACTCTCACCTTCAAAAGGAAATAACATAAATAATTTTTGTGGTTTTAATGATAGAAAACACAGTACTAATTAATGTCTTTCCAAGGTGAGAAAGCTCCAAAACATGCTTGTCAAAAGGCTTTCTTCCATCATAATATCTGGGCCATGAAAAATATTAGCAAAAAAATGTATACTCCTAGAAATCTTATCAAAGTCCTGTGCATATTTCAGGTACTCATATGTACACTGAATGAAATAAATAAAGGCCATTAAGTAGTTCTGATTTTGAGGCTAATGCCTTAAACATAGAATTTTCATGTCTTTTGAGAAACACTGAATTTCCATCTTTTGAATAATGCAATTCAAATGAGCTCATCTAATATTTATCCAATTTTTTGCATTTTAATCTGAAAAATGAGTATATAACTTGAAGTGTGCATTTCTTTGGTCACTTGACGAGGAAATAACATGAGAATAAATGAACACAAGTTCTGCACAGAAATCAAGTAATAATCAAAAGGTCAAGGAATAAGAGTTTCATATAATCATTATATTCAGTCCCACTTACACAAACAACAACAATGAGTCAGAGACTCTAACAAAATCTTATCATTAAAACCACCACATGATTATTCATATATTATTATCTGTACTTTGCACTCAGATTCAGACATATAGATTTACTAGTGTATCAGCCTTTAGGTATTTGAAAAATAACATTGAACGTACATCCTGCATTTCCTAAAGCATTTTACCGTGAACAATAACTTGAGTGCAAAAATGAGAAGAGATTCATCAGAATTTCAAAGTAAAACCCTATGCATCACCTAATTCATTGAAAACGACGCTCATGGCAAATTTCACTTATCACTTGAAACATATTTCTGCCCTTGGATACCAGAAGCAAATTAAAAAACATGCTGTTGCTCTGCTATGGTGGAGCTGCAATGTGTTATGTTTAAATAGTTCAGCATTCAGATTTAGCTTGCTTAAAGTACAATATGGAATCAATACAATCGTAGAATTCACGGCAAAATGCATTAGTAATTGCCACTGGAATTGCTGTACTGAAATAGCATTAATAGGATAGCCAAATAACATTAGAATAAATTTTTTCAACGAAGACTTGTTTTCTGCAATGGTCAACTTATGAAATTTAAAACGCATGAACTAAATGTGTACGTGTGTGTACACATATATGTACACACACAAAATATCACTGTGTACACACATATACACACATACAGTGGTTTTATGAACTCTAGGTATTAAAAGCTTTTTCTTTACAGAAATGTAGAAGATGCATTTTACTATTTCAAAAATACAACTTTTTCTTACCAAAAAAAAAAAAAAATCAAAGCTTAAGACTATATTTGGATGTGCATTAGGAAGTGAACAGAGTAAAATACTCCACTAAAACCAAAGTTTCCTATTAATAACAAGTCCTTTCAATGAACTTTACTTTCAAGTCTTGGGACTCACAAACAGATTTGAGTAAAGCTTCTATTAGGTGACATCCTTTACTTTAAATGAAGCTATACAATAGCAATTATGAGGCAGCTTACATAGTTTGCATCATATAAAATTAAGAAAAAAGCTAACTGCGAATTAAAAAATACTGCTCTAAGTTTCATGCAAGTAGACACCAGACATGCAGCTTTAATGTAAACTTAAGCTGTGACTATGCTAAGTTGTGCCTTCTTCAAAATCCGAAATTTTCATCTAACCACATTTGGAGCAGAATATCTGCAAAATGCAGTCAATTTTTAGTATGTACACAAAAGCTCAGGACTGGATTGGATTACCTCAGAGCTTTATATCCTTTGTCTAGCTTGTAATAATGGAAGTGTCTCATTACTAATGATGAATAGTTTAAAAATATATATTTAAAACTAAATGTGTAATACATATATAAATTGTTTTCTGAACAGTCTATGGAGTACAATGAGGTAATGTGAAGAGCTGAAGTGTGTTTATTTTTAAGTAGAATGATGTTAAGCTCATTGCTCATTCTGTTGGTGCTAGAAAAATCTCCCTACTTACAGATTTGGCAGTGGCAGAAATATACTGGACAACCATCTCACGTTTGGTGGTAAAATCTTTGTTTCGTAAAGGAGCTTTTTTTTCTTCATTAAGGTTCATGTCCTCCTGTAAGAAATAACATTTACTGTGAGTACTGATAAATTTCCACTTAAGAGCTTCAAAAGTGATTAATAAACATTAATAATTTCTGTGTCTTAAAATACTAATTCATGTGGTGACTAATGTCAAAAATCCCTTTCTGGGATACTTCACTATTATTTTTCACTCTAGATACCACAGTGTTGTGTAACTTGTACCATGTATTCATGGTTCACATCTCTACCTAGTCAACTACTGAGCAGAAAGAAGAAAGTATTTTTAAAACCATTCCACAGAATAAACTGGCAGTTTATAACACAGATATACACGATATCTATGCTAACAAAGCTCTTTATTTATCTTGATAGCAAACACACACACAAAATGCTGTTTGGCATATGCTCCCTTAGGACTGCTATTATCTGAGAAAGCAAATATAATTTGCAAATTGGCAGGGTCTATATATCTATAATATGTCACTGAAGAAAGTTCACAAGAAGTTGTTGGATTTGGAAAAGAAAAAAAAGCAGAAATAGCTGATTGCGGTAATAAATGTCACTCATTAGAGGGAAAAGTATTCAGTTACAAGAACACATTGTTTTGAGGTTCAATAAACTTTAATTCAGTTTGAAATCTACCTTTATTTTGTGATATATACATTTATAACACTTTGACTAGACACATTGTTTTTGTTCATTTTGTAATTCATGGTAATCCTTGTGACATATGAACACACGCTTGACAGGGTCACAAAACCAAGTTGGAAATGATTGTGCTTCAAAATGCAACACTAAATGAAAAGTCAACCTACAGAATAGGTGAAAATGTTTATAAATCATATGTCTGATATAGATGTGTACCCAAATATACAAAGAATTTTACAACTCAATAATAAAAAGACAAAAGCCCAATAACAAATGAGCAAAACACTTGAAGAGACATTTCACTAAAGAAGATATACAGGCCGGGCGTAGTGGCTCATGCCTGTAATCCCAGCACTATGGGAGGCCAAGGCAGGAGGATCACAAGGTCAGGAGATCAAGACCATCCTGGCTAACACGGTGAAACCCCATCTCTACTGAAAATACAAAAAATTAGCCAGGTGTGGTGGCGAACACCTGTAGTCCCAGCTACTCCAGAGGCTGAGGCAGGAGAATGGCGTGAACCCAAGAGGTGGCGCTTGCAGTGAGCCGAGATGGCACCACTGCACTCCAGCCTGGCAAAAAAAAAAAAGAAGAAAAACAGAAGATATACAAACGGCCAATAAGCACAGGAAAAGATATTCAACATCATTAGTCAGTAGGGAAATGTGAATCAAAACCACAATGAGATACTACTTCACTTCTACTAGGATAGCTAGAAGAAAAGAGGAAAATAATAAATGTTGGCAATGAATTGAAGAAATTGGAACCCTCACACATTGCTGGTAGGAAAGAGAAATGATACAACCACTTTGGAAAACAGCCTGGCAGTTCCTCCAAAAGTTAAACAGATTTATCTACCATATGACCCAGCTTACATACCTAAGCAAAATGAAAACATATGTCCACACAAAAACTTGCATACGAATGTTCATAGCATCATTATTGATAATAGCCAAGGAGTAGAAACAATTCAAACACCCATCAATGGATGTATGGATAAACAAAATGTGACATATACAATGAAATATTATTCCGCTCTAAAAAGGAATGAAGTGCTGATACATGGTATAATCTGGATGAATCTTGAAATCACATTATGCTAAGTGAAATAAGCATTATAAAAGACCATATATTCTATGATTCTGTTTATACTAAATGTCCAAAATAGGCAAATTTATAGGGATGAAAAATAAATTAGATGTTGCCAGGGCCAGAGGAGAAGAGGAGGGAGTTTGGATTATGACTGATTATGGGTATGGTATTTCTTTATGGGGTGAAACAACTGTTCTAAAAGTTGTGAGTTTCACACTCTTTGAATATACAAAAAAAAAAAAAAAAACCTATGAATTTGGCCATGCACAGTGGCTCACGCTTATAATCCTAGCACTTTGGGAAGCCAAGAAGGAGGATCACTTGAGCCCAGGAGTTTGAGACCCGCCTGGGCAACATGGCAAGACCTTGCTTCTACAAAAACTTTTTAAAACTCAGCTGAACGTGGTGGTGTGCGCCTGCAGTCCCAGCTACTTGGGAGACTGAAGCAGGAGGGTCGCTTGAGGCCAGGAGGTGGAGGTTGCAGTGAGCTGTGTTCCTGCCACTTGCACTCCAGCCTGGAAATCAGAGCAAGACCCTGTCTCGAAAGAAAGAGAAAGAAAGAAAGAAAGAAAGAGGGAGAGAAAGAAGCAAGAAAGAAGCACATTGTAAAAGGGTGAATTTTATAGTATGTGAATCATATCTAAATTTTTTAAGGAAAAAAAATCCGTATTTTTATCCCTTTACTCTTACAGAAATTCTGAGCATTCTATTTTTTTAATAAAGTAAACTAATTGGCAAAGAACAGTATCAGTTACTTATTTTAATTTTTTTTTTTTTTTTTGAGACGGAGTCTCACTCTGTCGCCCAGGCTGGAGTGCAGTGGCGCGATCTCCGCTCACCACAAGCTCTGCCCCGCGGGTTCACGCTATTCTCCTGCCTCAGCCTCCCAAGTAGCTGGGACTACAGGCACCTGCCACCATGCCCGGTTAATTTTTTGTATTTTTAGTAGAGACGGGGTTTCACCGTGTTAGCCAGGATGGTCTCGATCTCCTGACCTCATGATCCGCCCACCTCGGCCTCCCAAAGTGCTGGGATTACAGGCGTGAGCCAGCACACCTGGCATCCAAGTTATTTTTAAAGATGCATATGTGAGAATGTGGAAGACAATCCTCAAAAGTAGACAAACTGCATCTATCTATTGAACAGTAACTGTTGACAGCAAAAATCTATATTTGCAACCACTGCAGCAACTCCTATGATGATTCATTTATAGTAAATACTTATAAATTTTGTGTGTGTATATATATACATCACCTCTCTTCCTAATTACCTGGATCACTGTCTCTATCCCCACTTTTCTATCTAATGTTATTTCTCATTTGGATATTTTACTTGTTAATGACTTACTAGAAGGCAGAAGACATCTTTTTCCTCTCTCTCTCTCATAGGCTCTGGCATTGTTGAATCAAAGTAGAATCATCGAAACTAGGTTGGATCGCACTTATAATGTGGTCCACAGATGCTCATCTACGATCTGTATCTATTTCCTTTTTTTTTTTTTTTTTTTTTGGAGGTGGAGACTTGCTATGTTGCCCAGGCTGGAGTGCAGTGGCCTGATCTTGGCTCACTGCAACCTCCACTTCCCAAGTTCAAGTGATTCTCCTGCCTCAGCCTCACAAGCAGCTGGGATTACAGGCATGCGCCACCACACCCAGCTAATTTTTTTGTATTTTTAGAGACGGGGTTTTGCCATGTTGGCCAGGGCGGTCTGAAACTCCTGGCCTCAAGTCATCCATCCGCCTTGGCCTCCCAAAGTGCTGGGATTACAAGCGTGAATCACCACGCCCAGCGTATGTATCTATTTCAGCTGACAGGGAACTCCCTACCTCCTGAGGCAGCCCCATTCATCTTAGGGTAGTTTAATTTTTGCCAAATTTTTCCTTCGATGACTGGACATGAAATATGTACAACAAAATAATGTGTGTTAAGGTGGGTGGCATGACCTTTTTTCTTCTCTAGTTTTAAAATTTTGAATCACTTATTTACTGAACACATACTACACACCAGAAACTATGCTAGGCTATCTAATCTGGTAGACTGTTTTTATACTCAAATTAATATTATTTATAAAGCACTTAGAACAATGCCTGATAGTAAATGCTATATATGTTTGTTGAATAAATAATTTATAGTCTAGTAGTAACAAATAATTCTAACTAAGGCGTGTATCAGATTCTTTGAAAACACAGAGGGCAGATGGAAAGGTCAGAGATGTCTTCAACAGGTTGTGAGTCTCAAAGGATGAAAAAAATCTGACTGGAAGGAGGGAGACCAGTCAGGAAACTCTAGTGGTCATGTATCATTTTTTGCTGCCCAACATCACTTGAACATGCCCTCTACAATTTATTTATTTAATTTTTATTTATTTATTTATTTATTTATTTGCCCTCTACAATTTAATACATCCTCACATTGTCAGTCCCACCTGACAAAGGTATAATCCATAAAAACTACATTTGTCAGTCTCCCTTTTAACTAGAGTGCAGGCATGTGGCTTCGTCTCCACCCATAAAATGCATGTATAGGAGGTGTAGATTTAGAAGTGAACTATGTGAGGAAGCAGGCCACAAATAGGCCATCCATTTTGCTGATGTAGTTGGCAACAGAGGTGATGCTGTTACAGAACTGATGGCATTAACTGTGTCTTTTTCTTTAAGACATTTTGATCAAATGGTTCTGGGATAAGAGCTCCTTAATCAGAACTGTATTTCAGTTGTGTGTTTCTGGAAGTTATTCCTATAATGTTATCTGGAGCCTGTTTCTGCAACTCTCTTAATTCAAGAACTACCTAATATCCCCTAAAATTATATTCTATTTAAACCTGCCAGAGTGGATTTTTCTCATGTTCAATAATTTGGGCTGAAGTAATTTAAGTGACTAGAGATAAGAGTCGAACTAAGAAGAAATGTCAGATTGGACAGAAGGAAATTAATTCAAGAGCTACATAAATGTTATTTGAAGACCACATTCCTTCTTCCAGGCTAAAGTACTCAACTTATCTTCATGTAACATGGGTTGGTGTCCACATCTCTCTCTCTCAAATACTCTGTGGTTTAACAAATGCAAGGAAAGAAAGAACGTCCACCTCCCTCACCTTGAAATACTTACACCTCTATTAATTCACCCTCTGATTTTATTATCTTATTGGCTAAGTACATCATTCTGCTGACTCGTATTGTTTTTGTTTTCATCCAAATCCCTATGTTCTGCTCACATATGCTGGGCTATGTCTCTATTGCTTAAAAAAATTCTGGTTAAATTTCATTCTCCTGTAAATGTGGTTATTATCAATCTGCATCCTCCAAGTAGAATCAACTCTGGAACGCTGACAAGATTAAGTGTCTGTATTTGTATACTTCACAGCTGGGCCTAAGAGTGTGGTAGTGTCACCTTTGGCAGTCTCTAGGTAGAGAGTTTCTGTGCTTCCAGTGACATTTCTACATTACTATGTACCCATTCAGTTTTTAATGGCACACACTGCTGATATCATACCATCACAGAATTATTTTGTAGGGAGGCAGGCAGGACAATAAGAGCAATGTAAGATTATACACCTCAGAGGAATGTTGTCAGTACTGAGTGTGATCAAGCATGATAAGCCTGGTGTATATTAACTAGCTTTCAAAGAATGCTAGCTATTAGCGTTATCACCTCCCAACCTCAGGCTTTTAACCACTTTTCATCTTACCCCTTATGTTTTAATAATGCTAGGTTGTTTGTAGTTTTGCTACATAAACTGTGTTGTTACACACTCATTATTTCGTTCATGATGCTGTTCTCCCTGCCTGAAATGTGGTCATCTTTACCATCCTCTCCATCTTTTAATATGATCCTTGCCCCCTCCAAATTCACATCTGGTTAAGTATTATACTTCAAGACTATACTCAACCACTAATTTTTCAGGAAGATTTCTCCTAAAGTACTTGATTTGAAAATAACTACCCTTATCCTATTCTTCCATATTAATTCCTTATGTGTCACTTACATTGAAATTATGTGATAAATCTATCTCCTCTAAACTCGAGGCTGAGAATAGGAATTTACTTATCTTTGTACTCCTAGCAAAAGCATAATTCCTGGAACGCAGTAAACATTTAATAAATATTTGTTGAACCAATGTGATATTTAAGACCTTTTCTTTAAATATATTAACTTGCTTTAGAATCAGCAACAGTTTTTTATACTTATAAATTTGCTGCATAGGTTGATTGGAAATGGGTACCATTCATGTTAAGAGACCATAATAACTCATTTTATTCTTATAGAAATAAGATACATATTACTAATTAGGCAGCTAACACTTTCAAATCATTAACTCCAGATCTATAATACAATAATAAAGCTAAATAGAGCAATATTCATAACTCAATATTAACTCTAAACAACGTAATTGAATATGAAACTGTTTCTAAACATACTGATTTCCTATGATATTCAAAACAAAAGCAAGCTTTTAGCATGTTTAACATTTGATATATCTATAATACATGAGAAAAAATGTACTATTTTGTGGTTTTAAAAAACACTGTTTGAAGTCTAAATAATGGACCATTTATAATGTTTTAAAAGCCACATTTGTAAATACTAAACCATTTTTTAAGCTTCTCATATGCCGTGATACAATTTCCTATTATAGACAGATTCCTCCACTTCAGCAAACATTATATTCTTAAAGTTATTACTGAGAAGCCATATAAGAATAGGATCAAATGAGAAGGTCAAAAGTTGAACCAGCTGCCTATTCATTCATTTGTATTCTCATTCATTCATTCTTCAATTCTCACTCATTTGTCAATTTTCTCCACAATAATCAGAATCATGTTATACTCTAATCCAGTACCTTAGCGATATTTTGTAAACTTAATGATAAGTGTTTAGAAGCTTATTTTGAATTTTCTTTCTTTAATAACAACTGACAAAAGGTACCATGGCATTAGAGAAATACTTGGTAAAAGCAGCTGAAAGAATCCATGCAAAACAACATGGCAAAAGGCTGAAGTACATTTCTTTGTCAGCAAATACTGACGTATCAGAAGACACATATAGATCATTACTGAAAATTTGCTAAAGCAAGTATTTAAACAATTAGTGTAGGAGGTTTACTATATAGTTGGATAAAAATATAGCCTATTTAAAAACATCTCACCTTATAGCATTTGCTAGATTGTTTCTATAATGACATATATAAACTACTCTTCTTTGAGTCACCAATAGGACAATTTAACAGACAAAACATATAACCAAAATAATGATTTATGTAATAAACAGAGGTTTTGTGGAAAAACTATGAGGGAAGGAGTCCTGAGTCAGGTAAACCCACACGTAAAATTCAAGGCCATTGCAAGAAGTTGAAACTGAATACACAGAGTACTACATAGAGTCAAGAAGATTGTTCTTCTTTAAATAAAAGCAAGATATTTCAAATACAATAAAATATTTACAATATTTTGAAATGAAATAGGAAGTTAACATGAAAACCAGAGATATTTCTGGTTATTTCAAGATAAAGTATTTTTAAATTGTCAACATTAGCCAGGCACAGTGCCATGCCTGTAATCCCAGCACTTCGGGAAGCTAAGACAGGCGGATCACCTGAGGTCAGGAGTTTGAGACCAGCCTGGCCAACATGGCAAAACCCCATCTCTACTAAAAATACAAAAATTAGCCAGGCGTGGTGGTGGGCACCTGTAATCCCAGCTACTCAGGAGGCTGAGGCAAGAGAATCTCTTGAACCCAGGAGGCAAAGGTTGCAGTGAGCAGAGATCGCGCAGCTGCACTCCAGCCTAGGTGACAGAGTGAGACCGTCTCAAAAAAAAAAAAAAAAATACAAAAACAAAAACAAACTTGAAATTTAGCATGAGTTAGGCATTTTTCATTTATGAAAAGAAAAGAAATTCCTTGACATTGTAACAATTAGTAAGAAAGTAACTCCTTTTCAAACCTACTTTACTGGAAAAGCCACAAAGACAGACCCAACTTCCAAGTCAGTCCCCTTCACCCTTGCGTGAATTACTTCCTCTTTCTTCCTGGTGTTAAATGTACTGTCTGGAACAGGCATGAGTACACAAACATGAGGATAAGGGTTTACACATTACTAATGTAGAAGAAAAAATGGAAAGAGCTCATCTTCCAACGGCATTTGTTGAAGACCCATTTATTAAAGTCCATTTTGAACCCATTTATTTAGAAATATAAAAATACAATACTCCAGATTAGTTGCAAGAATAACTGGTTGTCGTCAAATAAGACAGGAATTTACTAGCCATGGTTCAGCAGGAAATCTTTGCTTGATTCATGGATTGGTCTGATAAAAGTTAATCTACAATTTAGTAAGTTGCTAATGGTGTACTTGTTCCATTTGAACCTACAAATCTTTGTCAGATTTATGTTTCAATTATGAGAGAAATTAAACCAAATATCAAAATAAAATGAACTTGGAGCTAAACTTTCTAATTACCGCCTATTTTAAAGCAAGACATAAAAAATGACATAGTGACACAGTTCTCACTAAAAAGTTATAATCATGACAGCAAAGACTTTTGTATGATTAAGAAGTAAACTCATTTTAAATCATTTTAAAATATTGTTCATGTTTTTCTTGTTTTTACTGTGTATATTTTATAATGTACATATTAATATTAGTACATACAGGCATGTATACAATGTTTAAAATATATTAGTGCTACTTACTCAAACATACACACACACACACACACACACACACATATATATATATATATATATATATTTTTTTTTTTTCCTGAGGTGGAAATAAAGGTTTAGAGACTCTTGGACTAGTCCAGAGGTTGGCAAACTTTCTCTGTAAATTTCCAGACAGTAAATATTTTAGGTTTTGCAGACCATATAGTCTTTGTCTCAACTACTCAACTCTACTATAGCACAAAAGAGCTATAGACAATACATAAAAAAATGGGCATGGATACATTCAACAAAACTTTATTTGTGGACACTGAAATTCATGTAACTTTCATGTGCCCTGAAACAGTTTTTTTGGGTGACAATTTAAAAATATAAAACGATTCTTAGCAGGATATACAAAATAAAAACCTTGTGGCAGGGATAGTACCTTTAACATCTTTATGTCTGCTGTACCTAACAAAGTATCTGGCATTCAGCAAAGAGTTGTCAAATAAACTTCACCATGACACAGAAATTTGTGTTTGCTTTTATAACTCCGCCTTATGTTCCAATATATCACCCTTGCCAGAACATAAGCTCCTGGATGGTAGGGATTTTCTTTAAGTTGTTCACTGCTTTCTTCTCAGACCTTAAAACAGTATTGGGCGTATGGAAGGCATGGGACTTTGATGAACTAAACTGTTCAAATTTTGAGAACATTTACGCCAAAAAATAAAGACGGATAATAGAGAAGTTAACACTGGGTTTCAGTGTATTTAGGTGGTGTTCTCTGCTTCCATCCTGAGCACCTGCACAGGGCTAAGTTCCCACAGTAGCCTATTCACAGCTATCCTAGTGCTATGGGAATCATTTATTTACTTTTCTCCCTGAGTAAACGCTGAGCTCTCTGAGGGTAAGGGAGGTGCCGCATTCATCTTTACACTTCCAACATGTAGCATCCTACCTGGCACATTGCACATATCAACAAACAGTTGCTTAAATACACTCATGCAAATAAATACTAGTAGAATCCTTCAAAACAGAAGAAATATTTTTGAAAGCATTTCTCTGTACAAACCAAGAACAGAGCCAAGTTTTTAAAAAATCATGCTCAGCAATAAAATTAAAAATTGACCCAGATTTAGTTACCTTTAAATCTGTTTACTGGGTAAGTTTTGCTCCTCTTTTATAAGCTCTTCATGGGAGTTTTATAAGAAAATAAAACGTGTTGTCTAGAAATGCCTCTGACATTATCCCAGTCTAATGATATGGAGTAAGGATATTGAAAATGTAAATATAACCTGTGGATATTATGCTGTCTAGACGATTTCTGAGAATCTAATAATTTCTGACAACTATTTCCATGTCTTCTTATAGATTTTAAGACCTAGTTTACCAATAACTTATTTTGTGCTACCTTAACTATTAATTAAAATTACTTATTCTGAGGGCACGAAAAGATTCATCCAAGCTAACTAACTTCTAAAAGACTAGGGTTGGGTGAGAAAGAAACCCATAATAGCAGTCAATGGAGAACAAGGATGCTTGGGTTAATGTACAACACCTGGTGTTCAAACACAACTATTCTCTCTAAATTAATGAAAGGGAAAAGTGAGAGAATAAAAATTAAAAGCTTTGGGATTACTTATGAGAGTTCTAACAGATGGAATAATTTAGTATTTATTGCATATAACTACTATCATTAAATTATGACAAAAATGCAAAGTATATTAATATAAATTGCTGAATAGAAAAGAGTGTAAAACATCAAATTTGCATGTATAATCATATATTAAACATTACCTTTAATAAATTAGGTTGAAATGAAATATGGCTAGAGGTTAATCATAAATCATCACTAGCCTCAGCTTTTGCATGAGACAAACTATTTAATTATCTATATTAGAACACAGTCCTTACTGATGTATCTATAGGTGGCCAATGTAACCTGAACCTCCACTTGAGAGTTCCTTGTGCTGCTAATAGAAATCAAATTCCAACTTGAACTCCCAAGAAATTTCTATGGGTTTACTTTTTTAATCTTAAAATGAAAATCTCCCCTCTCCCAACACCCCTCTCCCCAAAAAGAACTCTAATTGCATAATTCAGTCTGGATGAAAACACTATTAAGCATTTAACAGTCCCTAAGCAGTATACTCAATGTACAAAAACCAGCTCAGTTATTCTCAGTAAGCTCAAAGGTTATAACAACTGAAAATGTTGAAAAGTTATTCAATTACAGCATTATTAATTTCCTTACATTTAAAGTAGAATTGAGGAGATATTTCATCCAATCCTAATTAGAGGCAATACAAAATGCTTCTGATCAATATGAGAAGAGTTATGAATATGAACCGCTTTAGTTCAGTCATCTTTAAAAGTCACCAAATATAGGCAACCAATATAGTGTAACCCCCAGCACTTTGGGAGGCCAAGTCAGGAGGATTGCTTGAGTCCAGGAGTTTGAGATCAGCCTGGGCAAAATAGCAAGACCCACATCTCTACAAAACAATAAAACAATTAGCCAGGCATGGTGGCACATGCATACAGTCTCAGCTACTCAGGATGCTGAGGTGGGAGGATTGTGTGATCCCAGAAGGTCAAGGCCGCAGTGAGCCGTGATCACACCACTGCACTACAGCCTAAGGGACACACCGAGACTCCATCTCAAAAGAAAAAAAAAAGAAAAACAAAAAAAAAAGTTACCAATAATAACAACATGGAAGGAGTATTGTTTTCATCCTACCTTTACCCACTTGTGGAAGATTGAAACCATGACTCTGGGTAGGGGAGGGGACAAGAATCCTTTTTTTTTTTTTTTTTTTTTTGAGACGGAGTCTCACTCTGTCGTCCAGGCTGGGGTGCAGTGGCCGGATCTCAGCTCACTGCAAGCTCCGCCTCCCGGGTTTACGCCATTCTCCTGCCTCAGTCTCCCGAGTAGCTGGGACTACAGATGCCCGCCACCTCGCCTGGCTAGTTTTCGTATTTTTTAGTAGAGACGGGGTTTCACCGTGTTAGCCAGGATGGTCTCAATCTCCTGACCTCGTGATCCACCCGTCTCGACCTCCCAGAGTGCTGGGATTACAGGTGTGAGCCACCGCGCCCGGCCTGGAGACAAGAATCTTAAAGAGCAAGTGTGATTTACCCCATGCAAGTAATTTTAACAATCTTATAAAAGCAGTGGTTTTAATTCTTGAAAATTTTAGTAAAAGAACCACTTCTCAATTTTCCATTAGTAGTTAGCAACCATACTCTAAATACAAAATTCAGTTTTACAAACTATGAAAGACACTGTCTTAATAAAGAGCTCTATAAAATAAACAATCATCAAAAAATTTCAAGGCCAGACGCCGTGGCTCATGTCTATAATCCCAGCACTTTAGAGGCCAAGTCAGGAGGATTTCTTGAGCCTAGGAGTTGGAGACCAGCTTGGGCAACATGGCAAAACCTCATCTCCACAAAAAATAAATAAAAAAATCGCGTTTATTGGCACATGCCTGTAGTCCCAGATACTTGGGAGGCTGAGGTGGGAGGAGGGCGTGAGCTGGGGAGTTTGAGGCTGCTGTGACCCGTGATCCAACCTGGGCAACAGAGCAAGGCCCAGTCTCTAAATAAACAAAAAAACAAATAAATATTTATTTCAAATTTGGAACTTTAAACTTGCCAGTAGTAGCCATTGATACCATTACTTAGAAAGTCCCTTTAAAATTGCATCATTGAGGCCGGGCGCGGTGGCTCAAGCCTGTAATCCCAGTACTTTGGGAGGCCGAGGCGGGCAGATCACAAGGTCAGGAGTTTGAGACCAGCCTGGCCAATATGGTGAAACCCTGTCTGTACTAAAAATACAAAAATTAGCCGGGGGTGGTGGCAGATGCCTGCAGTCCCAGCTACTCAGGAGGCTGAGGCAGGAGAATCGCTTGAACCTGGGAGGCAGAGGTTGCAGTGAGCTGAGATCGGGCCACTGCACTCCAGCCTGGGAGACAGAACAAGACTCCATCTCAAAAAAAAAAAAAAAAAAAAAAATTGCATCATTGAATAAGCACAATACAAAAAGTGATGCACCAATGCACAGAATAGATGCCAGAGTCAATGAGATACTAGTAGTCTACTAATACACTAGTAAAACCAGACTACTCAAATCTTTCAGTTAACTGAAATTATTTCAAAAGTTTTCTTAGCTAGGAAGAATCAAGTGATTTGTGAAATGATCCATTAGTAATTAAGTAAAAAGAGCTACCTTTAAAAATAAAACAACATGTCCTGCAGTAATTTTAGATTTAGTTCAATTATCTATATCTAGAAGCCCATCCAATGAGAATTGCTGTTGATAGATATGATCCTCAGGCGTAACAAGAGTTTCAATTTTCAGAGTAAGAAAGGATTGTATTTGAATATTGTCTTTTGTTAAGTTTTTAACCAAAAGTTTCACCAATACATCATTACCCAGAAATTCTAAATAGTAAATTATAAGGTAATTTATTTCTTGTCAAGCATCTCATATATTATTACTGTGTATAATGTCATGCTATTTGCTGCAATTATTTAAAACGTTTTGGCCAGACACAGTGGCTCAAGCCTGTAATCCCAGCACTTTGGGAGGCCGAGGCAGGCAGATCACTTGAGGTTGGGAGTTCAAGATCAGCCTGACCAACATGGAGAAACCCAGTCTCTACTAAAAATCCAAAATTAGCCAGGCATGGTGGTGCCTGTCTGTAATCCCAGCTACTTGCGAGGCTGAGGCAGGAGAATCACTTCAACTCAGGAGGCGGAGGTTGCAGTGAACCGAGATCGTGCCATTGCACTCTAGCCTGGGCAACAAGAGCAAAACTCTGTCTCAAAAAAAAAAACCTTTTACACCTCAAGGTATGTTATCCTAAAATACATACATAGTATTGAAAACAGATATTCTAAACCTTCATAGTTCTCTAAAGTCTAGAAAAGCCAATCAAGAGAAACAGCACAATAAAGGTACCATCAAAAGACCCAGGAGAAGGATGATTGTCATAAGAGACACCAAATACGACAAGAACACCTTTTACATTATTTGTACAAGGAAAGACACCAACAAGGAGTGAAATAAAAAAGGAGAAATTTTGTATCTGGAAGTCTACTTCCGTGTTTTAGAAACAGAATGACTTAAGTGCTTTCTCCCAATCAACTGTGACAATGACATTTTTAACAGTTTTCCATTGCTAGATTTTTGGACTCATTCTTCTCAACTGATGCTCTGTAAAAAGCAATTACAGACAATGTTCCATTATCAGGAGGAAATAATCCATCCCAGGCTGGCTTTACCTACCACTCTAATGTACCTCTGATTTGCCTTCTACTTCTCCTCAATATGTGTGCAAGGAAAATGTACTAATTTTATATTTAGCCTAAATGAAGCATTATTAAAGGTAGCTGTTACAAAAATGTCAATGCTTTATATTTTTATGTACCTAAATTTAAGTGTCAGCTCAGCTACTTACTAGCTTAGTCAAGTTAATGAATCAATTTTCTTACCTCTTTCTAAGCTTCACTTTCCTTACCTGAAAATGGGGTATAACAATCTTACCTACTTTGTGGTACTGTCCTAAGGATCAACTGAAACAATACATTTACATGTTTTAGTTTCATGCCTTAGGCATAAGTATACAGTAGATGAAAACTATAGTTATTCATAAAATAATTTGGTCACTGTAAGGTTATTACAGTCAAACTAAGATAATATAGAAAATACATAACATTCAGAGTATAAGTAGACTTCTCTCAAAGTAGAGATATAATCTTTAAAGTTTTCAGTTTAACTTTTGGTTGTTACTTTTAATCAAACCATATTTCTCTGATATCCTATTATATTATACTGTTACTTAAAAATAATATATGTCCATTTATAAATAGGTTTTTTTGATTGACAGATAAAATTGTATGTATTTAGCATGTACAGCACGATGTTTTGAAGTATATACTCATTGTGGAATGACTAAATCTAGCTAATTAATATGTGCCTTACCTCACATGCTTGTGTGATTTGATTTAGAGGTTCAGGACATAAAGAGGAATGAGCAAAGAAGACTGAAAAGGAGTGGCCTGAGAGGTAGGAGGAAAACAAGATGAATGTTGAGGAGACAAAAAAAAGTGTTTCAGATTGGAGAGAATAATTAACTGCATAGAATGCTGCTAATAGGTCAATTACGATGAGAGGCTGGGCATGGTGGCTCACACTTGTAATCCCAGTACTTTGGGAGACCAAGGCAGGCAGATCACATGAGCTCAGGAGTCCAAGACCAGCCTGGACAATGTAGCAAGACCTTGTCTCTACCAAAAAATACAAAACGATTAGCTGGGTATGGTGGTGCAATGCATGCCTGTAGTCCCAGTTACTGGGGAGGCTACGGTGGGAGGATCACCTGAGCCCAGGAGATTGAGGCAGCGGTGAGCCATGATCATGCCACTGCTGCACTCCAGCCTGAGTGAAAGAGTGAGATCCTGTCTCAAAAAAAAAAAAAAAATTAAGATGAGAACTGAGAATTGACCACGGGATTTGGCAGCATGAAGATATCTAGTGACATTGATAAGAGCAGTTTTGATAGAATGGTGGGATGGAAACCTAGTTGGAGTGAGTTTAGAAGGGAAAGTGAGAGGATGAAAACTGGAAGCAGTGCATATAAATAAAATTATTGTGAGGTGCTTTGCTTCAAAGGGGAGTAAATAAGTGGAGTGATAGCTAACAACAGAGAAAGGATCAAAAGAAAGTTTTTTAAAAATGGG
Source organism: Trachypithecus francoisi (assembly GCF_009764315.1). Classification (NCBI taxonomy): domain Eukaryota; kingdom Metazoa; phylum Chordata; class Mammalia; order Primates; family Cercopithecidae; genus Trachypithecus; species Trachypithecus francoisi. The sequence goes on from NW_022681471.1 coordinate 53,765,687, forward strand.
ACCACATGTTTATATGCTGCTCAGAATGGTAGAGAGAGAAGAAAAAATTATTGGAGCAATATCTGTGAGTAGGTGAAAGGAATGAAAATTTATACACAAGTAGAAGAATGCAGACCTGCAAATTTCATCTATGGTGATAGGTAGCAAGACAGATACATGACTGCAGATACTAAAAGGTAAATGTAGTGGTGGGAACCTGTGGAAGTTCTTTCCTGAATGCTTCTATTTACTCAGTAAATTAAGCAGCAAGGTCATCAGCAGAGAATAAAGATGGAGAAGAGCTCTGAGGGTGGAGCAGCAAAGCAAAGGTGTGAAAGGCATCTAGGAGCGTAGTTGAGGGAACGGAGTAGGGACATATAAACTGATTCTCTGAAAACATAAAGGCCCACCTGGGGCTTCAGAAAAGAACTCTGTGTCCAAATCATAGGGTAGTACTGGATTGGAATAGGCAAAACCTGGAGAATGGGAGGAACACCAGTTAGGAAGCTATTTTAGTAGCCACAAGAAACAACTAGAGAGGGTTATCATCTAAAGTAGGGCAAGAACAGCTGGAGGACACCTGAGGACACAAATGTAACAGTTATTACAAAAGCAAAACCAATGGGATTTGGCAAGAAATTAGAAGTGAATGAGATAATCAATGAAAGGAAGATGGCCCTGTAATGTTGAGTGTAAAAAAACTGAATACGGCAATGCCACTGATGGACTCGGAGAACTATTTCAATACTGCAAAAGGTAGTAACCAAATTGTCAGCAGCTTAAAGCAATGAGTATAATTTTTACCTATAGAGAAGAAAGATTTGAAAAGATAAAAAGTGTTAATAGTATCAAGGAATGTTTCTGTGTTTGTTGCTGTCATCATTGTTTTCAGTGATTAAGGACACCAGGGTGATAAACTAGGTAATCAGAAAATACTAGCAATTAAAGACACAACAGAGCTTATTTGATAAAGGAAAGGAATGCTACACACATTCTGAATGACCCCAAAGTCCAGGTCTTTAACCACTACACAATACATGCTCTGTAAAATTAAGGATCTTGGAAAAGTAGTGTACATTGTTTAGCTTCTAGGGAAAACTTCAGAGTTAAAGATCTTAGAGGTGGAATTATTCTAAAGGATGACACAGTCCAAGGTATAGTCATACCTATAATTAGCTAAATATATAAATGCAAAAGTCAGAGTTTAGAAAACAAGGAACTAAGAGCAAAAAACGTATTGAAGGGGCTATTAGCATAACAGCTGAAATCACCAAAATAAGTAGCAAGGGTAAAGGACAAAAGTATAGCCAGGTGCTATCATCAAGAAAGGTCAGCAGTAACAGACTTCAAAAGAGAAAAGGTTGTTTGTTGAAAGATGGTTTAAAGAAGAGAGCATGAAAGGAGCACCAGGAAAAAGGGTGCACCACAGAAGCAGGAAGAAGAGTGAAAAAGGGTAAAAGTGTCAGGACTTGCTTCAGGGGAATACCCAAAATGCCAGTTGTGGCTAGATGGAAGGAATAGTCAAGGAAAATTTTAAAGATAAAGGGAAATTTTGTTTGGATTCATTCAACAACTACCAACAAATATTTATTAAAGGCCTACTACTCTTTTAGGTGTGGGAGATAAATCATAAGGGTAGCAAGAGAGGTGATGACAAGATGTTCTGTAGTGGGCACAGTAGGGTCTAGATTTCATTGATTCTTAACCTTTTATTTTGTTGTAAGGTGACCTTTGAAACTCCTGTGGACTCTTAAGTACAGATTAAATAGACAACCACAAAAAATGTACAGTAATATGTGGGATATAATTTTGAATGAATGAATCACCAATCAAGATCTCTAGTTCTTCTCTGGTCAAATTAACCATCGTAATATGGTTTAATTCCTCATTTCTCCTGCCATAAACTTCTGAATACTCAAAATATTGTATTCATTATCTAATATAGGAAATTATTTAGGCCACAAGCTATAAAACATAGGAAACATGCTAGAAAACATAGGTTGTGTGAATGTTGCTAATAGAACAAACTTGGATGAATTAATTTCTTTGTCCCTTCTATTGTTACTGTCTACCCTCCCAAGTCTATTTCATATACCCAACAAAAGACCTTCTGCTGTTTTCAGCAGAGGACATAGGCCTCTTTGGCTTTGTAGAAACAGACACACAAATCAGTTAGTTGAAAAACTGACTCGATGTCCTAGAGACTACTAAACAGTAGAAAACAAAGATAAATTAAACTGCCTCTACTTTTAGGAGCTCACAGTGGAAGAGATAGACAGGTAAAGACATTTTTGCCAAGAGAAAAGAAAAATAAAAAGGATACTTTTGCTAATAGTTTGGTTATATCAAGTTTCTGGTCTCTTCTTATGTGATATAAACACTGTCCGTACCAACAGACCTCCTTAAAACTCAGCGCTATTCCGGGCACACACATTTTAAAATTACATCAAAATTAGGGGTATAACTTACCATCATTTTTTCAAAGAGATCCAATACTTCCTTTTCTGACAAATTCAAAGATCGTTCATCATATAATGGCTGAGCTGCGGGAAACTCACTCATCACAACTTGAGAATCAATAGGATGTTGAATAAGAGGTTTTTCTTTTTTGACAGTAGATTTTCTAAAACTTGTAATTCGGTCACGCTGCAAACAAAAATAAATAAATAAAAAGCCCTGAGAAAAAGATCAAGAACTACTAACATGAAGAATTGAAACATCAAAACGGTACTTAGTATAATACATATCATTATGGTCTTTTGACAAAATACTATTTTAAGCAGCAAGCTCCAGTTAGAGATTGTACTATTTTGAAACCCTGAAGTAGCTCTTCAGCCTCAGAACTCTGGGGGTGAAAAGTATTCTTCAAAAGTAAAATCTAGTCCCTTGTCATTTCTGTTTTGCACAGCAAATAAGTGAAAAAAAAAGTCTCGGATCAAAGTCCTGTTGGTTGTTTCAGGGAGAATGTGTCTTTGGTGGTAAATTTAGAACTATGAAAAAAGAGAAAGAAACTAAAAAGAGCTACTGATATCCAATTCTAAGAGAAAATTATGGTAATGTTTTTCTCCTTCAAAGTTGCAAAAATTGTGACAAGTATATATGAATAATCTGTCCGTGTAGCAGTAGAATGGTTAAGAGCATGGACTCAAGACAGATTACGTGGGTTTCAGTCCAAGCTCTGCCATTTACTGGCTGAGTAACCCCGTGAAAGTTACTTGGTCTCTCTGTTTCCTCATCTCTGAAATAGGGATAATGATATTACCTACACAGTAGGGTTATTGTGAAATTTAAATAAGTTAATATGTTTATTGCACTTAACTGCTATTTATTATTGTTGTTACTATTATTTTCCCCTAGCGTTTTCTTCCCTAAAATGTTGGACCAATGAGGAAGTAAAACAAAGATAAAAACATCACCTCTTCCATTTACTGGAAATATAATAAACAGAAATTTCTTATTCCTACAAATATTATGAAAAACTTGCTATTTTATGGATATTGACTTCAAACCATTGATTCCACGTAAAATCTCTAATTAATTAGCTTGCTATTTCACATAAAGTGAGTTAATGACTTCAGTTGCATGTAATTAGGATATTCTATTTTAAACCACAAAACATGGGACATCAAAAGTTAGTAATGTGCATAAAACTGAATGAACTCAGTTTTATTATGGTTTCTGTTAGGAAGCACATGCACACCATCAAGTTCACATTAAACAAGCAGACATGTTAAATATCAGGACCGTGTATCTTCACCACCATGTTACCAGAATCCTTATATAATTACTTCAACAATACAAAGAGCATCACAGAAGTTATTACCATAGCTTATGTAAAATTATGTGAACTCATTAATGAGCATACCTTTATTTTATTAATTCAAAGAACACTTTTTTAAAACCAAAAAGTATACTTTGAAAGAAATGTGAGCAGTTTTAAGCAGCTTATTTAGGATTACAAAAGTAATTTGAGTACATGGTTGCTGACAAAGAGATGATATAAATCATTGTATTTTAGAGCTGAGAAGAAACTTGAAAAATAATCTAAACCAATCCCCTCATTTCCCAGAGAAGGTGACTTTCCTAAATTCACCAGTCCCTGGTTCCTAACCCAGTCTTCACATTAACTTAAGATTCATTTCTTCTAATCACCTTGAACTACATTTTCACATGTTCTTTTAACTTTTTGAGGGAAATTGTTGGTTTAGTTATATAGTATATCTTCAAACAACTCAAGAAAAAAGTTAAGTAATCCAAAATAAGCTGAGGATATATTCAATAGTCAAATTTCACTAAAAATATGGTGGACATGAAAGCATTTAAATATGCAACTGACCCTTAAATCAACATATCTCTTCTCTTTCCCTTCATATCACTTAATATTTACTTTTCCAGTACTAGCCTTTTTACTGAGTAGCATTAATAACATATATATTTGATCTTCCACTGTGTCTTTCACTTTTTCTAGAAAATTAGCTTTTGATTTCAGCTATACCTTGGTAAGAAAATGTAGTTGGCCAGGCGTAGTGGCTCACGCCTGTAATCCCAGCACTTTGGAAAACTGAGGTAGGTGGACCATGAGGTCAGGAGTTTGAGACCAGTCTGGCCAAGATGGTGAAACCCTGTCCCTACTAAAAATACAAATTTGCCGGGCTTGGTGGTGGGCACCTGTAATCCCAGCTACTTGGGAGGGTGAGGCAGGGGAATTGCTTGAACCAGGGAGGTGGAGGTTGCAGTGAGCCGAGATCGCGCCACTGCACTCCAGCCTGGGTGACGGGGCGAGACTCCGTCTCAAAAAAAAAAAAAAAAAAAAAAAGAAAATGTAGTTAAGCTACATACCTTCATCTCCTTTGAGCACTATCACTACTTTACATTATTTGTAAATAGGTAATTTCACATAGGTAAAAAGAAATTGTCAATGCTTAAAATACCATTTTTTACAGTTTAGCTATAAAAGAGTATATTTAAATTTTGAGCCCATAACTTTTAATAAGATATACTATGACAAATTCAGCTTTAAAATACTGGTTTTTAAATTTAGTAGCATACATCTGACCAACATAGTGAACTTAATTTCCTTTCTAATGGAAATTAATTTCCTCCAATATTAATGTTTAATATATTCACAATTTATTTGGCCATCAACAAGGGAAGCATCTGTGTTTTCCAGAGTTTAGATTCACATGGAGATTTTAGAAAACTTTTGGTTAAGGTAAATATCAGGATGATGATATGAAAATTCTGTTGGGATCTCATATAATTGTTTATGTTAATATTCGAAAAGGAAGTCACTGAATTGACAATTACTCCATTCTACTATACTTTATACATATCCAGACATTTCATATCTTACATATATCAATGCTTTTATGTCCACCCATTTTAATAAAAAGGCAACATGCATAAGTAATATAATAACATGCTAAGACCACCTTACCACATCATCTGCCAAAGTTTTTATTTGAATGTTCTATTAAAACCAAAAAGAAACAAACAAAAAAAAAACCAATCAGATAAGAGAAATTCATAAATCAAACAATAATTTAATAATTTTCATTTTTATTAACTGTAAACAGTCAAAAAGAATCAGAAAGTTCAAACATATAAACAACATATTCTTTAAAGAAAAAACTTTTTAATGATTAAAAATGAAGGTTTGGCAAAGGTGTATATGTTTGTTTTTAAATATGGCTCCCAAGTCCCAAATCAGATCCAGATCAGACGTCACTACCACAGTGCTGAAATGTAAGAAAAGATACCACAAAACCATAAGTCCTTGCATGTTATATAGAAGTTTGGAAATGAATCGTCAAGTTAAGATACCTAAATTTAAAAAACAACAACATGTACAATAGGAAAAATGTCACATTTAACAAGAATGAAATATAATGAAACAGCTTGGCCTAAGAACTGTGTTACTCCTGATGGATATTTAAAGGATACTTTTATAAATATGCTAAATAAAATTGAACTTATTTTTTAAAACTATCCTTATAAATAAATTAGAAATATTTTCAAAATATTCTAATTAAAATTGAACTTATTTGAACATAAAATTGAATATATATGAGCAACGTTATTTGAAGAATTTGAGTACAGCAATACTAAAGCAATACGAAACAATGTAGTTATCTTCCAGGATTCACGGAATAGTTCAAGACCTTACAATAATGTATGATGAGCATGAAATATAGTTTTTATTATAAATATGTTGAGGTGCCAATTGGGGTGTGATTAGGAAAGAACCAGATTTTTTTAAATTGTCTGTTAGAAATTGAATTTAATGTTCTGCCAGATCCTATACATTTATTTCTTACAACAGAAGCTGAATAATGTGTATCAACTTGGTCATGCACACTAAAAAACATAGGGCCTTCTCACTGTGGGGAGGATTCCATTATGAGTTTTAAGTAAATGAAAATTGCTTGGATCTCAGAAAATTGTCTTCAAATACCACTAACCCAATGCTATTAAAGACCATCCTCCCCACATCAGCTGGGGCAAATATACTATTCTATGTATAACTCTTTTTTTTTTTTTTCTACTTTTAATCCACTGATTCCCTCAGGGATCTAAACTTCTAGTCTCTATACCATGTCTTCATCACATCCTGCTGACACAAACCCCAATCAATCTTTACTGCCTAGGAAAAAAGTGGAATTATTTATATCAGAACTGAAACCACTTTAAGAAGGATAAATTCACCCTGCAACTCTCTTACCAGGTATTTTCTCCTTAATTTTTCTAGTGGGTTATAGAAAACTGTTTTCAACACAATGGCCAATTTCATGATTTCCTGCAATACCAAATCAGAGAGAAAATGATAAAATATCAAAAGTACCTCAACTAACCCTGCTACCATCCCTATATGTGCTTGTCCACCTGGGTTTTTGAGACAGGTTATACAGTTCTTCATGCAACTACTGCTTTCCTTCTCTTCCCATCTTTTGGGGTTATAAACTCCAGGCTAGAAACCCATCTATATCTCCAAAGCAAGAATGTAAATGAAGGGAAAATACTTTTTGCTTTAGTCAAATTATCTAAGTTAAGGTACACATATGTCTAAAATGTTTCAAATCTGTATCTCAATTGAATACATGTTGACAGCTTAATCATGGGAGACAGACACAAGAAAAAAAGCATTGCTAGCAATATTTTCACTTGGTCCTATGGGATGAGACTGAAGTCTTCTCTTCCCCTCAGTACTCTTCTTTGGAATTAACATACTTTTTGTCTATAGTAAACCACAGAGTATAGAGGTAGAAACTATTCGAGTTAGATGGAATTTGAGATAATCTAGTCAAAGTCTCTCAATTTACAAACAAGAGGGTAACGTTTGTTAGTGGCTCCACCTGCATTCCACTTGTCTAGGTTTAAGATTTCCTCATCATGTTCTCCTTCCTCTCCTTCATTTCCAATAGCCAAGCAGCTATCCAGTCCCATGATAATCATTCTGCAGTCTGCAAAGATGTGGTTCAAGCCACCATCAGCTCTTAACTAAATTTCTGTAGTGACTTCCTAATCTGTCTCCTTGCTTCCACCTTTGCTCTCCTACAGTTAATTTTGAACACAGCTGACAAAGTGATACTGTGAAAACTGAACTCACATCATGTCACTCCTTGGCTCAACACTTTCCAAGGGCTATTTTCCCTCCTAGTGCAAGTCAAAGTCATTACAATGACCTACAAGGCCCTACTGATCTGTACACTCTCCATATCCCTCTGACCTCATCTCCTACTACTGTCCCTTCATTCCCCCAGCTACAGTCACACTGACCACCTCACAGCTCCCCAGTGAGGCAATAAGCCACATGCACTGACTCTTCTCTCTGCCTGGAATGCTCTTTTTCCATGGTCCATATGGCTTACTCCCTCATCCTGCTTTCAAGGTTTTGCTCAGTGAGGCCTACCCAGGCCATCCTATTTCAAATGGAAACATCTGCCTCCCTCCACACATTCCTGGCACTCCTGAACAAGATTTAGCACATTCTAACATAGTCTATAATTTACTTCATTATCATTATCTTGGTCTGTTTTTCCAACAAAAAATATAAGCTCCACAAGGACAGGGATTTTTGCCCATCTGGTTTAGGGATGTAACCCTAATGCCTAAAGCAGTGTCTGGCACATTGAGGCTCAATAAAGAGTATGAATGACTATCATACTCCCTCCTGTTCATAAATATTCAATGCCTCCTGATGACCTATAAAGATGAATATCCTTAATATGGAATTCAAAGCCCTGTATGTTTCAGCCCTAGGCTCCCTTCTACTTCTTCCCTTATGACCCCTATTCTACAGAAAACAAAAATTAAAATCCTCTTCCCAATGCATACTCCCATGATGTCCTGTTTGTGCCCCTACTGTTCCCTTTGATTGGGAATGTCCATTTTGCTATATACATTTCTAATTCTAAAGCTGCCCTTGAATTGAAAGTTTAGTTGTTAATAAACCAAATGTGGACCCCTGGTCAAAAATAATACTGGAGAAGGAGTATGCTTTGTTTTATTCTTAAAGAATTTTTTTTTTCCTAACAGGCAACAAGAATGATAGAGTATCCCAAGGCACATAGAAAATTATACTTATACAAAAAATTATCTTAACTACTTGTGATAGAGAAACATAAAGAGAAACACCCCGCTCCTGATTTCTTGATTTGTAAATTTCATTCAACTAGAGTGGATATCCTGTATAACCACATACATTTAATACGAATATTTTCTCAGATTTCCCTCATGTAATAATCTGCTTTCATAAATATAATAATACCATTTAAAGCTCTTCGTTATAACCGTTAAGAAAAAAGAACAAATATGGTCTATCAAAAAGGAAAATTTTTAAGCCAGTATGAAGAGGCTGAATTTCAGAAGGGGTAATTTTTAGCCATTGTACACTAAACATGTATCGAAATCATTGTATAAGTTACGATTAAATGATTTGCAAACAAAATTAAAGCATTTCTGCCTCACAATTTTTTTTTGAGACGGAGTATAGCTCTGCCGCCCAGGCTGCAGGGCAGTGGCACAATCTCGGCTCACTGCAAGCTCCGCCTCCCAGGTTGACGCCATTCTCCTGCCTCAGCCTCCCGAGTAGCTGGGACTACAGGCGCGCACCACCACGCCCGGCTAATTTTTTGTATTTTTAGTAGAGACGGGGTTTCACTGTGTTAGTCAGGATGGTCTCGATCTACTGACCTCGTGATCCGCCCCCCTCGGCCTCCCAAAGTGCTGGGATTACAGGCGTGAGCCACCACGCCCGGCCTTCTACCACACAATTATCTTTCTATATTAGTCAAAAAAGAAAGGTATAAAAAGACTTGAGAATAACAACAGAAACACCAAAAAACTTTTTTTCATTTATAATGATGCTCTTCCTGAACAAGCTCTCAAAATTCATTTATGTGGATGGGTGCATCTCTCTCACACCACATGCAAGTAAACATGGATTTCACTCCTTTGTACAAACACTACAGAGCTACTATGGAGTTAAAAAATTCAGAAACAGGCCAGGCGCGGTGGCTCAAGCCTGTAATCCCAGCACTTTGGGAGGCCAAGACGGGCGGATCACGAGGTCAGGAGTTCGAGACCATCCTGGGTAACACGGTGAAACCCCGTCTCTACTAAAAAATACAAAAAGCTAGCCGGGCGAGGTGGCTGGTGCCTGTAGTCCCAGCTACTCGGGAAGCTGAGGCAAGAGAATGGCGTAAACCCGGGAGGCGGAGCTTGCAGTGAGCTGAGATCCGGCCACTGCACTCCAGCCCGGGCGACAGAGCGAGACTCCATCTCAAAAAAAAAAAAAAAAAAAAAAAAAAATTCAGAAACAAAAATGACCCCCCCCAAAAATCTTTATTAGAGTCATACCCCTGAATTAAAAGCACTGATTAAAGTCATTTTCATAAGTTTTTATTATGCAAATCTAATGATCATGCTCATTACAATAAGGGCATATTGTACCAATAAGTATAGTGACCATATATTTTCATTAAAATCAACTCTGGAAAAGCAGTAAGACTGTGCATTAGTCAAGCAATCAGAGTTTATTAAACTTCATTTATGATCAGCTATATTAAATATAACTTAGCACAGTATTATATGAATATTGTATAACTATAAAAGTATCACTCCAGAGTCTCAACCCCTTAAGACTAAGAGAAATAGCTGACTTACTTATAAACTCTAATGCTGAAGTTGTGATTGCAATGCAAGAGTCATTATTGTAAGAAAATTAAGTTTTAATTTTCTCAATCAGGCAGAAATTAACAAAAACAGCAAGATGTAAAGATTCAACTCTCTTATGGCTAATGTTACATGGTAATACAATGTTTTATAAACATCATGAAATTGGACAACTAAATTGCATATAATTCAAAAGTCTCACCATCAACTCAAAAATGTATTCGCACTATTTGACTATTTTCTTCTCTTTTAAATAAAATGCATTAAGTTGGCCATTACAATAGAGATGAAGGGTCAACTCTTTACCTTCCTTAAGTTTCTTGAGTTCCAAGAATGGCAGGTACAATAGGACACAAAAAACAACCTTCACTTCAGCTGAACAAATATTTAATCATCAACTATGCACATGTTTGTCAGGCCTCTGGGCCAAGCTAAGCCATTGCATCCCCTGTGACCTGCACGTATACACCCAGATGGCCTGAAGTAACTGAAGAATCACAAAAGAAGTGAAAATGGCCTGTTCCTGCCTTAACTGATGACATTCCACCACAAAAGAAGTGAAAATGACAGGTCCTTGCCTTTAACTGATGACATTGCCTTGTGAAATTCCTTCTCCTGGCTCATCCTGGCTCATAAAGCTCCCCCACTGAGCACCTTGTGACCTCCTCTCCTGCCCGTCAGAGAACACCCTTTGACTGTAATTTTCCTTTACCTACCCAAATCCTGTAAAATGGCCCCACCCCTATCTCCCTTCACTGACTCTCTTTTCGGACTGAGTCCACCTGCACCCAGATCAAATAAACAGCCTTGTTGCTCACACAAACCTGTTTGGTGGTCTCTTCACACGGACACGAGTGACACAAGTGAAACTGTTGAGTACTGGGCACTGGGAATACAGTGGTAAACAAGGTAAGCATGCTCTCTTCCTTTAAGGAGGTTACACTCTAGTTGAAGATCAGAAGAATGAAAGACCAACACAATATAAAGCTTCTGAGAGCTCTGATATGGTAATACTCTGTTATAATCTCCGTATGTTTTCCAAGTCAGAAAGGACCTTGAGAAAGGTAATCAACATCAACCAATGATTCAGGGTTTGATTTCTCTGATATCCCTGCCCAATCCCTATTCAGATAAGCAGCAGTCACAGAGGGAAGTAGTTACTATTCAAAGGCCTGCCTTCCAACTTTTCAGAACCTATACTCACTCCTGAGGATGACCAATCCAAACAACTCAAGGCCAATCACCTGGTAACCAAGCTGAACATTCTGTTCAGGCATTCAAATGCTTTATTATAAAGATATTTTGTGTTAGTTGAGTACCTCTCAATTGTGTTTAATTTCACCAAGAAAGCAACGTCTAATTTTATTTTTAGAACTAAGCTCAATGTACAGGTTTGAGTCTAAGATGACCTTTTAGAAAACAAATTTTCGCTTTTGCAATCACTGAACTATTTACTGTATGTACTTAAAATTACTTCCAAACATTCTTTCATCTCCTTTCTAAAAGTAAGAGTCATTTTCAGATACCTACACTTCATCTTAGGCACTGTAGTCCTCTATCACCATTAGCACTTAAGAATAGATGCTAGATCAAGTTGTGGTATGCCAGGCACTGGGAGGTATGGCCCTGCCCTCGAAGCTCAAAAGCCTAGTAGTTGAGAAGATGAAGTTACAGATATGAAGTTCCAGTTCACCACCTTACTCTGCCATTGTTAACATCTTGAACTGTCCATTTCATCATTTTAGTAGAGCAATACTTTTATATTTTTGTGACCATAAGCACACCATCTCAGAAGTACTGTCATTCAAAAGTCTCAAATTTTAACCCACCAGAGTTCTTTGCCATTACAAATCAAAATTCATTCCACCATTTTTATGACAAGAAAAAATCCTTTTGAGATTCTCTTCTCAAGATGCTCTTTCAATTTATAAAGAACAAAATATTATCTAGAAGAAAACAAATATGACATCACAGCATAGGGTTTCAGTTTTCTTCACAATGCAAAAGCCTATGCTACTTCACTGGATAATTTTGACAAATCTGTCATAACAAGTTATGCTCAATCTTAAATGAATTGTCTTGCCGTAAAGCTGAATCTTGAACTGCCAGGAGGGGTGACTATGACATGGGAATCCAGTAGTCTCTGTGTGACAAACCTGATCAGCTTCAGGACTAAGGGTAAATGGTTCAGGAAATACGTCTGCCACTTAGGTCTTTAAGAATGTTCACACTAATGAATTGGTGGAAGTCACTTAGTGCCTGAATTAAGCAGAAACAATTACAGGAATAATCCAGCTTTTAGAGTAGTAGCATCCTCTGCAGGTCTAGAAAGAATGTTTGTTTGCTTTATACTGTGAAAGGAAAATATCTTGGGCCTCTTCAAGCTGGGAACTGCCTCTCATTCTATTCAAAGTCATCCCTCTGCTCACAGAGACAGATGCATATTCTGATTGCCTCTTTTGAAAAGACTTATCAGAAACTCAAAAGAACGCAACCATCTGACTCTTACCTACCTGTGACCTGGAAGCCCCCAGTGGGGGGCCTTAACTTTGTGTTGTCTCCGCATTTCTGGATGGAACTAATGTACTTCTTACATATTGACTGATGTCTCATGTCTCCCTAAAATGTATAAAAGCAAGCTATGCACCGACCACCTTGGGCACACATCATCAGGACTTTCTGAGGCTGTCTCACAAGCACATTGTCAACTTTGGGAAAATAAACTTTCTAAACTGAGAGCTGTCTCAAACTTTGGGGGTTCACAATATTAAACCATTTCAAAAGGGGAAAAAAGTTGTGTAGACATGAAAGTTCTTCTTTGTCTATGAATAAAAAGCAACAGAAATGAAAAAGCTAGCTTTAGCCAAATACAAAAATTTCAAAACCCAACACAGTACTCTGTACATAACAGATACTCTTAGATCAATGATTTAGCCAAGTAGTGCTCTATAATTAATAAATAGATTTTTACCTTCTCTGTGAAAAAACGACAAATTTCTCAACCAAACCTTAATCAAGCACCCATTTTATACCCAACACTTTATGGCACAGAGAAGTTTAAGGATTCTTCCCTTAAGGCATTTACAGTCTAACCAGGGAGTAAAAACTAACTATATAACTATATAGGCTGGGTGTAGTGGTGCACACCTGTACTACCAGCACTTTGGGAGGCCAAGGCGGGTGGATCACCTGAGGTCAGGAGTTCGAGACCAGCCTGACCAACATGGTGAAACCCCCCCCCCTACTAAAAATACAAAAATTAGCCAGGCGTAGTGGTGGGCGCCTGTAATCCTAGCTACTTGGGAGGCTGAGGCAGGAGAATCGCTTGAACCCAGGAGGCAGAGGTTGCAGTGAGCTGAGATCATGCCACTGCACTCCAGCCTGGGTGACAGAGTGGGACTCTGTCAAACCAAAAAAAAAAAAAAAAAAAAAACGAACCATACAAAAACAAAATAACTAAATGCTAAACTATGAGTTTCTCAGGTATGTAGTTTACTTTCTTCCAAGGCACTATCTCCTGTCTTTTTTTTTTTGAGACGGAGTCTCGTTCTGTCGCCCAGGCTGGAGTGCAGTGGCGCAATCCGGCTCACTGCAAGCTCCGCCTCCCGGGTTCACACCATTCTCCTGCCTCAGCCTCCCTAGTAGCTGGGACTACAGGCGCCCGCCACCACGCCTGGCTAATTTTTGCATTTTTAGTAGAGACGGGGTTTCACGTGTTAACCAGGATGGTCTCCATCTCCTGACCGCCTCGGCCTCCCAAAGTGCTGGGATTACAGGCCTGAGCCCTCCTGTCTTATCTTGACAGCATTAACTGTTATCTGAAATGATATTGTTCACTTATTTACTTGTTTGTGCTCTTGTTTTATTTTTGTTTTGTTTTTTTTTCTTTTGAGACGGAGTCTCCCTCTCTCACCCAGGCTGGAGTGCAGTGGCGCAATCTCAGCTCACTGCAACCTCCACCTCCCAGGTTCAAGCAATTCCCTGCCTCAGCCTCCCAAGTAGCTGGGATACTGGCACCTGCCATCATGCCCGACTAATTTTTGTATTTTTAGTAGAGATGGGGTTTCACCATCTTGGCCAGGCTGGTCTGGAACTCCTGACCTCATGATCCATCCACCTTGGCCTCCCAAAGTGCTGGGATTATAGGTTGTCTTCTACTTTCTAGAAAACATATTCCCTAACAGTGGAGACCTTAACAGTCTTATTCACTTTCAGATCTCTGACACTTAGAACAGTAGGCTGGCACATAATATCTGCTCGAATGTTGGTAAATAAATTCATTTAAGTACAATAAGAATCCAGAGAAGAAATAGATAAATATAGCTTCATTGAGAAACTACAAAGAATTGTGGCCTAATTGTTGGGGAGGATCTGAAGAGCCACAAAGAGAGAAAGAGGGAAGTCAGACAAAAGGAGCAGCATTAACATTTTACTTCAGGGAAGTTGAGGAGAACAGACATATGAAACAAATGGTTCAAGTACAAGGGGATTAAATTTTGAATATGTAGGGTGGATTAGAGGCAGTCTTGAAAACCACAAGGAATAGTCTAGACTAAACTGGAAAACCACTAGGAGTTCTTATGATTTTCTGATTTGAAGACACCATTCTCCTGCCTGGAGAAAATGGTATTTTAGAAAGCTGACTTTGGGTGGCACACATGTACAATCTTTGATTTGAAACCTTTCAAGCCAAACACATCTTGGAACTCAGCATGTTTCATGTTTTAAAAAGGAATATGCTAGGTGTATCATATCTTACAAAACACGCTAAGCAGGATCTGGGGTAACACATTAACTCAAATGCATTCAGGTTTAAAAGGAAAACATGCATATTCCACAAAGCAGGATAAAGAGTACCTATACAGCCTTAAGAAGACTGGGGTTTGTGGCCAAAAGATAAGAGTCTGTTTTCAGAGCATTCATATTTTAGAATTTCAGAAAAGGGTTGTGGACCTGTAATATTTAGAATAAACTGAAGAAGGAATCAAAGGCTAAAAGGGCGGCTTGCAGAGATCAGCAAGTTGGGTCTATTCTACCTAAACAATAGTTACCATTTACTGAGCATTTATAGGCACTATGCTAAGAGCTTTAGATGCATTGCCTCATTTAAATCCTCACAATAATCCTATGTACAAGAAGGTACTGTCCTGTTTTGCTCCTCAGGAAATCAAGGTTTATAGTCATTAAGTCATCTGCCTAAATCACAAAGATAATAAATTACACAGTCCAGATTAGCATTTAGGTCGGACTAGAACACGCGCTCTAGAACCTCTATCTGTATTCTGAAATCTGTGTGCAACAGTCTTTATCAGTATAATAATACTGGTTAGAGCTCCAGCTCTTTTTCAGTCTGGGCCTTTCCATGTGCTCTTTGCTCTGCTTAGAGCACTCGCTCCATCCCACCTCACCTCTTCCTAATCATCTGGCCATCTTCTACTCAACTGTTCTGCTCTCAGCTAAGGATACAGTTGATCCTGTTTTAGTCGCCCATGGTTCCTGAACTTCCCCTTCTGCAACACATTCCAATTATCAAATCCCAATTACCTATCAATATCAGTCTTCTGTGCAACACCATAAATTCAATGTATTAAGGACCAGGTTTTTCTCGATTCCCACTGTGTCCTCAGGTTTTTGCACTATTTCTAGCACACAGTAAGTACTCAAACCTGTGATGATTGACAGAATTGGGGCTGGGGGAGGAGAGAGACAGAGGAAGAGAGCTACAGAGAGAGAATGTGATCCAGTTGCAAGATGATAAAAACAGTCTAGGATAGGAGCAATAGAAATAGATAAGGCAGTTAGTATATATAATTTTGTTTAAAATTACGCTTGTTATTGAAGCAATGTACCCAGACATATGATTGCTGTTTGTATTAAATAGAGTAATTTAAATATCTGTTGTTATGATTACTATCTTTATAATGCAAAAAGAACCTCTAAATGGCTATGATTATCACTCTGGAGATACTTCACCTCACAATGACTTGCCATCTATCTACTTCAAGTAGCGTTTACAAATAACCACATCATTTAGTTTTCTGATGTAGCTGCAAAATTAATCTGACAAAACAAAATGATTCACTGCTTTAAAAATTCAAGAGTATAAATTGCCGAAAACTGAAAATTATAACTGAGTTGTGAACAAGGTATTATTATAACATATTTTTTGTAGGAAAAAACACATAAAAGTCATAGAGTGATTTAAGTTAACTTCACTATTAGTACTTTTAACTGATAGTCTTGAATTTGCAAACAATCCCCAATTCAGGAATGAGTCATGTCTCAAAGTTCACTTGTATAGCAGTTGTTTAGCTCTTGGAACACATGTATCCAAAGGTGTAACCCATAAAAAATCATTTCCAGAGTGAAAGTAGACCAACTTCTCCACATGGAAAACAAAAACAGCTCATTTACTCACACAGGAAGAACTTTACAAATCACTGAATATTATATCAAATATTTAAAGTGTAAAAGCTTAAGCAGAATGTTATTATATGGTGAACAAAAATAATTTTCAGAAAATTTAAAAAGTGTTTTTGGAAAAAATCTAGTATTATAAATTATTCAATTTTATAAACTTCATTTTCCCCACAATGGGCTTCAGATTCTATGCTGAGTAGTGATAACTCTGAGAAAACCTTTTGTCTCGTAATGTTCCTTAAATAGTTTTTTACTTAGTTTAATTTGGAGAAGAGATTCTTTCTCAAGATAGTGACAGAAATTGTCAAAATAATAAATAACACATTGCAGGAAAATATCATTTATGTCACTGTGTTTTACAAATAATATCATAATGAATTAACAGGTGGTTTTAATTTTTTTTACCTTTTTATGACTTTGGGCAAAGCAACACTTGTATCTGTTTATACTGATAGATCTCAAATTTCTTCTACTCTGTGTTTTTCACGATGGACTCTTCACTGTATTTAAATAATTGAAGTGGAGTAAGAGCTGCAAATAAATCAGCAACTATACTAGCCCCTGAAGCCTCTTAAGTATTAATCACTGATCAGTTGCAATATAAAAAAGATGAGCTGTACGTCCCTTTGCCTGAAAACTCACAAGCAACCCAAGCACTAACCCTTATAATGACCCTTATACACATACAGGTCAAAGCAAATGATTCAGATTTTTATTTTCTCTTTTAATTAATATCATGAATCACAGAGATTTTTAAGTCTAAAGATTTTGGTGTAGAAAACTTTTTTTTTCCTTTTCATCTAGATGTTAAGACAATAGTGATGCATTTTATATAATCAATATACAGATCACAGTTTGCATAAACCCGTTAAATATGAAGTGGCTGTTAACCTTGCCTACAACTCTCTGACTTTGTTGATGCCAACAAAGGCTTCTAACCAGCAAAATGAAGCCCTTTCATAGGGGCTCCTGAAAACCAATGACAGATACATATTGTATCTCTGCACATGAGACTCCTGCCATGTCAAATCTACCAATAACACTCAATGTGTATGAGAGGTCTTCTTTGAAAACAGAGAAAGTCTGAATTATGAGGATAAATTTGAGACGGTCTAAACTTCTTTTAATAGCATTCATTCAAGTTTCTATTTTCCTCACTGCTGCATAATTTGGTTTTATAACACTTTGCCCAATTAGTAACCGGGTAATTAAACTTAAATGTTACTATGAAGCTGACAGAATGATTTATAGTCAGTAGATCATTGAAACACAAATATAGATACGCTTAAAAATTTATAGAATAGCCAAGTGTGGTAGTTCACACCTGTAATCCCAGCACTTTAGGAGGCCGAGGTGGGCGGATCACTAGAGGTCAGGAGTTCAAGACCAGCCTGACCAACACAGTGAAACCCTGTCTCTACCAAAAATACAAAAAAATTAGCCATGCGTGGTGGCAGGCGCCTGTAATCCAAGCTACTCGGGAAGCCAAGGCAGGAGAATCACTTAAACCAGGAGGAAGTGGTTGCAGTGCGCCGAGATTGCGCCACTGCACTCCAGGCTGGGCGACAGAATGACATTCCGTCTCAAAAAAAAAAAAAAAAAATTATAGAATTACTCTTACGGGGTTACCGTAAGTTCTGGCCCCACATTACTGTGTCAGTACCATAATCATAGCCAAGTTTTTAAATAAAATTCCTAAATTAACTTATCTTCAATTACCATTCTATTTGCTAATAATGTTAAACTTATTTTCAACAAAATGGCCTATTTAATAGTCGTAATCAATACTACTGAAGTTTTCTACATACATGGACCCTTTATAGCCCTGATGAAACATGTGGAGTTAGTTCTGTGACTACATTTTCTTACAGAAACAAAGTTCTCAATGATGGTCGAATTCTCAAATCAGCTTTAAAAAACCTTATTAAAATCCTATAAAAATCTATAACACACCTTCAGAGTCACACTGGTAGTAAGTAGTATTCCAACTCCATTCTCCTTTGAAACAGTTTCTGTAGAAAATACACATTCTAACACAGGGTGCAAAAAACTTGGTTTTTCCTTTCTACAGGCAGGACTGGCTATACTAGTGATGGTACATAAAGGGACAGAAGACAGACAGCCACTTATTTCAACATAAGACTTCAGAGAGTAACCACAGAAGACATCATTCCATATCAAGCTTCTTAGGTGTCTTAATTGGGAAACAAAGGGCAATTTATTCCTTCTATTAAAAAAATTGCCCTGGCATCTAAACTCCTTCATAAACACTGCCTCTAGAGTACTTACAGTGAATTTGTTCAAGAACTTAAGTCAAACTTGACCCACCAGGTTAAAAGGTCTCTTCATTTTCAGGTATTCACTGAGCTATGAGTATCTCAAATTTCATAAACTATACACAAGCACCCGCCTATTTGAGCTTTAAATAGCGATCACTTTTTTTTAGGAGGCACTAGAATGACTTCTCCCCCTCTCCATTATAGCATAAGAGAATGTGCTAAGACTGGCATTTTCTTTCACATGAAATGCAGAAATGAGACTATATGTAGACTCAAAGCTACAAACATAACTGAATATGAACACATAACCCACAGATATTGAAAGGGCGACGCAGTTTTAAAACTTAAAAGTTATGATGCAATGTCAGTCGCCAGTAGCCAACAATGTAGAGTGCTTCCTGAGCTAGAATATGCTTGAAAAAACCTGGAAACACCACAAAAGTGGATTTTTTTTATTACTCCCAAGGTTTGAGTTCGAACCTTGATTATAGAATTTATCATAGTGCGATAATTTCTCACTAGAATGTATGAATTTCCTAAGGCAGGAAGTGGGTCTTCTACAGTTTTGTATATATTACATAAATGGGTTAAAGATGGCCTCTGTATATTGGCCTTATGTTGTTTACTTCTTCACAGCAGGATAAGACCCATTAGCTCAAAGCCACCTCAATTGCTACATATCCAATTATTTTAAATGTAGCCCAAACAAACCAATTTTTAGCCATTAGAGCCTGCCTGGTTTGCATACACTGCTGCAGCTACACAGCAACAAGTCAAGGAAATACAGTAGAGGAAGGGAAGGAAACAGGGACAAGGGAAGAGAGAAGGAGGGAACGAATGAATGAATGAGAGTCTCTCTCTCACTTTTTTTTTTTTCTGAGACGGAGTCTCGCTCTGTTGCCCAGGTTGGATTGCAGTGGTACAATCTCGACTCACGGCAACCTCCACCTCTCAGGTTCAAGCAATTCTCCTACCTCGGCCTCCCAAGTAGCTGAGATCACAGGCACCCACCACCACGTCCAGCTAATTTTTTGTATTTTTAGTAGAGATGGGGTTTCACCATGTTGGCCAGGCTGGTCTCAAACTCCTGACCTCAGGTGATCCGCGCGCCTTGGCCTCCCAAAGTGCTGGGATTACAGGCATGAGCCACTGTGCCCGGCCGAGAGTCTCTTTAAATGCCATATTGTAGACATGAATACCTAACAGGAAACTATGTCAATTTATAATTTGTATATTAAAAAGAAAAAAGAAAAGCTCGACTTAAAGAGAGAGCATCACTACTATTAGTACTACTATTTATGAAATTCACTGAGCACCTTCTGTGTGCCAGGCATTGTTTTTAGTTCTCTGATTTAATTAATTCCTAAAACAAACCTGTAATGTAGCTATTATTATTATTCCCATTTTTCTGATTAGGAAACCAAGGTATACGGAGGTAAAAACAGAACCATACGATATAATGTTCTCTGTCCTGTATGCAGCATCATGGTTCCAGCAGCAAATACACCTTCACAAAGTAAACAGCAAACACGGTACTATGGTATGATATATGATCCATCATAGTAGAGATGGAAGCACCTCAACATATTCAATAGGTCCCTTGGTTGAAAACCATTGAAGCTGTTTGACCTGACATCTTAGATCGTTTACATAGTTTACTTTCAGAATTTGAGCAAAGGCTATGGAGCACAAAGGTCATGTGTCTCCTAGATCACTTTACATAAACTTAGCTTGGGTATAAAAGCTGTTAAATTTATTTGCAAACACAGACTTTGTGTTCATTAGTCAGCACTTGACTAGCCAACTGTAAAATAGAAAATAGTCAGTAAGCAACAAATGCACTCTCATGAGCATATACCATAAGATTTTCCCATGGTATTTGCATTTTAAAACTATAGAAGGAAAATGACATGAAATAAATGCTAATGATCTCTGCAAAGTGAACTTTCAGTTTGGATTTACATTAAAAATATTTATCCTATTTATTTAAATACATGACAAGAAGATTAGGTACATCCATAATACATAATAAATCTTTAAACAAACATAAAAACTTCCTAGTTTCTGCTTTCTTCTACCTAATTTTAGTTCCAGCAACACGCAAAATGAGTGTATTAACTTAATCCCTCAGGTACTTGATGATTTCAAGATAAACTCTGGAGACAGCTAACAACAAAAAAATTCATTTTCTTTGACCTAGCTTTGTCAAACAGAAGTTTCCCTCCAGTTCCAGTAAGAAGGTAGAACCATAGGTCTAACAGTCCTACTGAATGGAATCAGGACAAGGAAAACCAGTATAGAATGAGGTCACATGTATAGTATGTTACTAAAAAGATACCTAGTCTCTACATCTCATATGTTTTAATTAGATCATTCTAGGGTACAGTTTTATTGGGGAGGGATTAGAATTGAAAACAAATCGGGAAGGATTACTTCAGAAATATCCATTTATAACTGAGTGGTTTGTTGCAAGCTCTCTGGAAGTATATTTATCACAAGTAAAATCCATCAAATTGATGGGACGTTTTCTGCCAAAATCCATGTTGATGTGACCATCCAGCACAAATATTAATATTTGTTCTTACTGAACAGTGACTTGAATTTTCTTCTGGATTCTCTTCTCCCTGCCAGCATGACCAGTGAGAATGCTCTAGCTTAAAGAACATACAAAGTTATGCTAATAAAATAATCCCCAAACTATATTATGTATTTGAAGTATACTGATAAGGTTTAGCTAAATTTTTCCAATAATCAAGGGGAAAATACCTTAAGCATCATGTGACAAGGCAAAACCTAGATGCTGCTTACTGAAGACAGATTGAGAAGTATGCTCTCAATCTCTTCAAGTATAAGTAATAAAATGTACGGTTCTTGTTAGTACCAAAATTCTGTATCTGTGCTATATTTTTAATAAAAATACAATATGTGCTTGAGCTGGAGCCTGTGGTATGTGAACCCAGAGGATGGAATTTTGACCAAGCCTGGAGAGATTTTTGTAATAAACAACAGGCAAGGAAAAGACATCACATGACCAGAGAAACAATAATAGAAGGAAAAATGTTTGGAAACTGAAAGAAGCTATATGTACACAGTTTTTAAGGATGAATGAAGTTCAGTAAAGAAAATAATTGCCAGATAACTATTAAGCAAAGTAAAAGGAGACAGTCAGATTGAGGTTAAGATAATTATTCAGTAACCAATTTCGACCTGAATCTAATAGGTTATACCTGGAGTCTAAGCAAGAAAGTTGGAAGGGGTTGGTTAACGTTCAGCCATGATTAACCAGATGCTCAGGTAGAAGGGTAGAAAAGTAAAAGAGAATTGTAAAAATCCCAATCACTTTAATTAACCATGTCAAGCTGGTTTTGTGTTTCTGTTTTTTACTTTTTTGTTTTTGATGCATCCCTATCAAAATACCAATGACATTCTTCACAGAAATTTTTTTTTAATGGTAACTGTTATACAGAACCACAGAAGATACAGAATAGCCAAAGCTATGCTGAGAAAAAAGAACAAAACCAAAAGAATCAGATTACCTGACTTCAAATTATACTATAGAGCTATAGTAACCGAAACAGCATGGTACTGGCATAAAAACAGACACTGAGACCAATGGAACGGAATAGAGAACACAGAAATAAATCCATAAATCTACAGTGAACTCATTTTCAAAAAAGGTGCCAAGAACATACATCGGGTAAAGGACAGTTTCTTCAATAAATGTAATGGGAAAACTGGATCTCCATATGCAGAAGAAAGAAACTAGACCTCTGTGTCTATCCATATACAAAAATGAAATCAAAGTGGATTAAGGACTTAAATCTAAGAACTCAAATTACAAAACTACTACAAGAAAACACTGGGGAAGGTCTCTAGGACATCAGACTGGGCAAAGATTACTTGCATAATATTCCACAAGCACAGGCAACCAAACCAAAAATGGTCATACGAGATCACATCAAATAAAAAATCTTCTGCACAGCAAAGGAAACAATCAGCAAAGTGAAGAGACAACCCACAGAACAGGAGAAATATTTGCAAACTACTCATCTGACAAGGGATTAATAACCAGAATATATAAGTAGCTCAAACAACTCTATATAGAGAAAAAAATCTAATAATCCAATTTTAAAATGGACAAAAGATCTGAATAGATGTTTCTCAAAAGAAGACATACAAATGGCAAACAGGTATATGAAAAGGTACTTAACATCACTGATTGGGGAAATGCAAATCAAAGTTACAAAGATATCATGTTACCCTCAGTTAAAATTGCTTTTATCCAAAAGATAGTCAATAACAAATGCTGGCAAGGATGTGGAAAAAAGGGATTCCTCGTACACTGTTGGTGGGAATCTAAATTAGTACAACCACTATAGAGAACAATTTAGCAGTTTCCCAAGAAACTAAAAATAGAAGTACCATATGATCCAGCAATGCCACAGCTGAGTATATACCCAAAAGAAAGAAAATCAGCATATTAAAGAGATACCTGCTCTCTCTGTTTATTGTGACACTATTCACAACAGCCAAGATTTGGAAGCAAGCTAAGTATCCATCGACAGATGAATGGATAAAGAAAATGTGGCGGCCGGGCACAGTGGCTCACGGCTGTAATCCCAGCATTTTGGGAGGCCAAGGCAGGTGGATTACCTGAGGTCAGAGGTTCGAGACCAGCCTGGCCAACATGGTGAAACCCTATCTCTACTAAAAATACAAAAATTAGCTGTGGCACGTGCCCATAGTCCCAGCTACTTGGGAAACTGAGACAGGAGAATCACTTGAACGTGGGAGGCAGAGGTTGCAGTCTGCTAAGATCATGTCATTGCACTCCAGCTTATGCAACAGAGTGAGACTCCATCAAAAAAAAAAAAAAGAAAAAGAAAAAGAAAATGTGGTACATATATACAATGGAGTACTATCCAGCCATAAAAAAGAACAAGATCTTGTCATTTATAACAGCACAGATGGAAATGAAGGACACATTAAGTGAAAAAAAAGCCAGGCGCAGAAAGGCAAACATTGCATGTTCTCACTTATTTGTGGGATCTAAAAAATTAAAACAATTGAACTCATGGAGATAGACAGTAGAATGATGTTTACCAGAGGCTGGGAAGTTGGAGAATGAGGTGTGGGGATGGCTAATTGGTACAGAAATAAAGTTAGATTGAATAATTAAGATCTAGTATTTGATAGCACCATCAAGTGACTACAGTCAACAATAGTTTATTGTATATTTTTTAAAAAGTAAAAGAGTATAATTGGATTGTTTGTACCAAAGGATAAATGCTTGAGGTGAAGGTTAGCCCATTTCCCCCAATGTGATTATTATACATCGTATGCCTGTATCAAAATATCTCATGTGACCATATATATCTAGAGAGAGAGAGAGAGAGAGAGAGATCTCTACTATGTACCCACAAAAATTAAAAATTAAAAAACATGTAAACCAGTGATTCCCAAGAGCCCAAAGAACCCCAGCACAAGAAATATGAAGAAAAGTACACCAAGGCACATCTTAAGTTACTGAAAGCCAGTGTGATAAAGAAAAAATATTAAAAGCAGCCAGAGGGGGTGGGGGAAACACATGTTATATGAAAGGATAAAAGATAAACCATGCTAACACTAGTCAAAAGAAGGTTAGAGTGACTATATTAATATCAGGCAAAGTGGATTTCACAGCAAAAAAAAAAAAAAAAAAAAAAAAATCACCTGATATAAAAAGGGTCATTTCATAATGATAAAGGGGCCAATTATCAGGAGGATATACAATCCTAAACAGTTATGCCTGTAATAACAGAGCTTCAAAACACACGAAGCAGAAACAGAAAACTACAAGGAGAAACAGACAAATCCACAGTAACAGTCAGACTTCAATCCTCTTCTCTCAAAAATTGATAGAACAAACAGACAGAAAATCAGCAGGGATATGGAGGACCTGAACAAGACTAGACCCAACAACAGAAGACTACATATTTTTTTGTCAAGTGCACATGGAACATTTACCACAAAACAAAGTCTCAATAATGTAAAAGTATTCAAGTCATACAAAGTATATTTTCTGACCACAGCAGTCTTTAGAAATCAAAACCAAAAGATTTCTACAAAATCCCCAAATAATTGGAAAATAAACAATACTTCTAAGTAAATGATGGGTCGAAGAAGAAATCAAAAGAGAAATTAGAAAATATTTAAACTAAGTAAAATTAAAATCACAAAATAGAAGGATTTGTGGGACACCAAAAAGCAATAATTAGAGGGGAAATTTCTAAAAATGAATGCCTATATTATAAAATATAAACTTAAGTTCTCAAATCAATGACCTTCGCTGTCACCTTAGGGAAATAGAAAAAGAAAAGTAAACGAAACTCAAAGTAAGCAAGCTAAGCGAAATAATGGGTCAAAATTTAAATCATGAAATATCAAAATATAGAAAAATAAAACCAAAAGTTGCTTCTTTGAAGATCCATAAAACTGATAAACAATGAGAGAAGACCCAACACTATGGCGTTACTGGGGTGCTCTAGTAAACATCAATTCTACAGCAACTCTTCCAGAAAACTGATGAATGTGCAAACGGATTCTCAGTTTGGGGATGGAAGAGAGGGATGGGAGGTAACCAAGAGGTATAACCCCTTTGAGGGTGATGAATATGTTCACTGTCTTGATTGTGAGGATGGTTTTCACATATGCAAAGCTTAGCAAACTGTAAACATTAAGTATGTGCAGCTTATTGTATGTCAATTATATTTAAACAATAAAGCTGCCTAAATAAACAATACATAAGAGACTATGCATCAGTAACTAACTTATTTCCATTATAAGGTATGAAGATAATATAAGGATTGAATTTATTCTTTAATACACTATAATGTACATACTCAAATCACTTGCTCCTTTTCAAAAACAACAAACTCTGATTACTATTGCAGGCTCTCAAAAGAGTCTAGCAAGACTCTCAAGTATATGCTAGACTCAAAAGTATATGCTAGACTCAATAAGAATAGCTTTCTCATGTTTCTTACAAAATAATTCTGAATACAGTTCCCAAACAATCCTAAAGGCATTTTTTTAAATGGTAGCAGCATCAAAACAAAATTAAAACAAAACCCCTCTCTTTCAGGGTGACTATATTGAAGGGACAATGATTAAACATATCTGCAAAACGTTGTGCACTGATTATAGTAAAGGCTCAGTTTATCCATTGTAATCTGAGATGTGTTAACACTAAGGCAAAATAAGTTTTCTATCCTAACCAGATGACTGAAAGAGTTGTATGGTTGACCTGGTCCAGAGGAGAGGTACTCAAAGCACAATAAAAATGTTAGGTTATGCCTTTTGTTTTGGAGGGATACTGCAAGACAAGAAGAAAAAAAAAAAAAAAGATTAAGCCAAAAGCAAAGAAGACAACAAATGCATCTTATTCGCATGCTATTATGTCCGTGAAAATATTTCTATGATAAAATCATATGATAATATGATTTTCTATGAAAATATTTCTATTTAAATACATACTGGGTAGCAGTCTCCCTCAAACCCTATAGTTTCTCATCATTAATCAAACATGAAAAGACTCAATCATACATACAATTTCTTGTAAAATACTCTAGTCTAGGTCATTGAAGCTTAAAATAGAAATAAAGATGAGGCAAAGCACCACATTACATCTTGCATGTGCCCCACTTCCTCTTCACTAGGACTATGTAACTCCAGTGGTGACAGAGAATAAATCTTCGCAGTGTAATCAATACTGCCATGGGAAAGCATATATAATCCAGCCATAAAGAGTGAAGAATTGCAACAAGTTTCCCTGGAGTGTGACTTTTAAAGACATTTGACTCCATTAATAGCTTGCATATTCGTATAGTCAATATTCATAAGGTGAATATTCATATTGTTAATAATTATTGCCCTGAGTTGAAAACCTGCATTCTAAAGTTCACTGTCAACTGCAACACTATTTTGTTGCACAAAAATGAATGATGTGAATAAATGCCTTGCTACCTAGATTTTTTTTTATTTGGACTGAAGAGTAATCAAATAATTATCAGAAACAAGCTGCATGCAAGTCTTCACTAAGATTTAAATCATACACGTGATTTTGTATGCAATATACATTTATCCTATAAGAATGCAAGCAAAGTTTTAGTGTAGTAATTTTTTAAAAGACACAGAACTCTCTAATTCACTATTTAACCATTCATGGCATTTAAGAAAGTCAAGAAATGTCCCTTGCTTAATAACAACAATTTTTTAAAAGAATTACCTAATATTTTCCTTGCTAGGTCAATAGCTATCACAAATTAATTCACTTGAAAACACATTATCTTTAATACTTAAACATACACAATCATATGTGCACACACAGACACATATATACAAAAAATGGGGTTTGAAAAACTTTTGTGTCTAGTCTCTTCTGATATGAAGTTTCAAATTATTTTGTCTAGCTTTTCTGTTATCTTATAGATAAAATTCTCCAAGCAAAATAAACTTGCCAAATCATTGAAAACATAGTTATCAATCACTATGGAAAAAAAGAACATTGATACAATTTATTGATTTATTTATTCACTCATTCATTCACTCATTAACATATATTAATAAATACTTGCGAAAATGCCAGACACTGTGCTAGGTGCTAGAGGTAAAATGTTGAGCAAAAAATGAAACATGATCCATGCTTTCATAGAGTTACAAACTAATGAGGAAGCTAGATGTTAAAATATTACACACAGGTTAGGCACGATGGCTCATGCCTGTAATGCCAGCACTTTGGGAGGCAGAGGCGGGCAGATGAGCTGAGGTCGGGAGTTCGAGACCAGCCTGACCAACATGGAGAAACCCAGTCTCTCCTAAAAATACAAAATTAGCCGGGTGTGGTGGCGCATGCCTGTAATCCCAGCTACTCGGGAGGCTGAGGCAGAAGAATGGCTTGAACCCAGGAGGTAGAGGTTGCGGTGAGCCGAGGTCGCACCACTGCACTCCAGCCTGGGCAATGAGTGAAACTCCATCTCAACAACAACAACAAAAAAATCACACACACAGACTTATGATAAGTGCTATAAACGAGCAATACACATGCCATGAACGCATATAATGGGAGGAATGAGGTAATGAGAGATTGCTGAGCCAAGAGGTCTTAAGGAAGAGTATAGGCTAATTAGAAAAAAAAAGTGGAGGCTGTAGGAACAACCTATGCAAAATCCTTGATATATCCACTTTGGAACACAGTTTGGCAGTATCTTAGAAAACTAAACATACTCTTACCAAAGGATCCAGCAATAGCACTCATTTACCAAATGAGTTAAAACTTATGTCCACACAAAAACCTGCACTTGGATGTTTATAGCAGCTTTATTCATAATTGCTGTAATTTAGAAACAACCAAAATGTCCTTCAGTAGGTGAACGGATAAACAGTGGTACATTCAGACAATGGAATATCATACAGTGCTAAAAAGAAATGAGCTATCCAGCCATGAAAAAACATGGTGGAACCTTGGATGCATATTACTAAGTGAAAGAAGCCAGTCTGAAAAGACTACATACTCTATCATTCCAACTATATGTCATTCTGAAAAAGGCAAAACTATAGAGACAGTAAAAAGATCAGCGGTTGCCAGGAGTTAAAAGGAGGGAAGAATAAACAGGTGATGAATAGAGGATTTTTATGGCAGTGGAACTACTCTGTATGTTCTACTATAATGGTGAATCCATGTCATTTATATATTTGCCTAAAACCACACAAGGCACACCAAGAGTGAACCTAAACTATGGATTCTGGGTGAATGATGCGTCAATATAAATTCCTTGATTGCAACAAATGTAACACTGTGGTGTAGGATGTCAATAGCAGGTAACCCGTGGGTGTGTGAGAGTAGAGGGTATATGAGAACTCTGTTTTCTGCTTGATTTTGATGTGCACCTAAAACTGCTGTAAAAAATAAGAGTTCATCTTAAAAAAAATAAAACACACTAACACACACACACAATCCTAGAGGCAGGAGGTTAGGTTGACACTGCTACAAAGATCACTGATTGCAAAACCTCAGGAAGACATTCTCAAGATAAAGGAAATTTTTAGAAAATTAGGAACGAAGGTACACAAGGTCCCCTTTATCATCTCTTTCACATGCACGAGTTTGGAAATATGTACTAGTACGTGCCTTGTGTGCAGAAGTGTGTATATGCGCATCTGTGCACATACACCATACCACTCTTCACAGTAACAGCCAGACCAATTCCAAGACAAATCATGAGTGGGATTGAATAGCATTAGAAAATGGGGAACCACTAAAAATTGAGATTCCTGCTCTCTCCTCTGCTTGGTAAATTCAAAAGCAGAGAGTATCAAGAGGGATAGTTAAAATGTTTACAAAACTTTAAGTTCCCTGGGAACTTTTGCCAGCGTGGAAAATAATAAATAGAACTTAATTGTTCAAATCAATGATCAGAAAGTGACCAGAGGATCTATGCATAAAATTTGCAACAAACACACCAAGATGGACTACAGATATTATTCTTCATAGATTATACAAAGAAGGTTTACTTTAGATGAGAGAAACTAAAAATCATAACTGTATTGTGATGATAAGGACAGGGTGATGAAGATTGATGTGAGATTAATCCTCTTCTATCATAGCAGGCAGGCAATAGATATATCTAAAATAGATAAGGTAATACATGACATTATAAGCATATTATTTAGAGATAGGAGAAAATTACCAGACAAAACAATTAAAAGAGTTAACAGGGTTGCCACCACGTGAGCAACATTAGGAATAGGAAAGGGTGGGGCATCAATTGTTACTTTTTATGACAAGCCCTCTGTACTCCTAACTTTAATTATGTACATATGGTACTCTGATAAAAATAAAGATCTTTTTAAGAAAAATTATAAAAGGGGAAGTAAAAACCAAGCCGGTAGAGCTCTAGAAGAGGCAGGAGAATGGCGTGAACCGGGAGGCGGAGCTTGCAGTGAGCTGAGATCTGGCCACTGCACTCCAGCCTGGGCGACAGAGCGAGACTCAGTCTCAAAAAAAAAAAAAAAAAAAAAAAAAGATGAAAAAAATTATATAAAAAATCCACAAAAGAAGGAGCAACAATGTTTTTCAGAGAATAAAACATCTGAAAAATAACATTAGGGACATGGTTGGTAGGCATGATGACGACAAATGCAACACAGTTGGAGAGAACAATATATGATGATGACAGATATAAACACCAAGAGCCAGCGTAGTGATGTAGCCAAAGCCACAGAGTTAAGATTAGAACCTAACTCTACCTTTACAACTCTTTGTAATAAATCTGCTTATTTAGTACAGTTCAATATTCTAAACATTCAATATCTAGCCATGTGATTACTTTAGTTTGTCAAGGATATCACCCATATAGAAGTTCAGGGGTTTTTTAATTTATTTTTACCACAGACCTGTTGTCTATAGAAAGTCCACCCTGATTATGTACCAGAACAGAAAATTCTAACAAATATTATGACATTTGAATAGACTGTTACATCTAAAAACTAATCTAGATAAACACAGCAACAGTAGAGCTAAAAGAAAAAGCAAGTTATTTCTGAAAATGAAAAAAAAGTAAAGACAACTTTTCTTTTTTTAAAAAAAAGTTGTCTTTACCTCATATACTATCTCTAATAGTTTACCCATTTGATTCACTATACAGCCAGGATAACACGAAGGCATTCAATCATTTTATACGAGCAATCTATATATACACAAATTCTAAAACTATTATTCTAACCAGTTGTTAGTTTTCCTCCCATGCATCTGACAAAGGACATCTAGCATCTACAAGGAGCTCAAATCAGCAAGAAAAAAAACAAATAATCCCATCAAAAAGTGGGCAAAGGACATAAATAGACAATTCTCAAAAGAAGATATACAAATGGCCAACAAACACGAAAAAATGCTCAACATCACTAATTATCAAGGAAGTGCAAATTAAACCCACAATGAGATATCACCTTACTCCTGCAAGAATGGCCATAATCAAAAAATCAAAAAATAATAGATGTCGGCATGGATGTGCTGAAAAGGGAACACTTTTACATACTGCTGGTGGGAATGTAAACTAGTACAACCACTATGGAAAACAGTATGGAGATTCTTAAAGAACTAAAAGTAGATCTACCATTTAATCCAGCAATCCCACAACCCAAAGGAAAAGAAGTCATTATATGAAAAGGACACTTGCACATGCATGTCTATAGCAGCACAATTAGCAACTGCAAAAATATGAAACCAGCCTAAATGCCCATCAGTCAGCAAGTGGATAAAGAAAATGTGTTTTGTGTACAACATGGAATACTACTTAGCCATTAAAAAGGAATGAAATAATGGCATTTGCAGCAACCTGGGTGGAGTGTTGGAGACGATTATTCTAAGTGAAGTAACTCAGCAATGTAAAACCAAACATCCTATGTTCTCACTCGTAAGTGGGGACTAAGCTATGAGGATGCAAAGGTATAAGAATGATGCAATGAACTTTCAGAAGGAAGGGTGAGGGATAAAAGACTACACATTGGGTACAGTGTAAACTGCTTGGGTGACGAGTGCACCAAAATCTCAGAAATCACCACTGAAGAACTTATCCATGTCACCAAAAACCCCCTGTTCCCCCAAAACTAATGAAATAAAAATAAAATATATATATATAAATATGTATTTTTTTTTTTTTTTTTTTTTTGAGGCGGAGTCTCGCTCTGTCGCCCGGACTGGAGTGCAGTGGCCGGATCTCAGCTCACTGCAAGCTCCGCCTCCCGGGTTTACGCCATTCTCCTGCCTCAGCCTCCCGAGTAGCTGGGACTACAGGCGCCCGCCACCTCGCCCGGCTACTTTTTGTATTTTTAGTAGAGACGGGGTTTCACCGTATTAGCCAGGATGGTCTCGATCTCCTGACCTCGTGATCCGCCCGTCTCGGCCTCCCAAAGTACTGGGATTACAGGCTTGAGCCACCGCGCCCGGCCAAAATAAAATATTTTTTAAAAATTTTTCCTCCTCATTCTATGGTGGGAGTGGAGGGGGGTGCTATTATGGAGGAGTACTACATATGTGATCCAAAGATTGACTAGCATTAGGCATTCAAATCTAGAGCATTAATCTACACAAAGTAAAAAGAGAAAATGTAAATTTCTTTATTATCCATGAAAACAATGAACACAAACAGAGAATCACCAGAAAGAATGGAGAGCAAAGCAGCAATTTACAATGAAAATTGTGATATGGTATATCCTTCTGCATATGAATTCTAACCATTTGACTACTATACATACAATCATTAAAAAGACATAAATGGTCAGTGGTTAAGTACATTATTTTTTCAATAAAGCATGGACAAAAAGTCAATTCAGCAAATATATTGCTTTATTCATCCTACCCTGAAGGCTGAGCCTAGGTAGTCTCACTGAACAGTTTATCTGCATTTGAAAAGAACTATTGTGGTACGAGAAAGGTTTTAGAATCCCCTTATCAGATTTCACTTGTAAATAATACTTAGCAATCTCCCAAACAAAAATCCTACTAAAAACAGGAGGAGTACTAAGATAATGTCAAGGTACAAATATATAGAATTCCTGAAGATTATCTAAGAGGAACTTCAAATGTTCCAGAAAGTATGTCCCTGGATAAGTACTGTACTTGAAAAAATCTTTGATTGCAAGGACTCAGTCACTATATACTGAAATCATTCCCTACTAAAATTACCATATTGAATAAACGCCTTCATCTGTCACAGAAAGAATGTTATAACAAAGTAACAATTTTTGATTAGTAAATTCTAAATAATTAGAATAAAATCTGTTTGACTACCATGATCATTCAACAAACTTTGATTCGAAGGTATGCTGGTCCTTCACTACGCCTAGAAATGGCAAAGAAGGGAAATGTTAACTAGAACGTCATTTCATAGCTCGGAAAACGAGCTTTTACTGTAAAGTATTATACAGACATGATAAGGTCCAGTATGTGGTTAATTTTTTTAAAGTTGGCTAAATGTGGGAATCATTAAAAGTAAAAATTATCTTCAACATTGTATTGTAACTTATGACATCAAAATACACGTTTATCAATATTTTGATGTAGAGCTACATCAGAGCATCTTCCTTTCATAAACCATACCCTTAATGCATTCTTTACTATATGTAGTTTCATTTTCTTTAGAAGACAGAAATTAGAGACACCTGCAAAGCCATATGAATCCTTTCGGACTTGTTATTTTTTCCCTAGTCTTTCAGTTACTTCACCTATGCTTAATTCAGTAGCAATCCTTTTAGTGCCTTTATCAGTTTATGCAAAAGACTTCTCAATTTTCATAGAAAGATTTCTTTTGCCTCACACATTTCATCAAATTGCATGTTTAATTAAATAATATAGTTACAATAGCAATTACCACTGGCATATATAGGTTTGGGAACAAACGCAAGTGACTGATAGGCAGATTTGGTAAGCAAATTAACAAACAAAAATGAAGTACTTTATAAATTATTAGAAACCAATGCTTTTAATGATATTCATCATTTGCTTCAGTGATCAAATTGTCTAAGCTTACAAATTACATGTTACCATTTATGGGAAGAAGTATGAAATTTTTTTCATTTGTTAATTACTGCTTAAAATAAGCCATTATGGGATATTCCCTCATTCAAAAGGCCATATAGGCAGTCCCAGACTCATGAAGTCCACCCCATACAGCCACTGTTCTTGCCCTATTTGCCTACCCTCAACTCCAGAAGCCTCTCTGCTGCTCTCATAGAGGCAGTTACGAAAAAAGAGAAGTTCTGAAAGATAGGTTTATATGTGAATGAAGGCAAGACTTGAAAAGTAGAAACAATTATCCCTAGGGGAGAACCTTAGAGCAGGATTGCTTATATGATTACCTACCTCCCCAGAACATTCTACTGCACTGCCAGGCTTTATTCACTTTATTGTGCTACTTGACAGATATTTTACCAAGCAATTAATTGATGTTAATAATCATTTTTTAAATCACAATAAAGTACATTCAAAAGTAACTGCATAACTTAGTTCATTCTAATACTCAGCAGAGATATGATAGAAATCAAAAGTTTAGGAAGAGGTAGGTACACTGAGGAATAGGAAAGATCTCTCAGGGGGGTGGGGGACGGGCACAGGGGCTCATGCCTCTAATCCCAGCACTTTGGGAGACTGAGGCAGGTGGATCATGAGGTCAGGAGTTCAAGACCAGTCTGGCCAAGATGGTGAAACCCTATCTCTACTAAAAATAAAAAAAAATTAGCCAGGCTTGGTGGCAGGCACCTGTAATCCCTGCTACTCAGGAGGCTGAGGCAGAAGAATTGCTTGAACCTGGGAGGAGGAGGTTGCAGTGAGCCAAGATCGCGCCACCGCACTCTAGCCTGGCAACAGAGGAGACTACGTCTCAAAAAAAAAAAAAAAAAAAAAAAATTCTGGGGATGGGGAAGAGTCACAGGAGGATGGGTGTCACCTGAGCGCAGAGGTACAATTATATGGAAAAGAGGTACAGAAAGGGATTTGGAGCATCCCAAAGATAAAATTTACCAGTTTCCAAATTTAGCCTATGGTCAGAAAAGAGGAAGAAACTTTCTTCAGTGTTTCTATACCACATGGCACATGTCTGCTCCCAGAGCTCAGACACATGCTATTAATAGAACAGCTCATCTGCAATGTAGATTAAGTGGGATTTGAAAAAGATGAGCTACCCTGGGAACCTAACCTCCATTCATAACATGTTCCCAAAGAAACACTTTCTTGGAGATATAAAAAAAGAAAAATGCCTTGCAAACACTTTTTAGAATACAGCATGCTCCTAGTATCCACAGAACTAAAGAATACTCACAGAGCAAAATTTAAAATGCAGAAGAGATAAAGAGAGAAAGAAACCAAAATTACCACTTGCAAGAAAGAAGCGCTTGTCATTAAATCATTGTGTCTTGGTGATACCCTACAGCAGTGTGCCAACCGTTTTTTTTTTTGTTTTGTTTTGTTTTTTTGAGACGAATACATATGTATTCTTTTATTTATTTATTTTTTTGAGACAGAGTCTCACTCTGTCTCCCAGGCTGGAGTGCAATGGCGTCATCTCGGCTCACTGCAACCTCCACCTCCCAGGTTCAAGTGATTCTCCTGGAGTAGCTGGGATTACAGGTGCATGCCACCACACCAGGTTAATTTTTGTACTAAAAATTAAAATTACTAAGGCCGGGCACCGTGGCTTGTGCCTGTAAATCCCAGCACTTTGGGAGGCCGAGGCGGGCAGATCACCTGAGACCAGGAGTTCAAGACCAGCCTGGCCAACATGGTGAAACCCCGTCTCTACTAAAAATACAAAAACATTAGCCGGCCATGGTGGCGGACACCTGTAATCCCAGCTACTCAGGAGGCTGAAGCATGAGAATCGCTTGAGCCCCGGAGGCAGAGTTTGCAGTGAGCCAAGATCACGCCACTGCACTCCAGCCTGGGCAACTGAGCGAGACTCTGTCTCTAAATCAATCAATCAATCAATCAATCAATCAAAAAGTAAAGACAGAGTTTCACCATGTTGGCCAGGCTGGTCTCAAACCCCTGACCTCAAGTGATCTGCCTGTCTCAGCCTCACAAAGTGCTGGGATTACAGGCTTGAGTCACTGTGCCCACCCACAATGTGTCAACCTTTAATAATCTTTGACCATTTGGATAAGAATCTCCTATCCTCCTGAGATATGGATATACCTTCACCCAAAGATTCTGTGTGTGTCTCTGCTCTAGTTAAAGTTGAGGATATGCTATTTATGCTAGCCACAATTTTGCAGATCTCTACATTCATTGATATGTAATATTCATACATGTTTATAGGGTACATATAGATCTCTACTTTTTTTCAGCTTGCATTAGGAAAAGATGGTAGGCTTTTGAATATGCTTTCTCAATCTACACATACACCCAGGAGTCCGTCATATGCTCCATCCAGGAGTCATCCTCTCCAACACTGTAGAGTCTCTGCTCCATAGCAAGCTCTACCTCAGTACCTCGCAATGATGTCTCACGATCACCGAAAGTGACTGTATCCAGAAACAAAATCATCTTCCCACCTACTTTCATCTCTCCCAACTCCACCATACCTGTTCTTCCTTCTCCCATCCAGATCCCCAACCCAACTCAATTAGTAGCTTCTAAATCCTAATCTTCCTCTTCTTCGCCATCCCTAGTACCACTGCC
Organism: Trachypithecus francoisi; assembly: GCF_009764315.1. Taxonomy (NCBI): domain Eukaryota; kingdom Metazoa; phylum Chordata; class Mammalia; order Primates; family Cercopithecidae; genus Trachypithecus; species Trachypithecus francoisi. Next base: position 53,801,750 of record NW_022681471.1, read on the forward strand.
TTAGTTCCATGGTTCATTTCTTATCTCTACTATTATAATCTCTGTGGTCTCACCTCTTTCCCATAGTTTCTGTGTAGTTCTTAACCTCTAGATCCAGAGTCAAAAACTGAAATGTATATGGATTCTAAGCAGGGGATATAATTGAGTGAAGCAGGCTACCTATAGAAAAATAAATGTCAATTAACACTTGACCCCAGGTGAAATGCAGGAGAGTGGTCTGTGGCAAATCCAAGAGCACATGGCCTATTCAAATGAGACAGATCTTATTCAGACACAGTGGATTGCTGCCAGCCATGTGAGAACATGAGCCTAGTACTGTAAAAATTGCTCTGATGTTTCAAGAGAAGCCAGGAATTTAGATTTATGTGCACAAACTCCCAATTCTTAAGAGTTGGCAAACCAAGTTTTAAAAACCACATCGCTAATACTGAAAGCCAAACAAAACAAATCCACGGGCCAGGTATGACTTGCACGGCTGCCATTTTGCAAACCATGCACAAGTTTAGTGGTTCTCCAACATTAGAGTACAAAATCATGCAGGCTTCTTATTAATGCAGATTCCCAGGGCCGGCGCTCAAAGGATTCTGATTCTATAGGTCCACTGAGACTCCTGTATATACATTTTCTGCAAGCTTTCCCAGTGGCCTTGAGGCAAGTGATTCTAATGCTACTTTAATCTGTGAGAAAGGGAATCTACAGGATTAAGAGGAATGAGAAGCTTGGGAAAATGGAAACTATGTTTCTAATGCATTGAAAATACTTGAAATGTTCTCATTTTTACACTGTCCCAGGGAAGTACAACTTAGTATCATCCTTATTTCAACTCTGAACAATAGTATAATACTAATCCAATAAACATAGTTTCAGTAATATATGAAACCAGTGAGAATTACAGTTTTACGAAATCATGTTTTTCAATGTACTGCACATTTCAGATCAATAGTGTGGAGATGGTTATAATTAGCATTAAAATATAAAGTGGTCTTCTAAAAAAACTGTAAACATTTTATTTAAAAAATTATCTTAAAAGTACTATTTATTTTGGCATATTTTAAAAGAAGAAAGGAGTTGGCTGCAGTAACCCTGTATTGACTCTTGTAAAAGCAATCATTGCCCATTAATTGTCTGCTTCCTTAATTCAAATTTCCTGCTGCTATATTTTCTTAAAACAAGAAATATCTATGCCACAAAGTTCTTTTTTCTTTTAACTTTTATTTTTTAGAGTTGAGGTCTCACTATGTAGCCCAGGCTGGAGTGCAGTGGCATGATCATAGCTCACTGCAACCTCAAAACTCGGTTTTGGCCGGACGCAGTGGCTCACGCCTGTAATCCCAGCACTTCGGGAGGCGGAGGCAGGCAGATCACGAGATCAGTTCAAGACCAGCCTGACCAACATGGTGAAACCCTGTCTCAACTAAAAATACAAAAATAGTCGGGCGTGGTGGCATGTGCCTGTAATCCCAGCTCCTCAAGAGGCTGAGGCAGGAGAATTGCTTGAACCTGGGAGACGGACGGAGGTTGTAGTGAACCAAGATCGCACCACTGCACTCCAGCCTGGGCAAAAGAGCAAGACTCCATCAAAAAAAAAAAAAAAAAAACCTCTGTTTTAATTCTGAATGCATTTTTCCCTTGGAGTAAGTACGTGGAGGGGGGAGGAAGAGAAGTGACTCAGTTCCTAGTCTATTTTAATCCAAATTATTAATCTTCCTGTCCCTAAATCAGAACCATTCATATGGAACTTACCAAATACTGAGGTAATATACAGCTGTTTTCCTTATAATATTGTAAATTCCTTGATAACAAGTACCTATATCTCACGACCTATATCTTTTAGCACTAAACATATTAGGAAACTGAACTATACTACAATACATATCAAATAAAGGAATAATGTTCATGGGAAAATGTGCTCCACACTACTAAGCAAAAAGGGAGGAGAGACCAGTAGCAGAGGAAAAGCTCCTATCAGCCCCAATCTTTTTGGTAAAAAAAAAAAATCATATGGTAGGGCAAGTAAGAGAGATGCTTCAGAAGTACATTGTTCCCACCACCATCACATTTATGAGGGTCACTGAGAAAGAAATAAACAAAGAGTACTCTGATGTGATTGGGTCTCAAATTACCAAGGCAACATCAGCGGGAAGGGGGAGGAAAAGGCCAGGCAATATTTTGTCTCAACATACCAGGGGAGGCCCTGCCCAAGGGCCTTTCATATGGCCAGGTATTTATAACTCAGGAAGTTCCTGTCTTCTTCATTTGTAGTTAATGTTCTTCATGTTTCAAAGGCTCAGAAGGGATTTTGCCAGGATCACAATCCGTCATGAGAAAGTAGTCTACCAAAAGATGATTCATGTCCTAAAGACCTATATCTTTTTAAAATAATTTTGTAACCCCACAAGGAACCTGAAAATTTTCCCAGCCTATACCTTGTGAAATAATGTCCTGTTTCTATAGCTACAAACCACTGCATTAAAAAAGCCAGGCATGGTGGCACATGCCTGTAGTCCTAGCTGCTCAGGAGGCTAAGGTGGGAGGACCCCTTGAGCCCAACAGTTCGAGGCAGCAGTAGGCCATGATCACAACATTGCATTCCAGCCTGATGACAGAGCAAGACCCTGTCTCAAAACAAGAAAACAAAAGAAAAGAAAAGAAGGAGTCTCTTAATAAAAAATCCCACTTATTTAAGTGAATTATCTTAAGTAGGGGACTTGAGTTCAAATCATAGTCCTAAGACTACTTTGCCACAGTTGTAAGCAATGTATCTCTTCTCATTTTGTCGTAGGGGATTGATATATGCAAATGGAAAAAAAATTCATGACAACACTTGATTGAGGACAACTTTATCTAGTGAGGATAACTTTACCTAGTTTTGTATGTCATAAATTTTGCAGCTTCTCTTGGAATATTCCAGGGACTATGAGACTGTCATTCAGCCTAGACACGACACATTCAGTTTGACAGCAGCAGCCTTGTAATCTAAGCTACCTGACCTTTAGAGTAGGATCTATTTGTGGAGGAAAAAAACAACAACAACAAGATCTTTAGACTTAGAGGCACAGATCTACAGAATAGTAGGCTGGGAGCAAGGGCCAATTAAGTTGCTGTAAAACAGTAAGTTGCCAAAGTGCACACTATTTACAGTACATGTTTAATTTTGCAAGTTCAAAGCTGTCAAGCTGTCAAATTAAAGCATGCTAAAAGGCATCAGAATTAATAAATATCTTTATATTTACACTACAAACATGCCAATTACCAGAAAGTTTGGACATAAGATTTTAGACTTCATATTTTCAACTGTAAAATGTCTAAAGTAAGATATGATTATAAGCTCTGATCACACCACTGTCCTGCTCAAATACTCTACATGGACTATAGAATGAATTCCAAATTGTTTATGGTGAGCGCCGAACGCTTATGTAATCAAGCTGCAGTCTCTCCATCCAGACTGACCTCCACCACTCTCATACATACATCTGGGCCTCACTAGGCTAACTCATATTTTTCCTCAAACATGCCCTCACTTCCTAGCCCCCTTGCAGTTATGCGTTGTTATGGACTGAATGTCTGTGTAGCCCTAAAATGTATACCTTGAAACTGTAGTAGGATGTAGGGTCTCTGGGAGGTAATAAGGATTAGATGAGGTCATGAAGGTAGAGCCTTCATGAATGTGATTAGTGACTGTAAAAGTCACAAGAGAGCTTGCTTTCGCTCTCCATTCTCCACCATGTGAGGATACCACAAGAAGTCAGCAGTTTGCAACCCGGAAGAGGGCCTTTACCAGAACTCCATCAAGCTGGTACCCTAATCTTGGACTTCCAGTCTCCACAACTGTGTGTAATAAATTTCTGTTGTTCATATGCCACCTAGCCTATGGGACTTTGCTATAGTAGCCTGTGCTGACTGAGATATCCATATTTGTCTCACTACAGAGAATGCCCTTTCTCCATTCTATGACAATAACTGTTCAAATAAAAAATCCCTGCACTTTAAGACTCTCTTCTACTGCCTATCTTTCCATGAAGTCATCCCTAATACTTCACTTGGAATTAACACCATTTGTGCTCCCATAGCACCTTTTCCTTCTACAGTAGCACTTATCACATTTCACCCAGCACCACAGGTTTGTATATATCAGATTCTCCAACTCTATGTTTCTAGTGGGTAGGAGTTCTTTATTTTAACCCTGATAATGCTTAGCACAGCACTGAGGTGAGCTTCTCCAAAACATTTATTAAATTGGATTAAGTATTGAACATGAAGAATTTCAGAGCTAGAATATTACCAACTGAATAGCTTGCCCAAATCATCAGTAATAAAACCATATATAGCTACAAATTAGATGTTTGTGGACAATTCCCAGCCAATTTCTCAAGCTCTATTATTTCTCAACTAATGTAATCCAACAAAAAGGAAATGTGTTAACAGGCATTTATTAGACTCCTAATAGAATCTGTGATAGGAGAAAAGTAAAACATATTTATGTAAAAAATAGAAAATTATAGCACATTTCTAGATTTTAAATATAGCCTGTTACTTCTAAGAAGAAGAGAGAATGCTATCATAAAATACCATGTATTTTGGAATCAGAATCAGTTAACCTCTCTGAGACTCATTTCCCATATTTGTTAAATGTGAGAAACAACTACACCTACCATACATGTTTATAATAAAAAATTAACATGGTGATGTAAAGCTCCTAGAACAACACCTGAAATACTGTAGGTGCTCACTAAATGTTAGTTCCCTCTCTATCCCACTTCCGAGTTGGTGAAAAATATTTCCTATGATCACCTACATTCAGTCATAAAACAAGTTCAGTCACAACCTTCTCTCTAAGATCTTAATATTTTAAAATCAATGACACTTAAAACAAATATGTGCCTTTACATAACTCTAAACTTGCATACATGATAATCCCACTATTAAGAATGGCTTGCCTTGGCTGGTCTGAAGGTAGTGAGTTATCTCAAATGATTGTTCACAGTCAGTTACAGATCCACTCCTTGTTCTATTCTTTCCCCTCTTCTCACTACTGCACTTGACTAGTCTTAAAAAAAAAAAAAAATTGCCTTCTAACCTTACAAAGCTATTCTTCATTCCTAAGACCCAAATCAAATGTTACCTCTGTGAAGTCTTTCTTCTCCCTACCACGCACAATATGTGGCATTCCCAAGAGCGTTCTCCTCATGCCTATTTATTATAGAATGTACTACTTTATACATATCTGTCATTTTCTCATTAGGCCATGAGCTCCTCAAGAGTAAGACCTGCATATAGTTATGTTTATACCCTCAGCATGATGCCCCATGCATAACAAGGATTTGATGTGTCTGGAAGGAACACTATAACATACATTTATAATAAGGACAACTGTTAATATGGCCATGCATGCTGCAGAATGAACTGGCTCTCTATGGGAAATTGAAGGGGAATGAAATGATCATGTCACCTTCAAACAGGCAATAAAGGGTTTAAGAGTTATATAAAGAACTAGAAAGAAAGTACTTAGAATTCACTGAGAACAGAAAAAAGAGGAGGTTATTTCAGGCATATGAGACATACACCTAACAGTTTCAACTTTTAAAAGGGGAGTAAATTAAAAAAGGAAGAAGATACAATTTGGCGCTTAATAGTAGCCCTAAAAATAAAAATACAGTGGGACCTGATGAGTTGAATGAGAAGTAGTCACTGACTTTCACTGGTCAAATAGGGAAGTTAACCTTCATTCAACTGGACCAGAAATCATAAAGGTCAGTCAGTGACAATAGAGTAATACAGTCTGGTGATAAGTGAAGCAAGTAAACCTCAGCTTGAAAAGGTAACCTGATAAATAGTATGTGTGTGTCCATGTGTGTCTGTGTATGTGTTTGTATGTGTTTTCAGAGCGTCAAGTTAATTTTTATTTTTCCTGTAAAGAGGAAAAATATTAAAAACACCACCATAAAGTATTTCAGGTGTTATGCAGTTTTTAGTAGAACTGCAACACAGTCAGGAGATGCCTCTCAGCAACCGATGACAAAGTACCAAACTTAGATGTCAGAGTAGATAGAAAAGTTTGGCATCATCTGCATCTGCATTTCCATCCAGGTGGTATTTGAAGAGGCATATGATTGCCTGCAATTGTATGGGAGAAGAAGAGATAACAGTGAGAAGTTTTGAGATGGAAGGCAAAGAAAGCTGGCACTTTAGCAGTCAGCAAATCAAGAGGCAGAAGCTGTCAGAGAAGACTGTACCATAGAATCTAAAATCCAGGCCAGGTGCATGGCTCAGGCTTGTAATCACTTTGGGAGACAGAGACGGGTGGATCGCTTGAACCCAGGGGTTCGAGAGCAGCCTGGGTAACATGGCGAAACTCCATCTCCACGAAAAATACAAAAATTAGCTGAGCAGGATGGCATGCCCCTGTAATCCCAGCTACTCAGGAGGCTGAGGTGGGAGGATCGCTTAAGCTGGGGAGGTCGAGGCTACAGTGAGCCGTGACTGTGCCACTGCACTCTAGCCTGGGTAACAGAGGGAGACCCTGTCTCAAAATAATATATAAATAAATAAAATTAATATAGATGATGAGTTAAAAGTCACCAGCCTCAAAAGTTGTTGAAGTATCAAAGAATCCACAGATGGAAAAATAGTCTTTTAAACTCACTAGGAGGAAAATGAGTATTTTCCTTAGATGTCACAAATGAAGTAAGTGATAAAAGGTATAGTTGACAACTAAAAAGTTGACAACAGTGCCGTCCACCAGATTTCCAGTAGTAGAAAAGAAGAAAATGCAAATAAAATTGGTGGGAGTCAATGAAACAAACCATGCTTCCGTGAAGACAGGGGATAGCTGACTCTGTCTGAATAGAGAGGAAAGGAGAGAATGGAAAGTCAAGAACGGCTGAGGAGGCACAGAAATTTTTCACACTAAATATACAAAAAGTTTTTCACACTAAATATACAAAATGTTATAGGGTCTAAAGCAGAGTTTCTTAACCTTGACATTTTACACTGAATAATTCTTTGTGCTGGAGAGAATGTCCTATGATTGTAGGATAGAGAACAGCAACCCGGGCCTCTATTCACTAGATGCCAGTGTAGCACCCTCCCCCAGTTGTGAGAACCAAAAATGTCTCCAGACATTACCAAACGTTCCCTGGGAGGTAAAATTAGCCCCCACTGAAAATCACCGGTCTAAAGAAAAAGAACAACATGCTTTTTGTGGCACGGGAATGCTATATCCTTCCTTACATATTTATCCATAACACAAAGCCCTTTGGGTCAGATGGAGTGAAAAACAAAAGAACATCAACAACCAGGACTATATTTAGAGAAAATATGAATTTGTAAAAATTGGTAAGAGGTATTTGAAAGACAGAAATTTACTAAGATTCTTAGTTTGCTTAATTATCAGCTTTCCCAGTTATGTCTCTATCATTGTGAGAGCTTAAGATATCCTTCACTTTCTACTTTCATGCTGTATTGTACACAGTTGGATGAACAGAACCATATAGAAATATTAGCTCATTAACATTGGTAATCAAGCCAAGTACAGTGGCTCATTCTATAATCCAAGTGAGAGGCTGAGTTGAGATAGGAGGATCACTTGAGGCTAGGAGTTCCAGACCAGCCTGGGCAACACAGCAAAATGCTGTCTCTACCAAAAAAAAAAAAAAATTTAGTGGGGCATGGTGGCACATGCCTGTAGTACCAGCTACTTGGGATACTAAGGGAGGATGATCACCTGAACCCAGGAGTTTGAGTTTGCAGTGAGCTATGCTCATGTCACTGCATTCCAGTCTGGGCAACAGAGCAAGACCTCATCTCTTAAAAAAAAAAAAAAAAGAGTTTAAGATTAGTAATTATAAGAAACAGGCCACAATTTCAGGCTCCAGACACATACTGGTATAATCGTAATCTAGTTTACCTGTCACATTTTTAAAAATTAAGGGCTTTTTCTTTGGGGAACAACAATGGATCAAACTAAGGGGACTAGAACTCAAACTACATCATGCACTTCCATATTGTTTGGCACTTAACGCCCATAGTTTAGGGCTCTATTACTCGTCACACGTCAACACAAAAATAGTTTGTCACAACACTTTCTGCAAACTAATAAAAAGATAGCACTTGGCTGAATATACCACACTTTTATAGCAGCCAATCTTTAGGCGAAGCACACGCAGGAAGCAGCAGGAGAGGGTAGGTGGTTCTTGGCACTCCCCTAAACAAGAAACAATGCATATCATGTACTTGTGTAATAGGAGATGGCATTAATTTTTCCAAAGCACTTTACTTCATGCGAAAGATCACAAACAGAAAGGAAGTGGGCAATAGAGGAGAGAGAGAAATTAAAAGATGAACTCGGCAGTATGACCTGCAATGTAACCTCTTCAGAAGCTAGTCTCTGCAAGGCTGACATACAAACAACAAGAAAATCATATGTAACATGCAACAGTAGTAAAGTACACAGGCCTTTTGCTGGCCATGCAATTAGTTAATAAAGGCCAGACTGTCAGACAGGTATTTTTTTTTTTTTCCCCAGTGGTGGGCTATCACAGGCTGGTATTTTTAAGAACTGTGTTCAAGTAGCCTTAAAATCCACAGCAATATCACTTTTGTCCTCATGGCTTTTTCTTAGTGGTCACATTTCTGACCCATTACTTCATGGCAGTGATTCAAATAATTTTTTTTTTTTTGACAATGGCACTAAAATGAATGGCCCCTGAACACTGTCTTCTAAATTCTACATAAGCAGAGTGCAAATCTAGGCTAGGTCCCACCATCACCAGTCTAGAGAACCACTAGGTCTTCAGTTCAGTTTACAGCTACCTTGACGTTCTCAGGCAGTATAGAAAATTGTGGTGTAAAACATACATTTTATAGTCATATTGGTCTTGAATTCGATTTTTTTTTAATATTTTATTTTATTTTATTTTATTTTATTTTTTTTTTTGAGACAGAGTCTTACTCTGTTGCCCAGGCTGAAGTACAGTGGCGGATCTCAGCTCACTGCAACCTCTGCCTCCCAGGATCAAGCAATTCTCCTGCCTCAGTCTCCCAAGTAGCTGGGATTACAGGTGCGTGCCACCATGCCTGGCTAATTTTTGTATTTTCAGTAGAGACAGGGTTCCACCATGTTGGCCAGGCTGGTCTTGAACTCCTGACCTCTGGTGATCCACCCGCCTCGGCCTCCCAAAGTGCTGGGATTACAGGTGTGAGCCACCACACCCGGCCCCACATTGGTCTTCAATTCTTCAATTCTAAATTCACCTTTGCATATTCTCAGGCCAGTTACTCGTCTGCTCAGAGTTGTTTTCTTCACCTATAAAATGATTGCTGTGAGGATGAAATGAGTGAAAACTGATCAAGGAGATAATCTGCCACCAATCCCTGAGCATCCCCTGCCCATTCTTACTGGCTATGGCAAGACTAAAAGGCACTGACAGTATTTTACTGGGGCCATTCCCCATGGCTGTGTTTGCAGCAAACAACCTTGAGGATGAGGTGGTATCTCCCCACCCCAATGACCAAGCTGACTTCTTAATGCTACAAAATTGGCAAACCCCCAAGCTCAGCATTCCTTTCCTGCAATGCGACTGACTCCATTTGTGGCCATCATGCTGGTCTACCTACGATGGGCCTTATGGTCATAGTGAACCAGCATGTCATGCTGACATTCTGGCTACTGCTTTTGCAATGAATAATAAACTGTCTTTTGTCCGTCGGGTCTTCTGCAATCATCCATGAAACAGTAACAGGTAGGTAAGTAGGGGAAAATCCCAGACCTTGCACAGTTCTTAACAAATACATGCAAAGCACTTTGAACAAAAACTGGTACCTATGATATTGTGTACTACTGAGAATCACCTCTGGGAAGGCTTGCATACTGTACTTGGTCACTGAACCAAAGCAACCACCCAAGAATCAGGATGACGCAGAGGAAGCCAGCACTCCCTAGGGCTCAGACCATTACCTTCCGTACAATTCATAAAAGAATGTTGGTGTGGCCTTCACTAGAGTAGGCTAACCCAGACTCCAGAAACAGGACAATAAAGTTAACTGGGATATTCACTCTTTAGCATTCAGCCTTAAACAATCATCTTTCATAATTCCAACTTTTTGTCTAACTGGAATCCAGAGGTCTTGTATTTATGTTAGGGTAGATGTATTACAGCTTTCAATAAACTTTGACTCCCAGTATGCCAGAACTAAATGGAACTTTGTAGATCATCTATTTCGATTCCCTTATTGTACAGAATAAACCGACACCTAGACAGAAGAACAATAAATGACTTGTCCAGAGTCACATTTTTAAAAAGTAGTCGGTTTATCTCCATATGACCTTTTTTTAAAATTTTTATTTTCTTTTAGAGTCAGGGTCTCACTGTCACCCAGGCTGGAATGCAGTGGTATGATCACAACTCACTGCAGCCTCAACCTCCTGGGCTCAAGCAATCCTCCTGCCTTTCCCAAAGTGCTAGGATTACAGGCATCAGCCACTGCACCCAGCCCAACCTTTTTAAATAACCAGAAACAAACTCCTAAAAAACACTTACTAGGATCAGTTAAATATCCTATTTAGCTTATTTCAATTCTATATAGCATATTAAAAACTTTTAGATTCCATAAAATACAATGTAGGCATCTTGAAAAACATGAAGTGGTGATGCTAAGATCAAAATGAAGTTTCGACTAGTTCATAACTACATGGTGATGAATGAGGATAAGAAATGCTTTAAAATAAATCTCTGTCACATTCAGTAATTGATTTAACATCCAACGGCCATCCTTCTGCCTGTTATCTCCGTGGTCAGACAATAGGATACACCATTGATAACAGTCACAGAATCAGTAAAAACAACAAGAAATAAGATGTCCTTCAGAGTTATAAACATGCAAGTAGTAACATTATTTAAGGAGGAGAGAGGAGGTTGAAAGTAGGGACTTGTAACATACCTTGATCTACAATTAGCTATAACAGAACCCATAGGAAGAATGTGAAAAATTGGGCCCAGAGCCCTACACAGTTCCTACTGTAAAGTGTAACTAATACCCCAGTTCCATTTTGCACAGAGATAATGGCCATTTAAAATCTAGTATTTTGTCCCAGACCGACTCAGCTTATTTAAAAATGTAGGATTTGGCTCTCATGGGAACTTACAAGACCATCTGAATGCAGTTTGATGAAGCAAGTATAGGTTGTAATGAAGAAACCTAAGAATTTGAGATAAGAGAATACAGGGAAGCCCTACTTTCGTAAAACAAACACGTGAAAATCTGAACTGCCAGCATGGATAAAATCCAGGCCATTTTTGAATCATAAACTTATTCTTTCCTGTAATAGCTTGTTTAAAGACCATTAGCGCCAGGCATTGTGGCTCATATCTGTAACTCCAGCACTTTGGGAGGCCGAGGCAGGCATATCACTTGAGGCCAGGAGTTCAGGACCAGCCTGGCCAAAATGGCAAAACCCCATCTCTACTAAAAATACAAAAACAATTAGCCAGGTGGGATGACGCACACCTGTGATCCCAGCTACACAGGAGGCTGAGGCAGGAGAATCTTTTGAACCCAAGAAGCGGAGGTCGCAGTGAGCCGAGATCACGCCACTGCGCTTCAGCCTGGGCAACAGAGCAAGACTCTGTCTCAAAAAAAAAAAAAAAGATCATTAGCTAGTCAACCAAAGTGGGGGTGGGGAGGTGGAGAATGTAAATTAATGCAATGTCAATGAAAAACAAGCTAAGGGCACCCTAAGAAATTTATTTTCACTCACAAATATTTTATGTACACATGGATTCTTCTGAAAAACGTTGATTTTGTAATGGCAGGTACTAGACTGCAGAGCATATTATTAGAGGAAATGCCTCTGCCAAATTTATTTTAACCCATCTTAACTTTCTATATGTTCTTGCCCTGTATCATGAGCAATGAAAGTGGAAATAAGTATGGTACAAACTTCAGAAAACAACGCAGCTGGGCACGCTAACTCATGCCTGTAATCCCAGCACTTTGGGAGGCCCAGGAGGGCGGATCACTTGAGGTCAGGAGTTTGAGACTAGCCTGGGAAACACTGTGAAACCCCATCTCTACTAAAAATACAAAAATTAGCTGGGCGTGGTGGTGCATGCCTGTAATCCCAGGTACTTGGGAGGCTGAGGCAGGAGAATCGCTTGAACCCGGGAGGCGGAGGTTGCAGTGAGCAGAGATCGGGCCACTGCACTCCAGTATGGGTGACAGAGTGAGACTCCATCTAAAAAAAAAAAAAAGAAAGAAAAAATGCAGCCTAGATAATGTGTAACCATATGAAACTCTGTGAAACAATTATGTCAAGAAAATTGCTGAAAGGAGTGCAGAAAGGGAAGAGCCTAAGTTGGGGAAGATAATGAACATATTGAACTACAACCTAGGCCCTCAAGGGCACAGCCATCTACATTTGAAGATTTCAATAATTCAAAAGCAAAAGTAATCAGGTATAGGATATTACATAGATACACATCTTACATTCTTTTCTCAGAACCAATGACAAATAAGAAATCCCTACTCAAAATGAAGTTTCGCTCTTGTTGCTCATGCTGGAGTGCAATGGTGCAATCTTGGCTCACTGCAACCTCTGCCTCCTGGGTTCAAGCGATTCTTCTGCCTCAGCCTCCCAAGTAGCTGGGATTACAGGCACCTCCCACCATGCCTGGCTAATTTTTGTATTTTTAGTAGAGATGGTGTTTCACCATGTTGGCCCAGCTGGTCTCAAACTTCTGACCTCAGGTGATCCACCCGCCTCAGCCTACCAAAGTCCTGGGACTACAGGTGTGAGCCACCGTGCCCGGCCTCCTTGCTGAATTTCTTATCAGATATGAGACTAAAATCCATCTGGTTTTAAATGTAGTAGCTAGCCCATATGGCACTTCTGTGTGAATCAGAAAATGTGGCCCCAGGAAGACATAGTCTTGGAACTGGCACATGATTTGGTAAGTGGTGTGGCCTCTATGGTCTTACACCTTTGATCAGGGCCCACCCATATGTACTGACCTGGTCTCTGTTATACATATACATTATTAAAGCTCACAATGCAAGTGTACAGGCTATACCAAGTCTTGCTATCTACATATAGAATCTTTGTAAACAGTTTCAGCCAGCACAATAGACTACTGAGCATTTAAGACTTTATCAGTGATGGCTTTTCAGAGCGCAAAAAACACCACCTCCATAGTTTTCCTCCCTCCCCTGGGCCAAACAAAAGAAGAAATTGCCAGTTGTCTGGCTCTAACAATTATCACTCATCTGTCTGTTTTGAGGAAAACTTCCCAACTGACTGGGTTAGTAAACGGTCAGTCTAGAAGTTGCAGGCTAGAATTACTAGCCTAAATCTACTTGAGTCTACAGTTAGTGAAATTATTTGCCTATTGCCTCTCAGCACAATAACAGCACTAAACTGCTGTCTGGAAAGTAGTAGTTACACAATTTCTTTAGTAAATCTGTGTGGAGTCTAGGACATTTGCCCAAGTTGATGTCTCATATTTACCCACTCCACCCATCCCCAGCTCCATCACCTCATTAGTGTAGTCTGGTTTTCTGTAAGCCCACAAACATCTCAATAAGGATAACTTCTTTGTAAAGGTTTACTCACCCAAGTATCCAAATTCAGCCACCTAGACTATATCAAAAGGGCTGAAAACAAAGATAGACCAAATTGGTATTTGTTCTGAAATAAAACTAGAGCCAGTAACATAAACTTAGTTGTTTATGGTGGGGTGTGTGTGTCAAAGAGTCATATGAACCCTTTATCTAGAGAAATGAAGAATAATTTTCCTTTGCCTAACTATCTACAGCATTTCCCTGAAAGGAAAATTCTTACACATAAGCCTCACCCCACTTCACAAATTGCAAAATGAAGAATTAGTGATTGCCCAACCAGCGAGTAAAGCCAAAACTAATTTGTTCTATTTTTGATGGTACATAATAGCTGTTCCAAGGAGTCTACCCACCCTCGTATAGTCAACCTTTCCAGATACTTCTACAGAATTAAAGACAGAAGTGAACTTAATTTGGGCTGATGCTTTATGATAGCACTTATGTGGAGTAAATCTGAATAAGATTTTATCAGTAATTTAAAGCTGTATTTGTTTAAGGAGTTCAGTGACATGTACATTAATTAGGTACACATCTGATCAGAAATCTAATTTTTTTAGGCAATCATTAATATTTGATTATGGAATGAATGCTAGATGATACCAAGGAATATGTTAATTTCAATTTTTAAAGATGTGACAGTATGTAGGAGTAAAATGACAAGACATCTGAGATTTGCACAAAAATACTTTAGCAAGGGAAAAATAAAGGATGGATCAAGCAAATGTTGCAAAATGTAGATAACTTCTATCTGGGCAATGGATAGATGGTGGTGGTTCATTGTACTATTCTACTTTTTAGCACGTTTGAAAATTTAAGTTTTGTAAAAAAAAGTCTTATTAACTAGCTTATATTATGAAGTTTAAACGTTTATCTCTTTTACTTTTAGCTTAATAACACACCAACAAATTAATGGTTGGTTAAAATTCCTCTTAATTTTGAGCAGATCTTTCTTGTTAAAGCCTGGATGTCCATGATATCACAGAACAACAAATAGATTATTTGTTGTTAAATAGATTTTTTAAAAGGATTGTACCCAAAATCTCTTCTCCCTTGGGTGAGTGCCAGAACTGCCAGGTGATTGAGTCAACAGCCATTTTGGAATAATTCCTTCCTAATGAAGTGTTGCATGCCTACCAAGCCTGCCTTAATAGTCACCTAGAAGCTTCTCACTCATTCATAGGCCACACTGTATACAGCTGGTGGCCAATATGCTGGTATGTATTTGTAGCAATGTAGCTTACTCTCCTTAAAGCAATACAGTGAAATCTTCAGTAAACCAAAGCCTGTGTAAATGGTGATAAGTAAGAATTTTGTTTTCTACATTCTTTCACGAGAAAGGGACCAATACCTTTCCCTGCCAGGTAACCTCACACAAAGCCAGTTAAATAACAGAATTCAGTTATTTGTTTAAGCTACAGCCAGAGTATATTATTTGGAAACAGATTCAGCCTGATCAGGAAAATAAGTTTTAAATCAGTATGAGTTAATTTCTTTCCATTACTGACATTCACAATAAATAGCTATGTGAAAATATATCTTAATCTTTCTTTAAATGCATCAGTTTTGAGCTGTATCCCACAATGGGTATCTTCACAACATGCCCACTTGGATATCAAGTTTATAACTATATTTTAAGTCACCTGGACATCATAGTTTTTCCCGTCTTGAGGGGGAAAAAAATGTATCAAACACCCCAAATCCAGGAGAAGGAACTGGTCTCTTCTGCATGGTAGACTGGAGTTGGGTCTTCAATAATAACCCCTGTGGTGCTAGTGGTACCTGGTAACATTTAATCAGATGTGCTGATTTATATAAATTAGCCTATATTATGTATGCTGTTATTTACAGTGTTCTTTGAGAGCAGGTTGGAAAAGAATATGATTTCACTTCAGTAACATGTTGCTACTGCTAGAGCTTAATAATATCTAGGTGGATTACAATTATAATTGTTACAAAAAGGAACAAAAGAAGAAAAATTGAATAACTTTTTCACCTTCAGAGTCCCTGAAGCACAATGACTCAGTGCTATGGATAATTTCTATAATGGAGGTAGCTTTTAAACTTATCTCTAAATCAGTCCCCTTAACACTTCAGTGACTCAGTTTCCTTATTTGTACAAAGGCAGTAAGCTGCCTGACAAGGCATAATGTCACAGATATCAAATGGAAGTTTTGATTTAAAAAATTTTAAAGCCTCAAATTGACACAATGAAAGAAAAGGGTAGACTGGTTCTTCAAAAAATTATCATGGAAAAAAATTAGACTCACATCTTATATTCATTCAACAGAATGAAATCTTAGTAAAAGGACAGAATGTATAGTCCTCCAAAGGGACAAATGGTATTGGGGAGAGAATAAGGAATCTTTCAACATATAACCATATCATGGTACTTTATACAATCATAACATTAGCACTGTCAAAATGCAAGAAAGACATTAAACCATCCAACCATAATCATATTTGATTCAAGTAATATAAGGGGTTAATAAAAATGCTGTATATTTGTATAACAACATAGAATTTCCTAATGCTTTCTCATTCATTACTGTATTTTATCTAAAACACCTTGTGAAGAAAATCAGGCAGGCAGCATTATCTCCAACTGGCAGACATTAATCAAAGAGCTCAAACTTCTGGTGCTAAATGGCTCATCACAAATCACAGGCAAATAAAAGATAGATGGGACATTGGAACCCAGGTCTTTTGGTTCTCCATTCTCTATTCTTTTGCCAATAATCTGAAGTCTCCTGCTAATAACAGTAAAATGTTACTTGGCTCATCATTGTTGGTACTGTTTCTGTGCTTGGAAGTTTAGGCTCTGACATCACAAGAATTCAAACAAGCGGGAAGGTAGAAGAGTTCTCACAGCCCTGAAGAAGTTTACTGAGTTTCAAAATTGGAGAAAAGACAAAGAGGAATATATTGATAGGTTCATAGGTTCATTTGAAGGAGTACATATACTTTAAAAAAAAAAAAAAGCACATACAAATAAACATTTTTTTTAAAAGCCTCTTTTCACCAGTTTGCACTCTCAAAACATCTGATACATAAGGGAAAAAATCCCCAGCTAATAATTATTTACTGAGTAGTTTTGCATCCAAGCACCGGCCTGCCAGGTTTTCAAGAATAGACATAAAATGGGACCCGTTCCCAGAGGCAGTTTAAAATCTTTGCAGAGACAAGATCGGCATGTAACATTCAGACTCATGACAGTTATGAGTCCACAAGAAGGAAAGCCCTCACTAAACTGAAGTAATCGGTGAAGGTTTAATGGAAGAGTGAGAGAATATTGAGACTTGAGCTGGGCTGTGAAAGGGGGTAAAAGTTATAAAAGAGAAAGGGGTGGACATTTCAGATTTGGTGGGGATGTTCAGGGTGGGTGGTACTAAGGAGAGGCAATGGAGGTGGCAGAAGGAAACTGAGGTGCAGAGAAAAACGCCTAGTAAATGGATGAGCTGGTAAATGGATGAATGGATGAGCTGCAACTGGAATCCAGGTCTCTACACATCAAACACTCTTTTATGCCACTCTGCTCCTTCTAAATGGTATTCCTGCCTCCATTCTAGCATGCCTTTCTGAGAAATTCTCCAAAGTACTACATTTTTTTCTGAAACGCAAATCTGATCAGGTCATTCTCTGCCTTAATCTCTTCAATGAGCTACCCCTACTTTCAGAAAGAAGTTGAAACTCTAACAGGGCATACAAGATCCATCATGATCCAGACCCCGTCTCTTTTCTACCAAGTTCACCATGTGTACCCTTTGTTTCAGTCACATTCATCTAAATGAACTTCATTGGATATGCACCCTTATCTGTTTACCTTTGTATAATGTCGTTTTTTCAACCTAGAATGCCTTTGCCTCACCTATTTTCTTCAGCCTTGCTGCAAATGTCACCTACTATGATAAGCCTTTTCTTACTCAAGCATGCAATTCTATGTTGATGCCTCTCCATGACCACACCCCACCATGCATATTCCTATAGAAACTTATCACACTGTTTTTTTTTTTTTCTTTAAAGAGATGGATTCTCTGTCACCAAGGCTGTAATACAGTGGTATAGTCATAGCTCACTGCAGCTTCAAACTCCTGAGCTCAAGCAATCCTCCTGCCTTAGCAGCCTGTGTAGCTGGGATTATAGGCACAAGCTACCAGGTCTGGCTCACATCGCATTTTAAGCATTAATTAACTTCCCTGTCTGTCTCAGTAGACTACAAGTATCTTTGTATCACCAACCCTTAGAATTATGCCTAGTACACAGTAGGTACTCAGTAAACCTGTATTGCATAAATGAAATCATTGTTGCTCCTCCCTTATCATTAATAATCAAGACTGGGTGCAGTGGCTCACGCCTGTAATCCTAGCACTTTGGGATGTGGAGGTGGGCGGATCACTTGAGGTCAGGAATTCGAGAACAGCCTGGGAAATATGGTGAAACCCCATCTCTACAAAAATACAAAAAAGATTAGCTGGGTGTGGTGGTGCACACCTGTAATCCCAGCTGCTCGGGAGGCTGAGGCAGGAGAATCGCTTGCACCCAGGAGGCAGAAGCGGCAGTGAGCTGAGATCACACCACCGCATTCCAGCCTGGGCAACAGAGCGAGACTCCGTCTCAAAATAAATAAATAAAAACATAATTTATCCAGTTGTAAACAAATCACCAAATACTCAGGAAGTTACATAATAACCAGAAAAATTAACAAATTTGACTTTACTGTTTGAAGAACCAAAGGCTTCAGAAGTTATGCAGAAATACAAAGTCAAAAATGCAAAAACATCAAATACTGTTAGGTCACTCTACACTACCGTGTGGTATGGGGGGGGTGCAGTGTTATGCATCAATATTGGCCTCTCTTAATGGCTACGTCACTGCCTTAAATAAGTGGGACTCAAGAGGCAGTTCCTTCATAACACTTACAGAGCTTTCTCTTCTACTCAATTTAACAAAATGCATTCCATGGTTGACATCAAATTACAAATTAATCTAAGATTCATGCTGTTTGATGACATGTTGCAATCTGGGACTAACCAAAATAGTTACATAAAATCCAAAACTCTACTACTAATGCATTATTCAAAATGTGATGAGACCAAGACAGGAATGCCTTATTTTAAAAGAATCAAAATGAAAGGGTCATTATGAGGATGCTTATATGAAGAAAACTGGAGTGAATTTCATTAAATTTTTATTTAAGTAATCTTAAATAGAAATCATTACAATGTTGAAATGCCACTCTGAAAAAGTTCTCACTAATACTCATTAAAAAGTTGAGGATATAAATGAAAGCAGTTCCTCTCCACAGACAATATGCTTTCCAGCCTGACCAACATGGTGAAATCCCATCTCTACTAAAAATACAAAAATTAGCCAGGTGTGGTGGCACGTGCCTGTAATCCCAGCTACTTAGGAGGCTGAGGCAGGAGAATCGCTTGAACCTGGGAGGCAGAGGTTGCAGTGAGCCAAGATCGCGCCACTGGACTCCAGCCATAGCGACAGAGCGAGACTTCGTCTCAAAAAAAAAAAAAAAAAAAAAAAAAAAGAGAGAGAAGAAAAGAAAAAAGAAAAGAAAATACGCGTTCCATTTCCGTTTCTCCAGATTTCTGAGGAACTAAATGAAAACAACCAGACTACATAAGCCTTATACCTTATGAATCCATTATACTAGAGCGACTGAATTAATTTCCCTCTGTAGTGGAAATTTTAATCTAAGCTATGTAGACAGTGAGTAGTTAACTTCTTTTTTACCACCACAAGAATCTGTTTCAATATCAATCACCTATGTGGTCAATGCCATTTCCCTTGACCACACAGTGGAATCTACTGTCCTTTACTTTCTATCTTTTGTAATGCTATAGTTCTTACTCTTCCATAGGTAATGGATGCCTTTGAAAAACTGATGAAAGCTATGGGGCCCAGAAAAATAAATGTACCCATATACACTCAAATATTTACATACAATTTCAGGAGTTTAAGAACCTCTATCCCCCAAGATCACCTACACAAATAATTTCTATCACCATATGGCTCTCTTTTATAATCCCACACCACAACTCCTTTACACTCATATACACACACAAATTAAGGACTAGTTCAGAGATTATTAACATAATACTCAAAATAATAAAATTTCATCTAAGTAAAGTTTTATCTTACTAGCAAACTTCTGAGAGTCCCAGATGAATTCTTTCCTGAAAAGTTTACTAAATCTTACTGTTTGGTCAACTTGCTTGCCTTAAAATGTGCCACAATGTCTTCCTAAATTTGTTTTTGTTAACTCTGACACATCTGCTTGTAAAATCACATAAGGCTCAAAAGTTACGTTCGAGCAAAAAAAGAAAATTCATGTCAATATTAAACTCTTGGATTCAAATATGTGTTCTACCGTATCAAGCTATGTTCAACACGGAACAGTGAAGTTAGCTAGGAACTGAAAATGATACAATCTCATAACTATCTAGTTACCTTGTCAAAGCAAGTAAAACATAAAAGATGAAACAGGACAAATGGCTAAAGGGAAGAGAAGAATATAATCAAGGTGTTACTACTAACAGAGATAAGTGTTTTGTTTTTTTTGTTTTTTTTTCTCGAAAGCATACTTGTTTTAAAAGTGGCAGATTCTTGCTAGATGTACCAAATCATTTGTGGAAAGTATCAGTTAACTTTTTACTTAAATTTTAATCACTGATGAAGCCACAGTTTTGTACTGGATCCAAACCAAATGGCCAGATGCCACAAGAAACGGCTTTATTTGTATGTCACCCTCTCCTTGTCTATTACAATCAAGTTGGTAGTTAAAGCTGAAATCTATACATTCAACATGTGGCTTGTGCTCCAGATCTGGACTAAGAATACAGCTATAAGGAGTATCTGCTGAATTTGTACAGGAAAACCCTTTCCCCTCACACCACCCAAATTACAAAGTTTACAAAAAGCGGAACCTTTCTGAGGAGTTGAGGAAACTCCAGTATTTCCCAATGCAATACAAGGCCTCATCGATTTCATTCCTCTGCACATTCAGTGGCAGGAAATGGACTGCTACCACCGGTTCATACTATCAGCACAGTGAGATTTGCACAGTTTGTGCCTACTGCTTTTGAGCGTTCTTAATCAACTAAGTGGAAGTACTGTATGACTATGCCTATTACACACACTCGACAGTTGGTGGTACCTCACTCAGCCTCCAACTCCCACGCGCCCCCACCCTTCCAAAGAAACGTTTCTTGGGAGAGCACATGGAGAGAAGCGAGGAGGAGGAAAAAGGCACGTAGGCGCCTCTTCCTGAGATTTCTGGTAAAGTAGAAAGACTGGGAACATAAATAGTGCTCTTCTTGATTTGCATAGCTGTAGGTGGGCTCCCAAGGACTTGGAATAAAAAGGAGGGAGGTTCCCCTGCCCCGGACCCTACGCGTTAGGAGGCAAAACAGCAACTGACAAGAGGTGGGAGGAGAATGGAATCGCGCAAAGGTTTGCGCCCACAAGTTAGACAAACAACAGCCCTACCCAGTACTCGGGGTGTCCCCAAGTTGGGGCTGGGCCTTTCTCCTTCCCGCACCGCCTCCCGGGCTGACTACAGTGAGAAAGGGGTTAAGTAGAGAAGGGGTGCTCTTCCGCCCCCACGCCGTCTCCGCGCCTCGGCGTGGCCACTCCTTTAGCGGCTCCCCGAGTTGCACAGCGAGATCGCGGTCATCTTGGGAGGGGGCCCGGGTGCCCCCATGTTCAATGGCAGGAGGATCCCGGGGCTCTCCCTGTCCCTAAGGCCGGCGCGGGCTGCGGGAGCACTCACCAATTTGGGTTTGTTTTTCGTTTCCTCTTCATTGGCGGCCCGGTTCCCCGCGCTCCGCTTGTTGCTCCGGCCCCCACCGGGTTCCTCGCTGCCGCCTCCCGCTCCCGACGCCGCCGCCCCGGGCTGCTCCATCTTTCTCCGGCCCTGTCACCTGTGCCCTGTAACCCCACCTCTCCTCAACTGAGAAAGCACCTCGGGGCGCTCACACTGCCCCGCGCTGACTCGGCTGCACCTCTTCCTGAGGGAGAGAGTGTCTGCCCGGGAAGCTGCCGATTTCAGGCCCCCGGGACTCCAAGCTCCCAGGCACCCCCGACGCAACCACGCCGTTGCCACTACTCGGCGCTGGGGCAAGCCCTGCCCCTGAGCAGTTGCAATTACCACGGTCGCCGCCGCCCTCAGGGCGGTGTTTAGGGTGGAGGGAAAAGTAGGTGCCTATCTCTTTAAGAGGGCCTCAACACACGTGATTCTTCAAAGTGCCCGCATCGGCCGCCCGGGCCCGCAAAGCTGCTTCCTACTCCCGGAGCGTAGCCGGCCCCAGCTACTGAGCATGCCCGGCGCGACGACTGGAGCCTAACAGAGGACTTTCAGCTGCGGTTAGGCACTGATTTCACTTCCTAGTGGGCCAGCGAGAACAGGGAGGGAACTAGTCAGAGAAAGGAAGGGTAGCCCATTTTAGAGATGGGGAAACTGAGGCCCGGGAGGATCCGCCTGTAAGTTTCACTGGAGGGTCAACCAGAGTATCAGCTTTAACTTCTGTGGGCCAGAGCACCTTCCCTCCCTGAGGCCTCTCGGGGGTGTGGTCCTGCTACACTGTGTGGAAAGACTTGATTGGCAAGGGAACTGGCATCCTATAGGAAAACCACCCGGAGTGCTGATTAATTGCCTCGACAGACTGTGTGGGTCAGAGTGGGAAGAGTGAGTGCTTTCTGTTGCTGTGATTACGTTGTGACCGAAGAAATACAGTTGTTCCTTTATTCCCATGCTGCAGGGTTGTTGAAGCAGCAGGCGCCCACCGCTTAATCCCTAGGGGATTGTTAGGCGCTTTAACCAAAACACTCATATACAGCTAGCAATTGAATTGAGTGCTGTTTTCAGTTTCCCGAACTAGTTTAGAGTTGTTGTGGGGAGTGAATAAGATCATGTGTGTCAAAGCTTGGTTGTAAATGAAAATCCCTAGACAAATGCTAGGTGTTTTTGTGCAGCAGCAGCAGCAGCAGGGCACTATTGGGACGATAGTCTTAAGTCCTTGCGTCATACCTAGCATTTTGTCCTCAGGACAAAATACAGTACCCACACTGTATTTCTTCCATCGTCTTTAAATGATGCCCTTTAAAAGTAAAGGTACACACTGAGAGCATTAGAGGGGTTGGGTAAGATTTGAATGAACCACCATTATAGAATAGGAGCACATATGCTAGGAAAGCTACCTATAAAGTAAATTTAAATATGAAATCTATAAACATGCCATACATCTATTACTGAAGATATCTCCAGACTATGACTCCTTTTGACCTTCTCCCCTTCAGCCTAAATTTAATATGCTGAATGGAATTTGTATCTGAACATATTTATTGAGAGTGCATTAGGATGCATTTGACCATGCTACAGGTGCGAGGAGACAGCTAACTTGGGCAGTAGAATGAAAAGAACACCAGATATCTGAAAACAGCTTTAATTCCAGCTTTGTCATTGTCATTAACTTTCTTTTTTTTTTTTTTAATTTTGAGCCAGAATTTCCCTCTTGTTGCCCAGGCTTGAGTGCAATGGCGCAATCTTGGCTCACCGCAACCTCCGCCTCCCGGGTTCAAGCGATTCTCCTGCCTCAGCCTCCCAAGTAGCTGGGATTACAGGCACCCGCCACCATGCCCAGCTAATTCTGCATTTTTAGTGGAGACGGAGTTTCTCCATGTTGATCAGGCTGGTCTCAAACTCCTGAACTCAGGTGATCCGCTTGCCTCAGCCTCCGAAAGAGCTGGGATTACAGGTGTAAGCCACCCTGCCCGGCCGACTTTCTTTTTAACCATGGAGGTGTGACTTCTCTACTCCTAAGGTGGCAAGCTACCAAAGGACAGCAGAGAAGAGGGAATACATGCTCCCAAACAGGGTGGTTAAGGAGCCACATGGTACATTTGCTTTGTTGAAGTTTCCGTTTTACTGAAAATTTAGTGTATATTTTGAATTCAACTCACTACATACACACACACACAAACACAATTTATATAAATGTCTCTTCTCCTGAAACATTGAGTCAAAGTGGATGCTTCAGAAAGACGTGACCTGTGTAGCCAATGCTTGCATATAATTCCTGTTTGAGCCATAGGTGTGGTCCATAGCTGAGGGCCCTCCAAGCGCAAACAGGGTTCAATAATCTGCCCAGTAGATATTTCTTCAACTCCTTAGAGTATACTAGGAGATACAGAGTGTCATGAGTAAGAAGAATGAAGATGACACAGTTTCTGCCTTTTAGAACTTTCAGAGCCTACTGGGAGAGACAGACCATTAAAGAACTGCACTGCACTACAACAGATGTGAACAGGAAGCCTTTGAAGCACATGAAAGAGGTAACTATCGGAGTGTCAGAGGCTCAGGGACACCTTCCCAAAGAAGATGATGTTTGAACTGAGTCTTAAGGGTCTGATTCAAGTTAACATTTGTTGGCAGCCTACTAAGTGTTAGGTACTGTGCAAGGCATCAGGAGTACAATGGTGAACAAGACAGACATGATTTGCTCTTAGGGAGTTTTCACGCTATCGGGAAAGATAAATATATATGACGGAGTTTCACTCTTATTGCCCAGGCTAGAGTGCAATGGCACGATCTCAGCTCACGGCAACCTCTGCCTCCCAGGTTCAAGCAATTCTCCTGTCTCAGCCTCCTGAGTAGCTGGGATTACAGGCATGTGCCACCACGCCTGGCTAACTTTGTATTTTTAGTAGAGACTAGGTTCCTCCATGTTGGTCAGGCTGGTCTCGAACTCCTGACCTCAGGAGATCCACCCGCCTCGGCCTCCCAAAATGCTGGGATTACAGGCATGAGCCACTGCGCCCAGCCTCGGGAAAGATATTAAAAATGTATTAAGCAATTACAAGGCAAATAAGGACAGTGAAGGGCATTCAGGCAAAGGAAATGACAATAGCATGTGCAGAAGCCCTGTGGTTAAGAAATTGGTGGGGAGCTGGGGAGACTGTTGGCAGGAGAAGAAGCAGAACAGATGAGGAGTTTCCAGATTGAAGTCCCCTACTTAATAAGTTTCATTACTGTTGTTTAAAAAGTGGAAGGGGGTCAGGCATGGCGGCTTACGCCTGTAATCCCAGCACTTTGGGAAGCTGAGGTGGGAGGATCACCTGAGATCAGGAGTTCGAGACCAGCCTGGCCAACATGGAGAAACCCAGTCTCTACTAAAAATACAAAAATTAGCAGGGCATGGTGGCAGGTGCCTGTAATCCCCCCCTACTCAGGAGGCTGAGGCAGGAGAATGGCTTGAACCTGGGAGGCGGAGGTTGCAGTGAGCCAAGATCATGCCACTGCACTCCAGCCTGGGTGACAAAGCGAGACTCTGTCTCCATAAAAATAAAAACTAAAAAGTGGAAGAGCAGAATAGGGAGGCCATTGTAATATGAATTACCTCTGTTTAGAATGTATAAATAGACTTGAAAATGTATTGATATTATTTTGAATGTAAGGTTGGGTTTCATCATCCTCAGGCCGGGTTAATCTACATTTCATATCCAGTTAGAAGTACACATAAAAGATCCATAATCTTTTCTGCAAAAAATGAAAAAGTTTGTCCCTGATATGGCTTACATTTGATTTTCTTGTGGTTATTTTGGCCCGTCTTAATTCTTGATGTTTTTTTCAGCATTTGTTCCAGTTAATGTAAACAGTGGTTTAAAACAAGCAAAAACTTTTCCTTCAGGCTTCAGGGTCATTGGCCTGGCAGAAACTGACACAGGAAAGGAGCCACTGCTCTCAGTAAGGATGCTTTGTCCACTGATTATGAACCAAGCACCTCACCAATTGTGGCCCTACAGCTGATCTCTCCGCATCTATAACCCTTTATTTTTACCGTCCTGGGTCACACAAATAGGTTGGTGGATGGAACATCTCTGATGCCGAAGAAGGAAGGAGGCTACCATCATCAATTGGGATATCAAAAATTAAATATATGTTAGAACCACTGACCTTGTGGTCTCTCCCTCTGGATTCTCATGAATGTGGCACCGAATCAGCATTTAAAAGCCAGCCCTGGGGGAGACCAACAAAAGGCTACTGGGCTCTGTCTTCAAACTGACCTTAGAGTCATCTATTACCCCTGAGGATTTCTGACCATCCTGATAGTACCCCTCTGAGTTTCTATGTCTCCCTTCTGTGGTGTGTTCTCATCTAGACAGTCTGCATCGTTCATAGATGAAACATGGATTTGAAAAAAATAAGAACCATCTTCAAGGTCGCAGCAAAATGTTTATGCATTAAAGTATTCCTAAGAATAAGCAGGTATTACCAAGTATATACTACCTGGTTAACACCAAACTAGATGTCCTGCAGATTTGAAAAAAAAAAAAAAAAAAAAAAATGCCCGACATTCTGCTATAACGTCATATTGTCTTTGCCAAAGAATCTCCTGTTTTGCGGAATTGCACACCTAAGATAGCAGGGCTTATGGGGAAAATATGGTTAGGGAAGACCACTTAAATCCAATGCAACTTTCTAGTCAGAGCACTAATGAAAACAACCATCCTAATAAAAACACACAGATAAATCTCCACTGGCCTTTGCCCCAGCATCACAGTCATCAATCCTTGGTAGCTTTTATGCTTCCTCCTTCCTGATGTGGATCCTCAAGGGCATTCACTTTTAATAGATGCCATTTTCATCAGAATTAAAAATCTAATTGAGGAGTAGTCAGCTTTTTAAAAACACATGGTGAAAGGTCGTCACAGCTTCATTAGCACGGGACTCACAGCTTCACCAGATAGTTTAATGTTGTTAAAAACTTAGAGGTTGTAGACACTAAACCAGTCACTACTTACACTGAAGGCAGAGCTTTGTGCAGGATTCTTCACTTTTTCATAAAAGTCTTCATATACTGCTAAGACTTCTTATTTGTGAGGAAGTTTGCTTCTGATCACTTCAAAACAAAGTGCTGGCTAGGCACAGTGGCTCATGCCTGTAATCCCAACACTTTGGGAAGCCAAGAGAGGAGGATCACTTGAGCTCAGGTTTGAAACCAGCCTGGGCAACATAGTGAGACTTCGTCTCTACTAAAAATTAAAATTAAAAAATTAGCCAGGCCTAGTGGTGCACACCTGTAGTCCCAGCTACTCAGGAGGCTGAGGTGGGAAGATGGCTTGAGCCCGGCAGATTGAGGCTGCAGTGAGTTATGATCACACCACTGCACTCCAGCCTGGGTGACAGAGCGAGACCCTGTCTCAAAAAAAAAAAAAAAAAAAAGTGCTATGAAAATTCACACATGTATCAACTAGACTGACACATTATTTTGACATTATTCTGTTTGCCAATTGCTAATATGCTATTTGTGGTACACAAACACTTATAATGAAACAGACTGTACAATGTAAAATCCCTGCCATCATTAGGCCTAAAATCTTGAGAAAATAAGCAAGAGAACTAAGGTATGAAACAATAAGAGAAAATTAGCTGCCTAGCTTGGAGATACTGACTCTAAATTCAGTATAATGTGGTGAAGGAGTGAGATCTGTGGGGCCTAGACTAGATAAAGTTTGCAAGGAGGAGGTAAGACTTGAGCTGCTGAGCTATGAAGCAGAAATCAGACTTGAATAGACAAAGCAAAGAAAGGAAGTAAGGAAAAGACAACATATGGAATAGTCTGGAAAGAATACTGACCAATAATGTTGAGAGGCCAGTGACACTTGACTAGAATGGTGAGAACATAGATGTTGAATAATTGTAGGAAACATGCGTATCCCCATAGTGTGTTCCCAGTTTGTAAACACATTTGAATGCAAGACATAGTGATTGATACAGATCTTTAGCAGGGAAGTTATAAAACAAACGATGTTTTAGGAGCTGGTTTGGCAATGATATGCAGAATAACTTTGAACACTGATTTTCAAACTTATTTTTCCTTTAGTACAGGATTTTTTTTTTTTTTTTTTTTTGAGACAAAGTCTTGCTGTGTTGCCCAGGCTGCAGTCCAGTGTTGCAATCTCAGCTCACTGCAACCTCCCCCTCCTGGGTTCAAGTGATTCTCCTGCCTCAGCCTCCTGAGTAGCTGGGATTACAGGCATGTGCCACCACGCTTGGCTAATCTTTGTATTTTTAGTAGGGACGGGGTTTCACCATGTTGGCCAGGCTGGTCTTGAATTCCTGACCTCAGGTGACCTGCCAACCTCAGCCTCCCAGAGGGCTGAGATTACAGGCATGAGCCACGGCACCTGGCCGAGTACAGGATTTCTTTCTAAATAAAACTCTTCATAGAACCCCAACAGATACAAATGTAGATGACCTGTTTGAAATCAGTGCAAGAGTGGAGACCTGCTCACATCCACTTGGCTTCCCTCTCATCCTCTGAGGCAACCCTTTGAGGCACCACTACTGAATCCCAGCTTAAACTAGATAAAGCTGTGAGGACTGGAATTGGAGTGGCCCCAGAGGAAATGAATAGAAACAGTTGAATCCAGGAGCTGTTTAAAAGGAATAAACTGTTCCTCCCTACAGATTATATACAGGAAACAAAGGAAAAGAGAGAGTAAACAAGAATTACCAAAATGTTGGCCCAAGGAAATAAAAGACTAGTGGTAAACAAGGAGATATTATGTCAGCAGGTGCCTGTTATTGACTGACAAAGCCAGATCAAGGAGCCTGGTACCTAGAAACTACAAAAAAAAACCTAATTAGGGCAGGACAGGAAAGCTAAGAAGGTTCCTCTAGTAACCAGCAAGAAGAGTCTGGTCAAGCTGGTAAAGCATGGAGTAGGGGGGTGGGGATGTAACAGTAGGCAATAAGCAGGCAAACTGCCGGACCCTGAAAGTCCAGCAATGGATGTCCTGGCAGGCTGACAAAACAGAATCCAGAAAATCTGGTGGCAGCCAATAGTCAGAGGTTGATTCAAAGAGTATGGAGCAGCAATCCAGTCATGGGGATTGGGATTCAAAAACAAATGATTAATCCCTTAAGAGGTCTGTCAAGACAGTGCCAAACAAGGCAGAGCACTGGTCCTAAAGGAACCAGCACATCAGGTGAAGTCTGTGAAAGAGAGACAGATACAAGTAACACTGGTACCCAAGATATTCAGTTACTTCAACTGGTCTGTGAGAGCAAAGTAGGACCATCAGGGATAGGTCCACTTGATGCCAAGCCACCAAACTACTGAAATACTGCTCCTTAAATCCTCTCTGAATAGGAGCAGGATTGGTTCCAGTGGAGGAAAAGAAGACAACAAGAAAAAACCTGTAAACGATAATAACCAGTAATGGTCACTGACCTGGAGGTAAAGGTTACTGGGCTCAGGTGTGATGATTACAGGGCTCGGGGCAAGAAGCCAGGCAGCTAAAGCACAGCCCCAGAAAATCTGTCTGAGAGACACCAGTGCCAGTTTCTCCTTTTGGGGGAAGTGTCAAGCCTAAAAGAGACTTTGAGCATCCTCAAACTTATGCCTCCTGTAGTTTTATATAGTATACTGAAAACCAACTCTTTGAATGTTATCTGGAAAATCTGCTTCTAACAAAGAACAACAGACTTTTCTTTCTTAATTCACTAAGGCCCCAAAGTGATTTTCAAGAATGGATGAACAGATCATGAATGGTAATTATCCAGCCTGTAAGTTACTAAGACATAGGTATAGTAATGAGTACTCAGAGAATAGAGTTCTTATAGAGTTCAAAAGCAAGACTAAAATTATGCTATGAAAATCTAGTGTCTCTTATTTTGTTGTCTGTGTTTTTTATGACCTTTTCAAAATATTAATTACATGAAAATTGAGAAACACATGTTTGACATCTGTAAATAACATGTTTTCATCTTATTTATCTGGGCATCAGGTAAGCCTAAAAACAGCCTTATTTATGTTTTATATATTCTCCCACATCAATTTTAACAGCTTTATTGAGATATAATTCATATATCATAAAATCTACCATTTTAAAGTGTATAATTCAATGGTTTTTAGTATATTCAGAGTTGTATGACCATCACAACCCCATTTACCCCTTAGCTGTCACTCCTCCCTCAGTCATCCCAAACCACCCCCCCAACACATGCACTGCCCAAGGCAACCGCTAATCTATGTCTGTAGATTTGCCTGTTCTGGACGTCTCATGTACATGGAATCATACAATGTGTAGTCTTTTGGAATTGGCTTCTTTAACTGATAATGCTTTCTTTTTTTGTTTGTTTGTTTGTTTGTTTTGAGACGGAGTTTTGCTCTTGTTGCCCAGGCTGAAGTGCAATGGCATGATCTCGGCTCACCGCAACCTCCACCTCCCAGGTTCAAGCGATTCTCCTGCCTCAGCCTTCCCAAGTAGCTGAGATTATAGGCATGTGCCACCAAGCCCAGCTAATTTTGTATTTTTAGTAGAGATGGGGTTTCTCCGTGTGGGTCAGGCTAGTCTCGAACTCCTGACCTCAGGTGATCCGCCCACCTCAGCCTCCCAAAGTGCTGGGATTACAGGCATGAGCCACTGCTCCCGACCGAGAATAATGTTTTTAAGATTCATCCAGCCTGCATCAATTTTGGTTTGCTCATTATTATCTATTTGTTTCTTGGACACAGATACAAATCAGTTGTTTAAGCCCCTCCCCTGCTATGCCACAGTGACCAAAATGTGCCTATTTACAATTCCAAAGACTTTTGATATTCTCACGTGAACACACGTAATCTTGCCCCCTGTCTCCTCGCAAAGGTCAGAGATTTGGGGGTTTGGTTTCCTATACAATTATATAATAGAGGAAGTTCCTTCTGATCCACGGCCTGATGTCTGACATTTTATAGAAATGACCACAAATACCATATTTAGTCAGGTATACATTATGTACCAGAACAGCTCCTAGGAGTTGATTAAACAGAACAACTCAGAAACCAATTATATTAAATTATATTTTACCTGGTATAGTACCAGGGAATACATAGGTCTTAACTTACTTATTTCTTAAGTCTTCTATTCTAACATATTAGAAGCTAAAATGTACACCTACGTTGACATCAGATTCATTGGGAAGGCCTTCTCTGAAGAAATTTGCACATGAATTTTTAAGAAAATGTTTGAAGGCCGGGCGCGGTGGCTCAAGCCTGTAATCCCAGCACTTTGGGAGGCCGAGGCGGGCGGATCACGAGGTCAGGAGATCGAGACCATCCTGGCTAACACTGTGAAACCCCGTCTCTACCAAAAAATACAAAAAACTAGCCGGGCGAGGTGGCGGACGCCTGTAGTCCCAGCTACTCGGAGGCTGAGGCAGGAGAATGGCGGTAAACCCGGGAGGCGGAGCTTGCAGTGAGCTGAGATCCGACCACTGCACTCCAGCCTGGGCGACAGAGCGAGACTCCGTCTCAAAAAAAAAAGAAAATGTTTGAGAAAGACTTCAGTCACTAGATGATTTCCTGAAAAACAGATGCCAGAATATATATTTTGTTGCTGCTTTCATTTTATTTATTATTTTTTCAAATAACTCTGTAACATTGGCCTTCTGCTGCCTTCAAAACAGGCTAACTTGAGTAGCCATATCATCAACATTAGCAGCTTCACCTCCCACCTGATAGAAAGGCAGACCTGCCTCTAAGCCCTATGAATCAACTCTGATTTGCATCAAAATTTAATTCTTTTTTTTTTTTTTCTTTTTTTTGAGAGAGGGTCTCGCTCTGTCACCCAGGCTGGAGTGCAGAAGCGTGATCATAGCTCATTGTAGCCTCAAACTCTCAGGCTCAAGCATCCTCCTGCTTCAGCCTCCTGAGTAGCTGGGACTACAGGCATCCACCACCACACCCAGCTAATTTTTAATTTTTTTTGTAGAGATGGGGTCTTGCTTTGTTGCCCAGGCTGGTCTCAAACTCTTGGGCTCAAATGATCTTCCCACCAGGGCCCGGCCTGCATCAAAATTTGCTTCCTTTAATCCCTCACCATGTTGTTGGTTCACACCATCAAAATGTCTCCAAATTTTGATTAAAATGGTGGCCAAATCCAAAAGCACACAAGGGTGAGCTTGATTCCAAATGCATAGAATAATGCTTTCCTATCATAGGCACAGCCCTTTATGTGGCCCTACAATAATATAGAACTATTAGGAGATTGGTTTTTTTCTGTTCTAAGCTCTTTTGATGACTATGATGTAGGATTATAAAGCAAATTAGATTTTATCTAGCGTGTTAGAACTTATATATCTAATTTTAATTAAATAATATTAACAAATATTTAGCAGTGACTATGTCCAGGGCATTGTGCTAAGTAAAGATAAGTGAATGATATACTATTCATGGTCTCAGCAGGCTTAGTATCTAGTCAAGGCAACTGACAAGTATGCAACTAACTGCAAAAGAATTACAGAAACATATAGGAGAAAGAAAACAGGGAAGCTTTCATAGAAAATCAGAGCCTTTAATTGTAAGTAGGATCCAAAATGTTGGAAGTGAGAGAAAAGGGCATTGAGGTAGATGGGACAGTATAACTCAACAGCACAGAGAAAGGAAAATGTGGGCTGAATTTGATTAGTGGTTTAAATGGAGCTGAAGAGTAGAGGCTGTGATTGTATAGTGGGAGATAAAGCTGAAAAAGCAGAGTGGCATCACATCAGAAATATTTTGAATGCCATAATGAAATCCAAATTTATTCTATAGACTGTGGAGAGTCACTAGAAAAAAATGAAAAGGATAAACACATGATCAGACCTATGTTTTAGGAAAAATGCTCTGGCATTGGTATGTAGAATGGTTTGTAAGTTGAGAAACTGGAGGTGGGGAGATAAATTAGGACATCCCTTTCAAAAGCCGTTCTCCTATTGGGGAATATGTGTTAGTTCAGCCTGGGTGCTACTTACAGGAACCTGACCTAGGGTAGTTATCCAGGGAAGTCCAGAGAGGGAGGACTTGGAAGGGTGAGCTGAGACAAAATCTGCTAAGAATAACCAAGAGTCAAAAAACGAAAACAAAAATAAACAGAGTGCAAAAGATTAAAGTCTCCATTAGACTTGGCTTGTGGACCCAAGAGTTGACAAATTGGAGCCAGGATCAAAGTGAGAAGGTGTCTTAAGGAAGGAAAGAGAATGAATGGTAAACAGCCTAGAGGCATCCAGACTTTATGTTGGTGGATATGAGATGCATATGTATGTTGGTCTGGTTTAAGGGACATGGGTAGTTAGATATTTCAATGATAAACATACAATAATGAGACTAGGATCTGGGGCAGTAGAAGAGAGAATGGAAAGATGGGAAGAGATTTTACAGGTAAAGTTGTCAGGATTTGGTGACCTAATATAGGCAATGGGAGAATGAAAAGAGTGGAAGAGGATTCTGAGATTTAAACACTGAGTAGAAGGAGTGGTGATATTACATTCAGATTGGGAATCTAGGAAAAGAAATATATTTATAAAAATGTGATGAGAGGCCGGGCGCGGTGGCTCAAGCCTGTAATCCCAGCACTTTGGGAGGCCGAGACGGGCGGATCACAAGGTCAGGAGATCGAGACCATCCTGGCTAACACTGTGAAACCCCGTCTCTACCAAAAAGTACAAAAAACTAGCCGGGCGAGGTGGCGGGCGCCTGTAGTCCCAGCTACTCGGGAGGCTGAGGCAGGAGAATGGCGTGAACCCGGGAGGCGGAGCTTGCAGTGATCTGAGATCCGGCCACTGCACTCCAGCTTGGGCGACAGAGCGAGACTCCGTCTCAAAAAAAAAAAAAAAAAAAATGTGATGAGATAGAGAGAGAGAGAGAGATGAAGCAACACTTCAGGTGCCTGCAAGATACACAAATGTAGATGTTCTTAGAAATTAGGTCTGGCATTACTGAGAAAGTTTGGAGACAGAGATGAAGAATTATTAGCTTTATGCAAAAGCAATTGCGGTTTTTGCTATTATGGCAAACATTTTTTTTGTAGAGATGGGGTCTTGCTTTGTTGCCCAGGCTGGTCTCAAACTCCTGGGCTCAATTGATCCTCCCACCTGGGCCTGGCCTGCATCAAAATTTTCCTCCATTAATCCCTCACTGTGTTGTTGCTTCACGCCATCAAAATGTCTCCAAACTTTGATTAAAATAGTGGCCCCATTCAAAGGCACATAGGCGTGAGTTTGATTCCAAATCCATAGAAAAATGCTTAATCCCTCACCACGTTGTTGCTTCACACCATCACCACCATTATGGCAAAAACTGCAATTACTTTTGCACCAACCTAATACATAACAGTATTAGTTGAAGATGTGAGAGTAGGTGAGATCATCAAAGGAGAGTGTAGAGTTTATGGGAATCAAAGAAAGAAGTCTGTGGGAACTCATTTTAAGTGTGGACAAGGAAAATAAACCATCCAAGGAAAGGGCTTACCGGAGTTTATTACTCATGGTACATTCTGAGATTTCAGTACTGAGTGACAGGGAGAGTGGTGATACCATGATATATAAGGCAGATACATAATCTAGAAGGAGAAACATTTTGGATATTGGATGGCTGGATGCTGAGAGAAAAATTCACACAGCTCGGATGGGATCCATGTGCAAGAACACAAAAGTCATGGATTAACTTTAAAGATATGGTAGCCAGAAAAGTCAGAAAGAGATTTTTGGTGACATTAAAGATGGAAATCAGGAAACTGAAGGGCAGATATCTTCTTGGAAACAATGTGCCCCTAGAAGACCATACCCACATTAAAATCAAGCTAACATTCCTCAGAACTCCACTTTTGAAATTCCTTTCAGAGACAGTTCACCAGCTAAATAAAACTTCAGAGGGTACCCACTGTTGACATTCACGTGTGTCTGGTGGTTTCTTTCTCTCTTATACTCCTCCCCCTTTGCTCTTCCCTACTCTCTCTCACATGTACTCAGCTTAGTTCATTATTCTCCCCTTTCTTCAAGATATAGTAGTTCTAATCCTAACCCTCTGTTTCCATGAAAGTTTCTGCTGGTGTTGGCCCCTGACCAGACACAGGGTAGAGGAACTATATAGGGTAGAGGCTAGTCCAAGGAGCCAAATCGAAGCCAGGAGCCAAGGAAAGCAGTAATTGCAATGTATCAGAAAGCAGACTGGCTGCCATAATTGTATTTGTGTGCTGAAAGTCTGCTTTAAGGGCTGGAGGCTTATAATACACAAATTACAGTAAGTTAAGAATTTCCTAGATATATGCTTATATATGAAAGGTCATATACAAAGCACACAGAAGATAACCCTTAATTTATCACATTAATATGTACATATACAAACATGTCTATTTTAATAATGACCTAGAGAGAGAATATGAATATGAGAGACTACATTTTATTTTGGTTATTTGGAAGTAGATTGCATTTCACTTTCTAAATTTATTTTTCCTATCTGTTACTTCTAGAAAGCAGAGCTAGCTTTATTTGGGCAGTGAGCTGTGCTTTGGAAATACGTTTCAAGAGCTTTAGAGTACAAATCCTACATCTTGATGCTGAGCTTCTTATCTCTAGGCAGCTGATATTGTTTAGCTGTGTCCCCACCCAAATTTCATCTTGAATTCCCATGTGTTGTGGGAGGGACCTGATGGAAGGTAATTGAATCATGGGGGCGGGTCTTTCCTGTACTGTTCTCATGATAGTGAATAAGTCTCATGAGATCTGACAGTTTTTTTTGTTTGTTTGTTTGTTTGTTTGTTTTTTGAGACGGAGTCTCGCTCTGTCGCCCGGGCTGGAGTGCAGTGGCCGGATCTCAGCTCACTGCAAGCTCCGCCTCCCAGGTTTGCGCCATTCTCCTGCCTCAGCCTCCGGAGTAGCTGGGACTACAGGCGCCCGCCACCTCGCCCGGCTAGTTTTTTTGTATTTTTTAGTAGAGACGGGGTTTCACAGTGTTAGCCAGGATGGTCTCGATCTCCTGACCTCGTGATCCGCCCGTCTCGGCCTCCCAAAGTGCTGGGATTACAGGCTTGAGCCACCACGCCCGGCCTAGAGATCTGACATTTTTAAAAAGGGGAGTTTCCCTCCACAAGCTCTCTTCTCTGCCGTCATGTGAGACATGCCTTTCACCTTCTGCCATAATTGTGAGGTCTCCCTAGCCACTTGGAACTGTAAGTCCATTAAGCCTCTTTCTTATGTAAGTTACCCAGTCTTGGGTATGTCTTTATCAGCAGCATGAACATAAACTAGCAGCACATTAAATTTCTCACTTTAGAGTTACCCATGATCATTGATTCTAATTTAGAGACTTGCCTCTGGGTGATAATGGCATATCCAGAGGGTTCACCATGTGGCCATCAGAGGTGAGAATTCTTAGCTACATTAGCTAGTTCTATACATCAAGGCAATTCACAGGAAAGAGTCTAGAGGACAAGCCATGGAAATAAACAGGTTGTCAATATGAACAGTGTTGAACTAGAACAGTGGTTCTCTAACTGTGGTCCCCAGACCAACAACATCAGCATTACCTGAAAACCTGATAGAAATAAAAATTCTTGAGCACCAACCCGGATCTACTAGATCAAAAAACTCTGTGGTGAAATCCAGCAATCTGTGTCTTAACAAGCCCACCAGGTGATTCTGATGCCCACTAAAACTTGAAAATGACTGAAATAAAAGAAAACATGTCATTAGCAGGAGGGTTATAGGATAGAGAAGAGAAAAACAGGGTACCAGCAATGGAGATACAATTGAATTAAGGAGGAGAATACTGAAGGAGTAGTTTACCAAATAGTATTGTTCTGACTGCTTTCTCAAGAACAATTCTTCCATGTGGATGTTTTAAAATGGCTAAACTGCACATTTAAAATGCAGCAATAAATGGAGTGGAATTAGAGACCAAATGTTGAGTCAAAGGTAGAAACAGAGTCAGGGGTGGATGGTGTAAGAGATGGATCTAATCCAAACCAGCAGGAGCCATCAAGAGTAGAACAAAGCACAACAGTGGTAGGTAAGTAAAAGGAGGTGAATCAGTAGCTTCTGATGGTTTAGGGAAGCTCTGACACTCCTGACACTACCAGAGAGAAGAACAAGCCGCTCCAAGGGTAGGAATGAGGTCAAGGGGAAGGGATATATATATATTGGTACTGATATTCCAAAATTATTTGAGCGGGTGCTTGAAAAAAACAAGACATTCCAAATAAGCCAGGCCTTTGACATTTCAGCAAGGGGGGCGTGGTCTATGCAACCACCTTATTTCACATTCACAGCCCTCAAATGGGCATGGAATTTCTAATACTAACATAAATCAATGGATCTATAAGAAAGTAGATACATTTAAATCTGACTAAGATGGTTTTGATGGTTGTAAACTAGACTTTGTGATAATTTGAATATACTTGCCAATAGAATTTATGGTTATCAGCAGCACAAAGTCTATGACAAGAAACTATCTAGGATTGGTAGAGATCCAGGTATTTAAGATCAAGGACCTGGTGTTGGGCATGTTGGCTCACGCCTGTAATCCCAGCACTTTGGGAGGCTGAGGCAGGCAGATCATTTGAGGTCAGGAGTTCAAGACCAGCCTGGCCAACATGGCGAAACCCTGTCTCTACTAAAAATACAAAAATTAGCTGGGCGTGGTGGTGGGTGCCTGTAATTCCAGCTACTTGGGAGCCTGAGGCAGGAGAATCGCTTGAACCCAGGAGGTGGAGGTTGCAGTGAGCCAAGATCATGCCATTGCACTCCAGCCTAGGCAACAGAGTGAGACTCAGTCTCAAAAATAAATAAATAAATAAATGAATAAATAAATAAATAAATAAGGACCTGAGAACCAACTCATCTATATAGTTTGGCTTGAGGTGGTGGTGGAAAAGCAAGGAGGTAATCATTCAGGTAGAAAGGCTTAGCAGGCTCTGCTGTTGTGCAGGCTGTAGCTGGTGCCTAAGTAACCAGTCAGGCAGGTGGGTCAAGGCACAGAGGGATCCGGGCAATAAATATCTGATGAACCTTGAAAATATTATGCTAAGCGAAAGAATCCAGTCACAAAAAGCTACATATTATATGATTTCATTTACATGAAATGTCCAGAACAAGCACATCCACAGAGACAAAAATTGATTAGTGATTCCTAGGGAGTTAGAGAAGGGGGAATAGGAAATAACTACCACGGGTATGAGGTTTTTTTCTCAGGTAATAGAAAATGCTCTGGAATTACAGCATTAAGGAGTGGTGATGGTTGCACAACTTTGTGAATACACTCAAAACTACTGAATAGTACACTTTGAAAGTGTTATGATATGTGAATTATATCTCGATTTTTAAAGAATATATTGTGAGCAGGCATGAGAAACAGAGATAGTTTCCTTTCAGAGCTTACTGCCTATTATAAATTATAATCAGGATTCCTCTATTATAATGTACCCTACTACAAATGCAGGTATCTTCTGCCCTTCTTTGCATTACACTGTGGGAAGTGGAACTCAGGGAACTGGTACAAATGCTGACACTCTGGCTACTGCCATTGCTGGTGTTAGTAAACTATTCCTTGTCTCTGACCTTGGAGTCCTGTGTATTCTGCTAGCATCTTTTTGGCTGACTAACTTATCGTACATAGTATAAAATCTCAGACCCTTCAAAGTTCCTGACAAGGACCATAAAAATAATTTAGTTCAAATTTCTCATTTAAAAAATTTAAAGCTAAATCATAGTTGTGTATTTAATTCCATGAAAACTGAGGAAGAAGAAATCTATAGGAAGCAAAAGCTGGTTACTTTACCAAACAGATTTTGTAAGCATTTGTCATGCCATATTTCTCTTTATTTGTTATACACAGAGTACTATTTTGAATACACAACTCCAAAGAGGAGTCTCTGACTTTTTCCTGGTGGTATTTGCTGACTTTCTGTTTCTAATAGCATCTTTGAAAGACTAAAGAAAAGAGATCTAAAATGAAGAGTCAGTGGTGTATGTAGGGATTGGTGATCAATTTATTCTTGGTTATCAGGAAAAATGGTGGTATTATGAAAAATAATTTAGAATGGATTGGATGCTTCTTGAAGTGTATCATAATTTCAGGATAACTTTTATAAGATAGATATCTGCTATCTAAGTG
Source organism: Trachypithecus francoisi (assembly GCF_009764315.1). NCBI lineage: Eukaryota > Metazoa > Chordata > Mammalia > Primates > Cercopithecidae > Trachypithecus > Trachypithecus francoisi. The sequence goes on from NW_022681471.1 coordinate 53,840,287, forward strand.
ATACAGTACTTCATTATGAATTGGGTTATCTCATCAGTTTTTTACTCTGGTTCTTATGTATTATTAGGGATTATTCTAGAACTTTACAAACATTCTGTATAGATGTTTTGGAATTGCTCTTAGATTTCTGAGTTCTTCTGTATAGCATTGTTGTTAATGATTACTTAGTTTATAGTATCCTATCAAGGCTGATTTTTAATTTGAATAACAGTCTGCAAGGTCATGACCATTTTATAATGACAAAATTTACATATTTCTACTGAATTTTTTGATAAATGTAAACAACATTTTATAAAGAATTTTTAAAGATATCTACATCAACTGGGTTTAAGACTTCAGGCAAAAAACTAAACAAATGGTCATGACCATTTTATAATGACAAAATTCACGTATTTCTACTAATTTTTTTGACAAATGTAAACATTTTATAAAATGTTTGTGCAGGCTATAGCTGGTGCCTAAGTATCCAGTCAGGCAGGTGGGTCTTTTAAAGATGTCTATATCAACTGGGTTTTTTTTTTTTTTTTATAATTATAGACTTTATTCAGAATTCAGCATGTCCTTTTCCTATCTTTATTATTATTATTATTATTATTATTGTTATACTTTAAGTTCTAGGGTACATGTGCATAACGTGCAGGTTTGTTACATATGTATACTTGTGCCATGTTGGTGTGCTGCACCCATCAACTCGTCAGCACCCATCAACTCGTCATTTACATCAGGTATAACTCCCAATGCAATCCCTCCCCCCTCTCCACTCCCCATGATAGGCCCCAGTGTGCGATGTTCCCCTTCCCCAGTCCAAGTGATCTCATTGTTCAGTTCCCACCTATGAGTGAGAACATGCGGTGTTTAGTTTTCTGTTCTTGTGATAGTTTGCTAAGAATGATGGTTTCCAGCTGCATCCATGTCCCTACAAAGGACACAAACTCATCCTTTTTTATGGCTGCATAGTATTCCATGGTGTATATGTGCCACATTTTCTGAATCCACTCTGTCACAGATGGACATTGGGTTGATTCCAAGTCTTTGCTATTGTGAATAGTGCCGCAGTAAACATACGTGTGCATGTGTCTTTATAGCAGCATGATTTATGATCCTTTGGGTATATACCCAGTAATGGGATGGCTGGGTCATATGGTACTTCTAGTTCTAGATCCTTGAGGAATCGCCATACTGTTTTCCATAATGGTTGAACTAGTTTACAATCCCACCAACAGTGTAAAAGTGTTCCTATTTCTCCACATCCTCTCCAACACCTGTTGTTTCCTGACTTTTTAATGATTGCCATTCTAACTGTTGTGAGATGGTATCTCATTGTGGTTTTGATTTGCATTTCTCTGATGGCAAGTGATGATGAGCATTTTTTCATGTGTCTGTTGGCTGTATGAATGTCTTCTTTTGAGAAATGTCTGTTCATATCCTTTGCCCACTTTTTGATGGGATTGTTTGTTTTTTTCTTGTATATTTGTTTGAGTTGTTTGTAGGTTCTGGATATTAGCCCTTTGTCAGATGAGTAGATTGCAAAAATGTTCTCCCATTCTGTAGGTTGCCTGTTCACTCTGATGGTAGTTTCTTTTGCTGTGCAAAAGCTCTTTAGTTTAATTAGATCCCATTTGTCAATTTTGGCTTTTGCTGCCGTTGCTTTTGGTGTTTTAGACATGAAGTCCTTGCCCATGCCTATGTCCTGAATGGTACTACCTAGATTTTCTTCTAGGGTTTTTATGGTATTAGGTCTAACATTTAAGTCTCTAATCCATCTTGAATTAATCTTCATATAAGGAGTAAGGAAAGGATCCAGTTTCAGCTTTCTACTTATGGCTAGCCAATTTTCCCAGCACCATTTATTAAATATGGAATCTTTTCCCCATTTCTTGTTTCTCTCAGGTTTGTCAAAGATCAGATGGCTGTAGATGTGTGGTATTATTTCTGAGGACTCTGTTCTGTTCCATTGGTCTACATCTCTGTTTTGGTACCAGTCCCATGCTGTTATGGTTACTGTAGCCTTGTAGTCTAGTTTGAAGTCAGGTAGCGTGACGCCTCGAGCTTTGTCCTTTTGACTTAGGATTGTCTTGGCAATGCGGGCTCTCTTTTGGTTCCATATGAACTTTAAAGCAGTTTTTTCCAATTCTGTGAAGAAACTCATTGGTAGCTTGATGGGGATGGCATTGAATCTATAAATAACCTTGGACAGTATGGCCATTTTCACGATATTGATTCTTCCTATCCATGAGCATGGTATGTTCTTCCATTTGTTAGTGTCCTCTTTGATTTCACTGAGCAGTGGTTTGTAGTTCTCCTTGAAGAGGTCCTTTACATCCCTTGTAAGTTGGATTCCTAGGTATTTTATTCTCTTTGAAGCAATTGTGAATGGAAGTTCATTCATGATTTGGCTCTCTGTTTGTCTATTACTGGTGTATAAGAATGCTTGTGATTTTTGCACATTAATTTTGTATCCTGAGACTTTGCTGAAGTTGCTTATCAGCTTAAGGAGATTTTGGGCTGAGACCATGGGGTTTTCTAAATATACAATCCTGTCATCTGCAAACAGGGACAATTTGACTTCTTCTTTTCCTAACTGGATACCCTTGATTTCTTTCTCTTGCCTGATTGCCCTAGCCAGAACTTCCAACACTATGTTGAATAGGAGTGGTGAGAGAGGGCATCCCTGTCTTGTGCCAGTTTTCAAAGGGACTTTTTCCAGTTTTTGCCCATTCAGTATGATATTGGCTGTGGGTTTATCATAAATAGCTCTTATTATTTTGAGGTACGTTCCATCAATACCGAATTTATTGAGTGTTTTTAGCATGAAGGGCTGTTGAATTTTGTCAAAAGCCTTTTCTGCATCTATTGAGATAATCATGTGGTTCTTGTCTTTGGTTCTGTTTATATGCTGGATTACGTTTATTGATTTGCGAATGTTGAACCAGCCTTGCATCCCAGGGATGAAGCCCACTTGATCATGGTGGATAAGCTTTTTGATGTGCTGCTGAATCCGGTTTGCCAGTATTTTATTGAGAATTTTTGCATCGATGTTCATCAGGGATATTGGTCTAAAATTTCTTTTTTTGTTGTGTCTCTGCCAGGCTTTGGTATCAGGATGATGTTGGCCTCATAAAATGAGTTAGGGAGGATTCCCTCTTTTTCTATTGATTGGAATAGTTTCAGAAGGAATGGTACCAGCTCCTCCTTGTACCTCTGGTAGAATTCAGCTGTGAATCCATCTGGTCCTGGACTTTTTTTCGTTGGTAAGCTATTAATTATTGCCTCAATTTCAGAGCCTGCTATTGGTCTAGTCAGGGATTCAACTTCTTCCTGGTTTAGTCTTGGGAGAGTGTAAGTGTCCAGGAAATTATCCATTTCTTCTAGATTTTCTAGTTGATTTGTGTAGAGGTGTTTATAGTATTCTCTGATGGTAGTTTGTATTTCTGTGGGGTTGGTGGTGACCAGCTTTGATCCGTTGCTGGCGATGGGCTGCGCTCCTTTGCAGGGGGAGATGCGCTCTTATTTTTTGTATTTCCAGCTTTCCTGCCCTGCTTTTTCCCCATCTTTGTGGTTTTATCTGCCTCTGGTCTTTGATGATGGTGACGTACTGATGGGGTTTTGGTGTAGGTGTCCTTCCTGTTTGATAGTTTTCCTTCTAACAGTCAGGACCCTCAGCTGTAGGTCTGTTGGAGATTGCTTGAGGTCCACTCCAGACCCTGTTTGCCTGGGTATCAGCAGCAGAGGCTGCAGAAGATAGAATATTGCTGAACAGCGAGTGTACCTATCTGATTCTTCCTTTGGAAGCTTCCTCTCAGGGGTGTACTCCACCATGTGAGGTGTGGGGTGTCAGTCTGCCCCTAGAGGGGGATGTCTCCCAGTTAGGCTACTCAGGGGTCAGGGACCCACTTGAGCAGGCAGTCTTTCCCTTCTCGGATCTCAACCTCCGTGTTGGGAGATCCACTGCTCTCTTCAAAGCTGTCAGACAGAGTCGTTTGCATCTGCAGAGGTTCCTGCTGCTTTTGTTGTTGTTGTTGTTGTTGTTTAGCTGTGCCCTGTCCCCAGAGGTGGAGTCTACAGAGACAGGCAGGCTTCCTTGAGCTGCTGTGAGCTCCACCCAGTTCCAGCTTCCCAGCGGCTTTGTTTACCTACTTAAGCCTCAGCAATGGCGGGCGCCCCTCCCCCAGCCTCGCTGCTGCCTTGTGGTTAGATCGCAGACTGCTGTGCTAGCAATGAGGGAGGCTCCGTGGGCGTGGGAGCCTCCCGGCCAGGTGTGGAATATAATCTCCTGGTGTGCCTGTTTGCTTAAAGCGCAGTATTTCGGTGGGAATTATCCGGTTTTCCAGGTGTTGTTTGTCTCAGTTCCCCTGGCTAGGAAAAGGGATTCCCTTCCCCCTTGCGCTTCCCAGGTGAGGTGATGCCTCGCCCTGCTTCAGCTCTCGCTGGTCGGGCTTCAGTGGCTGACCAGCACCGATTGTCTGGCACTCCCCAGTGAGATGAACCCAGTACCTCAGTTGAAAATGCAGAAATCACCGGTCTTCTGTGTCGCTCGCGCTGGAGGTGTTCCTATTCGGCCATCTTGCTCCGCCCCCTATATCAACTGGGTTTTAAGACTTCAGGCAAAAAACTAAGCAAATGAGTACATTAAGTCTTAAAAATAATAAGCTCTAATACTTTATGCAGTAGTGTTAATTAAGCAATATTCTGGGACTGAATATATTCCTTTATTACCTTGGTTGTGTCACCATGGGTCTAGCTGAATTTGTTCCTTTGACATTGAATTTCTTCTTTAATAATACTTAGCACATTTTAGTGTATTTGTTGTTTATAATATTTCTCCTCCTCTAGAGTGCAAACTTCTCAAGGGCAGGAAATGTATTTCTTTGTCTTTCCAGCCTGAACACCTATACCAGTACCTGGAACAGGGTAGATATTAAGCAAATAAATGTTGATTCTCCAGGTGGATAAGACATTTAGAAAGGTAACTCATAGTTAATCAGATTTTGCCAAAAAAATAATGATTTTTAAATGTTGATATGGTTTGGCTCTGTGTCCCCACCCAAATCTCATGCTGAATTATAATTCCCAATGTTGGGGAAGGGGCCTGATGCTAGGTGATTGGATCATGGAGATGAATTTCCCCCTTGCTGTACTCGTGAGTGAGTTATCACGAGATCTTGTACTTTAAAAGTGTGTGGCACTCTCTCTCCTGCAACCATACTAAGACATGTTTGCTTCCCCTTTGCCCTTCTACCATGATTGCAAGTTTCCTGAGGCCTCCCCAGCCATGCTTCCAGTACAGCCTGCAGAACTGTGAGCCAATTAAGCCTCTTTTCTTCATGAACTACCCAGTCTCAGGTAGTTCTTTATAACAGTGTGAGCATGGAGTAATACAAATGTATACTAGATGATATATACTTACGGGAAATGTTCTTTGTATTCATGTATTTGGAAACTTGACATAATCACTGTTTTGAGCTGAATTGTGCCCCCTTAAAATGTATATGTTGAAGTCCTAACCCCCATATCTCAGAATATGACTGTATTTGGAGATAAGGTAAAGAGGTAATTAAATTAAAATGAGGTCATTAGAGTGGGCCCTAATCCAATATGACTGGTGTTGTTATAAGAGGCAGTTAGAACACAGACACACAGAGGAAAAACCACGTGAAGATACAGGAAGGAGAGAGCCATCTGCAAGCCATGGAGAGGGGCCTCAGAATAAACCAACCCTGCTGATGCCTGGACTTCAGACTGACTTCTAGCCTCCAGAATTGTGAGAAAATTAATTTATGTTGCTTCAGCCACACAGTTTGTGGTACTTTGTTATGATAGTCTCAGCAACTAATACAATAGCTAGCAAACTAATAAAATCACTAAAAGATTGTTTTGGTAAGTATAGGATTGAAAAAATTATCATGCTCCTATGGGAATATTTACGTATACTATATTAGAGTCTCTTCCCCTGTACAGAAAATATAACACTATAGTGACCCAGTATTTCTTTTCTTTAGTGTCTTTCCTTAACACAAATTTGTGCACATACTGACAGTTCCTTATTCACAGAATCTCACTCTGTCTCCCCAGCAGGAGTACAGTGGTGCCATCATAGCACACTATGGCCTTGATCTTCCAGGCTCCAGCCCACCTCAACCTCCCGAGTAGTTGGGGTTATAGGTGCACACCACCACGACCAGCTAACCTTTAAAAATTTTCTATAGAGATGGGAGTCTCACTATGTTGCCAGGGTTGGGTTAGGCTCAAGTGATCCTCCTGCCTCAGCCTCCCAAAGTGCTAGGATTATAGGTATGAGCCACCACACTGCCCCCATACCCCTTTTAACAGCATAATCGCTCAGCTCCTGAGTAGAATCACAGTAAAAATGACAGTTTATTTCCCCATCATATCTCTAATACTTTTTTTTTTAATTTTATTTTTATTGTTTTTTTGAGATGGAGTCTCACTCTGTCACCAGGTTGGAGTGCAATGGTGTGGTCTAGGCTCACTGCAACCTCCACATCCTGCGTTCAAGTGATTCTCCTGTCTCAGCCTCCCGAGTGCTGGACTATAGGCACATGCAACCACACCCAGCTAATTTTTGTGTTTTTAGTAGAGACGGGATTTCACTATGTTGGCTAGGCTGTTCTTGAACTCTTGACCTCGTGATCTGCCTGCCGTGGCCTCCCAAAGTGCTAGGATTACAGGCGTGAGCCATCGCTCCCAGCCACCTCTAATACTTTCTAAAGCATCTTCTAATTTCTCTTTAACTAGGGACTATCATTTGCTTCTTCAGCATTATTAATTTACTAGCACAATATGTGGGACAGGAACCTTATCTTAAAAAACTATGGCCGGGCGCGGTGGCTCAAGCCTGTAATCACAGCACTTTGGGAGGCCGAGACGGGTGGATCACGAGGTCAGGAGATCGAGACCATCCTGGCTAACATGGTGAAACCCCGTCTCTACTAAAAAATACAAAAAACTAGCCGGGCGAGGTGGCGGGCGCCTGTAGTCCCAGCTACTCAGGAGGCTGAGGCAGGAGAATGGCGTAAACCCGGGAGGCGGAGCTTGCAGTGAGCTGAGATCCGGCCACAGCACTTCAGCCTGGGCGACAGAGCGAGACTCCGTCTCAAAAAAAAAAAAAAAAAAAAAAACTATGAATGGGGTGGCTCACGCCTGTAATCCCAGCACTTTGGGAGGCCAAGGTGGGCGGATCACGAGGTCAGGTGTTCAAGACCAGCCTGGCCAACACAGTGAAACCCTGTCTCTACTAAAAATACAAAAAATTAGCCGGACATGGTGGCGGGTGCTTGTAATCCCAGCTACTCAGGAGGCTGAGGCAGGAAGAATCGCTTGAACCTGGGAGGCAGAGGTTGCAGTGAGTCGAGATCGCACCACTGCATTCCAACCCGGGCGACAGCAAGAGACTTTCTGTCTCAAACAAACAAACAAACAAAAAACTATGAACAATCAACAGAATTAATGAATACATAAAAAGAAGAGCTAGTTCTTTTAAGAAATCTTATTATTCTTCATATTTAATTTGTTATCAGAATTGACTTAATTTTATCACAAGAAGGGCTGGTATCATATTCTTTTCAAAGGAGGCAGTTGTTTTTTATGTGTGTGTGTGTGTGTGTGTTTTTCTGGAAAAGTTACAAGGAATGACTAGGAATATCAACAGTTTTTCTGAAAACAAAGTAGTATGTTACAATCTTTTTTTTTTTTTTTTTTTTTTTTTTTTTTTTTTTTTTTTTTTGAGACGGAGTCTCGCTCTGTCGCCCGGACTGGAGTGCAGTGGCCGGATCTCAGCTCACTGCAAGCTCCGCCTCCCGGGTTTACGCCATTCTCCTGCCTCAGCCTCCGGAGTAGCTGGGACTACAGGCGCCCGCCACCTCGCCCGGCTAGGTTTTTTGTATCTTTTAGTAGAGACGGGGTTTCACCGTGTTAGCCAGGATGGTCTCGATCTCCTGACCTTGTGATCCGCCCGTCTCGGCCTCCCAAAGTGCTGGGATTACAGGCTTGAGCCACCGCGCCCGGCCATGTTACAATCTTTTGAAGTCCAATAGCTTATTCCTAATAAGATATATCCAACTCTTGAGAGCCATGTAAATAGCTCCTTTAACATAATAATGAAACACATTAGCAGATTTATCAGAAGAAAAACATTTCTAGCCATAGCAGAATATTCATAAGCTATCAAATTTAGTTTGAGAGTACAGGCCTGGGATTCCATAAAGACATAGTGAGTTAATTCCCAAGAGAAATCTAGTTTGGGATGTACTTCAAATGATGTATTTCCAAACTTATAGTTATCTATCTTTTTTATGAGGACATAGAAACATTTTCTGACTTAAGAGTAGACAGTATATGGACTCGAGATTTCCTCTTTTTAGGGTAAAAATTGTGGGAAACATGGACAATGTTTATCAATTAATTATTGATCAAATAAAAGACTATAAACATTCAGTGACTTTAGGTACCATCAGTTCATTAGGAAGGGCTGAGTGTAAAGTGACAACAAAATCAGGGTAATTCATGGGTGCATTGTTGTTTTTGGTGTTTTTTTAATAACCACATCCAGTCAATCAAATTGTTTATTTCTTTCTCATCAAGGTGACTGTTTGTGCTATCTGGTTGACTTGGGACTAGCTCGGGAGAAAACTCCACTTTTAGTCTTATCTGGTTCATTTTTCCTTTTAATGAGGGATAAAATATTTAGTCAATTATCCTCTTGCAAACCTTCTTGTCCCCCCAGTTTTCCCACTATGCCTTCTTGCTAAAACTGGCAACTTGAAGGTCACAATTCGTTGACCTCATCAACTCTAAAGCCTTTTATCTCTGCTCCACTTTGGCTGCACATTCCATGGTCACACTGTAAATTAGTTCGTACAACATTTAGTACATGATATTCATTTTGGTAAAGCCCCTATGTGATTCTCATGGAAGTAAATTGTGGACCACACTTGAAGGAACACTGTTCTGGATTTGAGTGTATGGGGTGGGGGATGGTTGAGAGAGTTCTCATTTGAAGTCCTCTGTTTTCCTTGTGAAACAGGTAAGTTTGTGTTTTTTTCTGCTCCTCATCCCATTGGCCACACTCTTATACATCCTTAAATATACATACCAAGGCCAGGTGCGGTGGCTCACACCTGTAATCCCAGCACTTTGGGAGGCTGAGATGGGCAGATCGCTTGAGGTCAGGAGTTCGAGACAAGCCTGGTCAACATGGTGAAACCTCGTCTCTACTAAAAATATAAAAATTAGCTAGGCGTGGTGGCGCATGCCTCTAGTCCCAGTTACTTGGGAGGCTGAGGCAGGAGAATTGCTTGAACCCAGGAGGCGCAGGTTGCAGTGAGCCTAGACTGCACCATTGCACTCCAGCCTGGATGACAGAGTGAGACTCTGTCTCAAAAAAAAAAAGTATATACTTTTTTGTGTGTCTGTGTATATATAATGTGGTGGTGTGGTGTGTTGTGTGTGTGTGTGTGTGTGTTTTAGGAGACAAAGTCTTGTTATGTTGCCCAGGCTGGTCTGCACTCCTGGGCTGAAGCAATCCTTCTGCCTAGGTATCCCAAATTGCTGGATTATAGGCATAAGCCACCACACCTGACTCAAAGTGAAACTTTTTGTGATAACTTCTCCCCACCAAATTGATCAATTTCATTTACAGTTACTAGGGTATTGCATGCATGTATTTATCCCAGTATTTCTCATACACTATAATAATTGATTGCTTCTATCTCCTTAAATCATAGTCTTCCTCAAGGTTTTGTTGTTTGTCTTCCTCTTTCTTCATTCTTTCCACATTCCCTGTGCAATATCATCCATGCCCGTGACTTCAACTAAAACATACAACTGATGATTATCAAATCTATACCTCTAGACCACATAGTTTTCCTGAACTCCAGATTCATACTTCCAGTGGTCTACTGGACATTTCCACTTGATTGTTTATAGGTATTCCATGTGTCGATGTCCAAAACTGAACTTATTTACTTCCTGTGCTCCCAACCCTTACCCCAAATCTGTTCCTCTTCTATTCTCTATCTAGGTAAATGGTACTACTAGGTACTGTTGTTGAAGCCAGAAACAAAGTAGTCATTCTACAGTCCTCTCTTCCTTCATGTATTTAATGCTGTCAGTTATTCTTCTGAGATATTTCTAAAATCTCTAGTCTCTACTCTCCCCCTGCTATTGCCTTGGATAAAAGGTAGTTTATTGTATATGGTAGTTTATGGTACAACCAGACTAAATAATGATATTACTGGATAAAGGCAAATTAATTACAGCAAGTCCTTCAATAAGGTCATTTTATTCATGCCTCTTTTTTTTTTTTTTTTTTGACAGAGTCTCACTCTGTCGCCCAGGCTGGAGTGCAGTGGCGTGATCTCATCTCACTGCAACCTCCACCTCCCGGGTTCAAGCCATTTTCCAGCCTCAGCCTCCTGAGTAGCTGGGATTTTAGGCGCACACCACCATGCCCAGCTAATTTTTGTATTTTTAGTAGAGACGGGGTTTCACCATGTTGTTCAGGCTGGTCTCGAACTCCTGACCCTGTGATTCGCCTGCCTTGGCCTCCCAAAGTGCTAGGATTACAGGCGTGAGCCACCACGCCCGGCCTCAGTGTTGTCTTATTATAACATTGATGAGAAAAAAAAAAAAAAAATCGCTTCCCTGCTGGGGCCACTGTCTGTGTGGGCTTTGCATATTCTCCCCATGCCTGTGTGGGCTTTCTCTGGTATTCTGGTTTCCTGATACATCGCAAAGATATGCATGTTAGATAGCTGCTGTGTCTCAATTGTACCAGTGTGAGTGAGTGGAGATGTGTGTGTAAGTGTGCCCTGCGATGGGATGGTGACCTATCTGGGTCCACTTCCTGCTTTGCGCCCTGAGCTGCTGGGAGAAGCTCTGGCCACCAGAAACATTGAAATAAGCGAGTTGCAAAATGAATTAATGAATACAAATGATTGTAAAATAAAAATGTATAAGTCATACAATATAATCATACAAATACACAACAGTAAGTGATGCAGTATGAAAGTGCTCAGTGAGCCTACTGTATTTGTTATTCTTTGTTTTGAACTGTGTGTTAGTAGCAGGTGCTTCTGACAATTTTGCCTTTTTTTTTTTTTTTTTTTTAAGACAGAGTCTCACTCTGTAGCACAGGCTGGAGTGCAGTGGTGCAATCTCAGCTCACTGCAGCCTTGACCTCCCAGGCTAAACTGATCCTCCCACCTCAGCTTTCCAAATATTGGGACTACAGATGTGCACCCCAATTTTGCTTTGTAATCATTATTCCTTGATTAACCTACTACTACAACCATTGTCACTCACTGGTTCAACAAAAATTGGTTAATTATCTTGTTTTCATTATTCTTTTTTAAATGTGTGTATAGCTCACATTTATTTCAACGTTTAATATAAGAACTATTTTGGGTCTTTATTTAGAAGTTTGGTAATTGTTTAAACTTCTATTTTAAGTTCAGGGGTACAGGTGCAGGTTTGTTACATAGGTCAACTTGTGTCATGGGGTTTGTTGTACAGATTATTTCATCACCCAGATATTAAGCCTAGTACCTGTGAGTTATTTTTCCTGCTCCTCTCCCTCCTTTCACCACCTACCCTTTGATAGACCCCAGTGTGTTTTGTTCCCCCCATGTGTCCATAAGCTCTCATCATTTAGCTCCCGCTTGTAAGTGAGAACATGTGGTATTTGGTTTTCTGTTCCTGTGTTAGTTTGCTAAGGATAATGGCCTCCAGCTCCATTTATGTTCCTGCAAAGGACATGGTCTCGTTCTTTTTTATGGCTGCATAGTATTACATGGCATATATGTACCACATTTTCTTTATCCAGCCTATCATTGATGAGCATTTGGGTTGATTCCATGTCTTTGCTATTTTGAATAGTGCTGCAATGAAAATACATGTGCATGTGTTTTTATAATAGAATGATTTATATGCCTTTGGATATATACCCAGTAACGAGATTGCTGGGTCAGCTGGTATTTCTGTCCTTAGGTCCTTTGCCACACTGTCTTCCACAATAGTTGAATTAATTTACACTCCCACTAACAGTGTATAAGCGTTCTTTTTTTGTCCACAACCTCACCAGCATCTTGTTTTTTTTTTTGACTTTTTAATAATAGTCATTCTGGCTGGTGTGACATAGTATCACATTGTGGTTTTGATTTACATTTCTCTAATGAAGAGTTATATTGAGCATTTTTCATATGATTGTTGGCTGCATGTATGTCTTCTTTTGAAAAGTATCTATTCGGCCAGGCATGGTGTTTCACACCTGTAATCCCAGCACTTTGGGAGGCCAAGGTAGGTAGATCACGAGGTCAGAAGTTCGAAACCGGCCTGACCAACACAGTGAAACCTCATCTCTACTAAAATACAAACATTAGCCAGGCATGGTGGTGCACACCTGTAATCCCAACTACTCAGGAGGCTGTGGCAAAAGAATTGCTTGAACCCGGGAGGCAGAGGTTGCAATGAGCCGAGATTGCGCCACTGCACTCCAGCCTGGGCAACAGAGCGAGACTTCGTCTCAAAAAAAAAAAAAAAAAATGTCTATTCATGTCCTTTGCCCACTTTTTAATGGGCTTGTTTTTTCTTGTAAATTTGCTTAAGTTCCTTATGTGTGCTGGATATTAAACTTTGTCAGTTGCATAGTTTGCAAAAATTTTCTCCCATTCTATAGTTTGTCTCTTTACTCTGTTGATAGTTTCTTTTGCTATGCAGAAGCTCTTTAGTTTAATTAGATTCCATTTGTCAATTTTTGCTTTTGTTGCAATTGCTTTTGGTGTCTTTGTCATGAAAATCTTTGCCCGTACCCATGTCTTTAATGGTATTGCCTAGGTTGTTTTCCAGGGCTTTTATAGTTTTGGGTTTTACATTTCAGTCTTTAATCCATCTTGAGTTAACTTTTGTGTATGGTTTAAGGAAGGGGTACAGTTTCAATCTTTTGCATATGGCTAGCCGGTTCTCTCAGCACCATTTATTGAATAAGGAATTCTTTCCCCATTACTTGGTTTTGCCAAGTTTGTCAAAGATCAGATAGCTGTAGTTGTATGGCCTTATTTCTGGGTTCTCTATTCTCTTCCATTGGTTTATGTGTCTGTTTTTATACTGGTACCATGCTGTTTTGGTTACTGTAGCCCTGTTGTATAGTTTGAAGTCAGGTAGCGTGATGCTTACAGCTTTGCTCTTTTTGCTTAGGATTGCCTTAGCTATTTGAACTCTTTTTGGGTTCCTTATGAATTTTATTTTATTTTATTTTATTTATTTTTTTGAGACAGACCTGTGATCTTGCATCACTGCAGCCTCCACCTCCCCAGTTCAAGGGATTCTCCTGCCTCAGTTTCCCAGGCAGCTGGGATTACAGGCACATGCTACCATGCCCAGCTAATTTTTATATTTTCAGTAGAGATAGGGTCTCACTATGTTGGCCAGGCTGGTCTCAAAGTCCTAACCTCAGGTGATCCGCCTGCCTTGGCCTCCCAAAGTGCTGGAATTACAGGCATGAGCCACTGCATCCAGCCCCATATGAATTTTAAAATATAATTTTTGAGTTCTATGAAGAATTTCAATGGTAGTTTAATAGGAATAGCACTGAATCTATAAATTGCTTTGGGCAGTAGGGCCATTTTAACGATATTGATTCTTCCTATCCACAAGCATGGAATGCTTTTCCTTTTGCTTATGTCCTCTCTGGTTTCTTTGAGCAGTGGTTTCTAGGGTTTGTAGTTCTCCTTGTAGAGATCTTTCACCTCCCTAGTTAGCTGTATTCCTAAATATTTTATTTTTGTGGCAATTGGGAATGGTATTACATTCTTGATTTGGTGCTCAGCTTGACTATTGTTGATGTATAAGAATGCTAGCGATTTTTTTACAATGATTTTTGTATCCTGAGATTTTGCTGAAGTTGCTTATCAGCTTAAGAAGCATTTGGGTTGTTACTATGGGGTTTTCTAGATATAGGATCGTGTTATCTACAAATGGGGATAGTTTGACTTTCTCTCTTCTTATTTGGATACCTTTTATTTCTTTCTCTTGCCTGATTGCCCTGGCCAGGACTTTCATACTATGTTAAATAGGAGCAGTGAGAGAGGGCATCCTTGTCTTGTGCCAGTTGTCAATAAAATGCTTTCAGCTTTTGTCCATTCAGTATGATGTTGGTTGTGGGTTTGTCATACATGGCTCTTATTATTTTGAGGTGTGTTCCTTCAGTGCCTAGTGCATTGAGACTTTTTAACATAAAGGGATGTTGAATTTTACTGAAAGCCTTTTTTGCGTCTATTGAGATAATCATGTGGTTTTTGACTTCATTTCTGTTCATGTGAATCACATATATTAATTTGCATATGTTGAACCAACCATCCCAGTGATAAAACCCACTTGATCATGGTAGATAAACTTTTTGATATGCTGTGGGATTTGGTTTGCCAATATTTTGCTGAGGATTTTTTGCATTGATGTTCATCATGGATATTGGCCTAAAAGTTTTTGCTCTCTCTTTTTTTTTTTTTCCTGTATCTTCACCAGATTTTGGTATCAGGATGATGCTGGCTTCATAGAATGAGTTAAGGAGAAGTCCCTTCTTCTCAATTTTTGGAATAGTTTCAATAGGAATGGTACCAGCTATTCTTTGTACATCTGGTAGACTTCAGCTGTGAATCCTTCTGGTCCTGGGCTTTGTTTGGTTGGTAGGCTATTTATTACTGCCTCAATTACAGAACTCATTATAGGTCGGTTCAGGGATTCAATTTCTTCCTGGTCAGTCTTAGGAGGGTATATGTGTTCAGGAATTTATTCATTTCTTTTAGATTTTCTAGTTTATGTGCATAGAGGTGTTCATAATATTATCTGACGTTTGTTTGTATTTCTGTGGGATCAGTGGTAGTATCCCCTTGTTGTTTCTGATTGTGTTTATTTTAATCTTCCTTCTTTTCTTCTTTATTATTCTAGCTAGTGGTCTATCTATTTCATTAAATTTTTCAAAAAGCCAGATCCTGAATTTGTTGGTCTTTCGAATGGTTTTTCTTGTCTCAGTCTCCTTCAATTCAGCTCTGATTTTGGTTATTTCTTGTCTTCTGCTAGCTTTGTGATTTGTTTGCTCTTGGTTCTCTAGTTCTTTTAGTTATGATGTCAGGTTGTTAATTGATCTTTCTCACTTTTAGATGTAGGCCTGTAGTGATATAATTTCCCTCTTAACACTGTCTTAGCTGTGTCCCACAGATTCTGGTACATTGTATCTTTGTTCTCATTAGTTTCAAAGAACTTTTTGATTTCTGCCTTAATTTCATTATTTACCCAAAAGTCATTCCAGAGCAAGTTACTCAATTTCCATGTAATTATGTGGGTTTTGAGTGAATTTCTTCGTCTTGATTTCTAATTTAATTGTGCTGTGGTCCAAGAGATTGTTTGTTATGATTTCAATTCTTTCCCATTTGCTGAGGAGTGTTTTACTTCCAATTATGTGATCAATGTTAGTGTATGTGCCATGTGGCAATGAGAAGAACGTATATTCTGTTGTTTTTGGGTAGAGAGTTCTGTAGATATCTATCAGGTCAATTTGCTCTAGTGCTGATTTCAGATCCTGAATATCTTAGTTAATTTTCTGTCTCGATGATCTGTCTAATATTGTCAGTGGGGTGTTAGAATCTCCCACTATGACTGTGTGGGAATCTAAGTCTCTTTGAAGGTTTCTAAGAACTTGCTTTATGAATGTGGCTGCTCCTGTGTTGGATGCATATATATTTAGGATAGTTAGATCTTCATGTGGAATTGAACCCTTTACCATTATGTAATAACCTTCTTTGTCTTTTTTAATCTTCCTTGGATTAAAGTCTGTTTTGTCAGAAACTAGGATTGCAACCCCTGCTTTTTTTTTTTTTTCCATTTGCTTGGTCGATTTTTCTCCATCCCTTTATTTTGAGCCTATGTGTCTCATTGCATGTGAGATAGGTGTTTTGAAGACAGCATAGCAATGGGTCTTGGTTCTTTATCCACCTTGCCACTCTGTGTGTTTTAATTGGGGCATTTAGCCCCTTTACATTTAAGGTTAGTATTGATATGTGTGAATTGAATCTGTCATCATGATGTTATCTGGTTATTTTGCAGACTTGTTTATGTGGTTGCTTTATAGTGTCACTGGTCTGTGTACTTCAGTGTGTTTTTGTATTGGCTGGTAATGGTCTTTCCTTTCCATATTTTGTACTTCCTTCAAAAACTCTTGTAAAACTTGTCTGATGGAAACAAATTCTCTCAGCATTTGCTTCTCTGAAAAGGATTTTATTTCTCCTTTGCTTATGAAGCTTACTTTGGCTGCACATGAAATTCTTGGCTGGAATTTCTTTTCTTTAAGAATGTTGAATATTGGCTCCCAATCTCTTCGGTATTGTAGGGTTTCAGCTGAGAGGTCTGTTGTTAGTCTGATGGGCTTCCCTTTGTAAGTGGCCTGACCTTTCTCTCTAGCTGCCTTTAACATTTTTTTTTTTTTTTTTTTCATTTTAACCTTGGAGAATCTGATGATTCTGTGTCTTAGGGATGATCTTCTTGTGAAGTTATCTTACTAGGTTCTCTGCATTTTCAGAATTTTAATGTTGGCCTCTCTAGTCAGGTTGGGGAAGTTCTCATTAATAATATCTTGAAATATGTTTTCCAAATTGGTTCCATTCTCCCCATCTCTTTCAGGAACACCATCAGTCAGATTCTGCCTGTCTTATTTCATAAAGTCAGTCTTCAGGCTCTAAGCTTCTTTCCTCTACTTGGTCTATTCTTCTGTTAATACTTGTGATACATTTTGAAATTCTTGTAGTATGTTTTTCAGATCTATCAGGTCAGTTTTCTTGTTTTGTTTTGTTTTGTTTTGTTTCTATACTGGCTATTTTGTCTGTCAGCTCCTGCATTGTTTTATCATGATTCTTAGCTTCCTTGCATTGGGTTTTAATGCAGTCCTGTAGCTCAATGATCATTTCATATCCATATTCTGAGCTCAGTGATCATTTCATATCCATATCCATATCATTTCATATCCATATCCATATCGTATTTCTGTCATTTCAGCTGTCTCAGCCCAGTTCAGAACCCTTGCTGGAGAGGAGATGCAGTCATTTGGAGGAAAGAAGGTACTCTGGCTTTCTGAGTTTTCAGTGTTCTTGCGCTGGTTCTTTCTCATTGTTGTGGGCTTATCTACCTTCAATCTTTGAAGTTGCTGACCTTTGAATGGATTTGTTTTTTTTTTTTTCTTTTATCCTATGTGATGACCTTGTGGGTTTGATTGTGGCATAAGGTGGATTCAGCAGACTAACATCGTTTCTGGGAGATTTTACGGGGCCAATGCTTAGCTCCCAACTCCTAGACTGTGTGCTCTAACTCTGGAGGATTTGTACTGGGCTCTGACTTTGGCTCTTTGAGGTTTGGAGTCCACTGCGCTGGGTGGGACCGAGGTGCGGCAACTGCAGCTGGGTGCTACTAGATACAGGGGTGTCTGCCTCCCTGCAGGCATTCACCACAGTGGCGGTGGCAACACAACTGGTGAGGGCTTGGGGTGAGGCCCCTCTGGAGACTGTATGTGGGGTTACATTGGAGGTGGTGTTGGCTTGGGGGCAGAGTACTGGCCATCACAGGTCTAGGTGCCTTCTCTGCGCCCAGCGAGCAGGAGTGATCGCTCAGGGTGCGGGAAGATCCACTGTTCTCTGCACAGTGTTAGTGAAAGGGTGAGGCGCTGGCCGGCGGAGGGCTTGTTGGCTTCGTGCCTGTCAAGGGTCCGTCTGCAATGGCAGTAAGTGGCGGAAGCGAGGGGGCGGAATGCACTCCCACGTGCTGCTGGGGCAAGTAAAGCAAAACCTGACAAAGCTAGCAGCAAAGTAGTGTGGGGAGTTGCTGTGGGCCCGGGGAAATCTGCAATATGGGGAGGGAGTGTGTGGTCTGGTGCGTGGCTATAGGCGCCACCTCGCTGGAGCTCTCTACCAGTCAGACACGTCCTCCCGTCCTCCCGTAGCGCAGAAGCTATGTTGTGAGCCCCCAGGGCACCCGAGACTGCCCAGCAAGCAGGTGTGCCAGGTTGGGGCCCCAGTAGAGACCAGCAGACCGAAGGGCACTCAAATCAGACCAGGCCTATCTGGTGTGCAAGACTGCCCTGCAGAGATCAGGTCAGGCCATTCCCCTGGAGCTAAAGTCTCTTATGGGAGCAAGTTAAACCTAGAGGGATGGCCGTCCTTGGCACTGTAGACACTCAAGTGTCTGCCGTGGTCGAGTGGTTCCCTCCTGCGGGGGTTCCAGAGGCCCATGGAGGATGTTGGTTGTTCCTTGCCAGTTCAACTCATCTGTTCCCAGGAGCTGTTGTGGTTCAAAAATGAGTCTCAGCTTTTTCCTCCTTCAGCCCAGCTTCTGTGTCTTCCCTCCATCCACTCTAGGTGTGTTTTCTCTGAAGAGCTTTTGCCAGCTGTCCCAGTCCCTCTGTGAGAGCTATTCCATTTGTCTGCATCTGATCTGCCATCTTGCCCTCTCTTTTTGAAATCCTGATGCTGTTTTTGTGACCAGAAATATGATGTAGGAAGTTAACTCTTGTTTATGTAAGTTATCTTATGGTAAAATTGGTTTTGTTGTATGTCATCTCCCTTAGAGTCAAAAGTTCCAAGAACCTATCAATCAATGACGTGAAGTGAGATCTTGCTTGTATACATACTGAGTCTTCAAAAATCTTTTTTATTTTTATTCTATTTTATTTTTATTTTATTTTTACTTTTCTTTTTATTCAACTTCTGAAGATATTGGAGGGATAATTATTGAGAGGGAAGTAAAGAGTAGTCTGTTAGCCAGATCCTCATCTTTCACAGCACAGGGTAAATATATAATATCCAAAATCAATAAATTTAAAAAAAAAAGCATTACTGAAAATTCAGAGTAGAGAAACATGTTGAAAACACCACAAAGATAAAATTAGCCAAATCTAGAATGTGGGAGCTTTCATGGCACAAATGACCTAGTTAATTATTTTAAATGACATGGGAATATGGGGGAAGGGCACTGTTATAGATTAGAGATTTAAGAAACAAACAGAATGCAATATAGTGATTTTGTTTGCATCCTAATTCAAAGAAAGAAAAGATAATTTGTGAGCAGTTGGGAAAATTCGAACACAGGTTGGGTACTGAATGCTAGTAAATAATTATGAAAAAGCTATTAGAATGATGTTTTCAAAATACTTCTCACGTGCTCATGTGCTTCACATATACTGAAGATTTCAGTGAAAAGATATGATGTCAGAGATTTGCTTTAAAATACTCCAAGTCAAACCATATACAAAATTTTACTCATAAAGTATCACAGACCTAAATGTAAAAACCTAAAACTATGGCTGGGTAGGGTGGCTCATGCCTGTAATCCCAGCAGTTTGGGAGGCTGAGGTGGGTGGATCACTTGTGGTCAAGAGTTCGAGACCAGCTTGGTCAACATATTGAAACCCCGTCTCTACTAAAAATACAAAAATGAGCCAGACGTGGTGGTGCATGCCTGTAATCCCAGCTACTCGGGAGGCTGAGGCAGGAAAATCACTTGAACCCAGGAGGCAGAGGTTGCAGTGAGCTGAGATTGCACCACTGCACTCCAGCCTGGGCAACAGAGTGAGACTCTGCCTCAAAGAAGAAAAAAAAAAAAACTAAAAGGATTTGGTGAAAAATTATTAGATATGATTACCAAAAGCATAATGCATAAAAGAAAAAAATGATAAATTGGACTTCATTGGAATTTTTAAAACTTCTGTTATTCAAAAGACACTTAAGAATATAAAAGGATAAACCAAGGACTGAAAAATATCCTTGGAAATCATGCAATCCTTAAGGATTGTATCCAGAATATATAAAGAACTCCTAACTCAATAATAAGTAAACACACAGTCCAATAATAAAATGGGTGTGAGAAAAGAGTTAATGAGACCCAGTAGGTCTCATTGCTCACTTCTCACACACCTCCAAGAGAACTTGGAGCTGTTATTGATCAGTGGGCATCCTCTGGGAATGTGGTATTTGGCTGATTCTTCATGTAACTACTGAGGATTTTATTGTATGCACCTAGAGCAATGTACTATATTATACCATCTTGCTTTGCACTAAATCAAGATTGATAATGTGAACCTGATTTCATGTTGGGGTCTTGAGTTTTGACTGCCACAGCTGGCTGCAGAGCAGAATGTGCAGTGTGATCACGCTTCCATAGAAACTTCGGATCCTGAGATTTAAATGGCCTTCCTCGTATAGAGTCTTCACATATGTTTGTCCCCTACAGTTCACAGCAGAGACAAAGTATGTCCTCTGAGACCCCATATGGGAAAGTGTTGGTAACCTGTGCCTGACCACTCTGGACTCCACCCAACAGATATTTTGTTACTATTGTCCTTGCACTGTATACTTTTTCTTTAACAAATGTTAGTCGTGAATAAAACCTGCTATTGAGTTTTGTGAGTCCTTCTAGTGAGTTATCGAACTTGAGGGTGGTCTTAAGACCACTGAGACAATAGAAAAAGTATTTAAATAAATACTCTACCGAAGAAGATAAAAGGATGACTAATAAGCACATGAAAAGCTGCTTAATAAGATTAGTCGTCTGGGCAATAAAAAAATAACTACAATGAGATACTATTACATGCCCGTTAGGATGACTAAAACTGAAAAGATTGATCATACCAAGTGTGGCAAGGTGTGGAGAAATTGAAACTCTCATGCATGGCTGACATTAACATAAAATGGTACAACCTTGGGAGGCTCAGGTGGGCGGATCACCTGAGGTCGGGAGTTTGAAACCAGCCTGACCAACATGGAGAAACCTTGTCTCTACTAAAAATACAAAAATTAGCTGGGCGTGGTGGTGCATGCCTGGAATCCCAGCTACTCGGGAGGCTGAGGGAGGAGAATCGCCTGAACCTGGGAGGCAGAGGTTGCTGTGCCCGAGCCAAGATCACGCCATTGCACTCCAGCCTGGGCAACAAGAACGAAACCCTGTCTCAAAAAAAAAAAAAGGTACAACCACGTCAGAAAAACAGTTTGGTAGTTTCTTCAAAAGTTATGCATACACCTATGATACAATCCAGCCATTCCATCTCTATGTGTTTACCCAAGAGAAAAGAAAGCAGGTATTCATACAAAAACTTGTATATGAATGTCCAAACAGATTTATTTGTAATAGTCAAAAACTGAAAACAGCTCAAATATACATAAAGAAGTGAATGGATAAACACATTGTTGTATATCTGACAACTACTCAGAAACCAAAATGAAAGAACTATGGATCCACACAACAATATGAATGAATCTCAAAATAATTATGAGTGAAAGAATCCAGACTGAAAGAGTACTTATTGCCTGATTCCATTTATTTAAAACTGTAGAAAATGCAAATTAATCTATAGTGTCAGAAAGAAGATCAGTGGTTTCCAGACTGGGGACAGGGTATGGGGAGAGGCAGGAAGACAATGAGAAAACATTTTGCCATAATGATGTATTCATAACTCCAATTGTGGTGGTGGTTTCACAGGTGTATATTTATTTTAAAATTTTCAAAATGTACAGTTTAAATGTGTGCAGTTCATTGTATGTCAATCGTACCAAAAGCATAAGACTAATCTATGCTGTTTATGAAAAAAAGTGACTTAATGTTACAGACTCTACTTTCTCTACTATGTTCCCAGCAATCAAAATTGTTTCCTCTGCAAACAGAGGAAGGTAGAGTTTCTAGACAGTGAGCAAGGAAAAAGGGGCTGGACAGTACAGCTAGAAGTTATACTTGGCCCCTGCTCCAAAGACTGGTTAGTAGGGAGAAAAAACCAGAAACATAAAGGAGCTTCAGGAAAAAACGGGAGGGTAGTATGTCTAGATGAAGCATGATGGGCAACATGTTCATAATTTGTGTAGTTGGATGATAGGTATATGGGTTTTGTTATAGAAAAAGTGATATTAGCTTAACATGTAAGTTAATAGAAGAACTAAAACCCAAAATATTTGAAAGTGATTGTATCCTGGGAATGAAAACGTGGGAAAGAGGGGCAGCCATTCTTTACTGATTGAATTTATAATGATTAAATTCGTATGTTGATTTTTTAAAAGCAATTTTGCAGAAGGAGGATTGATTAGTCAACATCAGACATGTGTTAAAAAATGTTCTCTTTCCCTTGTGAAGTCACTAAGTTGTATAAATCAATTAATGATTAATGCAGTAGTTTAGCAATTTTGATAATCACTTGTTTTTTGACAGCTGAAGTTTTTTCAAAATTCTGATTTATCTTTATTTGTACAATTTGGGTAGAGGAAAGGAATTCTAAATTTGGAAATTATAAGTAGTCAGACATTTGAAAGCTCTTAGGCTTTTATTGAAGAATATATAATTTTGGTAGAGCTTTTTGAGCTGAAAAGAATTGTTTACATACTATAGATAGATAGATAGATAGATAGATAGATAGATAGATATAGATATGTATCCTGGGCTCAATATATGTATATATAGCCTTGGGCTGGGTCTGGTGGCTCACGCCTGTAATATTTTATATATATATTTTATACATACACACACACACACACACACACACATATATATATATATATATATATATATATATATATATAAAACTTTTGGCTGGGTCTGGTGGCTCATGTCTATAATCCCAATACTTTGGGAATCAGAGGTGAGAGGATTCCTTGAGCCCATGATTTTGAGACCAGCCTGGCAATGTGGCAAAACCCCATATCTACAAAAAATAAAAAGAAAATTAGCTTGGCGTGGTGGAGTGTGTCTGTTTTTCTAGCTGCTCAGGAGTCTAAGGCAGGGTGATCCTCTGAGCCCAGGAGGCCAAGGCTGTAGTGAACAGTGATGGTCTCACTCCAGTTCAACTTGGGCAACAGAGCGAAACCCTGTCTCAAACAAAGAAACAAAACGAAAACAAATACCTTATACTTCTAGGTGAGAAGCATTTTTATCATCTTCCACATCACTGTGATCTCTCTTTGCATAATAGGGGGACAAAGTTCAGAAATGAGAAAATTCAAGAAAGGAAAAGAATGTCTTCATATTCCTCTTGTTTCATCACACTACTTTGGGTGAATCTTTGATTAAGGAATATATATAGACACACACACATACATACATATGTATATATACACACACACGTACATATATATATATATCTTAACATCTATAAATTTGGGAGATTTTAGGTTCTGAGGAATCAGAAAAGGGTTCTGAATTCATTGTGAATTCCAAATAGGTGATCCAAATGACACTCTCACTTACTAAAGAAATTGGTTGCTAATAAACCAAAGAAGATAAGAACACAAGAAATGCTATAGTGGATCATATCAGCATCTCTTTAGAAGTGATGCTAAAATAAATCTTTGTGGGAGAACCCTGTGCTTCCGTTCAAAGTAATTAACCTCAAAATATTTTTCAAAACACCCTCAATATCCCAAAACATCCTTTCATCTCTCATTAGGAATCTATAATCACTGAATTTACCCAAATCTTTCTTTGACCTATTTGAAGTGGAGGGTGTGCAGAAAAATGTTAAGGGCACAAACTGCAGTCTGTTAAATGAAGTTTAGCCTAAAGCTTCCTCCTTTGAAGTTCAGCCTAAAGGTTTCGCCATACATAGTGAACTGTAACCTAACTGGATGTGTAACCTACTCTTGTATCAATCTCCAAAGTTCAGCCAATCAAAGGTAGCCAACTGTTCAAACCGTGGGCAGTGCAAATAAGACACTCTAACCAATATGGCTGTTTCTGTATTTCACTTTCATTTTCTGTACATCACTTTACTTTTTTTGTCCATTAATTACCCCCAACCATGTGGCAGTGCATTAGAGTCTCTCTGAACCTATTCCGGTTGCAGGAAAGGGGGCAAGTGGCGGGAGGGTGACTACCTGATTCATGAATCATTATTGCTCAATTAAACTCTGTTAAATTTTATTTACTTCAAGTTTCTCTCTGAATATGTCAAACAAACCTGGGTCGGACTCTTAGATCTTGGACAAGGAATTTCTCTGAACCTCAGTCTCATCATTTGTAAAATACAGATCATTAAAGTAACTACTTCACAAGTATGTTGTGGTATTCAAGGAGAAGATTCATGGAAACCACTTAGCATAGGGTCTGACAGTCAATATTTTGCATGTAAGTCATTGTCATTTTGTATTTTCAGCATGTATGTTTTCTTGGTGTTTACCATTATTAGTACGAGATCTATTCATTAAAAGAAAAATTCTTTTTATAATAAAGGCTGAGCTTTAAAAGGATGAAATAGTCAATCATCTACATGGTATGATTTCTAAGAGTATCAGGAAAATACTAACCCCTTCATCCCCCTAGTCCCCACATGAACACAGCATACTCTTCTATTCACTTCCATTCCACCAATAAAGTGCTATCTCTTTGCTGACCTGGTTGAAATCAGTTCAAAATTCAAATGTTCCCATTGTACATTTAAACAATAGATTAAACAAAGAATCTAAGGCTGAGTTTGATTCTCTGGAAAGGAGAGGCTAGCAAAGGACTGAATGGAAGAAGTTGGGTCAAGTAATGCTAGTAACTACCAGAAAAATCTAACTCTCCCCTCCTTTACATCGTGGTTAAGGAAGCTATTCAGTGCAGTGGTTCTCAAACAGTTCTGACAAATAGAATCACTTGGGTCATTTGTTCAACACTGGACTCCCAGATCTTTCCCCTGGCATTTTGTAGGTTTAGGATAGGGCTCAGGAATCTGAAGGTTTAATGAGCATTCAAGGAATCCCTAAGAGCTGACAAGTTTGAGAAATGCTGGAGTGATTAGGAGCCCAGGGTTTGGAATCAGACTACAATTGAATTCAAATCCTAGCTCCCCTTCTTGGAGATGGCTGATCATGGGATTAATTAGCCACCCTCAACCTCAGTTTTCCTCCCCTCAAAATGTTGCATTGGGATTAAATAAGTTAATATATGTAAGACATTTGTCTCACGGTGAGCACTGAAAAAACTGTTGGCATTATTATTGTGTTTAGTTTCAATTCATTTATACTTATATATGAATCCTTACAGTTTCCTGGGCAAGGTGCCAAAGTGGTCAATGATTTCCAAGAACTTTTTGTTTGCTCTCTAACACGTCCTTATCTTTAAAACCAGAGTTAGAGAAATTAGCATTGTTATTTTGATTAGCTGTTGTGGGTCACCTTTCATATCTTTATGCCTTATCATGTAAATTAAGCATTCAGAGTGTCTGAACATTCCAATTCATACCCTCTAACATAGGTACTGGACGTCCCCTGTCCCTGGAATGTGATTTCAAGCCTTCTCTTTGAATTCCAACTTGAAAAGACCCAAGCACACTCTCCTATCAGTTTCAGTTTAAGCAGGGCTTGGAAAGAGCTTCAGAGTCTGACCTCCAGGTTAGAAGGGGTAGGTATCAGAGAAACAAGAAACAGAAATGGACAGACAGGAGAAGAGAAAGGAGGATAAGTTAAAGACATACCTACAGCAACAAGAAAAAGACTGAAAAAGACACTAAAAGACAGATTGACAGTGTGAGATAGAGGAGGGAAGGAGGCGAGAAGACAAAGACAATGATGGAGAAAACAGACAGAGGCATAGAGAGCGAGACATAAGGATTTACATAGGAATAGAGATAGGCACGGGCACAGAGAAAGAAACCAAGGTATGTGCTGGGATGAAAGCTTCTCTCGTTACTAATACAAGTAGGTTTCACGTAGGGAATTTCCCTAGCAATTGAGGAAAGGGGAAATTCATTCGTTCCACACAATTTTAAAGTAATTGCTATAGGAAAGGCATTGCTAGGTATCATGTGGAAATATAAGCCTTCCATCCTCTAGAGGTGGGGGAAGTAAAAGTGTGATAAGGCAGAATGCAATAAGCAGCTTTAAAATGTGAGGCCCTTTTTAGTCCTGAGAAGGAAAGAATACATTCAGTTGAAGGATGAAGGAGGTGTTACAGCATTGGTGCTGAACCCAGAGGGATGAGTACAGATTTAGCAGATGGAGGGGGAAGGAATTTTCAAGCAATAGAAAGAGCATTAGTAAAAACTTTGAGCAAGGAAAAAAAAAAATGCTTTGAGCAAGGAAAACAAGGGGCATGTTCGGGAAAGAAGGAATGGTATAATTTGGCTAAAGTTTAGGTTATAAGTAGGGAAACAGTGAGAAAAACTAAAAAGTCATTTTGTGTGCAAGAAGAGGAGCTGAAGGTAAGATTGAGGAGAAAGCAAAGGTTTTGGACAGGGGAGTAACAAGCCTGTGGAAGAATTAGGAGGAGGAGGCCTGGAGGATATATGTGGAGACATTAAGGAGACTGTTGCTATTGTATGTTCTGGAAGGTAAATCCTATCAAATGTCTCTTGATCATTCCTCCTACCCATTCTTTACTTTCTTTTCCCTAGTGTCTTAGTCAATATTTGGTTGGATCAGTAATGGTTTAAAGTGTTTTTTTGTTGTTGTTGTTGTTTTTGTTTTATTTTGAGATGGAGTCTCGCTCTGTTGCCTAGGCTGGAGTGCAGTGGCATGATCTCGGCTCACTGCAGCCTCTGCCTCCCGGGTTCAAGTGATTCTCCCACTTCTACCTCCCAAGTAGTTGGGATTACAGGCACTTGCCACCACACCTGGCTATTTTTCTTATCTTTAGTACAGACGGGGTTTCGCCATGTTGGCCAGGCTGGTCTTGAACTCCTTACCTCAGGTGATCCACCTGCCTTGGCCTCCCAAAGTGCTGGGATTACAGACGTGAGCCACTGAGCCCAGCCAGTAGTGGTTTAAAGTCTTAATTGGAGGTAGAGGATGAGGTCAAGGAAGGAATTGAAGATAGCCTGTAGGTTTCTAGCCTGAGTAATTGGGAAGATGGTAATGTCATTAACAGAAATTAGTTTGGAGGAGATAGGTTTAGTTTTTGATATGTAGTGTTAGAGATGCAAGTGAATCATTTAGATTATGTCCAGGAGGTGGCTGGATTGTGGATGTGGACATTTGGAGAGAGTTTGGTGCTATTAATATAAAGCCTAGAGGTGGATTATGATGTGTTCCAGGAGAATGACTGAAATAGGCTCTTTGGGAAGAGTTCTCATAGACTTTCCTTTAGTCATGAGGTCTTTTTTTGTTATACTCTGAAACCATGTGTTAAGATATCATGACTCTCAGTAGTAGATTCAAATTAGTTTCACTCTTCTACTTGATTGTCACCTCTATGGCTAAGGCACCCTTCCGCACCCAGAGGGAAAAGAGAGAGGGAATTAATAGATAGTCATAGACTGTAGACAGTAGAATGGTATGAAAGGCATTCTCTATTTCCAGGAGAGCATGGTACCTGCCTGCTTAGATGCGTTACTCCGACTAATGAGCACAGAGTAATAGCAGATAGCGTGAGAACATATGCAGCAATGTGACTATGTGACTATGTATCTATCTAGGCTGTCCTACTTTGCTCCTGGAGCTAGGGAAGTGATATTCTGCTGATCTGTACAGAACTAATAGGACTAGTAAAAATGGCTAAGACAAAACCCTACTGTCTCCACATGAGTACTTGCTTCTTCTTGAAGGATTCTTTTTTTTTTTTGAGATGGAGTCTCGCTGTGTCACCCAGGCTGGAGCGCAGTGGCGTGATCTTGGCTCACTGCAACCTCCACCTCTTGAGTTCAAGCAATTCTCCTGCCTCAGTCTCCCAAGTCGCTGGGATTACAGGCATGCACCACCACACCCGGCTAATTTTTGTATTTTTAGTAGAGACGGTGTTTCACCACGTTTGCCAGGCTGGTCTTGAACTCCTGACCTCATGTGATCTGCCCGCCTCAGCCTCCCAAATTGCTGAGATTACAGGTGTGAGCCACAGAGCCAGCCCTTGAGGGACTCTTTAACCACCTTCAGCCCTTCAAGATGCGGTGGGGGGATTGGCGGGGTGGGGCAGGTTGCTATAATATAGAGGGAGTGAGGCCATAAACATTTGGCTATCTCAGGACCTGTTATCACCTACTTCCCAGCACAGTATCCTTTGCTTCTCTCCATCTCCAAAGCCTGCAGGGTGTTTACTCCGACCACATTCAATGTAAGGTATCCCTTAAGCACCGCAAAAATGTATGTATCTTTGTCATTTAAAACAGGTACACTCCAAGAATGGGGGATAGGTTCCTGGGTCTTCAGCAAGTTATCTCTTTTGCTCTGCCAGTTGCTGGATACCTTGAAGTAATTGATTTGGTACAAAGGATCTCAACTGTTAAAACTTATCAGAACGACCTAGGGGAGTCTTTTTCATTCAGACTTTTTTAAAAGTGAGGAAAAAAATATTTTTCAGTGATATTTGAAAAATGGAGGAAATGTTTGTATTTTTCATAGTGTGTACTTTGTGAAAAGTACATACAGATGCTCAGGCCCTCCTTATGATTATGATTCCTTTAGTTTGGGGTTAGGACTCAGGAATATGTATATTTTAACAAGCTTCCTAAGTGATTCTACTCACAGTGTTACCAGGAAATTGAATTATTTCCATCTTGACCTTTTAGGACATTAAGTTGGGTCCTATAGGCCTTAGGTCTCATTCCCTGATTGTATTTGCACCATCAATCAATGAGTCTCAAGGAAAATCACCAAGTGTAACCTTTGAAAATGCATATTCTCAGGTCTCATCCCATGTCTACTCTATCAGAATCTCTTAGAACAGTGTCCTGGAATCTGCATTCTTACAAACACCACAGTTATGTGCAGGACACTTGTCTGGAATCCACACTTTGACAAACACTGATCTACATGTGGGAAGTTAAACTTGGCCCCCATTGTCAGGGGTGATGAGGTTTGCTGCACAGTGGAAAGAGGAGGTAGATCTGATTGGCTGTTGAGTCACTCTGGCTCGGTGGACCAAAAAGTTCATGGTTTGAATCTCAGCTTCAGTAATATACTAAGCTGTGGTTAGGGTCTAGGCAAACAAGGCCAGATGACAGCTGGAGAAGATTGCTAATTAATTAAACCTGGTCTAAGGTCAGGCCACCAACTGGCAGGAACAAGATCTTTTTCAGTTGGAGAATATGGATGAGAAGAAAGGAAAGATCTGAAATATAAGAACTTTTTTTTGACTTCTCAAATACCTCTGTTGTTATTTGTCTTAGAGTTTAAGCAGTTTCCTCTATAACAGTATCAGAATTGACTCTTGAATTATTATTCATTGTTAAATTATGTTAGGAATGCATTTGAAATTCAAGAACAAGGTACACAAAGTAGACACTATTTGAAAAGGCATTTAGACTTTTTTAAAAGTGAGGAAAAAATATTTTTTCAGTGATATTTGAAAAATGGAGGAAATGTTTGTCTTTTTCATGGTGTGTACTTTGTGAAACCATCTCATTATTTTATGGTAACATTTCTTCAACCGTGAAAAGTCGTGGAAGGTAGGGCTGGTTTGCTTTTCTATTAATGGGGGCACCAGAGAGCATACTTCCTACTGGCACTTAAACAGAATTTGAGATTTTACATATACAGTGGTTTTCTGTTGTTATTGAAACATTTGACTGTTAATTATGACTGAGAGTACTGTCTCCTCTTCCAGTCAATTAGATGGTAAACTTCCTGAGGGTAGGTACCTTGTCTCATTTCTTTCTTTCTTTCTTTCTTTCTTTTCAAGCCTGTAATCCCAGCACTTTGGGAGGCCGAGACGGGCGGATCATGAGGTCAGGAGATCGAGACCATCCTGGCTGACACGGCGAAACCCCATCTCTACTAAAAATACAAAAACTAGCCAGGCGAGGTGGCGGGCGCCTGTAGTCCCAGCTACTCAGGAGGCTGAGGCAGGAGAATGGTGTAAACCCAGGAGGCGGAGCTTGCAGTGAGCTGAGATCTGGCCACTGCACTCCAGTCCGGGCGACAGAGCGAGACTCCGCCTCAAAAAAAAAAATACAAAAAATTAGCCAGGCATGGTGGCATGATTCTGTAGTCCCAGCTACTCTTGGGCTGAAGCGGGAGGATCACCTAAACCTGGGAGGTCAGGGCTGCGGTTAGCTGTGATTGCACCATTGCACTCCAGCCTGAGTGATAGAGTGAGACCATGTCTCAGAAAAAACAAAACTAAACTAAACTAAACTGATATTTGGTAGGACAGAGTTCAAGAAAAGCATTCCTGTTATGGGAAACAATGGCATGTGCAAAGGCATGGAGTTAATGGAGTTAGACATCTTCAAGGTGAAGAAACTGTAAGTAGACCAGACTGGTTGGGGTTATGAAGGGAAAGTGGCTAGAGATGAAGTTGGAGAGGTAAGTAAAGACCAGTTCCTTGTAACCCATGTTAGGGAGTATGAGCTTTATTGTAAAGGTTGTGCAGCATCACTTAAAATTTTTTTTTTTTTTTTTTTTGAGACAGAGTCTCGGTCTGTCACCCAGGCTGTAGTATAGTGGTGCAATCTCAGCTCACTGCAACCTCCGCCTCCCAGGTTCAAGCGATTCTTGTGCCTCAGCCTCCGGAGTAGCTGGGATTACAGGTGCCCACCACCACACCCAGCTAATTTTTTTGTATTTTTAGTAGGGACAGGGTTTCATCATGTTGGCCAGGCTGGTCTCGAACTCCTGACTTCAAGTGATCCACCCTCCTCGGCCTCCCAAAGTTCTGGAATTACAGGTGTGAGCCACTGCGCTTGGCTGATAAATTTTCTAATGACCTAATATTTGCATTTTAGAAACATCCTTTTGTTAGAATATTTAGGACCATTTTGGGGAAGAGAGGCTGATGGTGGCAGGTGGACTAGATAGAACACTTAAATGATCCAGGTAATTAAAACCAAAACTAAGATAGTAGAAATGAGAATATAGAAAAGATTGGAATTACAAATTATAGGTCCTTAGAAAAAATTCAAAATATATCAAAGAGGTAGAATAAACATAGATTGGATGTGTGACTCTAAAGAGATAGATAGCTCAAAAAGGAGTCTCAGGTTTCTGTCGAAGGTGACCAGATGATTCACCAAGATAGGAAATACAGAGGGACACCATGGTTAAGTGATTATCCAAGCTCTGATATCTCTCATAACTGAAGCAAGCTTAAGTGTTTTGCCAATTGGAGAAGTCTCTCTCAGAAGTAGTAATTATACATCCTGTATTAGATCGTTTTCATGCTGCTATAAAGACATACCCGAAACTGGGCAATTTACAAAAGAAAGAGGCTTATTGAACTTGTGGCTGGGGAGGCCTCACAATCATGGCAGAAGATGAAAGGCAAGGAGGAGCAAGTCACATCTTACATGCATGGCAGCAGGCAAAAATGCAGAGAAACTTCCATTTTTAAAACCATCAGATCTGATGAGACCTATTCACTATCATGAGAACAGGATGGGAAACACCCATCCCCATGATTCAATCATCTCCTGCCAAGTCCTTCTCACAACACATGGGAATTATGGGAGCTACAAGATGAGATTTGGGTAGGGACATAGAGCCAAATCATATCATTCTGCCCCGGCCCCTCCCAAATCTCATATCTTCACATTTGAAAACCAATAATGCCTTCCCATCAGTCCCCAAAGTCTCAACTCATTCTGACATTAACTCAAAAGTCCACAGTCCAAAGTCTCATCTGAGAGAAGGCAAGTCCCTTTCATGTATGAGCCTGTAAAATCAAAAGCAAGTTAGTTACTTCCTAGATACAATGGGGGTACAGGCATTGGGTAAATACAGCCATTCCAAACGTGAGAGAAATTGGCAAAAACAAAGGGGCTACAGGCCCCATGCAAGTTAGAAATCCAGTGGGGCAGTCAAATCTTACAGCTTCAAAATAATCTCCTTTGACTCCATGTCTCATATCCAGGTCACCTGATGCAAGAGGTAGGTTCCCATGGTGTTGGGCAACTTTGCCTCTGTGGCTTTGCAGGGTACAGCCTGCCTCCTGGCTGCCTTCATGGGCTGGCGTTGAGTGTTTGTGGCGTTTCCAGGTGCACAGTGCAAGCCGCCAGTGGATCTACCATTCTGGGGCCCAGAGAACGGTGGCCGTCTTCTCACAGCTCCACTACGTGGTGCCCCAGAAGGGTCTCTGTGTGGGGCTCCAACCCCACATTTTCTTTCCTCACTGCCCTAGCAGAGTTCCCCATGAGAGCATTGCCCCTGCAGGAAACTTCTGCCTGGAATCCAGGCATTTCCATACATCCTCTGAAATCTAGGCAGAGGTTTCTAAACCCCAATTCTTGACTTCTGTGCACTGGCAGGCTCAACACCACGTGGAAGCTGCCAAGGCTTGAGGCTCGCACCCTCCGAAGCCATGGCCCAAGCTCTATGTTGGCTCCTTTCAGCCATGACTGGAGCAGCTGGGATGCATGGCACCAGGTCTATAGGCTGCACATAGCATGGGGATCCTGGGCCCAACCCATGAAACCACTTTTTCCTCCTAGACCTCCTGGCCCATAATGAGAGGGTCCGCTGTGACATGCCCTGCAGACATTTTCCCCCTTATCTTGGGGATTAGCATTCAGCTCCTCATTACCTATGCAAATTTCAACAGCTGGCTTAAATTTCTTCTCAGAAAATGGGATTTTCTTTTCTATCACATTGTCAGGCTGCAAATTTTCCAAACTTTTATGCTCTGCTTCCCTGATAAAACTAAATGCCTTTAACAGCACCCAACTCACCTCTTAAATGCTTTGCTGCTTAGAATTTTCTTCTGCCAGATACCTTAAATCATCCCTCTCAAGTTCAAAGTTCCACAAATCTCTAGGGCAGGGGCAAAATGCCACCAATCTCTTTGCTAAAACATAACAAGAGTTACCTTTGCTCCAGTTTCCAAGTTCCTCATCTCCATCTGAGACCACCTCAGCCTGGATTTCATTGTCCATATCATTATCAGTATTTTGGTCAAAGCCATTCCACAAGTCTCTAGGGAGTTCCAAACTTTCCTACATTTTCCGGTCTTCTTCGGAAGCCCATCCAAACTGTTCCAACCTCTGCCTGTTACCCAGTTCCAAAGTCACTTCCACATTTTCGGGTATATTTTCAGCAGCACACCACTCTACTGGTACCCATTTACTGTATTAGTCCAGTTTCACACTGCAGATAAAGACATACCTGAGACTGGGCAATTTACAAATGAAAAAGGTTTATTGGACTTACAGTTCCATGTGGCTGGGGAAGCCTCACAATCATGGTGGAAGGTGAAAGGCAAGGAGGAGCAAGTCACGTCTTACATTGATGGCAGCAGGAAAGAGAGAGTTTGTAGCAGAGAAACTCTCATTTTTAAAACCATCAGATCTCGTGAGACCCATGATTCAATCATCTCCCACTGGGTCCTTCCCACAACATGTGGGAATTATGGGAGCAACGAGATGAGATTTGAGTGAAGACACAGAGCCAAACTATATTACAGCCTCAACTCTTAAAGTTGACGTTTATACAAACTTATTATTTTCCAAAAATTCACAAGTAGATTGAAATCAGGATAACAGTATTTTTTCTTTGCATACTAGTATGCTTATGCTGTCCTTTAATATTTCTTAGACCACTGATAGAAAAATATGTAAAAGAGAATGCCAAAACAGCTGTACTACAGGAGCTATAGTAATATTTTTTGTTTCTTTGTTTTCTATCTCAGCCCAGTTCAAAACTAGGTAAGGAGAAAATGATGAATGGAAAGAATAACAAGGAAAGAAATGTGCCATAAGAGTCATTTAGCAGATGTTATTTTAATGTGTCTGACATAGCTCTGCATAGTTTTACACCTTTATGAGTTTATTGTGATAATGGTGGCAGGAAGATGCAGGCTCCAGGCATTGCTAAGTAATGTTACAATTCTGAGTTTTACTTGATACTTCCTTCCATTAAAATGTTTTCACAAAGTCTGTGTTCTTTCAAGTCAGCCTAGAGAGTAATAACATAAAGCATTGGCAATGTCAAAGGAGATCAAAACTACCCCCATTCTTTTCCATTTAGATGTTGTCTATTTTGTTAGGCCAAGCCTGGATTAAGGACAGAGTATAGACTATCACCTGTTATCAGCCATGTACCTGCTAACAGTAAAAATGATGATGTCCATAGTCTAGTGACAATGACTGGAAAAGGTTGGTGTAGCTCAAACTTCTGAACTTAATGGCATAAACTGGGATCCCATATTTGGACAAAGTAGCTACAGAGCAGTGATCATTCCATCTTAATAGGATTTGGCTTATTGCTACTTGCATCTAAAGGGGGCACTGTAAAAGACTTGGAAAAGCTGTTGTTACTACATATGTGTTGCCACAATTCTTTTTTTTTGAAACAGGGTTTCACTCTGTCACCCAGGCTGGAGTGCAGTGGTGTGTGATCATAGTTTACTGTAACCTGAACTCCTGGGCTCAAGCAATCCTCTTGCCTCAGCATCTCGAGCAGCTGGGACTACAGGTCAATGCCACCATTCCTGTCTAATTTTTGTATTTTTTGTAGAGACAGAGTCTCCCTATGTTGCCCAGGCTGGTCTCGAACTCCTGGCCTCAAGCAATCCTCCTATCTCGGCCTCCAAAAGTGCTGTGATTATAGGCATGAGCCACTATGCCCAACCTGCTGTTCCTCTTCTTAAACAGTGGAAGACTGCTTCTAATACATGGGCAGATACTGGTGTGATGGGAGAAAGAGAGATTATTTGTGGAATAACTTGGTTCTTATAAGCTAGAAATATGGATTAGAAAGTTGTTGACTGTTGTCACTTGAGCTTTATTGGCATTTCAAAGAAAAAACAAAAATAAAGGATTACCTTCCAAAACTTATTTTTTTTGGAGGCCATGCTCCTAAATGAGTTTCTAAAACACTCCTTGGAGTAAAGTCAGAGACTAGGGTAGTATTTGCTGAATTATCATTTCAAAGCTTAGAAACCTAGGCATCAACTGTATTTTTAGCCATCTGTTTAGTTCACATGTTTCTTACACAGCGCTCAACACGGGAAAGGGGAGAGCATAAATCCTACACTCTATAGGACTGGGTAATAAAACACCCAAGGGGAATTTTTTCCTGATCCCAGGTTATATTCATCTTATATCCAGAAGGACAAGAACTCATTTATCTTTTAACTTTTCTCTTTCCCTACTACTTCATCACAGATGGTTTTCATACAAATGTATGATATGTTTTTGATTTACCTCAATTATTGTTTCTACCTTTCATTTTCTAGGTTACTTTGCAGAATCTCAAACTATTTTAATTCTAAAGTAGTCTAGTTATATTTCAGTATAGAACAAAAAGTTCACCAATCAGAAAGCCAGGTATGAAGTGGGTGTACGTCTATGCAAACATTAGAGAGTGATTTGGGGCCAGACCAGGTGGTGAGGTAGTGGCCATAATGACAGAAGATCTACACTATTGCCACTTTGCATGGAAGTAAGAAGATACAGGAAGGCAATGATGCCTTAAGATGCGTATAACAGTAAGGAAAAGAATAAGAAATAAAGCCAGACTCATAGAAATAGGCTTTAATTTAGTTTTCATTATGTTTAAAGGCTCTAGAATGTCATCTGACATTTCTACTAGGAGAAACACCAAAGAAAAGGTATGAATACATTTCATTTACATATATGCTTCATACCTCAAATATGAAAATCAGCCCATTTGAGGATAAGCATGCCTAATTGCAACGCCAGTGAGTTCAAAGTCAACTGGTCTGTCAACCCAGTTTGAAACATTCCAATTGTTTCAAAATCATGTTATTTGCCCTTGTAGGAAGCAAAATAAACAATGTTATTTATTTATTTATTTATTTTGAGACGGAGTCTCACACTGTTGCCCGGGTGGAGTGCAATGGCATGACCTCGGCTCACTGCAACCTCCGCCTCCCTGGTTCAAGCGATTCTCGTGCCTCAGCCTCCTGAATAGCTGGGATTACAGGTACCCACCACCATGCCCAGCTAATTTTTTGCATTTTTAGTAGAGACAGAGTTTCACTATGTTTGCCAGGCTGGTCTCAAACTCCTGACCTCGTGATCCGCCCGCCTTGGCCTCCCAAAGTGCTGGGATTACAGGCCTGAGCCACCACACCTGGCTAAACAATGTAATTTAAAAGAAAGTTATGAGATATTCAGGCTTAAATAATTTAGCTTTGTCAAATTCAAGAAATAAAAGGAGAATACTCAACTTTAAAAAAAAAATATGTCGGAGACCGTCCTTTTTTTAAATTCAGAATCAACAACTAATTTATTACACAGTTATTGAACACCTTGTATGTGTCAATCAGTACATGGGCTAGATACTAGATGTGTTAAAAATGAGAAGCAGGCAGGATCCATTTATGGTTAGGAGAGGAAGAAGGAGATACCATGACAGAATAGTAGGTGAAATTTTAAGTTAAAAGTAGCCTTTAAGCATCTCCCATATCTCACCATGTAGGTGGCTACCTACCTAAAAAGCAGCCCTACACCATATGGTGGGGAATAAATAGAGCCTCCCAAGTGCCTACCCAGTTTTGCCTCCAATTCTTACATAATGAAAACAATAAGAACATCATTTTAATTAAGAAGATGATAGGTCTGTATAAAAGCTTGCATGCTTTAAAAAATTCCTGCAATTCCTGGCCTTTTAATACTCTTATGATAAAATATACAATGGCCACATCCTTAGTATATCTCTCAGAAACCATAAGCTTTTGCTTTACATATTTTAAAATATACTTTTTTTTTTAACAGCAGTTTTAGGTTCACGGCGAAATTGAGCAGAAAGCACAGAGTTGTCATGTACCCCCTACACCTACACACCCACAGCCTTACCCACTGTCAACATCCTGCCCCAGACTGGTATATTTGTTACAAGAAAGGAACTTAAATTGACACAGCATTATCACCCAGAGTGCATAGTTAATGTAAATACTTAGGTTCATTCTTGGTGTTGTATATTCTTTGGTTTGGGACAAATATATAATGCTATGTATTCACCATTATAACATCATACCGAATAGTTTCACTGCCCTAAAAATCTTCTATGTTTCACCTATGCATCCCTCCCTCCTCCCACTTCCTTGAAGCCACCAATCTTTTTACTCTCTCCATAGTTTTGCCTTTTCCAGAATGTCCTATAGTTGGAATCATATAGTGTGTAGCCTGTTCAGATTGGCTTCTTTCACTTAGTAATCTTCTTTTTTAAAAAATTTCTTCTAAAAAAACCTGGGATACACGTGCAGGATGTGCAGTGTTGTTACATAGGTATATGTGTGCCATGGTGGTTTGCTGCACCTATTGACCCATCCTCTAAGTTCCCTCACCTTGCCCCCAACCCCCAACAGGCCCTGGTATGTGTTGTTCCCTTCTCTGTGTCCGTGTGTTCTCATTGTTCATCTCCCACTTATGAGTGAGAACATGTGGTATTTGGTTTTCTGTTCCTGCGTTAGTTTGCTGAGGACGATGGCTTCCAGTTTCATCCATGTCCCTGCAGAGGACGTGATCTCATTCTTTTTTAATGACTGCATAGTATTCCATAGTGTATATGTGCCACATTTTCTTTATCCAGTCTGTCATTTATGGGCATTTGGATTGGTTCCATGTCTTTGCTACTGTAAACAGCGCTGCAATAAACATATGTATGCATGTGTCTTTATAGTGGAATGATTTATATTCTTTTGGGTATATACCCAGTAATGGGATTGCTGGGTCAAATGGTATTTCTGGTTTGAGATCCTTGAGGAATCGCCACACTGTCTTCCACAATGGTTGAACTAATTTACACTCCCACTAACAGTGTCAAAGCATTCCTATTTCTCTACAGCCTCGCCAGTATCTATTGTTTCCTGACTTTTTAATAATTGTCATTCTAACTGGCATGAGATGGTATCTCATTGTGGTTTTCATTTGCATTTATCTGATGATCAGTGATGTTAAGCTTTTCTTCATATGTTTGTTGACCACATAAACATCTTCTATTGAGAACTGTCTGTTCATATCCTTTATCCACTTTTTGATGGGGTTGTTTGTTTATTTTCTTGTAAATTCATTTAAGTTTCTTGTAGATTCTGGATATCAGACCTTTGTCAGATGGGTAGATTGCAAATATTTTCTCCCATTCTATGGGCTACCTGTTCACTCTGATGATAGTTTCTTTTGTTGTGCAGAAGCTCTTTAGTTTAATTAGATCCCATTTGTCAATTTTGAATTTTGCTGCAATTGCTTTTGGCGTTTTTGTCATGAGGTCTTTGCCCATGCCTGCGTCCTGACTGGTACTGCCTAGGCTTTCTTCTAGAGTTTTTATGGTTTTCGGATTTACATTTAAGTCTTTAATCCATCTTGAGTTAATTTTTGTATAAGGTGTAAGGAAGGGGTCCAGTTTCAGTTTTCTGCATATGGCTAGCCAGTTCACTTAGTAATATTCATTAAGGTTCCTTTGTGCCTTTTCATGGCTTGATAGCTCATTACTTTTTAGTGTTAAATAACATTCCATTGGCTGGATGTACTACAATCTACCCATTCACCTACTAAAGGATAACTTGGTTGCTTCCAAATTTTAGCAATTATGAATACATTGCTCTAAACATCTGTGTGCATGTTTTTGTGTAGACATAAGTTTTCAACTCCTTGGGGTAAATACTAAGGAGTATGATTGCTGGATCATATGGGTAAGAGTATGTTTAGTTTTTTGAGAAACTGCCAAACTGGCTTCAAAAGTGGCTGCACCATTTTGCAATTCCACCAGCAATGAATAAGAGCTCCTGTTGTTTCATATCCTCAGCAGCATTTGATGTTGTCAGTGTTTTGAATATTAGCCATTCTAATAGGTGTGTAGTGGTATCTTATTGTTTTTATTTGAAATTCTCTAATTACATATGATGTTGAGCATCTTTTTAATGCTTATTTGCCATCTGTATATCTTCTTTGGTGAGGCATCTGTTCAGATCTTTTGCCCATTTTTAATTAGGTTGTTAGACTTCTTGCTGTTGAGTTTTAAGAGTCTTTTGTATATTTTGGATAACAATCCTTTATCAGATATGTCTTATGCAAATATTTTCTCCCAATCTGTGACTTGTGTTCTCATTCTCTTGACTGTTGTTTTACAGAGCAGAAGTTTTTATTTTGAATGAAGTTCAACTTATCAAGTCTTTCTTTCATGGGCTTTGTCTTTGGTGTTGTATCTTTGTTTTTTTTTTTTTTTTTTTTAGGACGGAGTCTCACTCTGTCACCCAGGCTGGAGTGCAGTGTGGCTCGATCTCAGCTCACTGCAAGCTCCGCCTCTGGGTTCACGCCATTCTCCTGCCTCAGCCTCCCGAGTAGCTGGGACTACAGGCGTCCACCTCCACACCCGGCTAACTTTTTGTATTTTTAATAGAGATGGGGTTTCCTCGTGTTAGCCAGGATGGTCTAGATCTCCTGACCTCATGCGCTGCCCTCCTCGGCCTCCCAAAGTGCTGGGATTACAGGCTTGAGCCACCGTGCCAGGTCCTGGTGTTGTATCTTAAAAGTCATTGCCAGCCGGGCGTGGTGGCTCACGCCTGTAATCCCAGCACTTTGGGAGGCCGAAGCGGGCGGATCACGAAGTCAGGAGATCGAGACCATCCTGGCTAACACGGTGAAACCCCGTCTCTACCAAAAATACAAAAAATTAGCCAGGCGTGGTGGTGGGCGCCTGTAGTCCGAGCTACTCTGGAGGCTGAGGCAGGAGAATGGCGTGAACCCGGGAGGCGGAGCTTGCAGTGAGCTGAGATTGCACCACACTGCACTCCAGCCTGGGCCACAGAGCTAGACTCCGTCTCATTTTAAAAAAAAAGTCATTGCCAAACCCAAGATTATCTAGATTTTCTCCTATGTTATCTTCTCATAATTTTATAGTTTTGCATTTTACATTTAGGTCTATGATCCATTTTGAGCTAATTTTTGTGAAGAGTATAAGGTCTATGTTAAGATTCATTTTCTTTTTATGTGGATATCCAGTCGTTCTAGTACCATTGTTGAAAAGACTGTCTTTTCCCCACCTAACTGCTTTGCTCCTATGTCAAATTCAGTTGAATATATTTGTGTTGGTCTATTTCTGGTCTTTCTAGTCTGTTCTACTGACCTATTTGTCTGTTTTTCTGCCAATACTTGATTACTGTCTTGATTACTGTGTAGTCTCATAGTGAGTCTTGAAGTGTTAGTCTTCTTCTTTGTTCTTCTCCATCAATATTGTGTTGGCTATTCTAGATCTTTTGCCTCTCTGTATAAACTTTAGAATCAGTTTGTCAATATCCACAAAATAACTTGCTCTGGTTTGCTTTGCTTTTAAAATTTTCAATTACGAAACTTGAGCCCGAGAAATGCAATGAGTGGTAGAGGTATATCTAAGTAATTCTACTCAACCTGCTTAATTTTAGTTAATTTGGATAGTCAAAGACTCCCACTATTGTTTCTCCTGTTTTTTTTCTAAATAAACAATAAACATCGAGAGACATGCCTTAATAGCAAATGACGATACCCACCAGAATAACTAAAAATTTCTCAAGTATTTATTTTATTTCAATATTGGTGATTGCCATAAAGCAAACGCACAATCTGCCTTGGAAACATATAACATAGACACATCATCAAGCCTGGTCACTTGATGGAAGCAGAAGTGACATTTACTTTTTCTATGTATATTTTAACTGTTTTATTTCCATTCACTTACAGAAAGGGAACCATTATTCATTTTCTGTGATCAGAATATAATTGGGTTTTCACCTTTACGTGATTCAGTATTGTTGTGAAGTTGTTCTGTTCATGAATCCTTCACAGAAGAATGCATCTCAGTCTGTGTATGTGCAATTCTTTTTTTCTTTTTTTAACAACAATGTGTTTTATTTTAAAACAAGTCTATAAAAGTAGAAATCACACACAAAAATATGGATTACTCTGACATGTTGGCAAAGTAGGTTTTAGTTGGACTTCAGTTTGGGAGTTCTGTATGTTTGAGGGCATCCAGAAGTCTGAGTCTGTGACCAGTCCTTGTCACTAATCTGTAAACAATAATTTCAAGTAGAATTTAGCATTTTTTAACTACTAAGAAATTGAAGCATAATCATTTCCTGTGTAACACTACTTAGGTCTGAGCAGATAAGGGCATTTCATACTATTGTTCCTAACATTAAATTTTTTTGATTCTAAAGAAACAGTTAATAGGGATGATGAGTTTTGGCTTTTTTGTTGCATTTTGAACATACGAGGAGTTCATCAATTTAAACTAATTTTTTTTTGTTACTTTTAAAAAGCAGAATATAATCTTTTTACTTCTATGTACCAGTTTAAAAAAAATCACTGATGCTATCAAAATGTTCAGTGCCTGAATCTTAACTCTTACATAGGTGAAAGTAGTGCTTACTACTGAAACTGCATGGAACATATACCTTCTTCTAGTGTTTTTTGTTTTTGTTTTTTTTGACAGAGTCTGGCTCTGTTACCCAGGCTGGAGTGTAGTGGTGCAATCTGGGCTCACCACAACCTCTGCCCTCTGGGTTCAAGCAATTTTCCTGCCTCAGTCTCCCTAGTAGCTGGGATTACAGGTGTGCAGTACCGTGACTGGCTCATTTTTGTAATTTTAGTAGAGACAGGGTTTTGCCATGTTGGCCAGGCTGATCTCGAACTTCTGACCTCAAGTGATCTGCCTGCCTCGGCCTCCCAAAGTGCTGGAATTACAGGCATGAACCACCGTGCCCAGACTTCTGGTGTTTATTTTCAGTTGAAGGGAACATGCAATTCCTCTTAGGGAATTTTAGGCCCCATTACCCCATAAAATGAATAGTTTTGAATAATTATTATGAGACACCATTAAAAAAAGACAATTTAAAATACTTGATTCCAAATTAATACACAAGTAACCTCAAGAAACTCAGTGCTAAAGGAAAACAGCAAGCAACTTCAGTTCAGAATTCTTCCATCAAACTTTTCAAGAATACAGACTGGGTTAATGCTACCTTTCTAAAACAAAGCAAGTCATTTTAAAAGCTAAAGAACCCATGTTAATACAATTTGATTATAAAGTTAGAAAACCAGAATTATATTTCCTCACCTAATTTAGAATTCTGGAAACATAGTACCTTAGTGAATATTAAAGGATACTTCAAATTAACCTGTCATAGAAAATTGTCTCTTGAGCTTTCAAATCCTATACTAATTCTATACCCTTTGTTGTTTATTTATTTATTTATTTATTTATTTATTTTTATGTTTTATGGTGAATTACCTGGGGCTATTTGTTTCTTTAACCTAATTTCAAATCTAAAGGCAAAATTAAAATGCATTTTTCCTATTTCCAGAATAATTGCCTCAAATGCTGCTATCCTATGATTCTCTTTCTGTTCAGCTCACAATAAAATAGCATACTGTTCTTCCAAACTGTCTTATAAGGCACTAGTATAAAATTAAATAGATAAAAGTTACCATATAGGCTATGAAGATTGTTTGCTGGTGGTAATTTTTAAGCTT
Organism: Trachypithecus francoisi; assembly: GCF_009764315.1. NCBI lineage: Eukaryota > Metazoa > Chordata > Mammalia > Primates > Cercopithecidae > Trachypithecus > Trachypithecus francoisi. The sequence continues at coordinate 53,882,627 of NW_022681471.1, forward strand.
GATTCTGAATAGACTTAATAAGAAGGGCACTTGAAAGACATGGCTCAAATTTTTCTCTTTAAGGTGTCTTGAAATATAGGCTCACTCTCCCCAAATTTCAAAAGGTAAAGCCTTTCAAAAAGGCTTTACCTTAATGGGCAAAGCAGTGATAGAAGCTTTAGAGTCATTTCAGAAAAGCACATTGTTTTCCCTCTTAAATCATTCCTTAATACTCATGGAATGAAGGCAAAGAGAAAACCAAGAATAAAACTAGCCAAGCACTCAGCAATTGGGCTTCCTGACTATTTTCCCTGTTCCAAAGAAAAGGGAGACACCATCCTGCAATAAATACCTCATAGACAACTGGACTTTTGCAATGTCAGTCAGCATTTGATGCCCCATATCTCCTAATTCTTTTTGTTGCCAATAGTTGGCCTGGCAGTAGTAGTTAAATTGGAGCAATTAATCTATACATTGAGGAAGGGCTTCCTTTAACAGTTGAAGGGCGCTGTCTGGCAGGATTCCAAAGACTTGTAGTGTTTTTAGAGTGGCAATTGCTTCAAGTTCAAGTAAAGTTTTGAGTATATCATAGCACCGACTGAGTGATATGTACTGGAGGTAGTTGAGCTAGAGAATATCTGAAAGCAGTCATTCTTTAGCTTTAGCATGACATTATCACTTAAGTTTAGGTGGATATCTAGACCCTCATTGGGACATCTTCTAATTAAAGCAGAGACATTGGATTTCAGGAGATTCTTTCGGCAGCCACTGAGATTCAGCTGGGTGATGCTCTCTGACAAATGCGCAGCAACCACTTGTACATGCTTTTTCAGTGAAGTCATATCACCAGCAGAGGCTTAGCTCATCCAGTCTGGAACAGCTGGATTAAGAGAATCCAGAACACCCAGAAAAGTTTAGTTGCACTAAATTTGAGTTCTGTGCAAGATTATTGATAATGGGATCTGAAAGCCATAGGTCTTCCAGAAAACTTAGATTCTGCAACTTGAAGCCCTGAGACAGAATGCCATGGAGGGCAGACACATCTATAACTGAGTTCAACACATCCCTCTGCTGTATATGCAGAGGGCTGAAATCTTCAACCAATGGTTGGTCATAAATGATTATTGGCAGTGGAAGGCAACCAACTCAGACGAATCACATCCGGGTGAAGATTTTTACCTGTGAGGTATAAAGTCTGCCATAGAGACTCAACAGACGCTAGGGTAATAACACCTCTTAAAACATCGAAGGCCTTTAGCTGCTCAGTGAGGCACAGACAGGAAAAGATCCCCAAGAGCAGCTCATCTGGAAAGGAGTCCCATGAAACACCTGGAAAGTTCTCTCCATTTAGTTTAGGCCTGTGAATGATCACAGTCTTTATCATTCCTTTTGCTCTTCAATCATTTCCTTGGGTGGCTGTGTGATTGGACCAGGTTTTAGAGCAGTTCCTTGGGGATAATCTCACTGTCTGCCTCTTCCTTCTCCAGGGCAGAGACCCCGATGCCTGCCAGTAGTTCAGAAGTCTTTCTCGAATCCTAACCCCACATGAAGCTGGTGGTAACATTGCTACTCTGGTCTGGAATCTCTTGAAGGTGCTTCTTATGCACGGCATCTGCAGGTTTGGGAGTTTTAAGTACATGTATTAATTGCACAGCTGTCCGGAGCCGTGAGGCCCGGAAATTGCCGCGGCCTCTGTTGCTTAAGCTCCGCATTGCGGAGACAAGATGGCGCACTTCCTAGTTCATCATCATCAACTTTTCCCGGGCGCGCGAACTTTTCTCGCAGGCGTGTAGATAACTTCCCGCGCCCGGGAAAGACTAAGTCTACCGAGCATGCGCCTGGTGACGTCTCTCATTATTCTCCTCCCCGCCTGCTCTGCCGCACTTCCTCTTTCTTACCATCCTATATAAGCCGTACCAACGCCCTCAATAAACGAGACTTGATCAGGATACTGTCTTGTCTCCATTTCTTGTGTCTCTTGTCTCTCTAAATTCCCACCCCCTCCTCCAAGGTCTGTGTTAACGATCCCGCTGGACGGGACACACAGCTGCCTGTCTCCTGGATTCCTGCTTTGGTGCATGGCAGCCCCTAGCTTGCTTAGAAACCCAGCAGCTAGATCTGAACTCTAGCAACATTTCAAGTGTGATGGGCACTCCCTTTTATTGTTTTTTAAGGTCCACTTTTCCTTTCTGGAATTAAAATTATTTATTTTTTTTAAGTGTATAAATGTATAAGGTACAAATGTAATTGTGTTACATACATAAATTGGTGAAGTCAGGGCTTTTAGGTTAGCCATCACCAAATAATGTACGTTGTATGCATTAAGTAATCTCTCATTATCCACCCCTCTCACACCCCACTCACTCTTCAGAGTCTCCATTTGTTTATTATTCCACACTCTAAGTCCATGTGTACACATTATTTGGCTCCTACTTATAAGAACATGTGATATTTATCTTTCTGTGTCTGACTTGTTTCACTTAAGTTAATGGACAGTTTGTCCACATTGCTGCAAATGACATGATTTCATTCTTTTTTTATGACTGAATAGTACTCCATTTTGTATATATGCCACATTTTCTTTATCCAGTCTTTTGTTGGTGAACACTCAGGTTGATTCCATATCATTGCTATTGTGAATAGTGCTGTGATGAACATATGTGTGCAGGAATCTTTTTGATATAATGATTTATTTTCCTTTGGATACTCAGTAGTGGGATTGCTACGAATTGCTACATCTATTTTTAGTTCTTTTAGAAATCTCTGTACTGTGTTTTCATAGAGGTTGTACTACTTTACATTCCTACCAACAATATGTGAGTTCCCTTTTCTTCACCTCCTTGGCAACATGTTATTTTTTATCTTTTTCATAATAGTCATTCTGACTGGTATAAGTTGATATCTCATTGTGCTTTAAATTTGCATTTCTCTGATGATTAATCATGTTGAACGTTTTTTCATACGCCTATTGGCCAGTTATATGTATTCTTTGAAAAATGTCTATTCATATCCTTTTCCCACTTTTTAAGGGATTATTTTTTATTGTTGAGTTGTTTGAGTTTCTTGTAAATTCTGGATATTAATCCTCTGTCAGATGCATAGTTTCAAATATTTTCTCCCAGAATGACTAAATTAAAAAAAAAAAAACTTTCCAAATTAAGTGTTGATTGGGATGTTATATTAGTCATTATATTATTCTCTAGTAAGACAGAACCAATAAAATATATATACATACATATACATGTATCTACATATTATATATATATATTGTCTCTATACAGAGAAATATACATATATGCATTTTATTGTCTCTATATATCTATATAGAGAGAGAAATATATATAGATATATATAAAGAGGACAGAGAGAGAGATTGAGAGAGAGAGACAGATATGAGTGGGGATTTATTAGTTAAATCAGCTTACAGGATTATGGAAGCTGAGAAGTCCCATGATAGGCCATCCACAAACTGAAGACCCTCAGATGCTGGTAGCATGGCTGAGTCCAAGTCTGAAGACATGAGAACTCAGGCATAAGTCTTGTAGTTCAAAGACCAAAGAGCTTGGAGTTCTCATGTCCAAGGACAGGAGAAGAAGAGAGTGTATTCCAGATCCAGGAGAGAGAGAGAGACCAATTTGTTTTTCCTCTCTTTTCGTTCTATCCAAGTGATATGGTTTGGCTGTGTCACCACCAAAATCTCATCTTGAATTGTAGTTCCCATAATCCCCACATGTCATGGGAGGGACCTGGTGGGAGATAATTTAATCATGGGACAGTTACCCTCATGCTATTCTTGTGATAGTGAGTGAGTTCTCACGACATCTGATGGTTTTATAAGGAACTTTCCCCCTTTTGCTCAGCACTTCTCCTTGCTGCCTCCATGTGAGGAAGGATGTGTTTGCTTCCACTTTCACCATGATTGTAAGTTTCCTGAGGCCTCCCCAGCCATGCTGAACTGTGAGTCAGTTAAACCTCTTTCCTTTACAAATTACCCAGTCTCGGGTATGTCTTTATTAGCAGCATGAGAATGGACTAATATACTAGGCCTCCAGCCCATTGGATGGTGCCTGCCCACATTGAAGGCAGATCTTTCCCATTTAGTGCATGTAGACTCACACCAATCTCTTCTAGAAACACCCTCACAGACTCACTCCAAAATAATGCTTTACCAGTTCTCTAGATATTCTTAATTCAATCAAGTTAACACCTAAAATCAACCATCACAGATTTAAAGTAACTGGAATTCTTACACAATGCTGGTGGAAGTGTAAACAGGTAAAACCACTTTGGAAAACTACTTGTCTGTTTTGATTAAATCTAAACATATGCTAAACAATTACGACCCAGTAATTCCAAATTTCACAAAATGAGTACATATATTCACCAAGAAACTTGGGCATCTCAGAAGCATTATACCAGAGCCAGAAAAAATGAAATATTTATTTACACAGAACAGATACATAAACTGAGGTATATTCAGACAACTTGAATACTTAGCTATGAAAATGAACAAACTACTACCACAGGCAACAACATGGATGAATCTCACAAACACCATGTTAAGTGAAAGCTGTTGGACATATACGGCTACATACTCTTTTTACATTTATATAAAGTTCAGAACCACAAAACTTATCTATGATAAATAGTGAAAACCTTGGGAAAGGAGGGGGAATAATGAGTTGGAAGGGGAATGAGGGAGGTTTTTGAGTTTGAGTAACTCTCTATTTCTTGAGTTGGGTGATGGTTACAAGATGTTTTCATTCTGTGAAATTTCATCGAGCTGTATGCTTATGATTTGTGTAATTTAAAAATGCATGTCATTTTCTTTTGGCACAAACATTCATTAAAGAAACTTATAAGCAATCCAACAGAACCTACTGAGTTCTATAAAAACCTTCAGAATACACATGGCAGGAAATTTGTATTATTTTAAACTCTTATGGGGAAAACTTACTACCTACTACACAATGGGTTAATCTTATGAGGCAGGGATTGCCTTTTGATAGATGAGTTGGGATTGGAATTTAGGTGTGTCTGATATCAAAGCCCATGCTCATAGCCACTATCTTGTACAGCCTTCCATTATGATTAGATATTCTCTTCCTTATCTACTTATGGCAAACAACTGTGGTTCCATGTATTTTCTTTTCCTGTTTTATTTTATGACACAAGCGACAGTGAAATATTATCCATATCCTTAATTGTGTTTCATGACACCAAAATAAAGTTGAAAAACATTTGTTTGCTCTAAACATGGCCAAATGACTACTTTTATGTATATATGTATGTATTTATTATTTGTGTGTATGTGTGTGTTATGATCACAAAGCTTAGATGTATAATGTATGCGGTGTATCATTATATCTTTTGAATAATTCTTCACTTGTGTCATAGCAGTTTTAATACTTTGCTTGGTATTTGACCACAGCTGAACATTGAGCAGACAATCTCACTGAGCTGTCTGTGGTTGGCATTTAAGGTTGTTGTTGTTGTTGTTGTTTTTGTTGTTGTTTTGTTTTGTTTTACCTCCCTCAGGATGTACTAATTCAGAATCTTTCAGAGTATGCAGCAGTTTAATTTTTTCCAACATGCATTGACTTATACACATATATATTAAATTATATCTGTCATTGTTCATCTGTTGCCCAATGATAACATTTGCTCAGTTCCCCAGGAGTGTTTTATAATTCCCGCCTCATTTCAACTCGGTCTTATGTTCATCCCTCTTCTGATTGTTAATAAACTGATGAAACCACAACACCATCAGTCATACATAGGTCTATACCATCGCCCTGTTAACCTTTTATATACGCTGAAAGTTGGTCATTTATTTTTACTATTAGCTTTCCACCTCTTAAATACTTTATAAGCCACAGCTAAAGTGGCACATGCTTACCCTTCAGATACTGAATTTAATACATAATCACCAAAGAATGTGAGAATTCTATTGTTTTTATAGAGGTAAATGCTTTTTTTCCCCTAGAGGGTAGCCATTTAGTTTACCTATTGAATATCATAGATAAGTATTATCTGACTATTTTTCCTTAAAAAATAGTTTGCCAAGTATTCCAGCTCTTCTCATACATTCACTCTTGTTCCTTTAACTAACTAAATGCATCTGACATATATATTACTGAAAACATATATTCATAAGACACTTTACAGAATAAATGTTCAACTCATTAGAAATCTACATCAAAATAATATATATATATTTTTTCATTTGCTTATATTAAACCAATTTTCTTCACTTAACTTTTCAGAGACTATACTAATAGAATTCCTAAAGGACAAAAGCCAATAAGGTATTATCTCCAAAGAAAAATGTTTACAAAATTAAAAATGTTTACAAAATTAATAAATTCATATGACAGAGCAGTTAAATTTTTGGCTTCCTTAATATTGTAATGCATAGAGCTGGCTGAGAAGATAATTAAGTAATCATTATCTATATTATGGACAACAGTAGATCCTCATTCTGTTCAGGTAGATGCAGCAAGCTAACAAATCTTCCTTTATTATAGTCTATGTACTAATTATAGAGTAGCTACAAAAGTTGAAACTTGTTCAAAGTTAGAAACAATGATACACCCACATACTCTCTGAGCCACCTTTCAGTAACCTGCCTATTTCAGAACTTGGTAGCTTCAGCTCATATTATTATTATAGCTTTTGCTTTCTTTCTTTTTTTTTTTTTTTGGAAGATGCTTGGGAAAGGTGAAATAGAGTAGAAAATCATTACAATACAATGGTATTTCTGCATTGCCTGTAGGTTTAATATTTTGATTTGTTTCTCACCTAGACAGTTGGTTATAAATCCAAATGAATTTTAAAAAAATCAGTCTTGGAAGAGAAATGTCTTGAAAAAACCGCCAAGCTTTATTTGTGAAAAATGTAATGAAAAGTTTAAGGAAGGAGAACGAGGACTTACAATACCAAGATTTTCATGAAAATTAATCTGACCTATTGCTAAACTCAAATTCCAAGGCTGAGTTTTGAAACAAACTTTCTTATGGCATTATAGCTAATCTGTGATGACTGTTACATAAATAGCTTTTTTGCACTACACCAAATACAAGTGCTCTCATTTCCAAATCCCTGAAAAACTGTTATGACATCGAATAAACAAGAATCCTTTTAAAAGAATAGGCCATTGCTACAATCAAGTCAATTTCAGCATTCTTTTCCCAGAACTATTTTACATATTGGGTCACACAGCAGTTTTAGTCCTAGTAACTGTCTATTTTGGGACCTCACCTACAATCTGGTGACATTATGGAAAAAGTATGAAATTAGAACTGTAATATGAATAAAAAGGCAAACATCTAGAGTTTAAAAGATTATCTTTGTACTTAGCTACTTTTCATTTATAAAGGTACTTTTTAAGCACTAATTAATCCGCTTAAAACCCCTATGAGCATGGCTGGACTAGGAGAAAAACAGAATTTTAAGAAGAGGAAAGTGAAAAGTTTCTATTGGAGCTATATTTTTCCATAGCTCATCTCAAAGCAGAATCTCCTAAATAGGTAAGTCAATTAAATTCCTCTTATCTGAACAGTCAGGCTGTTCAGTAGATAAAGAAATTCCATTTTGCTTGAGACCCCTAGGGATAACCTAAAGCATTGTTCCACAGTAAGCCAAAGTCTCAGAATTGAGAAATCAAGGGAGCCCAGAATCATCTTAGATATTTGGACATCTTCCGGATGAGTGATGGAGGGATTTAAAGCCAAATAACACTGGTTCTGACTAGAATTGGACATATTTCTAATAAAATAACCAGTTGACTCACCATGTCTAATTCCTTGCAGGTCAATAATTCATTTCTGACTATGGCAGTTTCAATCAAACTTTTGGGGTGAAGGAATGCATGTGGGTGTCACTGACTGCCACTGGCAGGCCCGAGACATAGACAAGAGAGAAGACCAAATAGAAGGGGAGAAGTTGTTGTGGTAGAAGATCACCAACTAATTCTTTTTTTTCCCCTCCCCCGGAGGCAGAGCTTCGCTCTCGTTGCCCAGGCTGGAGTGCAATGGCGCGACCTCGGCTCACGGCAACCTCCGCCTCCCAGGTTCAAGCGATTCTCCTGCCTAAGTCTCTCGAGTAGCTGGGATTACAATATTTTTAGTAGAGATGGGGTTTTGCCATGTTGGCCAGGCTGGTCTCGAACTCCTGAACTCAGGTGATCCACCTGCTTCGGCCTCCTAAAGTGCTGGGATTACAGGCGTGAGCCACCGTGCCCCTCCCATCAACTAATTCTTAAGATGCAAGCAATAATTTCCACCACTGGCTCAGAGGGCAGTGAGTTAAATGCACTAGGTGTTAAGGCAATGGAAGGAATAACAGTAAATTCAAGGAACAGAGATGAGAGTATGCTGGAAAGTGCAGGAAGATCACCATATATAATAGCCAAGTTATAGGGGAGCCATGTCAGAAACCAGGATATTGCATATAGATAGAATTGCTGACCTATGCAAAATATAGCCCAAGAAATACCTCATATCCAAGTATAACATTGTAGCAAGGAACAGTAGTGAAATTGCACATACACACACACACACACACACAGAGGCACACACAGACACAGCACTTATAAATACATGCAGACACTCTCAATCCTACATTCTTGCTCTATATTTTTCTATAGCATTATTGCTTTCTAACATATACTTCACAAATTATTTACTATGATGTACTTGCTCCCTCCCACAGAGAATGGAAACTCTACTAGGGTAGAAAGTCTTGTTTTGTTCATTGATATATGCCTATAATATACAACACTGTCTGTAATATAATAGGCTCTTGATAAATATTTGTTGACTGAATAAGTTAGGTGTGTGAGGTTTAAGAAATGTTTATGAGATGTTCCAGAGTGGATGAGTGAAGGATACAGAGCACACTGAGCTCATTGCAGTGGATTGTTTATCCAAAGGAGGACAAAGGCTGAAGCAGGGAGACCAGCTAAGAGACTACTACAGTAATCCAAGGGAATAGATGATGATGCCTTGAACCTTGAAGTTTTTTTTTTTTTTTTTTTTGAGATGGAGTCTCACTCTGTCGCGCAGGCTGGAGTGCAGTGGTGCGATCTCAGCTCACTTCAACCTCTGCCTCCTGGGTTTAAGCAATTCTCTGCCTCGGCCTCCCGAGTAGCTAGGATTACAGGTGCCCGCTACCACACCTGGCTAATTTTTGTATTTTTAGCAGAGACAGGGTTTCACCATCTTGGCCAGGCTGGTCTTGAACTCTTGACCTCGTGATCCACCTGCCTCAGCCTCCCAAAGTGCTGGGATTACAGGCATGAGCCACTGTGCCTGGCCAGTAGTGGAGGTTTTAAGAACTAGTCGGATGGAGAATATATTTTGAAGATACAGCCAATGGGATTTAAAAAAAAAGAAAGCTTAATTGAGTTACAATTGACACACAGAAAGCTGTACAAATGATATATCAAAGAAATAATAAAATTATCATTATAGATTGTGCTCATTAAAATAAATTCAGTTAGGGTTTTATTGTGATAATTCACTGAGAGAAATTAAGTATTCTTGGTGCCAAGCTGTCCTCTTAAATTGATATCAGTAAACTGTAAAGATTAAATATCTATATGTGCATAAAATAGAAACTATAGTGAAAACAAGATCAGTGTGACAATTAGCTGTACCATATTAAACTAAACCCCTTTCAGAAGTTACACTGTATCCTGATTGTTAAATAATAAGGAGTATGTTGCTGTTTTCACTCATAACAAATCTGTACAATCGAAGTATGGCTAAAATTAGGTAGGGCATTTGGCAAGCAAAAAATGTGTTTGGAGACACATCCATATCCTTTGAACAAGAATATTAAGAATGTGCAGGTTTATATCCTAGAGTGTTTCTTGTGGCTATTGTAACTCAAATTGGAAACAATTTAGATATCCAAACCTAGAGTATTTAAGTAAATTATGGCATGCTCATACAATGGAGTACTAGAGTGCCAATTGAAAGGATATTGTAGAAGTGTATATATTAGCACAAAAAACTTACCTACATTTTTTTTCCATCATATTGACAGAAAAAAAAAGAAGTTAGAGAACAACATTACAGGCCAGGCTGGTGGCTCACACCTGTAATCCTAGCACCTTATGAGGCCAAGATGGGAGGATTGCTTGAGCTCAGGAGCTCGAGACCAGCCTGGCCACATAGCAAGATTACATGTGTATATATATCTGGGTGTGGTGGTGCATGCCTGTAGTCCCAGTTACTTGGGAGCCTGAGGTGGGAGTTTCAGCCTCCCACCTGAGTCCAGGAGTTGGAGGCTGCAGTGCCTATGATCATGCCACTGCACTCCAGCCTGGGTGACAGTGAGACCCTGTCTCAAAACAAACAAAAAAGAAAACAAACAAACAAACCAAAACCCAGCATTACATGTGACCCCTCTTGGAGGGTGATGGGTTAATCTATTTATGAACAGAAAAGTTCTACAAGCATACAACACAAAATGGAAACGGGTTATCACTGGTGGGATTATGATCATCCCTATTTTCTAAAATGTGTAATACTGTTATAATACAAATGTTTGAATGCGTGGAACAACAAAGATTACAATAGACTAAAGGATTTCACGATTTAGAAAGATATACAAGTCTTATTTTCCCTGGAGACTCACCCTTGTTCATGCATCACAGAATAAACTTTCAACAGCATTATTACTGGCACTTCCTGACAACAGTATTTCTTATTGAGATTTGTATAAGTAATGAGTTGCCAAATTAAGTATTTTAAACTTTCACATAAAACTCTTCAAATGTGAGAAACGTGGGTAAATATCCACATGTCCATAAGATTACTTTCAGGTTTTACCAATTACAATAATAATTAAATAAATAATTAATGTGGATTCTCACAGCCTCATGTACTTTTCAGTTAGCTATACAAAAGAGGAACTAGGGAGAAAATTCTCAACAGAAACAGCATAACAGAGACCCAGTATCTTTAATTTTCCTATTAAAGACCCACTCTTTTCTCCATATGGCAAGGCAAATAATGCATATGTGGCCAACTCTGGATTATGCAGGGTCATAAGGGACAGAAACAACGTGGATAATTGAAACCCACTGATAATCCAGAAACCTAATTTTGCCTAATAGTTGCAACCACCTCCTGGACAGAACCCTTCAGTAGAGTTGCTAATGAGAAGCATAATTGAGTGGTTTGAGTTCATCTGCTTTCAGTTATCCTTTGCAGGTGCTAATGAACAGTGAAATGGTCAAAGGGATGTCAGCCAAAGGAAGTGGTAGGAGAAAACGCAGTACATGGATAACCCAGAAACTGGATAATCACCTTCAAAATGGCTGAGTTAAGTGCAGTGAGGATCAGCTATTAACGAAATTCCATGAGGATATATGTCACTAAACCAGATCTTCATATTAAGGGTTTTCACATGTGCATATTCTAGCTTGGTTAACATGAATTACAGTATAGTCTTACAAGTTCTCTACACTGTAGTGATTTTCCTTGGTGGCAATGATAGGATATTTATCATCAGAGCACAGCTAATCAACTGCAGGCTCCTCTGCTGAATATGGCCAACAGGCTGCTTATGAGTGCAGACTCTGGCAGACAGCCCTGCTTTTAGACCAATGGAAATGTTATTGACTCACCCCCATGCCTTTCTGGAAGAGAATATAAGCATTGCTGGTATCCGGTCATTAAAAAAAAATTATTGCTCCAAATTCATGTTTTAGTAAACAGCATTTTGAAAGTCTTGTTATGGTGCAAACATTTTGTGGCTTATGTTAAGCATTTGGTTTTCAAAAATTGTCAAAAATAACTGTTTTTAGAGTACAATTATTTTCAAGTATTACACAATAAACTAATATTAGTAACAAAAACTCTATCTATGTTTGATTAGTAAGTAAGCTCTCAAATAGTTGTGAAAGTAATTTCCTTTTATAAGGATGTACGTTAGGACAAATTACTTGTTACATTCACTAATATTCAGAACTTCAACTGTGTCTACATATGATTATTAATGCAGCTCTCTATAGTAGTAACAAAAGTGATTTTCATTTATGGCACTTGTTTAAAACGAAGTACACTGTAAACTATCTGGTATTTGTAAATAAAACTGTATGTGCACATGAATATTAATTGTTTTCTATAGCAATTGTGAGAGTAATCTCCATTTATAGCAGTCGTTTTGGGTAAATGAGATTTTTAATCATTTTAATATCAACTGTTATTTCTTGATCTTATTCTGTGATCGTGTGTCCCATTGCCCATATTGTGAGCAAAAGGATGAATGACCTAGTTGTGTATAATGTGCATTGTTTAAGCCACTTGAATATTCTGGACTACTCTCTAACTTTTGCTTAAACCTAGAGAAAAAAAACTAATTTTCAATTCAATTACAGGTAACATTCACCAAACTATTTAAGTGAAAAATACAAGTCCCTAAATTTCTGCTTTATTGAAACTTTAGGTAAGCTATAGTCCTTTTCAATTTGCTTTTATGAAATACAATGGCATGAGTAGATGAGTTGTAAAATTTATTTACATTGAGCATTTGCTGTGTGCCTAACCTGATAGTGTTTTATATGTATTGACTCATATAATACAGTTGGCATTCTGTATCCATGAGTTCTGCATCTGTGGTTGGATCCAACCAACCACAGATGGAAAATACCGGGAAAAAAGGATGGCTGTGTTTGTAGTAAACATATACAGACATTATTCGTTAAACAATACATCAAATAGTTATTTACATAGCATTTACCATGCATTAGGTATTATAAGTAATCTAGAGATAACTTAAAGTATATAGGAGGATGTATGTAGATTATATATAAGTACTACACCACTTATATAACGGACTTTAGCGTGCATGGATTTTGCATCTGAGAGAGGACCTGGAACCAATCCCCCATGGATACTGAAGGACCACTGTACTTGCAAAAAAAAAAAAAAAGAAAGAAAGAAGAAAGAAAGAAAAAACAACCTATGGGGGAGATGACACATATATCTGTAATTTATTACAGATGAGAAACTAAGATTAAGTATTTGGCAAAATTCATCCAGAGCTCATAAGTGGTAAGACTGAGATTTCAAACCAAGCAGTTGACCTTTGGAGTCAAGCTTTGTAATACTCCATGCTGTACAGCTTCACTTAGGTTCCTGTTGCCTAAAGTCTATAGACCAAGTATTACTACTTTTTAAGTACTCCAAAACCATCTTCCAACTTTTGCATCTGTTCATTTGACAAGTGTGTCTTGCATTCAAATAGGCCCACAGAAACTGTATTCTGTGCATAGATTTTGAATTACTTTCCATGTATTTATCAACTTGATTTCTCCCTCAGTTAATCATTCTAGTCTTTTAGTTTTTTAATCTTCCCAATTTGATGCCTTCAGTTCCCTCATGGACATGAATTTCTACTAAACAAATAAACAATAAGGAACTTATTATAATACACTGCATTTGCAAAGTACTTTGCAATTTCCAAAGCACTTTCATATGCTTGCTCTCATTTTGTTCTCACAGGTTTGTTTGTTATTTTTTAATTATAAAAGCTATTCGAGTATAGCAGGAATCCTAGAGTGAGAGGTTAAGTTGTGGTAGTACCCACTGTGGATTCAAACATGTCCAGGCATATCTAGATGCCCAACAGGGAAAACACATCAGGGGTTTATTTATATGGGGGGTTGAGGACTCTGATGTGAGCTATCATAACTGGATAAGTTGAAACTGATATCCGCCCACAGCACTAAGACATCTCCCTAAGTTTTAGAAGAATAAGAGCCCTCCCTTGAACAAGAATTCAGTTGAATAGATGGGAAGAAACTAGCTTTGAGGTGACATGTTGGTGAAGTTAACTAGTTTGATCAGAAAAATATGATCTGTGTTAGAGGAGTTAGGGGTGGTTTAGTAAAGCACATATGGATCTGTGCTGTGCTGGAGGCTGAGGGTCAGGATGTTGGTGCAGGGCTCTGACAGATAATAGGTCAAATGAAAGAGTTTTAGCATTAGAGTGATCCTAAGAACTTGAAAGCACAAGGCAGTACTATTAGTGGCTTAGAAATACACTGATATACAAATAAGGGCAGAAATGAGGACTGAAATGGAATGGAAAGGCAGCCAAGGCTACAACATTGTGGCTGACATCCAGAGGTATTATGGAAGCAGTAGTTGCCATTAGGGAACAGGTCTGGAGCAGGAAAGGCAGAGATCACAAAGGCCATAGGAAGAGGAAAATGATCACTAGCTATTCATAAACCATGTGAGTTCCTCTTTGAATCTGTCCCACCCTCTTGAAACAGAATGGAGGGATTGGAAGGAGGATTGGATTCTAGAGACTCAGCTGTTAGAGGCTGAGATTGATTAGATTTTACTATTAGTGTGACTCTCCTAGGCCGCACATTCCATGCCACCTCATTGGTAGAGTCTAGAGTAACTAAGGTTACAAGCATATTGCAGATATGTATAATTACTTTTTTCTATTACTACCAAACCCAACCAACCTAGACAAGTCTTCATTCAATTTACCACATCCCAATTTTATGTAAACACAATTCCTGAAGTCATCTTTACCCCTACTATTAGTTCTCTTTCTCTTTTCCCACAATTTATTTTATTACTTTCTTCTTTATTTTACACAATTATTGAGTGCCTATCTATACATGTAAAACACTACTAGGCCACATAAGGAATAGAAAGGGGGATATGACACAGGCACTGTCAGCCTATCAAAGGAGCCAAAAATGCTCAGAAATTATAAAATAGCATCCAGATGATGGAGAAGTTTAGGAATAGTACTGAATAATGGCTAAATATGAACATTCTTATGTTCTAGGTCCCAAGTTGGTAGAGGGGCCATTTTTGTATTCTAGTCTAGTGGCATAGTCAGTATTAGTCCTGCCTGGATCAGAAAGCAGGAGAGACAAATAGTTATTCCCTTTTTCAAATCTCTTGCATACATATACAAACTTCAGAATTTTTGCTACCTTGGATAATCTTTATGCTGAAGATCATAGATCCAAGGAGCCCCCTTTAAGCTGTGGCTTGGCATGGGGCAAGGGTAGGTCCAGCCTATGGCCTGCAAAGCCTGGAGCCATGGTAACAAAGCTGGTTTGAAGAACCAAAGAATTCATATAAAGAGCCTCGTCAAAAGAGCAGGGAAGAGAGGTAAAAAGCAGGAGTTAAGCAATATGACTGCAATCAGAAGGCTGCCAAGATAGAAGAACCATTCTGAGACATCGGATAGGAGAAGAATTCCAGGAAATATTACCTTTATGTGTTACAATATAAAACCAGTAGCCTTTTGTGAGGCATCTGTGACCTCACTTGTGGGTAGGAAAGGAGTTATTAAAGCACCAAGCTTAATTCAATTAATCTATGTTACTGTTATTTCTTCCAATTATTTAGCCAACTGATTTTTAAAATCTTTTATTTTGGCATATCTAAATATTGGGAAGTAGCATGTCTACTCCTTATAGATTTCTTTTGAGAAGGGTCCTGTTATACTCACCTGATGGATGGAGGAGGAGTATTCTCATACTGAACCAAGGGGGTGGCCCATCCAAGCATGTGTTGGAGATACTCCTAAAGGTCGACCATCTAGAAATGACAAAAATAAATGGATGACTGAATATATATGACGATCACATACAAAATAAAAACTGACGTCAATACTGGTGTCAGATAAAGTATAATATAAAAACAAAAATTTAATGGGACAAAATAAGTTTATACTGATTAAAAAACAAACAATGAAGATATTTCAGTCATGCAATTTATGCACTAAAAGGTAACATCAAAATTCATTCAGCATATGATGACGATGTTAAAAATAAAAGAGAAATGGACAGAAACAGAATTGCAAAAGCTTAACATACCATCACAGCCTCTAACTATCGAGTAGATTAAGAACGTGGAAATATGAGTACAGGAATATTCATTGCATTATAGTATGTAATGTCAGGAAATTGGAAATCTAAGTGTACATCAAGACCTTATTGGCTAAGTGCATATAATGCATACAATAGACTATAATAAAGCCCTTAAAATGTGTTGTCAGTATAATAACATAGAAAGGTGACTTTGCTGTCTAATTAGGTGAAATCAGAGTAAAATGTTTAAGATAATGCTATTTTTTTCATCTTCCATTCTCTAGCCTGAGGTAATACTATTTTTGTAAATACAAAATATATTTAGTGGATGTATACACATATTCCCTATGTAAATACATAGAGAAATGGTTGCTAGAAGTCAGGAAAAGTCTAAGAGAAACTGTCACTTTTTTACCCTCTCTATATCTAAATGGTTGGCATTTCATATTGTGTGCTTGCATTTTATTTTAGTACATTTAGAAAATAATTTATAAGAAAAAATTATGGACAACATGAGAAGAGCTATAACCATAGACTAAACTAATCATAAGTACAGAAGAATTTCTCCCAGGAAATTCTCTCTTTGCAAGTTTACAGACAAATTCCGACAAAATGTAGTCTAGTGAAGATCACTGATATGATTATAATCACCTGGAGTGGACTTCAGTTTTTGTTTGCCCTTTTTGGGAGAGTTTCGTGAGCATGTTTTATGACTGTCCAGCATTGGAACCTCCTTTTTATGTTTGAGGATTTCCTCAGAGTATGAGTATGGAGAGAAGGCAGGGCTTGGCTTCCACTACAGGAACTAAAAAGGCCAGGTACTCATTATCTCTGCCTCCAAGCCTAGGTACATGACCTAGACTAAAATTATCAGATTCTCTGATCAGGAGCTTGGAATCTAAAACAAAGAAGCAGGAGTAGGGAAGACTTCCTCACCATGGATATTGACTGCAACATCCAGTATCTAATGGTAGCAATTCCAGTAGTGTACTCAACAGACAGTTTCAATGGCATGAGGTAGGCTGTAGTGCTGAGCCCTATCTTCCTGTGGTTCTTGCATTCATACTGATCCTAGGTCTTTGATCTTTCTATGAATTCTATTAAATATCTGTCATTCTTCCAATAAACTCCATCTTTGCTTATATTAACCACAATCATTTTCTGTTGCTTGAAATTAAGAACCCTGTCTGTATACTTACTCAATATATGTTATAGTCAGCATAACCCTGATGACAAAATGTTAACAAGATACACCAAATTTACTTATAAATATAGATGAAAAATATAAGTAGATTAAATTTGATATTACTGGAAATAATCTATCATAACTATGTAGAGCTTATTTCAGAAATGCAGAGCAATTTCCCAGACAAGCTATTTACATATAACATCAATAGATGAAGACAAATTAGTATCTCCATAGATGCTTTAGGTAAAATTTAATACTTCTTCCTTCAATTCAAGAATAATTAATAATTAAGTACTTACTACATGACATATACTGAGTCAGGCACTGTGTTTTGTAGATGAATAAGACATAATCACTTACCTCACGAAGGCTATGGACCAATAGAAAGACGAGTGAACATAGGTAAAACATAATGCGTCAAATGCTTTCATAGAAGTTTGCACACATTACTCTGGTGGTACAGGTAAGTGACTGCCAAGTTAAGAGATTCAAGAAACGCTTAATGAATAGATGATTTTTACTGTTTCCTGAGAAGTTTGTTTTACAGAAGAGACATTCCTTGATACTAGAAAGGATGAGAGAATACATGAAAATGAAGTTATATTATGTGTGGCAGCAAAGGATAGAATAGCAGATTGGATTGCCTAAAAAATTCCTTTCCCACTATATTTTCTCATCATGGCTACCACCATTATCTAAGCCACTGCAGTATCTCACCTAGTATCCTGAAATAGTTGCCTAACTCTTCTGTTTGTACTCTTTCTCTTTCTCCTTTCTAATTTATTCTCTGTATAGCTGAAAAAATGAGCTTTAAGAACATAAATCAAGCCATACCACTCCATACCCAAAACTCTTCAGTGGCTCTCTGTTGTTCTTAGAATAAAATAAGATCATGCATTATCTGGCACCTACCCTTCCTTCAACCTCATTCATATCATTTTGTCTGTTCCGCACTAAGTTCTAGTATCCATGCTTTTCATTTTGTTCTTGAACACATCAAACTTTTTCCTGCCTTTGGTCCTTTGGATTACTGTTTCCCCACCATAACTTTCCCTTAACCCAGCAACCCCCTCCACTGCCTATGTGCTTTTACTTCTTGTCTCACTTTCATCTGTCAGGTCTAACCTCATGTCATCTCCTCAGTAAGACCTTAACTGGTCATTCTCTCCCATTTACTCTTTGTCACTGTTTATTTTTAATATCATACAACTACAGTTTGTACATCTTTTGTTTGCTTTTCTATTTTTCTGCGTCTCCATCAGAATGTAAACTCTCTGAGTGCAGGGACATTGTCTGTCTTGCTCACTACTATGTCCTTACAACTCACACTACTGACTGCCATATAGTAGCTTCTCAACATAAACGTTTGTTGAATGAATAAGCCTTTGCATTGCATAAAGACGTTGTAAATAATGCTAAAATACAAATGTCAAACTAGAAAAAATATTTACAATATGTAGTTGACCCTTGAACAACATGGGGGTCAGGGGAACTGATGCTCTGCATAGTCAAAAATCCATAGATAACTTTGATGCCCCCAAAGCTTAACTACTAATAGCCTATTGTTGACCAGAAACCTTCTAATAACATAAACAGCCAATTAACACATCTTTTTTATATTATATGCATTATATACTGTACTCTTCCAATAAAGTAAGCTAGAGAAAAGAAAATGTTATTAAGAAAATCACAAGGAAGAGAAAATATATGTACTATTCATTAAGTAGAAGTGGATCATCGTCAAGGTCTTCATCCTCATTATCTTCACGTGGAGTAGGCTGAGGAGGGGTAAGAAGAAGGGTTGGTCTTACTGTCTCAGAAGTGGCAGAGGCAGAAGAAGGTCTGCCAGTTCAAACATGTTCAACATGGTCCCAGTTCAAATCCATGTTACTCAAGAGTCAACTGTATAGGCAATGTATGACATCTAGAGGGTGAATATTGGTACGCATGTAGAGCTGCTACATATCAACAAGTGAAAGAATAACAACCAAATTAGATATGCACAGAGGATATGAACAGATAATTGGTGGAAGAAGAAATACAAGTAGCTCCTACAAATACAAAAATTTATTCACCTTGTTCATCATAAAAATATAATTTTAAAAAACTAGGTATTTTATACTATTAGACTGTCAAATATTGAAACAAATGTTAGTATCGAGTGCTAATAATCTCATACGCTATTTATAAAAGTGTAGATTGGTACAATCTTTCTGGAAGGCAATTTGATATTATCTTTTAAATTATTCTTACATACCCTTTGAGCCAGCATTTCCACTTTCAGGAATTTTTCCTACATAAATAAACAGAAAAGTTTGAGCACATACAATGTAGTTTTCTTTCATTGTGTGCATCAATAAGAGACTGTTCAACTATATTAGGGTAATTTATACGATGTAATAATATCATAATAACCTGAAGCATTTCTATATGTAGTAGTGGCTTGTAAGGATTCAGAATATAACCTTGAACATCATCTTTGTGCTTTTTCTTCTTTTCTTTCACTTCCTGAACTTATTGAGCCTTTCCCTAGTCAGTCAAAGCCACTTGCATGGCTTGGAGATAAATTGGCATAGTTCCTAGAAGAATTCAAAGGAAAAGAGTTACTATACAGTCTTTGTTTTATTACATTTTGTTTTTTTTTACATTCTTTGTTTTATTATATTTTCTATAGACAAGGCTATAGAAAAACAAAATGGAAGGCCCTCTGGAAAGCAGAACATAGAGTTCATGACAATATAAAGCTTGAAAGGAAAATAAAAGGAGAAAAAACCCTCTCTACTCACTCTATCCCTGGTCCTGAGAAGAGATTAGATTAGAGTCACCTGGGCAGGAGGAAGTATAGGTGTGTGTGGGGGGGAGGGGGCAAAGGACAGGTCCTTGGAGGTGGCCGTAAGCTAGACACAGAAAGACTAGACGTAGAGGAATATGGATGACAGGAGAGAAGCAGTATTGAGGGACACCAAGTACTCTACTGGTGACCACTGTCAGGGTGCCAAATGAAAGCTGAATTGATACCAGCAAAAATTCATTATTAGGCAAGAGAGTAAATGGCTATGCTGAGGACCATGAGTATGTCATTTTTTATCTATGAGATAAAATTTTGCTTTAAGATCTGCCTGTGGTCCTCACTGATCCTCATCCAGCAGAAGCAGGCATTGAGGTTTTCTGGGTCCCATCTAAACTACTCCTTGTGAATACTTTTCCCTGGCAATAGGCCAAGACTCTTGTATGACCCCAAAACAGAGGATGATCATGATATACTAGGGAAAGTCTTATTACTGGTTCTTCAGTGGGACTGGACAGTAAATGACAGAGAAATCCATTTTTGTGATAGATGAGAAATAGATATATAGCTAGCTAGAGAGACATATACACCAAACTCCTAACAGTGAATGAGAGTGGAGTGATTTAATTCTACTCTGTTTTATATATTTCTGTATTGTTTGAGTTTTCTTTAATAGTAAGCATATATTACTTTTATAATAAAAAGATTCCTCTTATAAAGAGCAGACAAGTCTACAAGATAATGCAAATGTTGTATTTTTTCTGACTTGTTGATAAATTAGGCATTTCTTCAGAAGCACTTAATGTCTACAGCAATTATTTATTAATGTCAGTGTATATAGAACGCTCAGTCATTTGGAGCTAGGACACCTTTAACACTAACCAGGGTTCAGCAGGAAACAACTATCTAATCCAAAATACATCTACCAAATGTACAACCCTCTCAGCTTCCCATCCTTAAGGTCCATATGTCTGTGGCTATATTTTTCTTACATGTTTTTGCAGTGGGCATTTTGGGGACTTCAGCTTCCAACCACGAAAAATATCTACTATGGGACTTGCCTTCCTTTCATAAACAACTAGAAAGATGCGCAAAATATATGAAACAACACTTTTCAGACATTGGACTGTAGGCTGTACAGGCTTTTGATCCCTGAGAGGAGGAAAGTAAATGACGGGAGACCTACAACCACCTTAACTTTCTGGTAGAAACACTTTCCTGACAGTGGCACGGGGAGAGGTAATCTCACTAAAATGAGGAGATAGAGATCAGGATTACAGGAGGCCAGTGCAACTAGAATTTGTGAGGCAGAATACTGGGTAGGAGGAAGCTATGTAGAGAAATGGCTCTGGAAATCTACACAAGGGTCTCAAGTCTTTGGCTGAAACCAATCTGTGCATATGTCGAGTGGAAATCCATCAGGTTGGGCAAAGAACACTCTTAGGAAAAGAATAATTACCAGGAAGCTGTAAGCCAAATAGTTTCGAGAATTCACACAGGGCTGGGAATCATTTTGGTTCCTACTGGCTGGCCAGAAGAGAGAGACATTGTTGAATATCCAGGGCATTCAGCAGAGATTCCAGAAAATCATACTTTAGTACTGGGGCTAAAAAAATGCTTAAAAACAAGCCTCAAAAGCAAAAATGATTTTCATCTTACTTACCTGCCTGCCAGAATAAAGCCCTATGCTCTTTAAAGGAATACTATAAAATTTAGCCATCTACACCATAAAATTCATAATGTCCACCATCTGGTAAAATAATTAGTTGACATAAGAAGCAGCAAAAATATGTGACCCATAAGCAGAAGAAAACAGGCCCTGAAATGAGAGATGATGGAATTTATAAACATTATATAAGTAGAATATTAATAATTAGGAATAAAAGTGAAAAATAATTGGACACTTCTTGTTGGAGTTATTCTCATTCTTATTAAATTAATGAGGACATTAAAACAGCTATGGTATACATATTCCATACATGTAAGGAGGTTTAAAAAAAACTATGAGCACAATGAGAAAGAAATGTTAGATGCAAGAGACTTAATGGATGTGTTGTTGTGATGAAATATACAGTGTTTGAAATGAAAATTACATTGGATGGAATTAACAACATAGACATGGCAGAAGAAAAATCGATGAACTTGAAGACATAGCAGTAAAACTATGCAAATTGAAGCATGGAGTGGAAAATAAACCCTTAAAAAAGCAAAAGATACCTCAGTGACTATATCAAGTAATCACCATATCAAGCAGTCTAACATACTTGTAAGTGGAGTCCTAAAAGAGTGAAGATGGAAGAAAACATATTTGAAAAAATAATGGCCAAATGCTTTTCAAATTTGATAAAAACTACAAATGCTCATATCTGGGAAGCTCAACAAACTCACAGGAGGAAAAATAAAGTGGCCGTTTGTGTTTGTTTTACTGTTCCCCAAACCCTGGCTTCTGAACTGGCTTTTATTCTGATTCCTTAGCTCTATTTTTCCTTGTTTCTGACTCCCTGATCTATTATCTTTTCTGATTTCTCAAAACTAATTGCCACCTGGGTCAAAGCAATGATAATGTCCATGTTGACAAAGGGGAAGGGTTATAAATTAGTCAAATCCCCCTTTGAATACCCTGGAACTCTCCCCTTAGGTAGGAAGTTTCTGTAATCTCTACGTGCCACCATGTCATGTTGGACTTTGGCACTTGAGTCAAGTCCCTTGGGCCTTGTGACTTCGCGTTGTTAGGTTTCTTTTATAGTATGTCTGGTAAGATTACTATCCTAATGTTAGTGAAATGTTTTGAATAATAAGAACTATATCTATAGCTATTTCCATTCCCGAAATGTCTATTCAGTGCCTTGCACATACGTCAATCAATAAATATATGCTTATTGATTGATTAGACCAGTGATGGCCTTCAAACTCCAGCATGCATCAGAATCATGTGGAGGGCTGATAAATCACAGATTGCCAGGCCTCATCTCCAGAGTTTGTGATTCATTACATCTTGGGTGAGGCCTAATAAGTCGCAGTTCTAACAAGTTCCCAGGTAATGCTGATGTTGCTTGTCCTTGAACCACATATTAACAATTACTGATTTAGACTATATTTGTGAAATTCAGCTATTGAGAAATCCTATGTGTATTTTAAGCCTCTCTTTAAATCCTACCTCTTCCATATAAAAATTCCTTCTCTCAGAATAATAGCTCTTCTTTCTAACATATATTTTTTATCCTTTCTATATCTCTTATAGTATTTATCATAGTCTTTATTATTTATAAGTTGCTTGTGTAATGTGTTTATCTTGAATACTAGATTGTTTTAGAAGGTAGAAGCCAATTTTGAAGTCATGCACATAGTATCTGGTCAATGCTCAATAAATTTGTGTTGATATTAATAGTGAACAAATAAATAATTGCATAGTAGAGACTGGCTGCAGTACTAGTTCTTCAAAAGCTAGACTAGGCTGGGCATGATGGCTCATTCCTGTAATCTCAGCACTTTGGGAGGTCAAGGTGGAGGTTTGCTTGAGGCTAAGAGTCTGAGAGCAGGCTGGGCAATATAGCAAGATCCTTGTCTCTACAAAAAACAAAACAAACAAAAATTTAAAGCTGGAACAATTAGCAATTGCCATTTTTCCAAATGTTTACCATAATGTGTATATTCCTATACAGAGAAAATAAATTGCTTATTAAACAATAAACAGCTAGGTAATGGAAGTGGACACAGATTTTAAAAAATATATCAGTTCCTGGCCGGGCGCGGTGGCTCAAGCCTGTAATCCCAGCACTTTGGGAGGCCGAGACGGGCGGATCACGAGGTCAGGAGATCGAGACCATCCTGGCTAATACGGTGAAACCCCGTCTCTACTGAAAATACAAAAACTAGCCGGGCGAGGTGGCGGGCGCCTGTAGTCCCAGCTACTCGGGAGGCTGAGGCAGGAGAATGGTGGAAACCCGGAGGCGGAGCTTGCAGTGAGCTGAGATCTGGCCACTGCACTCCAGTCCGGCGACAGAGCGAGACTCCGCCTCAAAAAAAAAAAAAAAAAAAAAATATATATATATATCAGTTCCTGCTAGTTTATATGTACCAGGTCAATGAAGTATTAGATTTTGTGACCCCGAATTAAAATAACTCCAACAAGAGGTGTTTAATTATTCTTCACTTTTAGCCTTAATTATTATTAGTGGCATGTTCTAACTGATGGGAAAGGTCCAATATTCCTTCAACAACTCCATCTTGTAGAAGGAACAACTCTCTAATAAGGGTAAAGAACACATAATTCTCAAGAGCTAGAGTTTTAGGTGTGAGAAACAAAGAAGTAAAAGTTAAGCTTCAGGTGTACTCTCATATGAGAGGTATGATATGAGCCTCCTCCATGTTGACAGCCCACTCATATTCCTTTTTTTGGTAAAACTACACGTACATAAGGTTAGTGTCTAGGGCACAGGAGGCAGTTTTAAGCAAGTTCTACTCTAGGTTTTTCATGGAAGATTTTCTGTTTGTCCATCTTCTCACTATCTGGGTAAGAACTAAGTGTACATAAGGTTAGTGTCTAGGGCACAGGAGGCAGTTTTAAGCAAGTTCTACTCTAGGTTTTTCATGGAAGATTTTCTGTTTGTCCATCTTCTCACTATCTGGGTAAGACCTGAGGGTGGAAGGAAGAGAGGGTTCAAGACTGTGGCGTGATCCTGAGAAAAAAGGCCAAGAAGTCACTCTGCTTACTTCTAGTCCGGGTCATAGTCTAGGATGGAGGTTGGGTATATAAAGAGCCATTTTCATTCACATGTGGTCCTGCTCAATTTAACCTGAGGCTATATAGAGGTTTAAGGCCACAGCTCTAGCTAGAATGCAGTGTGCACCTGTCCGGTGTATCCTCTATGCAATATATACGTCTTAGGAGCCTCGTACAGGGAAAGTGGCATGATGAAATCTGAAGATTTGAAGATTTGGGATCCCAGCCATCTCTTTTCTGATAAATTCTATGACAAACATATGTGTCCTGTGATGTATCTGATTATAAATGTCTCAAAAGTTAATTTCTTTGTGAAAATGAAATAGTATCGTTACTTTTAATTGAACAAGAAAATTGTTATTTGGATTCATTTTCTCTTTTTAAAAGAAAATTTGATGGCCATGCTATTTCTGTTACAAAGCCTGAGTTTTGCAGTAGATTTTATAAATATCACAATAACAAACTGGATTGTTTATCCTAGTATAGGTTACCTATTATTTTATTCTCCTAGACCAGGGGACCCCAACCCACAGGCCACGGACCGATCCCGTCAGATCAGCTGCAGCATTAGATTCTCATAGGAGTGCGAACCCTATTGTGAACTGCGCATGCGAGGGATCTAGATGGCGCGCTCCTTGTGAGACTAACTAATAATGCCTGATGATCTGAAGTGTAACGGATTCAACCCCCACCCTCCTCCTTCTGTAGAAAAATTGTCTTCCCCAAAATTGGTCCCTGGTGCCAAGAAGGTGGGAGACCGCTGTCCTAGAGGACACAGTTCTTCTTTAAAGTCTCCATTTCTGTAAGTTCTCTACCAGTCATTGTGTTGGTATCATGAGGAGTTAGTTTATCATTAGTGCCAGCTTATCAATAAAATCATTTTCATGGGCAAGTGCGAATGATTCTATATTATTGTGAAAGAGCACAGTTGGAATAAATTATAACCACATTTCTTTTATGCTGAAATGAAAGGTTATTTCCTCAGGTCTTTACTCACACCGAACTATTGAAAGTGTATTCTAATAAGCTACATTCAACTTTTTAAATACACCATCTTTATTGGTTTCTTTCTATCCTCCATTTCATTTACTGATCTGCATTTCTGTTTATGCCAGCATCCTCTAATAATGCCATGACTTGCTCAGCAAAATCCTACCACTTCTGGCAACTGACCAAGCTTACACAATGTGCTTTCACATAAAAGCTTCCTCATTGCGGACTGCTATGTGAACTATTTTGGTAGGGATTTTATAATGCTGCTTTGTAATTAAATGAATGAAAATTAAGGATCCGATTTCAAATTAGCTTGTACAAAGTCATTATCTATCATTCTGACCAGGAAAGGCTATGTATCATTTGAATAATATGCTAGTGGGAAAGGCATGTCACTTATCCTAAGTCTTAATAGTGTATTCATATTTGAACATAGTCTAATTATATTTAATAAAATGTAGGAATATATAGAAAAGCATAAATCGCTTATGAAGATTCATTTCTTAAACTAAGATAGCTTCTACAAGTTTCCATGTAATTTACTAAATAAAAATACTACTATAATTTAACCTAAAGCATTTGGAATGAGCTCATCATCATGTATTTTGAGGGAGACATATTTCTGAAGGCTTAAAAATGTTTAGTGATGACGTTGAAGTTTTTAAAATCGTGAAAACTCAAGTGTGCTTATGTTTGACTATTCTTTCTAATAAAAATACTGAAAAGCAATTAATCAATCTCTCATGGATGTAAATATAAAGTTAATCATTTTCTAAAACAGATCATGTGTAATGTGAACAGAGACCCAAAACACATGCTCACTGATACCTTCCACGAAATAACATAGTACCTTCTTTTGTATAGTGTTTTCCAGGCATAAATTAAAAGTAGCTGAGTGACTATCACAGTTAGACAATTATCCAAATGTTGATTTTGAAAATCCATTAATATATACAATAAATATTATTTAGTGTTTACTTTTCACTGCCAAATAAGTATAATCTGCATTAGCACTAGGTCATAAGTCCAGAAAAGTTTTTTTTTTTGCCATGGGTGTGTGTGCAAGTGTGTGGTGTGTGTGCCCATACACACACTTGCACACACAGAGTGAGAGAACTTCTTGACAACTGAAAAGAATTCACCAGTGATCAGTCACTGGTGTCAGGAGTAAGAGGTAGTTAAGGGAGTGCTGGTAAATCCCACCTCCCACACACACTCTTCTGACAACTGGAATGTGATCCCAGCAGAATGAAAAAGAAGCAAATGTGTCAACTATAATGACAGTAAAATTAATGCCTGAAGGATTAGCTCAGCCTCTCTGTCACCTGGCCCAGCTGATCATGTAGTTGCTCCGTTTGTGCTGACAAGTATCGTGTGTCTATCTGCATTTATATCCAGGAAGTTGTGTGGTTTCGCGGACTTGGATATATTCACCTCTGTTTTAGAAACAATTTTATTGAGACTATATAAGAAAGACCATAATTAGAATATTAAAATTTGGATATGTTATTATATTCCAAACATAGGGAACTTTCATCATCAGCTTATCATACAAATACACTTGGAATCCACTTATTAAATGTTCAGACTCAGAACTCAAGTGAATCTATGCCCTTTAGAAAAGTTTAACTTTTATGTTGGAAAGTAGGAAAAAAATCACAATTAAGCAATTATAGAATCCACTAATGTCAACAGATTTCCATTATATAATAGAACCTATATGCTTAAATATAGCCCCACCTGTTGCATTAGCCTTTTTTTTTTTTTTTTTTTTTGAGACAGAGTTTCACTCTTGTGGCCCAGGCTGGTGTGCAGTGGTGCGATCTCAGCTCACCGCAACCTCCACCTCCCGGGTTCAAGCGATTCTCCTGCGTCAGCCTTCCCAAGTAGCTGGGATTACAGGTATGAGCCACCATGCCCGGCTAATTTTGTATTTTTAGTAGAGACGCGGTTTCTCTATGTTGGTCAGGTTGGTCTGGATCTCCCGACCTCAAGTGATCCACCTGCCTCGGCTTCCCAAAGTGCTGGGATTATAGGCGTGAGCAACCGCGCCCAGACACATTAGACAACTTTTAAAGTCCTCGCCAAGCCTCTTTTTCCATATCATACAATGTGATTTTATCATTCAGTGGAAGTTTCTCTATCTGGTGGTTTGAGCTCTTCCCTCAAATCAGATGGAAAAGCCTTAAAGAAATCATTAATTTCTATATTGGTTGCACTTTAGGTCAATTTATTGAATTTAAAATATATAGTACCATGTTTGTGAATAAACCAAAACAAAAAAGTGTGAATGTATTGTGTATCCTTCTCATTTTAGTACATAACTGCTGATTTTTAAAATCCAACTTGTATCTGTAAAAGAAAGTACATTTTGGGATTGATAAAATTAGACAGAAAAAGCTGAATTTCATGGTTTATTTCAAGAAATGGATATATTATTTAAGAAATCACCTGTTCCTGGGTTATAGAAAATGCTAATATGGCCCCAACACTAATTTCAAATTAGGGTGAAAAAAATCTATTATGATGAATTCATCCTACATTTCCCAGCTTAAAAATATTCCTAAAACATAGCTTCTATTTTACCACCTCCTTGGTTAAGAAATAGGCATCCACTTGGTTTACTGTCACATTTAATCTAAACTTCCCTTCCATGTTTCTGAGGCTTTCCATAACCAGCCCTTTATTTTTCTTTCCAATATTATCTCCAACTTATTTGGAAATGTACTTTAAGATACCTGCAGACACATGTTTATAGCAGCACAATTTGCAATTGCAGAAATATGGAACCAATCCAAATGCTTATCAATCAATGAGTGGGTAAAGAAATTGTGGTATATATATATGTGGTGGAATACTACTCAGCCATAAAGAGGGATGAATTAATGGCATTTGCAGCAACCTGGATGAGACTGGAGATTGTTATTCTAAGTGATGTAACTCAGGAATGGAGAACCAAACATCATTATGTTCTCACTCATAAGTGGGAGCTAAGGTATGAGGATGCAAAGGCATAAGAATAACACAGTGGACTTTGGGGAATCAGGGAAAGGGTAAGAAGTAGGTAAGGGAAAAAATACTACAAATTGGGTGCAGTGTATACTGCTTGGGTGATGGGTGCACCAAAATCTCACAAATCACCGCTAAAGAGCTTATCCATGTAACCAAACACCACCTGTTCCCCAATAACCTATGGAAAATAAAAGAAATTTTTTAAAAATAAAATGTGCTTTTTGTGTCAGATGCTAGGCAAACTTTTAAAGCAAGAGGGCAAGAGTTGGAAAGTCTAGTGAAAACTGTTCTGGTTGAGAAAGATAATCAGCAGAATTAGATTAATAACTCCTAGTCTTAGATACACGATAGAGCACTCTGGCTCCCAATAGTTGACTCCTTTCCTATTTTCTAGCTTTTAGATTCTCTTCATTAGACTTATAGATTTTCTGCATGACTTCTTTTTTTTTTTTTTTTTTTAAATCACCTTTGCTGACATCTATGACAGTGTCTCCCACTAGGAATGCATCTCCTATTCAAGGCTTTCTGTTACTGATAGGCCATGTGTCCCAGTTCCTGTCCGCTCCCACTGTTCCCGATCAATCAAACAAATTGGTTTTCTTGTAGCCCCACTTCATACATGATGCACATTCTTACTCAAAATTAGTGAAAGACAATGCTTGTACTAATAATCCTCATCCTAGAATGACCCCAATTAGCTCCAAGTTATTCAATTTTTATTCCATCCACAAGGCCTAATTCAATTTCTACCACATGTATTAAGTCTTTTGCAGCTGCTCCAGCCCACTGGGTTTCTCCCTTCCTGCCACCCCTGAATTCCTTTTATACATACAGTTAGTGTCTCAACCATTCATTTCTCCTTTCAGCAAACATTTATTTAGGTATTTCTATTTGCCAGATGCTATCTTATGGCAGGATAAGTATATGCCTTAGAATTTACAGTCCAATGGGGGAGATAGACAAATGGCAACACAATATAATAAGAGTTATTATGGAGAGAAACAAGAGACTGAAATGTGCATCACAGCATCTAAGTTGGTTGGGAGAAGGAAGTGAACATAGAACAATGATAGTAGATATAAAACCATAGAGCTGTTAAGGGACTAGAGGACCTGCAAGGCCAAAGATCAAACAAAGTGGAAGAAACAGAGTGAGGAAACTGGGGAGATAAGAGGTTGTAGACAGACAGTAAGATGTCTCAATTTAAGATTTCAAAAGTTGAGCAATTCTGGATGATAATAAACTCCGAGATGTGGCCTTGGGAGTAAGTAGCTAAAGGTCAATATTAAATTCTCCTTAATTTCCTATGTGTTAACCTACTTTTATGGTAAACATTACTGAGGGATGTAGTAGGCAGAATTCTAAAATGACCCAATGACCCTTTCCCTTTTATAATCTCCTCCCTTTGAGTGCAGGTAAAACCCACGAATGTGTGTGACATCACTCTCATGATTATGTCACGTTTTATGGCAAAAGGGAATTTGTCATTGTAATTGACTGATCATGTGAACGCTTAAAAGGGAATGGGCTCTTCCTGGAGAGACACATTTGAAACAGGACAGGGATTCAATACAAGAAAAATTCTCTATTGCTGGGTCTAAAGATGGAGGGGCCCATGCAGCAAGAAATACGTGCTCTAGGAGATAAGAGCATTCACAGAGTCACATCAGGCAAAGAAATGGGGACTTAAGTTCTATAGTCACAAGGAACTGGATTATGTCACAACCAGGTGGGCTTGGAAGAGGATCTTGAGCTTCAGATGAGAACACACCCTGCCAGACACCTCAATTTAAGCCTGGGGAGATCTTGTGCAGAGAACTCAGTTATGTTGTAACCAGACTTACAGAGCCATGAGCTAATAAATGAGTGTTGTTTTATGCCCTTAAATTTGTGGTAATTTGTTATGCGGCATTGCAAAACTAGTATAGGTTATACTTCACATACAATAAGTTCTACCAATTTTAAGTGTATAGCTTGCTGAGTTGTGACAACTGCACACACCAGCACAATTAAGGTATAAAACATTAATATCACATTCAAAATTCCCTCATGCTCCTTTATCATCAATCCATCCCCAGCAGCAGGCGACCACTTGTCTGATTTCTATTGCTTAATGTGTTAAAGCTTGTCTCTGTCTCTCCTTCCTCTCTCTCTCTCTCTCTCTTTCTCTTATGAGGCAATTATTACTTATATTTTTTATACCCTTCCAATGTTTCTTTTTAAATCACCTTTCTTAGTATGAGATTCACAATGTACATATGGTACATAGTCTTTCTAAATACTTGTTAGTTTATAAGTTTAAAAAAAATATTTGCTGCTCTAGGTCTGGATCTGTTCTGGCACTGGAGATATGCTAATACATGAAATTGTTAAAGTCCATCACGCATGTAGCATATACTTCAAAGATTCTAGAAGGTTAAATTTTTTTTTTTTGATGATTGTCTCCCTGCCTGGGGGTCCTCTAAACTTTACTGCTGGGACCATATAACCCCTATTTATATTAGCCTCGCCTGAGATATTTGGATAAAGTTGTGGAAGTAACTCAAGGTTCAGCATCTTAGAATTGAGTATCAAGTTTGTTTTGCTGCATAATTTCATGAATTTGTTTATGAGATTGGTTAAGTCTATCTTCAATCTTTGTCTGGCATTCAATGCTTCTGAGTCTGAAGTCCAGTCGTATCCTTCTCACAGCATGGTTCTCAACTATGACTGAACACTAGAATCACTTAGGAAGACTTTTAAAAAAAGTACTGATGCCCATTTCCATCACATTTGGCTTGGGTCTGGGCATTAATACTTGTTAAAAGATCTGGTGTATCCAATAAATCTAATGAGCAGCCAAGATGCTAAGCCACTCTACTAGTTGTTTCATAGAGTAGTATCCTGCTCTTTGAACCTGTATCTGTAGCTGAGTTCCTGTTTCTGTTGTTCAATCTCCCTGATGTCAACTACTGTAGCAGATATGACTAGCTATCCACCAAATATTAATGTTACCCTTATTTACTGTAGTAAGTGTATGACCAGCCAGGGTGTACCTAACTTGTAGATGTGAGCAAAAGTGAGGTATATGACTCAGTGCCAATGTGATTAAGAAGCAGGTAGTGTGTTCTTTACCCTGTCTTTCCCCTTTTGTGGTGATCACTGGAACCATGTGTTGAAAACAGCTTGTAGGGTAGAAGGAATCTGAATTCTTGAATCACTGAACGGAAAGTCTCTCACTGAATACTGCATTTGACTGTTGTAGATGCTGCTACTTGCCTACCCAATATTCTAGTCTCTCCTTCATCTTTACAAACAGAACTTTTATACATTTAGGGATGGCAGTGTGTCAAGATGAAAAATTATATGTGACAGCCTCCTTTACAGATAGGAGTGCTAAAAGCGGACATGTAAGCAGAAGTAGTCAGCACTTCTTGGAAGTCTCTTTTAAAGGGGTTGCTGTGTCCTTCCCCATTTAGTCTTTTCTTCCTTTATGAAAGCAGATGTAACCAGTAGAGTTTCACTGACCATTATGTAGCCTTCAGGAAGAGGGTCACACACTCTAGGGATGACAAATGAAGACAATAGGGGAGACTGGCTCTCTGATGACACCAAGAGCTGCCATACCAGCCCTGCCATAAAAACTGCTGGATTTTTAATTACATGAAACAGAAAATAAATCTCACGTAAGCCAATATTTTTTGAGTCTCTAATACTAAGGGTGGAATATAATTCTGAACTCATATTTTCCTAATGTCATACTTCCTCTACTTTCAGAGATCTTATCTATTATCATCTGCTGGCTCTTGCTGACACTATCTGTCCACCTGTCTGCAGTATCTTTTGTGGCTTGCTGTTTAGATCTCTGTTATTTACTAATGAATTAGTCTTGTCTCCTGATCCTTGGTCATCTTCAGTTTGGTCTGTCTCGCTTTTAACAGAGACCTGACACATTTGATCTAGGTTGAAGTGAGTATATGACAATTACTTTGAGGTAGACTCTAAAATGCTTCTCAGCTAATGTAATGCAACAATCTGATTCTCTCAGCATGTTTTCTATGTTCACTTTTCTCAAAACCGAATTTAGATGGCCTTGCCAGCTCCATTTTCAGGTGAAAGAGAAAGAACGACTAGTATATAGATTATACGATGCACAACCCCCTGTGAAATCCATCATTCAAGGAATGGAGGAGGCTGGATAGTGTGACCTATGATTTATAGGTGGGAAGACACCACTTATCATCTCTAGGAAGATCTGTTATACCTATTGGCTTTGATCATGCTGTGTAGTATATTGTTTTCCAGGTAGGGTAAATCTCGCCTCCCTATTAGAGTTGTTTATTTCCTTTGTATATCCATGCAAGTAGGAAAGCGATAAAAGATGCTCACAAGATAACTTATGCACCAGTAACTTTTGTTCTCAATATGGGAGGCTGAGAGTGAAAATGTGAACTAGTGGTGCACAGCATGGTCTGGTTGTTTGAAAAGCATCTCGAACAAAAGCAGCAATGAAGGGAGAAAAAATGCAAATAACAAGAAAGTCATATTTATGGGAGGCTCTGTGGCTTCTGATTTGCCCATTATCACCTTGAGAAAACCAACTGAAGATGGGTAACTTTGTGTATTCTTTAATGTGAATAAGAAAAAGAAAAAGGTAGTAATACCCATTGAAAAGTCAGATTTAAATACACTTTTCTAAGGTAGACATATTTCCTCCAGGGTACTAAATTTATGGTGTCTGGAAGATCTTGCATTTTTGGTCTAACTTTTTAAGTTCTATTTCTCAAGGTTGACTTGATTAAAATGAACTAGTCTATGCAATGGGTTCTTACTTTTAAAATTCGATTAATAATAAAAAATATTTTACTTAACTGTTCTTTTTATTTCCTTGTCAGTACTCTTTTATGCTAGCATGACTGTTAGTTTCCCAAAAATCTTAAGTTAGATTTATTCAAACACTAATAGAAATAGAATCATTTATTTAGAGACAGCTTGTAATCATTTGTGCAAGAGAAAGTAAAGTCATGGACAAATGAAAAGCATTAACTGTTTCTCTGCCCTCAAACTATTTTTAATCATTAACTTGATCCTATTTAATCATCACATCATTTTGCTCTTAAAAACTGCCAATAAAAAACCAATATATTATTTATATCTGCACACCATTTCCCAACCATTTCTCTGACATTTGGGAGGCAAATTACCTTGTGTGTGTTGAGATGCTATGGATCTGCTACATCTCTTCTGCACACTTTTGACTGATAAGGAGGAGGTGGAAGTGAGTAGAGAGAAAAAGGGAAATGATGGATGTGCTATTCTATTCTGGGTTCCAACACCAAAGTCAGGCCCATATTCATCACTACTGGGACAATACCTAGGTTAGTCACTTGTTACTGGTAGATAAAAAAGGAAAATATGGTCAAGGTATAGACTAGGGACAAGAGCTAGGAAGTCAGCCAGGAGACTAGAGCAGAGGAAGGTTGACATCTAGCAGAAATGAGGTGAAAGGAAAGTAATGGATCCTGGAAGGTGAAGGTCAAACAACAGGTTCCAAACCCCAAATTTTCTCTGCATGGAGATAAATGTGGAGATGAAGCAGAGTTGTGGAATTTTACAGTCAAATTTCAGGTTGACACTACCCACACCTGCAGTACAAATTTTAGGATTTAAAGCACCAGTACCCTTGGATTTAGACAAAGCCTTCTTAGGTTCTGGGGAGCTTCTCTAGTAGTATCATAACCTGCATAACTTCCACCACTAATTTTGTTGACCCTTTTTTGAGTCATTAGAAAAAGAAAGAGAACAGTGAATGTGTGGGTCCAGGATTGGGGGGACAAACCAGGCTTCGGCATTGACTCCTACAGAAAGGGGCTTTCAATACAAATGCCAGTGTCCAAAGGACTGGAAATGACTCAGACTTGCTCAGCACGGCAACAGCTGAGTCGCACTTCCATTTCTTGAAACTTATCCTATGGAAACAATCAAGGATGTGTCCCAAAAATAACTATAAGAATATTCTTTTTAATATTGTTTATGACAGAAAAGCTAAATGTTCAACAACAATATGAGAATAGTTACATAAGTATGGTAGATACCTTCATATAGGGGAATATATATGCAAACATAAAATGTTTTAGAAGAATATTTATTAACAAAGGTAAAGCTAACTTTTATTTTTTTTTATTTTTATTTTTTTTTTATTATACTTTAAGTTCTAGGGTACATGTGCATGACGTTTATATCATGTATAACTCCCCAATGCAATCCCTCCCTCCTCCCCCCTCCCCATGATAGGCCCCAGTGTGTGATGTTCCCCTTCCCGAGTCCAAGTGATCTCATTGTTCAGTTCCCACCTATGAGTGAGAACATGCGGTGTTTGGTTTTCTCTTCTTGTGATAGTTTGCTAAGAATGATGGTTTCCAGCTGCATCCATGTCCCTACAAAGGACGCAAACTCATCCTTTTTTATGGCTGCATAGTATTCCATGGTGTATATGTGCCACATTTTCTTAATCCAGTCTGTCACAGATGGACATTTGGGTTGATTCCAAGTCTTTGCTATTGTGAATAGTGCCGCAATAAACATACGTGTGCATGTGTCTTTGTAGTAGAGTAATTTATAATCCTTTGGGTATATACCCAGTAGTGGGATGGCTGGGTCATATGGTACATCTAGTTCTAGATCCTTGAGGAATCGCCATACTGTTTTCCATAATGGTTGAACTAGTTTACAATCCCACCAACAGTGTAAAAGTGTTCCTATTTCTCCACATCCTCTCCAACACCTGTTGTTTCCTGACTTCTTAATGATTGCCATTCTAACTGGTGTGAGATGGTATCTCATTGTGGTTTTGATTTGCATTTCTCTGATGGCCAGTGATGATGAGCATTTTTTCATGTGTCTGTTGGCTGTATGGATGTCTTCTTTTGAGAAATGTCTGTTCATATCCTTTCCCCACTTTTTGATGGGGTTGTTTGTTTTTTTCTTGTATATTTGTTTGAGTTCTTGGTAGATTCTGGATATTAGCCCTTTGTCAGATGAGTAGGTTGCAAAAATTTTTTCCCATTCTGTAGGTTGCCTGTTCACTCTGATGGTAGTTTCTTTAGCTGTGCAAAAGCTCTTTAGTTTAATGAGATCCCATGTGTCAATTTTTGCTTTTGCTGCCGTTGCTTTTGGTGTTTTAGACATGAAGTCCTTGCCCATGCCTATGTCCTGAATGGTACTACCTAGATTTTCTTCTAGGGTTTTTATGGTATTAGGTCTAACATTTAAGTCTCTAATCCATCTTGAATTAATCTTTGTATAAGGGGTAAGGAAAGGATCCAGTTTCAGCTTTCTACTTATGGCTAGCCAATTTTCCCAGCACCATTTATTAAATAGGGAATCCTTTCCCCATTTCTTGTTTCTCTCAGGTTTGTCAAAGATCAGATGGCTGTAGATGTGTGGTATTATTTCTGAGGACTCTGTTCTGTTCCATTGGTCTATATCTCTGTTTTGGTACCAGTACCATGCTGTTTTGGTTACTGTAGCCTTGTAGTATAGTTTGAAGTCAGGTAGCGTGACGCCTCCAGCTTTGTCCTTTTGACTTAGGATTGTCTTGGCAATGCGGGCTCTTTTTTGGTTCCATATGAACTTTAAAGCCGTTTTTTCCAATTCTGTGAAGAAAGTCATTGGTAGCTTGATGGGGATGGCATTGAATCTATAAATCACCTTGGGCAGTATGGCCATTTTCACGATATTGATTCTTCCTATCCATGAGCATGGTATGTTCTTCCATTTGTTTGTGTCCTCTTTGATTTCACTGAGCAGTGGTTTGTAGTTCTCCTTGAAGAGGTCCTTGACATCCCTTGTAAGCTGGATTCCTAGGTATTTGATTCTCTTTGAAGCAATTGTGAATGGAAGTTCATTCCTGATTTGGCTCTCTGCTTGTCTGTTACTGGTGTATAAGAATGCTTGTGATTTTTGCACATTAATTTTGTATCCTGAGACTTTGCTGAAGTTGCTTATCAGCTTAAGCAGATTTTGGGCTGAGACAATGGGGTTTTCTAAATATACAATCATGTCATCTGCAAACAGGGACAATTTGACTTCTTCTTTTCCTAACTGGATACCCTTGATTTCTTTCTCTTGCCTGATTGCCCTAGCCAGAACTTCCAACACTATGTTGAATAGGAGTGGTGAGAGAGGGCATCCCTGTCTTGTGCCAGTTTTCAAAGGGAATTTTTCCAGTTTTTGCCCATTCAGTATGATATTAGCTGTGGGTTTGTCATAAATAGCTCTTATTATTTTGAGGTACGTTCCATCAATACCAAATTTATTGAGCGTTTTTAGCATAAAGGGCTGTTGAATTTTGTCAAAAGCCTTTTCTGCATCTATTGAGATAATCATGTGGTTCTTGTCTTTGGTTCTGTTTATATGCTGGATTACGTTGATTGATTTGCGAATGTTGAACCAGCCTTGCATCCCAGGGATGAAGCCCACTTGATCATGGTGGATAAGCTTTTTGATGTGCTGCTGAATCCGGTTTGCCAGTATTTTATTGAGGATTTTTGCATCGATGTTCATCAGGGATATTGGTCTAAAATTCTCTCTTTTTGTTGTGTCTCTGCCAGGCTTTGGTATCAGGATGATGTTGGCCTCATAAAAAGAGTTAGGGAGGATTCCCTCTTTTTCTATTGATTGAAATAGTTTCAGAAGGAATGGTACCAGCTCCTCCTTGTACCTCTGGTAGAATTCAGCTGTGAATCCATCTGGTCCTGGACTTTTTTTGGTGGGTAGGCTATTAATTGTTGCCTCAATTTCAGAGCCTGCTATTGGTCTATTCAGGGATTCAACTTCTTCCTGGTTTAGTCTTGGGAGAGTGTAAGTGTCCAGGAAATTATCCATTTCTTCTAGATTTTCTAGTTGATTTGCGTAGAGGCATTTATAGTATTCTCTGATGGTTGTTTGTATTTCTGTGGGGTCGGTGGTGATATCCCCTTTATCATTTTTTATTGCGTCTATTTGATTCCTCTCTCTTTTCTTCTTTATTAGTCTAGCTAGTGGTCTGTCAATTTTGTTGATCTTTTCAAAAAACCAACTCCTGGATTCATTGATTTTTTGGAGGGTTTTTTGTGTCTCTATCTCCTTCAGTTCTGCTCTGATCTTAGTTATTTCTTGCCTTCTGCTAGCTTTTGAATGTGTTTGCTCTTGCCTCTCTAGTTCTTTTAATTGTGATGTTAGAGTGTCAATTTTAGATCTCTCCTGCTTTCTCTTGTGGGCATTTAGTGCTATAAATTTCCCTCTACACACTGCTTTAAATGTGTCCCAGAGATTCTGGTATGTTGTATCTTTGTTCTCATTGGTTTCAAAGAACATCTTTATTTCTGCTTTCATTTCGCTATGTACCCAGTAGTCATTCAGGAGCAGGTTGTTCAGTTTCCATGTAGTTGAGCGGTTTGGATTGAGTTTCTTAGTCCTGAGTTCTAGTTTGATTGCACTGTGGTCTGAGAGACAATTTGTTATAATTTCTGTTCTTGTACATTTGCTGAGGAGTGCTTTACTTCCAATTATGTGGTCAATTTTGGAATAAGTGCGATGTGGTGCTGAGAAGAATGTAATTCTGTTGATTGGGGTGGAGAGTTCTATAGATGTCTATTAGGTCCGCTTGGTGCAGAGATGAGTTCAATTCCTGGATATCCTTGTTAACTTTCTGTCTCGTTGATCTGTCTAATGTTGACAGTGGAGTGTTGAAGTCTCCCATTATTATTGTATGGGAGTCTAAGTCTCTTTGTAGGTCTCTAAGGACTTGCTTTATGAATCTGGGTGCTCCTGTATTGGGTGCATATATATTTAGGAGAGTTAGCTCTTCCTGTTGAATTGATCCCTTTACCATGATGTAATGGCCTTCTTTGTCTCTTTTGATCTTTGATGGTTTAAAGTCTGTTTTATCAGAGACTAGGATTGCAACCCCTGCTTTTTTTTGTTCTCCATTTGCTTGGTAGATCTTCCTCCATCCCTTTATTTTGAGCCTATGTATGTCTCTGCATGTGAGATGGGTCTCCTGAATACAGCAGACTGATGGGTCTTGACTCTTGATCCAGTTTGCCAGTCTGTGTCTTTTAATTGGAGCATTTAGTCCATTGACATTTAAGGTTAATATTGTTATGTGTGAACTTGATCCTGTCATTATGATATTAACTGGTTATTTTGCTCGTTAGTTGATGCAGTTTCTTCCTAGCCTCGATGGTCTTTACATTTTGGCATGTTTTTGCAATGGCTGGTACCGCTTGTTCCTTTCCATGTTTAGGGCTTCCTTCAGGGTCTCTTGTAAGGCAGGCCTGGTGGTGACAAAATCTCTAAGCATTTGCTTATCTGTAAAGGATTTTATTTCTCCTTCACTGATGAAGCTTAGTTTGGCTGGATATGAAATTCTGGGTTGAAAATTCTTTTCTTTAAGAACGTTGAATATTGGCCCCCACTCTCTTCTGGCTTGTAGAGTTTCTGCCGAGAGGTCTGCTGTTATTCTGATGGGCTTCCCTTTGTGGGTAACCCTACCTTTCTCTCTGGCTGCCCTTAAGATTTTTTCCTTCATTTCAACTTTGGTGAATCTGGCAATTATGTGTCTTGGAGTTGCTCTTCTGGAGGAGTATCTTTGTGGCGTTCTCTGTATTTCCTGAATTTGAATGTTGGCCTGCCCTACTAGGTTGGGGAAGTTCTCCTGGATGATATCCTGAAGAGTGTTTTCCAACTTGGTTCCATTTTCCCCCTCACTTTCAGGCACCCAACCAGACGTAGATTTGGTCTTTTTACATAATCCCATACTTCTTGCAGGCTTTGTTCATTTCTTTTTCTTCTTTTTTCTTTTGGTTTCTCTTCTCGCTTCATTTCATTCATTTGATCCTCAATCGCTGATACTCTTTCTTCCAGTTGATCGAGTCGGTTACTGAAGCTTGTGCATTTGTCACGTATTTCTCGTGTCATGGTTTTCATCTCTGTCATTTCGTTTATGATCTTCTCTGCATTAATTAATCTAGCTGTCAATTCTTCCAGTTTTTTTTCAAGATTTTTAGTTTCTTTGCGCTGGGTACGTAATTCCTCCTTTAGCTCTGAGAGGTTTGATGGACTGAAGCCTTCTTCTCTCATCTCGTCAAAGTCATTCTGTGACCAGCTTTGATCCGTTGCTGGCAATGGGCTGCGCTCCTTTGCAGGGGGAGATGCGCTCTTATTTTTTGAATTTCCAGCTTTTCTGCCCTGCTTCTTCCCCATCTTTGTGGTTTTATCTGTCTCTGGACTTTGATGATGGTGACGTACGGATGGGGTTTTGGTATAGGTGTCCTTCCTGTTTGATAGTTTTCCGTCTGACAGTCAGAAGGACTGTCTGTTGGTCTGTTGGAGATTGCTTGAGGTCCACTCCAGACCCTGTTTGCCTGGGTATCAGCAGCAGAGGTTGCCGAAGATAGAATATTGCTGAACAGCGAGTGTACCTGTCTGATTCTTTCTTTGGAAGTTTCCTCTCAGGGGTGACGCCACCCTGTGAGGTGTGGGGTGTCAGACTGCCACTAGTGGG
The DNA here is from genome assembly GCF_009764315.1 of Trachypithecus francoisi. NCBI lineage: Eukaryota > Metazoa > Chordata > Mammalia > Primates > Cercopithecidae > Trachypithecus > Trachypithecus francoisi. The sequence goes on from NW_022681471.1 coordinate 53,922,700, forward strand.
GGATGTCTCCAGCTGGGCTACTCAGGGGTCAGGGACCCACCTGAGCAGGCAGTCTCTCCGTTCTCGGATCTCAACCTCCGCGTTAGGAGATCCACGGCTCTCCCCAAAGCTGTCAGACAGAGTCGTTGGCGTCTGCACCGCCCCCGCTCTTTCCCCTAATGGACTGCAGCTGTGCGCTGTCGGCAGAGGTAGAGTCTACAGAGACAGGCAGGCTTCCTTGAGCTGCTGTGAGCTCCACCCAGTTCGAGCTTCCCAGCGGTTTGTTTACCTACTTAAGCCTCAGCAATGGCGGGCGCCCCTCCCCCAGCCTCGCTGCTGCCTTGCGGATAGATCGCTGCAGACGGCTGTGTTAGCAGTGAGGGAGGCTCCGTGGGCGTGGGACCCTCCCGGCCAGGTGTGGATATATTCTCCTGGTGTGCCTGTTTCCTTAAAGCGCAGTATTGGGGTGGGAGTTACCCGATTTTCCAGGTGTCGTGTGTCTCAGTTCCCCTGGCTAGGAAAAGGGATTCCTTTCCCCCTTGCGCTTTCAGGTGAGGCGATGCCTCGCCCTGCTTCAGCTCACGCTGGTCAGGCTGCAGCAGCTGACCAGCACCGATTGTCCGGCACTCCCTAGCGAGATGACCCCAGTACCTCAGTTGAAAACGCAGAAATCACCGGTCTTCTGTGTCGCTCGCGCTGGGAGTTGGAGACTGGAGCTGCTCCTATTCGGCCATCTTGCTCCGCCTCAGACAGTCTTAAGAATCAAAGCTAACTTTTAAAAAGATTAAATAAAAGTATAATATATTAAAAAATAGCAGTTCCCCTCAACTCTCTTTTCCCATTGTCCAACATTATTCCCGCTGATAGTACTTATCACCATGACATACTTTATATTTACTTATTTATTTTTTATTATCTGTATTCCTCTCCCCTCATTAGAACATAAGCCCCATGAGGGCAGTGACTTTGTTTTGTTTAGTATTCTATCCTCCATTACTAGTACAATGTCTGGTAGAAAATGGGTATTTAATAAGTATCTGTTGAGTAAATGGCTGAATAACTATGGTATGTGTTGTAGACCAGCACAAGGTATAGGAAGCACAGAAGGATGGCTTGAACACTGGATGGTGATTTGGGAAGACTTCCTAGAGGAGGTGATCCATGAATTTATAGTAAAGTATGGGCAAGGGAAAGACTTTTGAAGATGGCCCATTATATATAGACTGATGGTTTAAAACCGAAGTGGGACCATGTTCCCAACTTGAAATACCACTTGTGGCCTACATTTTTATTGCCTTGATCCATTCATTAGTTGACTTTCTTATGAGCTGCCTGCCTGTGGATACTGCGGTGGATTCCCTGGGTCTTCTGGAAGGACCGACCCTACATCTGGGTTTTTTCTCTATTCTGTCCTTTACCAGCTTCCTCTCTATTGGCTCTGCATGCTGAAGTCCTGACTTGGTTCGTCTCTAAGTCTGTTTCTCTTATGATATTTTCCTCTTTTAGTTTACTCATGCTCTAAAAATCTTGCTACTAATATGATGGTATATAGGAAGTTCAGAATCTTTGTATTATATGTTAAAATAGTCTACTATGACACATGGGGAAAACTAGATAGAATTATCTTCTGGTAAAGTTACATTCCTTTCCCATCTTAGGCATTCCAATACCTGACTTTAAGAATATAACGTAACAACATAGCAACAGTAGCAACAATAACATCAGTCCCTATATTTGCTCATCATTCCATGTATTTTCAAGGTCCTTGTGTATATTATCTCATTTGAACCTTACAAAAATTCTATGAAGTAGGCAAGGTGATAATTATCACGACTTTACTGATGAGACAAACAGATAAGAATATGGATTGTGACTTTCCCAGTATCACAAAACATCTTTGGCCTTGGTCTCATGACTTAAATTCTTGAGGCATAGTAGAAATTAGAGGAAAAATATTCTCAAGTGGCAATGTGCTTCTAAAAGAAAAAAAAATGTACACATTGTGTAAATACTCTATAAAGGTGGGGGGTGGATGAGAGGCACAAGGAACTTGTGCCAAAATAAAGAAAGTGATTTTTTTGGTCATTGTTGCCTTCTATGATTAAGAAAAATACGTAGATTCCATTTAGTTTAAAATTATGTAAGGAAAATGGATCAAGTTCATATAGTTTCAAGTAAACCTGAATTGGAGAAAATGTTGTAATAAATGAAACCTATCCAATTAAAGGATTATTTTTAAATATGACAAAAATATTTAAGTGCTGCTACAACAAACATGGAATATAAAAGAAACACATTAAGAAATGAAAATAAAATTCCATTTCCAAAAGGTCATTGGCTTTCATATTAGGCAACAAAGAAAACAAAATGAAAACATTTAATTTTGGTTATCAGATTAAGATAAAATGGATAAAATAACACATGAAGTAATAGAATAGATTTCTTCATGAATTAGAATATAAATTTAACCTTCCTTTTTAAATATTGTATCTCAAAAATTAAACTCTGCTCATAAACTAATCGATATGAGTTCATTTTCATTAAAGAGCTGGATTTATAAATGTTGTATTATATTGAACACTTTATTATTCAATGTAACTGTCACAAAATGAAACACTTAGAATGTGAGCTAAATACATTTACATTCCATGTATCACATTGCCAATATTAAAATTGCAGGATCAAGTTAAAATTTTGTTATCAGTATTAAAATTAGTCATAGCCCTTTTAATTATTTAAAAGAATTATAATATCATCAAGGATAATTAGATAGGTAGGAAAATCAATTATACAGGATCCATGTAAAGTTTTAAAATAAAAAGAGCAGTTGGTATATATCCAGTACAAATGCACCTGGTGCTTAGCCAAGACAAAAGCACCAAGGTAATTCCTGCCAAGATTTACGTAAAATAAAATTACATGGCTTCTAGTTGTACTAGGGTAATGTTGTTTTTTTTTGTTTGTTTGTTTTTTTGTTTTTTTTTTGAGGCGGAGTCTCGCTCTGTCGCCCAGGCTGGAGTGCAGTGGCCGGATCTCAGCTCACTGCAAGCTCCGCCTCCCGGGTTCACGCCATTCTCCTGCCTCAGCCTCCCGAGCAGCTGGGACTACAGGCGCCGCCACGTCGCCCGGCTAGTTTTTTGTATTTTTTAGTAGAGACGGGGTTTCACCGTGTTAGCCAGGATGGTCTCGATCTCCTGACCTCGTGATCCACCCGTCTCGGCCTCCCAAAGTGCTGGGATTACAGGCTTGAGCCACCGCGCCCGGCCGGTAATGTTGATATAACAGAGAATTTAGGTTTTTGGAGCAACGGACAAAAATATTTAAAAGTGCATTACATTTTATGTGGGTGTACCTTATAAAGTACAATATGAAAATAATCAGACTGAAAATCTGATGAAGATGAATAGCCTCTATTTCCACACCCTACACTCAGCAGACAAAAGTCCTCTTTTATATTGATATACTTTGCATTTGTGTGAAAATATTGTAATAAAGACACAATAATTATATATAACAGGATTATAGACCCTCTGAGTTGAAAGGGGCCTTGCCTAGCGTCTGATGTAACCCTTTAGTTTACTGAGACAGAGCCAGAGCCCATGTGTGAGACTTTCTCAAGGCCACAAGGCAGAACTGGGACTGGAATCTAGATTTTCTCCCTGCCCGTCCAAAACTCATTCCTCTTTAGCATAACACTTTACATTTGAGACAAAGATGAGACTTTACAAAGTACTCGAGATTTTTAGAAGTCAAGTTAAGCATAAAGATGACAATTTCCAGAATATCAAACACATAAATGCTCCACTTAACTGATGGTCAATGAGGCATGGTTATTAAAAAAATGTGTCCTTCATAAGGCCATTGCATGAATTTACGTTTGTTCCCCCAAATCAAGCAAAATAAACTCACCTTATTTTGATTTGGATGATCCAATGGGGAACAGGAAACAGGTTCAATGAAACCCTTTCCATTTCAGTCAATGAAATGCTTTGTCGGTTCTAAGAAAGCAATTATTTTAACCATTTTAAATATCAATATTCAGGTCAATTTACCTACATCCAAATCCATTGTGAAGATGACTGAAAAGATTGGAACAACTTCACTCTGACTCATTTTATTGGAAATACGTATTCTTGGCTGAGGCTTAATCTTGTCCCATGTCTACAAGTTCCTTGATATTCCCCCGAAATTCAGCTATCCCCAAATTCATGATCATGTTTTTATGTTTTTAGAGTCCCCTGCATTTCTCTGGAAACATATTTCCACTTTTTAGACATTTCTTCATATACTGTCTTTTCAAAATTCACTAAAATTGTGTTCTAGCCTGATGGCCATCCTTCTTGTTCCCCACCTCAATACACAAAATGTTCTTAAGAATAGAAAACAACAAAGTCTATTAAGATACAAATGCTTGGTAGATAGCTCGATACCCTCACAACTTAAGTGACTCACTCTATCACATGGACTGCATATAAGTTATTTAAGGATGGTCAAAACATGCTAAAATGTTAATTCAGTAAATGCCAAGTGTTTATCTCTATATGCAATAACAAGAAAACAGTCCAAGGAGTATAGGCTGTGCCCAGAGGGCCTGAAGATAATCACTCAGTAGTTGACGTTATGGGTTAAATTGTGTCTCCCAATAATTCATGTGTTGATGTTTTAACATCCAGTACCTCAGAATTTGATGTTATTTTGGGAATTAGTTACGATGAGGTCATTGGGGTGGACCCTAATGGAATATCGCTGGTGTACTTGTAAAAATAAGAGAATTTGAACATTTGGACACAAAGACACACACAGAGGAAGATGATGTAAAGAGACATAGGGAGAAGACAGTCATCTACAAACTGAGGAGAGAGGCTGGGAACAGATCTTTTCCCTGGTCACCCTCAGGAGGAACCAACTCTGTTGATACCTTGATGTCTGATTTCCAGTTTCCAAAACTGTGAGACAATGTATTTCTGTTGTTTAAGTGACTCAGTTTGTTGTAGTTTGCTACAGGCACACTGCCAAATGAATATATAGTTGCCTATCTGAAGTTTCAGACAAAAATATTTTAGAAAGTCACTTTACATTGATTAATCAAAGATCATACAATAGATTCTATAGAAGTGACACCTGATAAAGCCTTTTTATAGATAGAAGCCTTTGAAGTATATGGCATTTTGTTTTGTTTTGTTTTGTTTTGTCAGCTAAGAGGGATCCCTAAGCTAACTGGCAAATTCAATTAAACAGAACCTCAATTTCTTAACCAGTTTGATTTTATAGTTCAAAATATATTTGAGGACCCACTAAAAGCCATATACCAGGGACTGAGTGGTAAACAAAAATCAGCTTTGATCTCTGCTCTCACAAAATTTATGGTTCTATGGAATAAGGTGAGTGTGTGTTTATTTTTAAATTGAACAGGCCAAGGCATGGAAAAGAACAGGAAGGAAACTTACATTTGGGTACTTATACCCATATTATCTCATTTAATTTTCACAATGGTTCTATGAGCTATTGTTATTATCTCCATTTTAGAGACAAAGCGAAAATGAGAAACTGAGAAGTGGTGGAATTGAGATTCAAACCCAGATCTGTGTAACTCTGAAACATCTGTTTGTTCTACTGGTCCACTTTTCAGAGAGAAAGGGAGGAGAAAAGGAAAATGTATACACTCACGTAGTTCACACAGTGCTCCATAGGTATATTTGGGGTCAGACTATCAGTATATGTGTATCTGAGGTAGACAGTAGGCAAAGTTCTGTATCTGGGAATCAGACTCAGCCCAAAGAGAACAATATCTGAAAACTGTTTTGTAAACTTATCATCTAAAACCATTCTTGCTTCTTGGCACCACATTTTTATCAATGAAACACACTATGCCATCACTTAACCAGGCTTTTTGTGTAGATTGTATTGCAATTACTAAGGTATAGATTATGTACATCTCTTCCCCTTCAAGTGTGAATAAAAGGTACTTCCAAGGTTGGTGTTGGTGGATTACCAAGTTAGCCTCAGAAATCTGATTGGTCTATACCTGGAGATGGGCTCTGTGGCCCAGAGATGAACTCATATTGACTAAATTTACAAGAATTCAGATTGACAAAAAATTTATTTATGACAAAAAATACAAATCTCACAGTGGATGGAACAGTCATGTTGACACGACCAAAGTGTTCTCTCCCCATAGAAAGCCCTTCCGAACAGGAGGGGGACTTGAGGAGCATGCAAGTATTGTTGCATGCTCCTGTAAGTTTCACCTTAGAAACATAATTGTTTCTTGATGAAATTAATGTGTAATAATGACAACTTTCTCTGAAGGACTGATGTGTCCACTTCTGGAGTAGGTATGTACCTGTGAAAGAGATGATAGTGTCTTGCTGCCCTAACATTTTCTCCCCTGGACAGTGCTAGGATGCCTATGTCAAGGCCTTTGTCATTCTCCTCTTCCTAAACTTTCCTGTCTGACTAAGCCCACTTTCTCAGGGACTCACTCATTCTTTAGGTATGCTAATATATTTTGTTAGTCTTGCTCTAGCTTGGGAGACATTCTTTTTCTTTAATGTGTCTTGTTTATCTATGAACTGGTCCATTAGGCCTTGATTTTATAGTTGAACTATTAGAGAGTAAAAATAATTTCCAAATTATTGGAAGGTATCTTAGTATTGCCTATACACCCTTCCTCCTTTTCTTCCATGTACCTTGTACAGTATGCAAAACCTTACCTTCTTATTTTCAGACAAAACCTCTCTCTTTTGAAGGTTTTGCTTTCTGTGTTTTTGTGAAAACTTCTAAGCTATTTTTTAAGTATACTATGTCACTTAAATAAAAATTTTAAAGTCATTGAATGCTAGGAGCTTTACCATATTTTTAAAAAATGAATATTCTTTTTTATGTCAGAGACTTTCATATGGAAACTGATTTCAAGTTTAGAGTTACTTATGTAACTCATCAGAAGTGAAAATAGGCCGGGCGCAGGGGCTCATGGATGTAATCCCAGCACTTTGGGAGGCTGAGGTGGGCAGATCGCTTGCACTCAGGAGTTTAAGACCAGCCTGTGAAACATGCTGAAACCCCGTCTCTGCAAAAAATACAAAGATTAGCTGGGTGTGGTGGTGCATGCCTGTAGTCTCAGCAACTCAGGAGGCTGAGGTGGGAGGATGGCTTGAGTCCAGGAGGTGGAGGTTGCAGTGAGCCGAGATCAGGCCACTGCACTCCAGCCAGGGCGACAGAGCCAGACCCTGTATCCAAAAAAAAAAAAAAAAAAAAAAAAAAAGAAAAGAGAGAAAAAAAAGAAAAGAAAATAAATACTAGTAATCAGGTGTTTAAATTTTTTCACCTTTTTGTCATATGTCTATAAATAATATATTTCAACAGCTATATATTTGTATATTTAAATCCAATATTGCTAGTATTCTTTGCTTTGCTTTGTGAAGCAGGTGGATTCCTGGAGAGTTCATGATAAAATGTAGTGCAAGTAGCCTTATACACGGAGTCAGTAGTCCTGAGTTCTTAACATTCTTCCTGCGCTGGTTTGTTGTGTGGCCTCCGACAAACACTTGAACACTTAGTGCCCTGGCCCTTACACCTATAAAATGAGTGTCATGCTGGGGCATGGGTGGCAGCAGGGCAAAGGTCTTTAGGTTTGTCTGGGATCAGGAGTCTGATGGAGGGAAGAAACGGGTACTATGATTACAAGGGGATCCTTATAAAGGAGATAATACTTGTCTATCGATCTCAAAGGGCATTTGTGAGGAGGATCACATGAAACTAAGAGGAAATACTTTGAAAAGAATGAGTTGAAACCTTTTAGAAATGAAAGGGTAAGGCAGTGACTTTCCTCTTGACACTGTACATGTTGTATGTCAAAAATGTTAAACTGACTGAAATTCTAGCCTTATCTGGAATTTCATTTTTCCTTTAAAACTAATTTCAGATTTTCTTTACTCTCCATATCCATTCCTATAAGCTATAACCTCTATAAAGATAACCCTCACATCTATCCCAACCACAACTTCATCTTGAGCCACAGAAATGCATTCCCAACTGCTTGCTGGATATCTCCACTTTGATGCTTATATACTGCCACCCACTCAGCATCATTAAAGAAGTCATCTGCTGCATCAAACTTTCAACTATAATTTCTTCTGATATGTAACCTCAGAGTTAGCTTAGACTTTTTCTCCTGTGTCCAATGATTTGTCAAGTTCTCTATGGTCTCATACTACAATATCTCTTACTCTTGTACTTGCATCCTCCTGTTTCCATTTCTATTGCTACCATCTTATTTTGGTCCCTCATTACATATTATCTGAATTATAGTAAGTGTCTCCTCTGTTCACCCTCTTTCACCTGTCTCTAATATGACTTCCACAATCCTGGAGAGTAATCTAAAACACGTGTCTAAATATAGTACTTCTCCAGTTAATCCGTCTCAGTGGGTTCCCTTCATCTAGACAGAACAGAGTACAAGGACGCTTTTCATCATCTGGCTGCAACCAGTCTCACATTTCACCACTTTGTCACAAATATGTTTCAGTCATATTAAACCACTTGTAGTTCCTCCAATCTGCCATGCTGTCTCTTGCTTACATATGTTGCTCCCTGTTCTTGGAACACTCTCCCTGCCTTCTTATTTAATCATTTTCTCTGCCTTGCTAACTCCTGTCTGACCCTCAAGATTCAGTTTGAATATCATCTTCTCTTAGAAATCTTCGTTAGTATCCCCCTTTTGTGTTTGCATGGCTCCCTTTACATAATACTTTTATAGCATATTCTATGCCAATTTTTGGTTTATTTCTCTGTATCTGTCATTATACTTTTATAGCATATTCTATGCCAATTGTTGGTTTATTTCTCTGTACCTGTCATTAGACTGTAAGCTTCCTGAGGACAAGGATTTTGTTTCATTCATCTTTGTATCGCTAAAGCTAAGAGAGTGCTTTGAACAGGTAGATACGTGTTTGTTATATGAATGAATGAATATGAACTTCATCATTAAAATTCTGATCAGTATAACATGTGGCAGAAATTGGAACATATGTAACCCAAAGACTGGGGTTTAGCTTAGAGAAACAAAGTGATTTACTGGAATCAAGGTATCAGGCAAGAGAAGGCAGGGAGCAATGCAATTTGATAATGATTAAGGCCCAGGAAATGGGATTAATATTCTAGGGACATAGAACAAAAGCCAGGGTCATAAGTCAGAGTAAAAATTCTAATCTGAGTGAGTACCAAAACAGAGATAATTTAGGGAAGCTCTTGTTGTTGAATCAGTCAAGGCCCTCAGGCTTTGGTGAGAAGCCTTGAGTGATAGACCAGTTCTTGAGTGAGAATGACCAAAAGATATATTATGTCTCTGGCTTCTGGGCCTCATGTACGACAAGCATTGGGACAGATAGAAAATCCTGGTGACTCTGAGTTAGATCTGGCACTAACTACACTGTTTACTGGTTAAGTCAGTGTTTACTACACTGACTTAACCACATTATAAGGACTAGACCAAAGTACTCTGATTTGAGAAAGCTGAAAATAATGCAACGTGTGGTTTAAAAAATCAAAATTGTCATATTAACTTGGCCTTTAAAAGGTTATTCTTAATGGTGATTTTCACGGTTAATAAAGCCATTAAGTACCCAAAAGGAGTGACCTTATCATACACTTTACATTTTAGCTTTAATGAATAAATCAATATGCAATTGATTTAATTAAGGAAGCTGCAGATAGTACTTTCACAACATGATTCATTTTACATTTGTAAATATTTCAACTGCCAAGAATTTTCCTACCAGTCGTGTGACTTTTATGAATCTTAAACAGTTTTTAAAATAACTGCAGACTGATTCCATATTGAGAATAGATTAGAACACGTCGGAATGAGTTTCTTAGGTCTGAAAGTTCTTCATTTTGCCTTCAGTTACATTTCTTCCACTAGACATGCTTTTTAGACAATCACATTAGCTTAATCAACTTCATGTTGCTCCTAAGAGGCGTTTTTTTTTTTTTTCCTTAGCAAAGACAACAATTCTTCTACTCTGGGGAGATACATTAACAATAAAATAGTTACTTGACTAACTTTTGTAAGGCACATTTGATAGCTTTTGGAAAATACCAATATAGTCTGTTGAATTACAGTAATATTTGGCTAATCTGTTGTGCGATTTCATTCATCATGTCTTACACTCTACCAGACTATAAGCTCCTTGAAGGCAGGGGTTATGTTTGATTCATCTTACGCTTCACAACTGTTGACACATAGTTGGTACTCAATAAATATTGACTAAATTAATATATGCATATGGCCTTACATGACAATTTTGCTGCTGTAATGAAGACTGGTAATTCACTTATTTAACATTCCTCGTATTCTACCGCTGCAATATTTATAACCTATTCTCCTTCCTCTAACTCTTTAAGTATTAATGCTCACATAGATATTTATATGACCTAAGGCTAAAGTCATCACATTTGTATTAAATCTTAGTCATCCATTACAGTGAATAATTCTCTTAAAATCTTCATTTTAGACATTGTGTTTTTACTGGGCACAAAAATATAATTTGAAGTATCAATTATTTTAAAACAAAATATTATGCTTCCTTCTAAGAACTTTTTTATTAGAGGCATAGAGCCTGTATCTGGAAAAAAATAGGTCATCTGGTGAATTCATAGGGTTGAAAAGAAAAGCAACCTTGAGAAATTATCTAAGATATTACTTTTGTTCATTATAATCTCTTCAAATAGTTCGGGCCAATTTGTATTAATATTATTTTGAGAGATTCTCCTGTTGAATAAGTTCCTTTTAAATACAATAAAAATAAATTAATAGAAAAACAAAGACATACAAAATACAAATCTATTTGTAGTATTAGGTTCAATTAATATAAAATTACTTTGTCAAACTGCAATAAAAGTTCTAAATGATTATTTTTAGTTTTTTTGTTTTGTTTTCTTTTTTTTTTTTGAGATGGAGTCTCATTCTGTTGCCCAGGCTGGTGTGCAGTGGCGTGATCTTGGCTCACTGCAACCTCTGTCTCCTGGGTTCAAACTATTCTTGTGCCTCAGCCTCCCGAGTTGTTGGAACTACAGGCATGAGCCACAAAGCCCAGCTAATTTTTGTATTTTTAGTAGAGACGTGGTTTCACCATGTTGGCCAGGCTGGTCTCGAACTCCTGACCTCGGCCTCCCAAAGTACTGGGATTATAGGCGTGAGCCACTGCGCCCAACTGATTACTCTTAGTTTAAGTACATATCTCATCATAGGCCCATACCAAACAGTTCTGATATGGGCACCAGTCTAAGGATCACACGTTGAGTAGCTCTCATCTAGAAAATAACTTATCAAACCAACTTCTTCGTTGCTTGAGACACTGTTAATACAATATTTGCAATCAAGTTACAGTCAAAAAGGCTTGCAGTCCTGTGAAATATTCTCTCTTTAGGTAACTTTTTGGAATTCTGATCTAATATATTGTGTTGATGTAATTTAGGTCTGAGAGGACAGTCTTCTTTCTCTTTTTTTCAGGATTTTGTTAGTTCATTAAGTATGGACTCATTCTAGCTAAGCTAATACAAAAGTATCTTTTTAGTGAAAAATAATTATTACAAGCATGCCTTTATAAATAGTGCATTTCCTCCTTGTTGACAAATGTATACAAGTAGTTAAATAATATATTCTATATCTTGATTATGATTATACTTTTGTCAAAACTCGTAGGCTATACCCCTAAAATGGGCGATTTTTACAGTATGTAAATTATACTACAATAAAGCTGACTTTAAAAATGCAGCTTGTGGTGGGGGCACATCCACTGGAGTTTCTACCAGTAGGTAGGAAATGCTGGCACCAGTGGGATCAGAAATGTGTGAAGTCTGTTAGATAGAAGCATCTGTACACTTTCCATGTGAAGGATGCTTTGGTTTAGGGAATAGAAAATACTTAAGTCCAGGGCCCAAGCCTCCCTCTCCCCAGGAAGGTGCTGTCTGGACAATGCCATCTCTAGCTTTTGTGATTTGTTTTCTCTTTTTTTGTTTTGGTTAACACTTGTTTCCTTAGACACATAAACCAAGTCAATTAAGATGCAGTCAATTGTTGGTGGCCTGTGAGTCATTCGGGACATATAAGGTGACTGTGTGCTTCTGTTTTGATGTATTTTGTAATTTTCTTCAATCATGACCAATTTTTTTTTTTTTTGAGACCGAGTCTCACTGTCGCCCGGGCTGGAGTGCAGTGGCCGGATGTCAGCTCACTGCAAGCTCTGCCTCCCGGGTTTACACCATTCTCCTGCCTCAGCCTCCCGAGTAGCTGGGACTACAGGCGCCCGCCACCTCGCCTGGCTAGTTTTTTGTATTTTTTAGTAGAGACGGGGTTTCACCATGTTAGCCAGGATGGTCTCGATCTCCTGACCTCATGATCCGCCCGTCTCGGCCTCCCAAAGTGCTGGGATTACAGGCTTGAGCCACCGCGCCCGGCCCACATGACCAATTTTTTGTAGTAGAGGTGGGGATTACCAAAGGATATCAGACTGGAGACTGCTGATAAGTGGTAGGAGTATTCAGTGGAGGTTCAGACCATAGGGTGCTATAGCTACAAAAGTTTCATGGAAGAGATGGGATTAATATAGTTATCCACAGTTAGGATTTGTACAGAAAAACATTTCAGATGGGAAACTTGAGGCCCACTGTTAAGCCATTCTAGCTTGACCGGGGGATTATCATTGGGATACAGTGTGGAATAAAGTGAGAAAACCAGATTTCTCCTATAGGCATTGAAAGGTCATTATAAGTTTTTCACAAAATATGTATAATCCTTGTTAAAAATCTAGCTAAAATCCCAATTACTCAAACCTAGACTTTATGTTCATATTGTTTAAGAGTTGACAGCGTTCAATTTTCTGTATGTGCACTTTGTTTTTCCGACTAGACTTTGAGCCATTATGGGCAAGAAATCACTTATTTTTGCTTGTCTCAGAGTACTTATTGAATTAGTTGGAAAGCTTTCCTTATTCCTTTAATCCATTCCAGTCTTATATGTTGGTCTTTTAGTCAATATCAGATTTTTTATGTCTCTTTCTTACATATTCAGTCTGGCTCTTGTAAGATTGTGACCTATGTTGGAGAGTAACGTAATACCTCCTTGATAATATACTCCAGTTAATAAAAGTCATCGTCATCTTTTTTTTTTCTTTTTTTAAATAGAGATGTAATTCTGACTCATGTTTATCTTGAGTTTATACAAGCTCAAGTCTTTGGCAGAGAGTTGAGTTATTTGTTGTGAAACACAATCTTTGGAAGCTTACCATAAAATGCTCACTCAATGTGGAAACTATGTTATGAAAGGCTGGCACCCTGTGAAATCTTGACTCCCTGCGAAGTTTACAACATGATTTGTAGCTGTTTCCCAACTTGTCCTGCAGAGCAACTCTGTCAAGTCTTATAATGGTGACTCTTGGTTGCCAAGCTAGGGTTGAAATCAGAATATCTTGTCCTGACGTAAATTTTGGTGAGTCACTTTAGGTTTGGAGAGGAGTAAATGATCTACCAAGGATGTTCTCTCCCTTAATGAGGAAAGGGAATAGAGAGGAAGTTGTGATTAGAGTTTTCCATATCAGTTATACCCTACTCCTCCACTTTTCCTTCCCCATTGCTGGGTTGAGTGAATCCCCTTTGTATGCTAAGAGCACTGAGCAATTGTTCTTTTCAAACACTTACCACATTGCATTCATGACATCATGGACACATGTGTCTATTTTCTTCACATTAACTAAGTTTTTTCCATGGCAAAGACTGATTCTTAGTCACCTCTGTATTACCAATGGCTAGTAGAGCTTCTGACACATGGTGGCTAGAAAATAAATATTTGTTGAATTGAACAAATACTAGTAATATTGATAATAGTTAACACTGAGTGCAATTACTTTTCACCAGGCACCACTTTAAGCACTTTACAGATAGTAATTCCTTTAACTCTCCCTACAATCCTATGAGGTGCCTACATTATATAGATCAGAAAAAATAAAGAAAAATGAATTAAATATCAGGTATGCTTAAGGTTATAAAGCTGGTGAATGGCAAAGGCAGGAATCAAATCCATGACTCCAAAGTCTTAATCACTATATTATATATATGATATATATCAGGTAAAAGGAATAGTTTGTTTTCTAATAAAATTGCCCATACAAGAAGGCCAATTAACTAAAGATGGATTCTGATTGGCCAAGAGAAGGAGTTCTTTCCTTTCTCCTAGAGTTTAGCTAACATTTTCTATTACAACTACCTGCTTCTTAATGTGATTGTTTCCAGTCTGTCACCTTTACATACATTTGTGAGGTTGGTTTCTTTTGGATTGCATCCGAGTAGTGGGTAAGTTGCACCGTTTTATTAGGCAATATGTGAGAACATTTGGATCTTGAAATTCCAGTATGTGTGGCCTGTTAAAAATAATACTTTAAAATCACTTGTGCTTTTAAACATTTTTTGTAAGTTGTTCTTATTTTTAATTACATGGATAATACATCAATGAATTCTCATTGGAAAACAGTCAAACGATAGAATGTGAAAATTGCTCTTTACTTCATCTTCCAAATCAATCCTTTGCATTGAAATGACCTTTTTATTAGCTTGGTGATGCATACTCAAGAATGTGCTTTGTTTCCTTAATGATTTGTCTTGGTTATTGCTTCATATCAAAACATGTAAATCTACCTCATTTTAGTTAATTGTTGCATAATTATTCAGAAGATGCATGGTGATACATTCTTTATTTCTCTATTGATGGATACATAGGTTATTTCTGATTTTTTCTTTTTTGTGGCTACTATAGACAATACTGTAGGTCATATTTGAGTATAGATTTAATTCAAGATTCATAAGAAGCAATAGCTGGCCGTGGGGGTGTGTACACTTCTACTGTAATAAGATATGGCCAAATTGTCTTCCCAAATAGCTGTAGCAGTGTTGCTGGTAGTTTTTCCACAAAAAAGACAACTTGAATAAATGGAGAAATATGTCAAATTCCTAGATGAAAAGGCTTAATTTTACAAAGATGGCAGTTCTCATCAAATTAATCTGTGAATCCTGAACAGTTCCAATTACAGCCCAATAGAATTTTTTAATGGAACCTGACAGGCTGATTCTAAATTTTAAGAGGTAGAGGAAATAAGCAAGAAGAGTTGAGAAATTTTGAAAAAAAATTGAAGGGGTGGTAATGTTGTAAGAATATCCACACAGTTAAATGAAAGAGAATGGAGAGTCTAATACTTACATAACAATTTAGAAATTTAAAAAGGTAAAATTTTCAGTTCTGTGGGAAAAAAATAAAAATCTATTTAACAGTGTGGGTAAATTTGGCTATCCATCTAGAAGCAAAGTTGAATCCTTATTTCACACCCTATGTAACTCCAAATGAATTAAAATTAAATATTAAATTAAGTATTTATAGGAAACAGAAGAATAGGAATTTTAAAGGAAAACTTGAGAGAATATATTATTGTCTGGGGTTGGAGAAAACTTCTTAAGCCATGGAGGAAATACAATAGGTATTAGTAACAATAGGTATTAGAAGACATAAAATATTATATTTTTAATGAAAAAAATCATAAATTCAAAAGCTAATGGGACAAGATTTACAACATATTTTACAAACAGAAACTTTTTTCTTTTTTACTTTTTATTTTAATTTTGAGTTCCAGGGTACATGTGCAGGATGTGCAAGTTTGTTACATATGTAAACGTGTGCCATGGTAGTTTGCTGCACCTATCAACGCATCGCCTAGGTATTAAGCCCAGCATGCATTAGCTATTTTCCCTTATGCTCTGCACCCCCCGACCATGTCCATGTGTTCTCACTGCTCAGCTCTCACTTATGAGTGAGAACATGCGGTGTTTGGTTTTCTGTTCCTGTGTTAGTTTGCTGAAGATAATGGCTTCCAGCTCCATCCATGTCCCTACAAAGGACATGATCTCATTCCTTTTTATGTTTGCATAATCTTTCATGGTGTATACGTACCACATTTTAATATCCATAGTATACAAAGAGTTTCTGCAAAGTAACATAAAAGTAATCAATTGAAAAAATTAGGCAAGGGGTGTGAATAAGGATTAAAAAGAAGAGGAAATGGCCAATAAATAAATGGAAATATCCTCATCTTCATTAGTCATCAAGAAAATGCAAATTAATGTAACAATGAAATACCAGTTTTTTTTAACTACACAGAGATAATTTAAGTGTGTTAACAGAGATGACCACTTAGCTAGAAAAAGGGCACTATGATATATCACAAGTAGGATTTTGAATTGCCACTGCCTTTCAGAGAAGTAATCTGGCTGTAACTGTTGGAATGGAAAATTCAGTTCAAAACAAGTATATTTACTTGTGTCAATATCTCTGGAAAGTTACATTTTAATAATAGTTCTCTTTGGTGAGGGGAATTGGAGGACTGATAGGAATTTTTTTTCTGTTTGAGTTTTTTTCCTACACGTACATATTACATATTACCCACTAAAATACAAAAACATTTTTATATTTTTCCTTTTTTTAAAGCTATTTCTTACAGGAAGGAACAAAAGCTTTTAAAAAGTATGTAAATATATATTTTGATCCAGTAATCTTATCCTGGGCACTTTTATCTAGTTAAAAATGTATATGAAATACATCTATAGACTGGGCGCGGTGGCTCACGCCTTTAATCCCAGCACTTTGGGAGGCCGAAGTGGAGGGATCACTTGAGTCCAGGAGTTCAAGACCAGCCTGGGCAACATGGCGAAACCCCGCCTCTACTAAATACAAAAATTAGCCAGGCATGGTGATGCTCACCTGTAGTCCCAGGTACTTGCAAGGTGGATGGGGGTGGGGGTGATAGTTGGGGTGCAGGGGGATACGGGGGTGGGGTGGCATGGAAGAATCACCTGAACCTGAGAGGTTGAAGCTGCAGTGAGCCAAGATCATCTCACTGCACTCTAGCCTGGGCAACAGAGCAAGTCTGTCTCAAAAAAAAAAAAAAAGTGTATTATATTTATAAACGTGTTTATTATAATACTGTTTAATATATATACTGGAAAAACTGGCAACAATCTGAATATTATGAGCAGAAAAAACTGGAAACAATCTGAAATTATTCTTAAATTTGAATATTATGAAATATTTTTCTTCTAATGAAAATTATGAGTAGGACTCATTATAAACGGTATCAACCTTGAGAGATGTAAGTTCAGGATATACTATTACATGAGAACAAGTTGCAGATAAATGAATTTAAACTAACATAATAAAAAAAAAACTGACAAAGGAAAGAAGCAACATGTAGATATATGTTTGTATGACCATGCACAGAGTTGTGGAAATGTATACATCAGGTTAACATTGGTTACCATGAATAGGGGAGGGAAGGAATGAGAGAGAAGAAGAGGTGGCAGAAGATGAGAAACAAAGAAAGGCTACCAAATAGAAAAATTCTCATGGTATATTATAAAGCAAGCAAGTAGAATATAATTTCCACCTTTAATACTATTGCAATTGTGTGAACTTTGAATATGCATATAAACAAGAACTAGAAGGAAACCTGGATAAATGAAAACATTGATTTGGTCAGGTGATGGGATTATGGACCTTTTTTGCTTTGGAATGCAGACTTTTTAATATGTTTTTGTAATAACATAACATAAATATAAAGATGATATAGAGCTTTGAAGAAAATCTTATTTTCTTATTGTATATATTGTCCCATCTTCTTCTTTCACAATGTTGCCTATGAAAATTCAAAATCAATGACATCGGAATTTTCATTGCAAGGTGCAAGAATCAATGACGTAGGGCAATGTGTTTTACTCTTTGGTAACTATTAGTAAATTTTTTCTTTATTGTTCAGGAATTTCACCACAGTGTGTCTAGGTGTGGGTCCTTTTCCATACATCCTTCTTGACACCTGATGGGCCTTTTAAATTTGAGGGCTCATGTCTTTCTTTAGTTCTGGAACATTTTCTATGATTATTGCTTCATCTATTACTTCCTATCCATTTTTTAACTTTTCTTTTTCATTTGGCATTTGTAGTAGATAAATGCTGGAACTTCCGGATATATACTCCTTGTTTCCTAACTTTTCTTCCTTATTGTCCTTTGCATTGCATTCTGAGAGACACTATTCGTTTTATTCAGGGGGAGCTAGTGACTGGAAGGGGGTAGTCTAAGGAAGGTTTGGGGAGTATTTGTAAAGTTCTCTTTCTTGATCTTGGGCTGGTTACATAGATTTGTTCAATTTGTAAGAAATCTTCAAACATTAGACTTCTGATATATACACTTATTTTAATAAGTAATTTTTTAAAAACGTAAAGGCTTTTGGCCTGAGCAACTGGAGAGATGAAATTGCCATCCACTGAGATGAAGAAGGTTGCAGGTAGAGTGTGTTTGGGAGAAGATCAGGAGTTCAGGTTTGAACATGTTGAGTTTGAACTGTCTCTTGGATATGGAACAAGTAGTGTAGGCTATTGTGTTCAATCCCGCTAATAGGTTAGGTAAGATGAAGACAGAATTAATTATAGATTTAGCAATTTGGAGTTCAATAGTCCCCTTAATGAGAGCAGTATTGGTGGACTTGAGGAGAGGGCTGGGAGCTGATTAGAGTGATCTTAAGAGTGTGGAGGAGACGAAACGAAGACGGGAAACATAGGCAACTCTGTTGTTTGCTGTCTGATGCAAAGCCATGATTGGGGTAATAGGATGGGATCAAACTTTTTGGCTGCTTCTTGTGGGACTCAAGCCTGTTATCATTTGGTTGCCCCGCGGTCCGTTTATATTTAATTCTCTGCCATCTCTGCACTAGAAGCATTCCTGAAGCTCTTCCCACTCTTCAGGAGCCCTTCTTGTGCACCTTTGGGCTTCCCCTCCCTCCCTTCCTCCCTTCCTTCCTCTTTCTGCCATCTCATCTTTTGGGCATTTCTTACTTTTTCTGATCCCCGAGGGCACCAGTTCCTGTTTCCCAGTGTGCCATATCCACTCAATCTCCTCATTTTACCTTTTGAAACCTCAGTTTCCTTACCTAGAAAATGTGTAAAAGAATGGCTGCTTTACTGTGGATTTATGGGGGTCAAATGAGATTATATAAAATACAGTTCCTTGTAAATTGTATACTCTAAAAAAATGAAATGCTAATTTTATGTAAGCTGTTACTTTTGGGATTTAAAGAGCGGATGATTTCATTATTGTGATATGGAATATCACTCTTTTCTATTTTCTAAATGTAATTGTTTTTAGTGAATTTAGACAGCTTGCATTTTAATGGCAACCTACCTACAATCTCCAGTTGTAGTTAGCAGTACTATGGGATACTATGGGAAGTGGAGCCAAGGATATTTCGACCCGTTTCTGATCCTAAGTTTTATTCTGCCAAATGATATGTTGAATTTAAAATAATGGACCTCCTCACTACCCCTTTATAAATGTTTTAAAGGTTTTCTCCCACCAAATTATTAGCTACTTTAAGGGAAAGTGTGGAGCCTTATTTATTGCTGTATTCTCAGTGCCTTGAAAAGCATTTGACACATAGTAGGCACTCATTTATGTTTATTTTTTGGGAAATTGATTAGACTTGAGCAATGATTTTTGTATGCACTGACTTTGGAGATATTATTAGTGTGATACAAGTTTTGCTTTAAAATATTCTAACAAGGTTTTACTGGCAAGCCAATAGTATCTATGGTGTGAGTGTTAGTTTTAGGCAGAAATAAATTGCCTTTTAGGACTAAACATCATGGATGTCTACAATCTAAACACTAATAGTAACTTAAGAAGTTAAAAAGGCTATGCTTATTAATAGCTGCTATCATTGATACTGTCTCCAATGTCAAAATAACGCTAAAGTCTCACATCTAGTAAAGTGCAGGACTGGAAGGCATACTCCTGTCTACCTGAACCCAAAGCTAGTGATCCCAACTCCAAACTCCTCTAATATGTTTCAAGCCAAGTATGTAAGGAATATAAGTTGGCAGTAGCCTCAATTTCAGTTTTCTGTTCTTAGGGAACAGTATCTATAATCTTCTTGCTCGGCTTATTCACTTTTCTCTGGGGGTTAGCGATATAGAGTGATATTTGATCCTCTGTGTCATGCTAACTTGCTATTTTTCCCCTGTTTTCTTTCTTTCTCTTTCTCTTTCTCTTTCTTTTGGTTGTTCTGACCCACACTGAGGCTCTGGAAGGTCTTGTAAGTTTTAATCCCTAATGTTTCCACAGGAAGAAGAGAAATGACTTTTTTCCACAAGACTATCTAATTTTAGTATTGTTTATGCAGTGACTTTGAAAGTACGTTTTCAAATTGCTGTTAGTCTCTTTGTGTAGCCCTTGTGGCCTAAGCAACAATCAAAATTAAATGTTAATACATTCAGAGGGGGAAAAGAGCCTGACATAGCAAAATTAAACAAGTATTTAATAAGTTCCTACTATGTATCAGCAAAATTTTAGGCTCTAAGGGAACACAGCAGTGGTTTTATTTTTAATCAAAAAAGTAAAGACAAAAAAAGATGCATTTATGCTAAAAACTGATTTAATGACAATAAAAATGTATTTAAAATTTCTCAACAGATGATGCAATTTTTTCTTGAAACAGGTTATATACATTTGTGAATTTAATATCTGTAGTATAATCATTTTATTTTAAACGAGCAAAACCAAACAGTAATGTTGCTTGCCCATTTTTCCTTTTTCTCATTTGGTTGCCTCAAATCATTTGCTAAATATACATTTTCATCTTAGTCTCTTTGTAACAACTATTAATT
Source organism: Trachypithecus francoisi (assembly GCF_009764315.1). NCBI lineage: Eukaryota > Metazoa > Chordata > Mammalia > Primates > Cercopithecidae > Trachypithecus > Trachypithecus francoisi. Next base: position 53,943,430 of record NW_022681471.1, read on the forward strand.
TAAAGCAATTTTTGGTACTAAATGCTTCCACCTGGATGAAGACTTCTGCTCTAAGCTTCTCTATTTTGTTTTTCTGGAGTTATGTGCTATTAGCCAGAAAACAAGAGACTATAATATTTATCATATGTCAGCAAAATCTAAAATCTTAGAGTTAAAGAACCTACTTTTTAATGCTTTGGCAGGAATTTTAATAGTTATACATCAAGGGTGAATACAGCTATTTTTTTTAGGAGGAGGGAATTTAAAATTCCTTAGCAAATTTTATCTCTCATCAACTTTTCTATATGTACCCTGTGAGGAAGGTGGCTATAGAATATCTTTTTACTCCTGTTATATTGTTGGCAACACGTGGCCTTGTCAAAGAATGGCTCCTTAGAACTGTGTCGAGTAGCTTTGGAGCAGATAGTAGATTCTTCCCTACTTCTGCTCTATCCAGTTCTTCTGACCTACTTTTTTCTCTTCATTAGTCAACACCCTGTGGCCATTGAACACTTGTTTATATATTATTCTGATACTACTTGTTAACTGCTTCTAACTACTGTACACTAACTTTATATAAATTTTAAAATTTACATAAATTTTTATGATTTAAAATTTAAAAATCCTTTTTCTTACTAAAAAAAAAAAAAACCTTTAGCTTCTTCTTCAACACATACCATGTTGGTAAGCACACAGTAGGAACTCAGTAATCATTTTGGGTTCATTCATTTAGTCAACACCTAATGATTGGTACAAGCAATGTGGAGCACTGAACTGGAAGTCAGAAGAACTTGATTCGAGGTTGAGCTCTACTATTTACTAGCTATATCACCTTAAGCTTTTCACAATCTCTCTGAGCAATTGTTCCTTCTTTAAAATGAAAGTGACTGAACTGCATTTTTCCCCCCCAAATTCCTTTCAGTTCTATGATTCGGCGATCCAAGGGAGTGAATAAGAGTTTTCCATGCCAGGTGTGGTGGCTCATGCCTGTAATCCCAGCACTTTAGGAAGCTGAGGGGGGGGTAGATTACCTGAGGTCAGGAGTTCGAGACCAGCTAGGCCAACATGGAGAAACCCCATCTCTACTAAAAATACAAAAATTAGCTGGGCGTGGTGGCATGCACCTATAGACACAGCTACTCAGGAGGCTGAGGCAGGAGAATTGCTTGAACCTGGGAGGCAGAGGTTGCAGTGAGCTGAGATCATGCCATTGCACTCCGGCCTGGGTGACAGAGCAAGACTCCATCTCAAAAAAAAAAAAAAAAAAAAAAAAAAAAAGTTTTCCATGTTTCTAATTTCCCACCCATGCCTTATAATACCTTGTAGTTACTGAATGTTCTGCCATTCTCTGGGGTTTTATATTTATGGTTTGTTTGATGGTATATAACAAAATGATTTTTAAATAGAACTCTAATACAGTGCGGCATGTTTAGTGGATAATTAGTATATAAAGAATAAAAAGGCCGGGCGCGGTGGCTCACGCCTGTAATCCCAGCACTTTGGGAGGCTGAGGCGGGCGGATCACAAGGTCAGGAGATCGAGACCATGGTGAAACCCCGTCTCTACTAAAAAAAAAAAAAAAAAAAATACAAAAATTAGCCGGGCGCGGTGGCGGGCGCCTGTAGTCCCAGCTACTCAGGAGGCTGAGGCAGGAGAATGGCGTGAACCCGGGAGGCGGAGCTTGCAGTGAGCCGAGATCGCGCCACTGCACTCCAGCCTGGGCGACAGAGCGAGACTCCGCCTCAAAAAAAAAAAAAAAAAAAAAAAAAAGAATAAAAAGGCATATTTCTTTCTAGAGTCTATTGTTTTTCCAGGCACAGTAACCAATGGTTTGAAAACATATCCCTCAAGGGATAGCGAGTCTTTTTCTCTTAATGCTTGCCCTAACATATTTGCTTTATTTTTAGCTGAATAGAAGATCTGTGTGTTATAGACCAAATTTCCTCAAGCTGGCCTTCTTTTTAACATACGCAATTTTTCTAATCGCAGTTGTTTTTGAGAGCAAGACTGTGCATGCTGATAGAAAAGACAGCAGAATCAGACAATTTTAGGGATAATTAGACCAGACATGAAAATAAGGACTGGTCTATGTGTGTAGGACCTTGGAAAAAAATCAGTCCTGGATAAGTATGTATATAAATCTTTATAAAAATCAAGTTCTTGATAAAATAAGGAAAAAAAACCTGACAAGAAATTAAAATAATCTATCTCACTCTCATAAAGTTGTTGCAAGGATTTAATAAGATTTAACACAAAGATATTATTGTATAGCTTAAACATCTCTCCTTACCTCTGATGTCCATTGTTGGGTAAAGAGACAGGAACACTCCTGAGTGTCTCTGGGAGGCACTATTACTATTGGTGAAGACCCCCAAATCTACATTTCAACGTTAACTTCCAGTTTTAATCTCTCTCTCTCTCTCTTTTTTTTTTTTTTTAATAGAGACACAGTCTCACTATGTTGCTCAGGCTGGTATCAAACTCCTGGGCTCAAGTAATCCACCTGCCTCAGCCTCTCAAAGTGCTGGGATTATAGGTGTGAGCCACCGTGCCAGGCCTTAACTTTGAATTTGATATTTCCAACTGTCTATCAGGATTACGTATATGATAGTAAATCCCACTATCATTACAAAATCAATAAAATCACACTCAAATTCATCACCTTCCCCCCATCCCAATTATGTTCCTCTCAAATTTCTTAATTTTTCTCTAAGTCAGTGTTTTCCCAGCGCAAACCAGAAAGGAAAGATGACTTAGGCTTTGCCCAAGGAGGTCAAACGTCAAAGAAGGAGCAACATCTAGAAAAAAAGTAGCTAACTAGAGTCTCAGAAATTGGAGTGGCGGAGCAGAAAAGAAGCTGGAGAAAGAAAGGAGATTTAGAAGGTGAATGATTCAAAGACAGGAAAAAGCAGGGTGGACTTGAAGGACAGTTCAGAAACTTATTCTACAAATTGGGTTCATTTGTTTCACCATTCCTCTTACATGGCTTAAGCACTGTTTGGGGGCTAGAGTCTTATTTTTAAAGGAACCAGAAGGTATAGTAAAATTTCTAATACAAACACTTCTTTCTGTTTTGAAATCTCAATTCCTTGAAGTCATCTTAGAATCTTCACTCCCTATTATATTCTACCAACTAAGCAGTACACAACAAACACTTACTAGGATTTAATTACTTTGGGGTTAAATGAAGAGACATTTTAAATCACTTCCTCTCCTAGGCTTCTTACACTAATCTCTTCTACCACATTACCACCGCAAGCCTAGCCCAAGCCAAGAAATATCAAGTCCAAACTCCCCACTTTAGCATTTGAGTTCTTTCAAAATCAGACCTCAATTTATTTCCAACCTTATCTTTTCCTGATGCCCATCAGAATCTTTCTACTTATCTAAACCAGTCTCCATTCATTATTTCTTGATCTTTTGTTTCTTTGTCTTCCTTGTGAATACCCTTGCTCCTCATATCATCTTAATCCAATATCCCTTAAGACTCAGTTTAAGTCCTATCACTTCTGGGAAACCTTCCATGTACATTTCGGTCAATGTGAATCTCAATGTTTTTGAATTTCTATTGTAACTCCTGCTGTGTCATACATGTTGGTACCTAACCTTTTTTTTCTCTTAAATGGTATATGTGTCTTCACTTCCTAGAGAAGGCATGTCTTTGAGGGAAAATACTATATACATTTATACTTCTTTTGTGTCTCCCACAATACTTAACAAAAATGGTTTTTGAATGCATGATTTATGTTCAGTACAGAAATAGAAGGAAAAAGAGGGTGATGATGAAACAATATAAACCTAAGTTTCACTTCATTAGGCAAGCGATCAACAAAACACCTTAAAAACTGAAAATGTCCTTGACATTCCAAATTCACAATACTAACACAACGTATGACTGTATGTCATTGTTGCAATATGTAACTGTATATGAAAAACAGGGTACATAACATTCTAAAGTAAGTATTTAAAGTTGAAAACAATTCAACATAAAAACCTTTTTACTTTCAAATATATTTGATAATTTTGAAGAGGATTTATGCGTACTGGATTTTAGAAAGAATCTACTGAGCTTCTAGATCAAGGAAAATGACCCCTGAAACAAGTCATTTTATAAAGTAAAGTCATATCATGTCCAATGGAGTTTTAATAACATAATTGCTGTTTTGCGTCTTTCAAAACTTGAAATAAAATTGTTGCCACTGAATTCAGATTTTGAGGTCAGTGATATGATTATTCCCACATATCCCAGGGAACAATTTAAAACCTTGATAACAAAAGTCTTGAAGAAACAAGTAAGCCATTGAAGGCAAGAAATCTTCTGAGGCTATTATCACTTAGTGAGGTAAAATTAGATGAAACTTGTAATGGTTACAAATATTATTTTCCACATAGGCAAACTTTAAGCAAAGAGAAACCTTAAACTAGAAAAATGTTACCTGAACATCTCTGAAGTGGAGTCTGGTCTATTGGTCTGGAGATTATAAAATAATCATAAAATCAGCTCATTCTGAATAAAATGCCAATTTTGAACCACTTCATGAAATTGACATGCGTACCTTTAATCCTTGAATAGCTCATTTTCTTTTTTTCTTTCTGATTTTTTTCTCCATAACATTTTATAAATGTCATAATACACATTAAGAATCACGATGCCTCCCCTGTATTTCTGAGATCATTATCGTGGATATTACTGCACAATTTCAAACATTTGAAATGCTGACATTGATTGATAAAGTTATTCATAATACATGCCTATTGCTGATTTAATTACTTTGAGGTTAAATGAAGAGGCATTTTAAATGGTGTGTTTTAATATAGTTCAATTATTGAAAACAAGTCAAACAAGAAATATGTTTCACAAAAGAAAGATGATAAAAGGACATCATTTCTGTGAAAAACTTTATTTTTAATGTAGAATATTTATAAATTAATGGCGCACAGAAAAGATGAATTCCTTGTCCTTTCTCTTTAAATATCAGCATCATCAAATATTAAGTGCCTGTAAATATCTACTCTAATTGATTTCATGCTTTTCCTTGACCTTGATACAAAGCTGGATGTGTCCCTAAAGAGCTAAATACCCGTTTAGTCCTTTTGCTTTGGTGGGGCTGAATCCTTCCTATTTGTTCCTCAAACACTGTTCCCTCTAGGATTTAACCTCTTTTCTCAAAAGTACGCGTATATGCCACAGCCTATCATACTAATGCTATCTGCATGGCTTGTCAGTAAAACAAGCCTGCAGTGATGGGAGTGCTGCAGCTTTCAGTGCAGTTTCAAGCATAATACAGTCAGCTCATGTCGGGAGATGATGTAAGATGAAGTTTCAGGGCTGTGATGAAAAGGTCTTCAAATCTAAATAGCTTCTGCAAGGCAAATGGTTCTGTGTTTCTCAGGTAATTGTAATCCCTGAAATCAAACCACCTCTCAAGGTGTGCAATGACATGGTTATCAAATGTTTTAAATGATTTCTTGAGCATCAGAGCTGAAAAGAATGACAGGCTTAGATTTGTTTGAAATTCATAATATTTGTCATTCAGCCTCTGAACCAGCTTGTTCCTATCATTTGGAATGGGACTATACAGATGGCAGCCACTTGAATGCCTTTTTTTTTTTTTTTTTCCCAGAGAGAGACTGCTGTCCTAGAATTATGGCAGCATATTAAAGAAAAATATTATACTTTTAAAAAATAAATTTTGCAGCTCCCATGGGATGTTATCTTGGGAAAACTTGCTACTTTATTTTCTTAAAAAAGAGTTCCTGCACAACGATATGTCACATCATCTAAGTGCTTAGAGCAGGAATTTCCTTAGGTGACTCTTACGTGTTTCTAGCGGGAATTTTTAATTTATTTTGCTGAAATATTTCAAGTAAGATTAAATTATATTGTTAATAAGAGCAATTCTGCTCTAAGATATTTCTCCAACGATAAACAGATATTTTGATCTTGAAGGCTAAAATGTAAAATGTATGGACCTGCTCTAAACAATGCTTGTTAACTATTAGTGTGAAAGAACAAATTATACTTAGGAGTTAATGTGCTTTTTAAAATTTGCCTCTGATGACTATCTGCTCCACACATTAATGTCATTTTTAAAGATTTCTGTTTTCTAATCATAAAATGGTCATTGAATACAAGTTGTGCTAATTTCTTTCTCAGCTAACCAGACATATGAGGAAAGTGACTGCTCAAAAGAGCATACCCAAGTCAATCTGGTGACATCCTGGCAGTGTCCCTTGGTTGCAGACAGAGTACATTAGAAGTGAACAGAATTGCATTTAAGCCATTCCTCTTTTGTGCTCTTCTCGATCACAGCATTTACTGTGCTGTTTTGTAGTTGTCAGTTTATGAGAATGCCTCTTTCTTAGACTGTGTGCTTCTTGAGACTAAGGACCCTATATTTCATCTTCATAACCCCATCACTTCGCACAGTGATGATCATAATATTTGGCAGTGAAAGAAGATCTGCTGGTTGCTGAACCCATTGTACTATAAGACCCATGAGAACAGTGACTCTATTGAATTCAGTTTTCTATCTTGAACAGCTAGTATATTTCCTTGCTAAAACAATGTGGAATAGAAAAAACTGTAATTTTTGTATTTTGTGAAAAAATGTTACAGACATCACCTTATTTCAACCTTCCATAAGATGGCTTCATGCAATAGCAGATAGGGGAATTTATTATCATCCCATTTTACAGATGAGGAGACAAAAATCCAGAGTGATGAATTAACTTACTAAAATTCACTTTACTTACCAAAACTTATAACTAGAGATAGACTGGGCAAGGTTGGTCATCCATGAGTTAGGAAATGCCCTTAAAAATAAGTCTCGGCTGGGCACGGTGGCTCATGCCTTTAATCCCAGCACTTTGGGAAGCCGAGGCGGGTGAATCACGAGGACAGGAGTTCAAGACCAGTCTGGCCAGATGGTGAAACCCCATCTCTACTAAAAATACAAAAACTAGCCGGGCATGGTGGCGGGCGCCTGTAATCCCAGCTACTCGGGAGGCTGAGGCAGGAGAATCGCTTGAACCCAGGGGGCGGAGGTTGCAGTGAGCCCAGATTGCGCCACTCTAGCCTGGGTGACAGAGCAAGACTTTGTTCCCCCCCCACCAAAAAAAAAAGAGTAAGTCTCAAGGAGGCCCTGACATTTTGAACCTTAACTCACCCCTCACTTCTGCTTCCACTTCTAAACTGGGAAAAGAAAGTTGCTGTGGGTGCTGTCAAATATTAATACTTTTTCCTCAGAGATATTTAAGTGTACGTGTGTGTGTGTGTGTGTGTGTGAGAGATATTCTTTTGTTTCCTCCAAAGACATGAGGACTGATTATTTATACATCATCTAGTGTTTAATAATTTCTTTTACACAATCTTTGTAATGAGCCAAGTAATGTAAACAATGTATTGAATCCGTTCTCTGAAGCCATGGCTTTTTCTCCTTTAAGGTGGCAGAAAAGTTCCCACAACTTTTCCAGTCATGCTTTTAGTGAAATGGATCAACACTAGGCAGTCTAAATGGCAGCATGATTATAATACTGATACTCCGGGGTTGAAAAACTATGCCAATTAATTTGATGCAAAATTAGTGTCAGAACACTCTCGGAAAGGTATTTTTTGTTCGTGTTAAAACTGGCTGGAACTCTGAGTAGTTTCAGAAAAGCAAAGCCTTGTAAAGATATCATAAAATAACTTTGCCCATTTATTGCTAAAGGACTCTAAAGTGTACTCTTCCTAAAGTAGTCCATGCTTTGCTTCATCCTCACTTGCAATGGTTTTCCAATAATACAGTCTCTTGATGTTGTCATTTTAAGTGGAAATCCACTCTAACCAAATCTTAGGTTGCTGCTCTACAAAGATCTTCCTCAAATTGAATACAACTCCTGGAGTCCTAAACTCATCTTGCTTGGCACAAAGCCAGTGCGTTTCTGGAAATCAATTTCCGTAGTGGGGATGGAAGGTGGAAAGGTGCGTAAAGTTAACAGCTGTTACTTTCTTCCATTCTTTCATTCTTTCTTCCAACCTTCTCTCCTCCCCTCTCCTCTCCTCCCTTCCCCTTCCCTCTCCTCTCTTTCTCTCCCTTCCTCTCCCCTCCCTTGTCTTTCCTCTCTGCCCCCTTCCTCTCTTTCTCTTCCTCTCTCTCTTTTTCTTTCTTCGTTTCTCTCTTTCATTCCTTAACAGGAAGATCCCCTAGAGGAAAAATACACAAACCAAAACCACTCCTAAAATGAACACAAAATAACATCTGTCTAGGGCTTTGTTGGTAAAGTCTGGAGTTGCTGTAGAGGTTTTTACTTGCTGTCAAACTGGTTATTGCTGAAACTGTGGTTAGGGAGGTAGCAGTACCACTCTAGTGGGGAGGTATATGCTGGAGACTGATCAAAAAGATCCATGGCCTTGCCTTGAGAGGAGCAGTGAACATCCCCTGGGGTAAATGCAGGAGTCGATGGAGGCATGGTTTGCCATCCTGCTTCCTGCCATATACAGTACTGAGCAACAGTGCCTTGCAAATAACAAAGAACCAGAATTCAGTGCATCACTGAGTAGCAGGAACACTAGGAATGATGGTGACTGCCAGATATTAAGGATTAACCCCTTGTCCCTCATTTTTCTGTGGCTTAGCTCTGAGAAGTCTATAGAATCTGATGAGGAAGGAAGCTGCAGTAATGACTGATAGTGAATGCCCTATCAGCTAGGAATGTGAGGGTTCAGAACCAAGTCTGATATGATTTGAAAATCAAAAAGAAACAAAATGTGCTATTTCTTGTGTCAGAGCAATCTGGAAGAAATTCATGCTTATAAGAAATACATTTTTAAAAAAATAGACACATCAAACCTCTGGGAAGTAGGATGAAGGCCAGAGGAACTTTCACTTTTTACTTAAAATGTATGTGTGCGTGTGTGTGTAGCTGGGAGAAGGAACAATCCTTTTCTTTCAAAACAAAAATGATTGTTAATTTGGATTGAGAACAGGATCTGCGGGTGTATAGATGTCTTCAAGGTCATCTGAACCAGCCCTAATCCTGATGTACTGTATACTCCTAGGATGACTTTGAGGCCTGAAAGCTCTAGATTTAGACATAGTTTTGAAGGAGTATTACTAGGAGTAAAGTGTCTGATCTCTTCTGCTCATCCAATTCCATAAAGAATATTTACCAATATAAATATTTTATGCTATTATATAAACTGTAATTATATACCAATAATAACATACCACTTATTTGTTCATTCAACACTTAATGAATATTTATTGGGACCCTATTATGTGGCAGGCACTTTCCTAGGCACTTAAACCTACGTAGGACAATAAAAATAAATAAATATTGTCACTTTTTTGCTCCTCAGGTTTGCTTGGGTACAAGAAATATCATATTTTGTCTTGGTATGGAACAGACACACCGATAGTCTGGTACATCCTTCTACTGCTATACTTTATCACATTGTATTAAAATAACCAGTTTATGCAATTTGGATCAAAAATAGCTTTTATAATATAAAGGCAGAAAATATGAAAGACAGGAACAACATATTGAATCAATAAAAAACTGCACAGAAAAAAATGAAACAAGGAAAACGATAAAGTGGGGAGAATATTTATAACATATATGACACATGCATTTTCTATCTGTGATATATAAAGAGTTCTTCCATGACACTAAGCAAAAGATCAATAACCAATTGAAATGTCTCCAAAGGACACAAACAGAAAATACACCAAAAAAGGAAAAATAATAGCAAATTATATGTGTGTGTGTGTGTGTGTGTGTGTATGTGTGTGTGTGTGTGTGTATATATATATATATATATATATGTATATATGATACCATCTCTGGCTATCAGACTGGCAAATACTAATTATTAAAAAACTCCAATTCTAATTCTCCCATACAGGGTTTCTCAGCATCGCACTATTGACATTTTGGTTAGGATAGTCCCTTGTTGTGTGCAGCTGTCCTGTGCATTGTAGGATGTTTGGCAGCATCCCTGGCCTCTTGCCAGCATCATTCCTTTCCTGCTGTGACAACCCAAAATGCCTCTAGGCACTGCCAAATGTCCTCTGGTAGAGAAAATCACCCTGGATTGAGAACGACTGGTCTAACCCTACAGAAGCGCTTGGCATTATTCCCACTTGTCGTGATCTCTCTTTCTTTCAAATCGGTGCATGTTCTTACTCCAATGCATTTCCTCTTCTACACTTATCATCCTTCATGTGTCCTCTGAGGCTTTTGAGAAGTTTATTTATTTATTTATTTATTTATTTATTATTATTTTTTGAGACAGAGTCTTGCTCCGTCACCATGCAGTGGCGCCATCTCGGCTCACTGCAACCTCCGCCTCCCTGGTTCAAGCCATTCTCCTGCCTCAGCCTCCCGAGTAGCTGGGATTACAGGCACCCGCCAACATGCCCGGCTAATTTTTGTATTTTTTGGTAGAGACAGAGTTTCATCATGTTGGTCAGGCTGGTCTCGAACTCCTGACCTCAGGTGATCCACCTGCCTCGGCCTCCCAAAGTATTAGGATTACAGGTGTGAGCCACTGAGCCTGGCTCAGTGACTCCTCAAGATGAATTCCCATAGCATCCTGCATTTACCTTATTTCAGCACTTTGTATAATGCATTTTGTTTTATTTAATTATTTGGCAGCCTTTTCTAATAGAGCGTAAACTCCATACAGGCCTGCATTGTGACTTTCCTGAGCCCCAGCCACTTTTGCCTTTAAGGGTCCCTTTCTCCATAAAAACTATTAAAATTTTACTTTATGACTGCATTGGTCTAAAGACTAATGCAATTGAGCCTGGATATTATATTCATTTTTTATTCTCATTTTAAAAGAAATTATTTCATGAGTTCCTATAAAGTATAGTGGGTGCTAAGCACTGTGCCTACCATGCCTAATGGATAGGATGGCTCTGGTTTCACAAAGACACAGACTGTGTCTGTCTTGATCATCACTGTGCACCCAATGCCTACTAGTGAGTAGGTGTTTAATAAATAGTTCTCGAGTGTATAAATGGATTGAAATTTTGCCAATCAAGAAGTATTTCTAAATATCTGGGTCACAGAAAGACTTCAAAATAATTTTAGGCCGAGTGCTAGTGGCTCATGCCTATGATCCCAGCATGGTGGGAGGCTGAGCATAGAAAATTGCTTGAGTCCAGGAGTTCAAGACCAGTCTGGGCAACACAGAGAGTCCCTGCCTCAATGGGAAAAAAAAAAAAAAAAAAAATAGCATGGGCCTGTGCCTGTGGTCCCAGCTACTCAGGAGGCTGAGGTGGGAGGATTGCTTGAGCTCAGAATATCAAGGCTACAGGGAGCCGTGATTGTACCACTGTACTCCAGGCTGGGTGGCAAAATGAGATCTTGTTTCAAATAGTAACAATAATAATAATAATTTTAATTGTCAAGATATCCTCATTTCATTATTTTTATTGGACGTTCCCCCTAAATTCATTTGTGCCCTAATTTTGACATGTACTTGAAAAATATTCTACATTCTTTCACCATATTTATTATTAAAATATTCCTGATATGATGTATTTACCATTTTAAATAACCTCTTGACCATCTAGCCTTCCACTTCATTCTGACATCAAATACGTGTGGCCTAACTGAGAATATAGGCTTATGGTATATATTAGATTGCTTTATGTAGATTCTTCTATAATTATATACTGGTTTTCTTTTATTTTGGAAAATAAGGATACAACAGGTAAATAAATTTAAAAGTCTGAAAGGATGTATAAGAGTTAGATTACGAGCCAATTCTGCTTTGCTTGTATGTATAAAATAATTGTGATTTTGACAGTTTTGTGAATTTGCAATTTTGCCAAGGGGTCATCCAGCACTGACACATTGATATATGCTATTGATCCATGCTAACTAGCATATATTCCCTTTCCTCAAGTACTTTGCACATTAGTGTTATCCTTAAATTATTTTCCTATATGGGATTGGGATGCATGATAACATTAGTAATCAAAAGGCTACTAGTTAATTATGTAATGTTAACTTAATTTGGTTTATGCTAGAAAGGAGAAAAATAAAGCCACCAATTCATTACAGTCTGGTTTTTTTGTTCTGTTTTTTGTTTTTATTAATTTGATTGCTTCCATCTTTGCATGCAATCTGCTTTTTATGGACCATATTTACATGTGTGTTTCCACCACTCAATTGGGAGCTCTTGGAAGACAGAAGCACATTTTTTTCCAAATCCTTATTGCATCCAGAGAACTTGCTTTGTGTGTAGTAGATGCTCAGTAAATGTTTTTCTTTACTTAGATGCATACAAAAAGCAAGCAAACAAGTCACTAATTATAAAATATTGCTAACACAAGCTCAAGGTTGGGAAATAATATTAAGTGGAGATGTTTCACCTTAAAAATAGTACCACAGAACTTATTCAAAGTACTGTTTCTGGCCGGGCCCAGTGACTCACACCCATAATCCCAGTACATTGAAAGGCCAAAGCAGATGGATCACTTGAGGTCAGGAGTTCGAGACCAGCCTGGACAACATGGTGAACTCCCGTCTCTACTAAAATTACAAAAAAAAAAAAAAAATTAGCCGAGTATGGTGGCGGGTGCTTATAATCCCAGCTACTCGGGAGGCTGAGGCAGGAAAATCACTTGAACCCAGGAGGCAGAGGTTGCAGTGAGCTGAGATTGCACCACTGCACTCCAGCCTGGGCAACACAGTGAGACTCCATCTCAAAAAACCAAACAAAACAAAAAAACCCCGAAAAACAGAACAAAAAGCAAGCAAACAACAACAAAAAACCCCACAAAGTACTGTTTCTAAAATACTCTTGATTTGCAAAATAATAATTGGTAGTCTTGGGAGAAAAGTGCATCTCGGTCATGCTTGAGCCAAGCAAACTACTCCTGTTCTATTCTATGGTATATCTTTCTTATCTTTCTAATGATAGAATCTTAATGTCCTCCTGCTCCTTTAGGCAGTATTCAAAATGTTATTTTTCTACAGGTAAGAGTCATGACATCGTTCTTCTTGATTTAAATATTTTATACTTTTGAAACATGTAGCAATTCCCATGGGAACAGATATTATTTGCTGATAGTCTCTTAGGTTGTATCATTCTTGATGACATGGCTGAAAGCTCTTTTGTTTCATTAATAACATTTCTCCCATTGTAGGATGGGTAATCTCTGGGCAGTTTTCCCATTGCAAATTAAATCCAGCTAAAGAATGTGGATTCTTGTTTGATTCTACAAAGAATGTGACTTAATTTGGTTGCTATGAGTCAGTTGTCACCTCAATTAAGGTTCCCCTAATCCTTGTTGATCAGAATCAATCACTTTTTTTTTTTTTTTTTCCTGAGCTCTCCCAATAGAGTACCGGTATCTCTACTCAGCACTTACTTATTCTGCTGTAGTTACTTGTCTGTCTTACGTATTACGAGAAAGAATGAGGGTCTCTCTTATTCATCTTTGCATTCTCCATGCACCTAGCATAATGTCTTGCACATAGTAGGTCTCAAAACATATTGGTAGGAAAAAATAATTTCAAAGTGGAGTAGAGTTTAAAATGCCTGTGATATCCCCAGAGCTTAATGCATATTTTGAGAAGGTATCCATTCTAATAGTAAGGGTGCATGGGTGTGTTTGGTGGAACTCTTATGTGAAATCAGACTAGATTTTTTTTTTTTTTTCCCAAACAGAATTTTCATCAGCCAGGCAGCTTTCAATGTTCACAACCTTATCACTACTGGCTGTAAATTTCTTTGAAAATGCCAAGTGAGGGTCACCAGGCTAATGGATTTATCCACTATGATATTCTAGGAAATTATGCCATCCAACTTGCCAGAAGTTGCTTCAAGGTCGAACACTGAAATATCTAAGTAGATTACAAGGGTGCCTGAAAGATTCCTTTTTGACAAAGTCTTGCCCATTTCTATATCTATATTCCCAACTCTGATTACATATTTCTACTGTCCATTGTTAAGATGTCTTTTTTTTTTTTTTTAACCACCTTTCCTATTTATTGTCAGAATCCAGGAGTTATTTGAATTCTCAGCTCGGTGTATATTTCAGAAAATGTTACCCATTTAGCAAGTGCTAATTTGACTCTAAGGAACAAGGAATAAAAACAGGAAGATGAAAGAGTAACACTTCATTTGGGAATGACTTCCTGTAAAGCAAGTGGACTCTGTTTGGTCAAGAATTAGAATATTATCACAGCGGCGTGCTGAACTGGCTGAACAGCCTCTCTTACTGATCCATGTGTAATGATTGGCAGATATTGGGCATCCTACCAAACAAGGGACCATACAGCTCCTGTTCAGTCAGACCTTCTGAAAACATTAACACTCACTGGCCACTTCCTGTCCAGTTATTCACTCAAGACAGGTCTTCAATCACCTGGCCAGTTATGAAACACAGCACTAACTACCTGGTTACTCTCTGGCTTCCTATTTACTTTGACAGGTCTCTGATCACTGGGTTTATCACAGGAAAAACACCACCCTGAAAAGACATTAAGTGTGTAGCAAAGACTCCAACTTGAGCTGCAGCTGTGGTTCAGGTATGTTTTGAAATGCCTTGATAGACTGTATATATATATTCCTTGAAGACAGGAACCATCTCCCTTGTATTTTCTGAGCTGTACCTCTGTCTTCATTGCCACTTTTGGGCTGCTGGTTTGACACTTCTCCTGCTTGATTTTTGAAATGCCTCATCTCACTTTGTCTCGGTTTGATTCAACATGCCCTCCTTAACCTCCACACTGCATGTGTTAATGGCACTTTGGAGCATCAAGGAGGAAGAGTGCCATATATGGAGGCAGGGGCATGAAGGGCTTCAAAGTAGAAAGAGATTAAGTGGTCAAAGTTTTTTTTTTTTTTTTTTTTTTTTTTTTTTTTAATCGACAGAGTCTTGCTCTGTTGCCTAGGCTGGAGTGCAGTGGCGTGATCTCAGGTCACTGTAACCTCGACCACCAGGGTTCAAGTGATTCTACTGCCTCAGCCTCCTGAGTAGCTGGGACTACAGATGTGCGCCACCATGCTTGGTTAATTTTTGTATCTTTAGTAGAGATGGGGTTTCACCATGTTGGCCAGGCTGGTCTCAAACTCCTGACCTCGTAATCTGCCCGCTTTGGCCTCCCAAAGTGCTAGGATTACAGGCGTGAGCCACTGCACCCGGCCCATAAATGGTCAGAGTTCTAAGACACTGGATGATAAGAGGACTGAGAAATCGGGGGGGGGGTACATAATTTGGGGTGAGATTTCACCCGTTTAGCTCTCTGCTCCCCAGGAATTCTTGGATTTTAGGCAAGATGCTAGACTTCTCACTGTATGATCAATAAGAGTTTGCATCATTTTATAGTTGGATATTAAATAAAAGAGTAGCCCCTGAAGGCTGGAGGACTTGGCAAATTTGGGTATTCTAACAATTGTCATTATATATAGCTGTCTCTGTCAAAAATCCAGAGTTGGATTTTAACCCAGTTGAAGAAGAAAATCAAAGAGGAAGGCAGAGAAACATTTCTTTACATCTGTGCCAAGGGAACATGTGAGAATCTAACTCAAGATGTAGCATTGAATTTGATTCTGAAAAATACCAGAGAAGACTGTAATTGAGTTCCTCTAAAGGAATAAGTTATTTAATTCAATGTCATCTTTTACTTACAAAAAACATGCCATCACTGTGTACCAGGAAAGTAGAATTCTATTGTGCTTACCTTGAAGCGCTGTTTGTAATAACGTCATTGGCAAGCTCTATTTATTTTTTAAAGGCAAGCAAGGGAAAAATAGTAAAACCCAAACCTCTAAATTTCTATTGATCACAGGATGCAGATCTTATTTATTGTCTATCTGTCACAAAATGGGAACATGTGGCTTTAAAAAATAAAACTTTGTTCTAGGCTTCTTCCTTTCCTCTCCAGTAAATTCTATGGGTATTTTTAAAGGTGGAAAAACTAGGAAAAGCTTTTCTTTTGATATATAGGCACCATTTGGTTAGAATCATAGCAAACCTGTTTTGTTTTTGAAGAAGTAGTATGGAATATTGTGTCAACGCTGTAATAAAGTATAGAATGTTAATGTGAAAATGTTAAATAGAGTTGTCAGACACTAATGTTTTGAATTTGTAGTAAGTTTTGGTTAAACACATTTTTAAGATTAAGTGATAAATTATGAGAACCAGGCTTAACTCTGATCTGTAACATGTTCAAAGGAATACATATGCTTGCAAAATAAAATGATTTAATTCTGTATAATTTCTCCATATGTTTCAGTTATTATTTTTTTTTTCTGTGCAGGAAGAAGTACTAGAGCAAACTATAATCTGTTAGTAAGGTAAATATCAGAAGTCATACAGTTTTTACTTCAAGATATTATTTATTTTCAAAGTTGAAAAATGCTGTGTCTTGTATTTGATAAGACTTAGACCTTGCTGCTTCTCTTTACGTGTAGAGAATTGGTTATCACAAACACTTGCTTTGGAGACTGGAGGACACAGAGATACCTGAGTTTTTCCTGTTCAGTCATTCTGTTTCACAGTGGTTTCAGAGAGGAAATAATTGCTGCAATGACCTGGCAGTTTCTACTCCATGCAAGTCTAAGTAATTTGGAGGGGACACTGCACATCAGTCATTGTTTCGTGTCTAAGATTCAGTGATAAAGAAGCACCTATATATTCAAGAGAAAAGAAAGTAGAGGCGTGAATTCAGAAAATTATTTAAGCCCAATCCTCCATGTGCTGAATGAAAATCACAGGCCCAAATAAAATTATAGGTATAATTTTTGCCACTTTTCATAGGAAAGCATAAGGTATTAAAATAAACTGTAAAAAGGCCTCAAGCAATTGAAGTTGGTCATTAGCTTTTTTTAATAGGGAAATTCTTTCTCTATTTGGATTACAGTGTCAAGGTTATCTTTCGTCTGAGAATTTTGTAATTTTGCATTGAACAAGAGACTGTTACTTATTTTTTAAAACTAGTGTATGCAAATTATGATTAAATTCCTGGATATTTAATCTTTTGAATATCATTTAAAAAATAGAATGATGGTACACGGAGATAATTAACTCATTATGAATAATTTATTTTATAGCTTGAAACTCTGCATAAAGCAAAGTTGGTGTTGCCTAAATTTTCAGGCAGATTCTAGTTGAGATATCAATAAGTTTGAGTCATGTGTGTAGTATTACGTAGTGAGAAATGTTTATAATGTGCATGCTAAAAATTCCCAGCTTGAAATCCTAAAGAATTATGATGTCCAAATAATGTTTTTCTAATACAATAAATATGTTTTTGCCGTCCTGAAAAAGGGGCAACTAAATCTGCTTTGACTATAGGTGGCTTTTATATTTTAAAAATTTACAGCAATTATAATTATCTTTTAAGTTGGAGAGTGAATATAATCATCTTCTGATTACAGATTTTAAATAATGGAGGCTATTAGACATCACAGAACTTGACAGGCTCAAACAGCTTGTCATTCATAGATGGTATTACATTCTCATGTCAAGGAGGAACCCCTTGATCCACTGTTTGCCTATTTATTTATTTTATCCTTTTGCATTTTGTTTCTTCAGAATTTGCTATGTGCCAAACAACATTCTAAGCATTTACAATAATCTTGTGAGGCAAGCACTGTTATTATCTCCATTTTATTGAGGAGAAGTGTGGTATAATGGAAATAGTATCATACGGGTTTAGCATCAAACAGACTTGGTCGAATCCTGAATCCACCACTTACTAATGATGTAGTCATAGGCACTTATTGTGTACTTATGTTGTGAACTTCAAATTTCCTTTAAAAAAAATGAGGGAAGATACTACGTACCTCACAGGGTTATTGTGAACATTAGATAGGAATACAGGAAATCACCTTACCCAGTTTCTGACAAATAATAAGTTTTCATATAGTTTAATTTCCTTCCTATTTCCTTCAACCTTGTGTTAGGACTCTTGGTTACAAGTGATGGAAACCCACATCAATGGACTTTAACAAAAATGAAAACGTTGGTTCATTTAACAGGGAAATTTAGCGGTTCTACCAATGCCAGTAGAATGTCTGTCTCTTGGAACTGTGTTCCACTGTTTTGGCTTATTTTCAGGCAGACTATCAATCTAATCCATTTAAAACCTTAATCGGCTTTTTACCAATTTGCATCTGGTCAGTGCTATGGGCTGGTAACCAAAGACACACATCTCCTTGAGTCATGGTGTTGTAGGAAAAACCGGTTCTTGTCACACGACCAGGAAAGATTAGGCTCGCTGGCACTTTGAAGGATGAGGGGTAACAGAATTTATTGGTCAAAAAGGGAAAACAACACAGCAAAGTGAGATGAAGTCCTGTTAACAGGCTCTCCACCTCACCGATTAAATCCCAGTTCACCACACAGGAACAGGAAAGGCCAGGCTCCTCCTCCCTGCAAATAGTGGGAACTTTCATGGCTCCACCCCATTCTCCCAGTGCGCAGGCCGGCTGGAGATTCTCCAAGGACTCATTTATGCTTAGCTGTTTCAATGGCCCTTGAATCTGTGCCTCAGAATTTCTGTCTTTAGGCAACAGACCTAGGGCTTTGACCATTGCCTCAATGCTTAGTTAAATGGCATCTGTCTTGCTCATTCCTGGGATAATACATGTAATAGTAGGTTAGGGTGTGGTGGAGATACAGTTCATCTGTCTCTTGCCCATGGCAGAATCCCAATGAACTGTTCTTTAAAATACAGGTAATTGCACCCTTTGTTACACAGGAAATGCACAGGATAAAGTCGTAGGTAAGAAGCTAAGGGATTAGTACTAGTCTTATCTCTTGTGATATATCCTATTTCGTAAAGTTTACTCACATTAAGTTTAGCTTGGAGCAGGGTATACAGCACTTTCAACCTGGTAAGATTCATGATTATCTGTCAGTCATTTCATATTGCTGGCCATAAGCAGAAGGTATCTCCTTGTCTACTTTCAGACACATAAGGTTGGACCAACGCTTTTATCTTCCCGATAGGCACTTATACAAGGTCAAAAGCAGTAATCAATGAAATTCAATACCCTGAAGTATTTACATCAAGTCCCCAAAGTCTGAATCCTAGGATACAATAGGAACAGTTTAATAAGCTACTGCACAATAGAGCTTGCCTATTTTCCAGCTGGAGGCAAGAGTATCTTTAATGTCCTACATTCGAATCACAATCGACCAGTTCCACTTTTGTGATGTTACTTTTCAATACCACTCTTCTAGATATCAATATCAATTTTTTTGAGACAGGGTCTCACTCTGCTGCCCAGGCTGGAGTGCAGTGGCACAATCACGGTTCACTAAAGCCTTGACCTCCCTGGGCTCAGGTGATCCTCCTACCTCAGTGTCCCAAGTAGCTGGGACTACAGGCACACTATATGCCTGGCTAATATTTGTATTTTTTGTAGAGATGGGGTTTGGCCATGTTGCCCAGGCTGGACTTGAACTCCTGAGCTCAAAGAAACCTCCCACCTCAGCCTCCCAAAGTGCTGGGATTACAGGTGTGAGCCATCACTCCTAGCCCAATATCAATTTTGTGAGTGCTCTTTGGGCTTCAAGGGACAAAAAACAATTCAAACTTGTTTATTGACTTACATGATGAAGATGTTCTGGAATGGCTAAATCTAAAGGTTCAAATCTTATCATGAGAGGGCTTTACCTCTCTAAGCAAATGGGCAATTAGCATACAGAATGATAAAGTTAGCTGTAGGGTGCCATGCTAGAGCAGAATAAAAAGCCAAATAAAATTTCCCTTTTTCTTAAAAAGTTCCTAGTATAGCAGGAAACATATACATAGAGAGACATCAGTCTATATAACCTGTAAAACTTTAAGGAGGAAGAGCATGAGAAGTGGTCTTTGAAAAGGAAGATAAATGGATAAAGAAATGGAGCTTTCCTAGAAATATAGCCAGTCGAAGAGAAAGTAGAATTATATACAGTTCATATATAATTCAATTCTACAGACATATGCCATCACTATATATTAGTTTGCAGAGAGATACAGATTTATACAAATGTTTGAAGCAAAGTACCATTTAGTGAATTTTTGAAACACTAAAATCTTAAGTCCTTAATTCATTGAGTCATTCAGTAGATTGACTGCCTATGTTGTGCTGGGTGCTATGTTCTTTGAAGCCTCACTGAGTCTTTGAAATAAAGCTTTTCATGGTAGTTGGTAGTTTTTATAATAAACAGGACTTTCAAAATACAACCTTTAATACACAAATATGAGATGCCGCCTGAGCTGAAATGCTAAGTTTTGTTTTGATGATGTTTTGCTGCAATCTTCCAAACTTCCATTTAAACATATTTCCTTTAATCATAAAGATGATGTCAAAATTCATTCAGAAATGTCTTCAAAATTCTCATTAGCACATGAAGAAAATTTTCATTGATTTGATTGAAGGAAAAGACGAGCACTTCCATACATATTCTTGAAAGGGAAGATAAAAGCCTGCACTCCAACTGATGAAGGCTGACTGTTGAATTTTACTGATCTTTCTTTTCCCTAAAAGGGTTGCTTCTCTTTTCCTCAGTTTGCTTTCTTCTACCAAAGAGTAACAATGACTTATTCTGTGATTGAGAACTAAACAGCCAAGCTCTGACCTGAGCATAGGGGGAGTGGGGCTTGCCATGTAATGTCTAGCTGTTACTTACACTTGGCTTTTTGCTTGCATTTCTTTGTGGCAGACAAATAAATGATACAATCTTTCTGAAAGCTTTCAGAATGTCCCAGAGGGCTGCCTTAGAAAAAGCCAAATCTTTGTTGAATTCAAGAAAGAAAGCAATTTCTGTCCATGTGAAAGACGGAGAGAGTAGAACAGTGTATTGACCACTGTGGGGATTTTAAGGGTATCTAGGGAAAATCAGTTTCCCTAGGGTACGTTCTAAATTTTATTTGATGGATGGTATCTATTGATGTAGCTCTGCCATTTGTAAAGAAGCAAGCCAACTTATTATTGACTTATGAATCTGAAGAAAAAAGGCAGGGAAAATATAAAGCAGCAGCATGCTTTCTAACTGTCAAGTGTACGTGGATTTGATGTCAAAATGAAGATAACATTTGTCTTGGGAATCACTTTGAATAATTTAGAAATATTATTAAATGATTAACACCTATGTCCTGTCATTCTTGTTCCTACCTGTTCTCATATGATATAACGTTATTATACCTTGCGTTTCATCCCAAAGGATCCCAAAGTGGTTTACAATCACAGCATACTTTTAAATCAGTCCAGGTCTCCTGGTTGAACAATGTATTTGGGATGACAGAATTATAACTTTCTTGGCAGACCCATGCATAATTCACTAAGATTATCTGCACTACAAAAAAAATCAGTTTATATATAATTCTTAATAATGGAAAAATCACTCCCTTAAGTTGAATGCTTGTCAAAATGAGGAAGAGGCTGAACTAGCAATGCTGAGTAAGAGTACTAGGCCGGGTGCGGTGGCTCATGCCTGTAATCCCAGCACTTTGGGAGGCTGAGGTGGGCAGATCATCTGAGGTTGGGAGTTCAAGACGAGCCTGACCAACATGGAGAAATTCCGTGTCTACTAAAAATACAAAAATCAGCTGGGCATGGTGGTGCATGCCTGTAATCCCAGCTACTCAGGAGGCTGAGGCAGGAGAATCGCTTGAACTCGGGATGCGGAGGTTGCTGTGAGCCAAGATCGCACCATTGCACTCCAGCCTGGGCAACAAGAGCCAAACTCTGTCTCAAAAAAAAAAAAAAAAAGTACCAAACTTGTGTTATCATTCTGTTCCCACCAGGGATGGGCTTGTAAAGGATTGTGTAAAGGGGACCGATACATAGAGCAAATTACATAGTTTATGTACCTGGATACATCGGTGAGTTACAATGCATTGCCCTGTATTCCAGAACTCTAGCTAGAGTCAAACGGCTTGTTAAACCTACATTGGTCACTCTTCTGTGAAAGGAACCATATCAGGCATACCAAACCTGTACTACATACCCTGCTTGCCCTTTTGCTGCTGCTCAAATTCAAACTGTGTTAAGGTGCTCCCACTGATTTTCCTCACATTGATAGACTGAAGGAAAGAAAAGAAAGCAGATGAAACTTAAAATCAGTTTGTGTAACTTACAGAGCGTATCTGCCAATAAAATGTTATTTGTAATTTAGAGTTTATAATAATTTGGACCCAGCATTACTATTTTAAAAATATTCTTAAATTTTTTGGTGTATATTTATGAGGTACTATGTGATATTTTGATTGTGTATTCATAAAAGAATGATTAAGTCAAGCTGATTAATATATCCATTGTTTCACATACCTTTTTTTGTGTGTGTGGTGAGAGCATTTGAAATCTACTGTCTTGGTAATTTTCAAGCATATTATAGCACATTATTATTAACTATAACCGTCATGCTGTACAATAGATCTCTAGAACTTATTTCTCTTTCCCAATTGAAACTTTGTGTGTGTGTGTGTGTGTGTGTGTGTGTGTGTTTTAATGGAGTATCTATTGCCCAGGCTGGAGTGGCATGATTTCAGCTCACTGCAACCTCCACCTCCCAGGTTCAAGCAATTCTCCTGCCTCAGCCTCCCTAGTAGTTGGGATTACAGGCACCTGCCACCATGCCTGGTTAATTTTTTTTTTTTTGTATTTTTAGTGGAGACTCGGTTTCACTACGTTGGCCAGGCTGGTCTCAAACTCCTGACCTCAAGTAATTTGCCTGCCGTGGCCTCCCAAAGTGCTGGGAGTACAGGCCTGAGCCACCACGCCCAGCCTGAAACTTTTTGTTCTTTAACCAACATCTCCCCATCATGCGCTCCACCCCAGTCCCTGGTAATCACTATTCTACTCTACTTCAATGAGTTCAACTATTTTAGATTATACATATAAGTGAGAGTGGTGTGACCATGGCCCCCTGCAGCCTCAACCTCCCAGGCTCAAGTGATCCTCCCACTTCAGCCTCCTGAGTAGCCGGGACTACAGGTGTGTGCACCGTGCCTGGTTAATTTTTAAATATTTTTGTATAGGTGGGGTCTTGCTATGTTGCCCAAGCTGGTCTGGAACTCCTGGACTCAAGCAATCGTCCCACCTCAGCCTCCCAAAGTGCTGATATTACAGGCATGAGTCACCATACCTGGCTGAGAAATGATTACATTTCTTGTTGAAAATGGAATGCCAATATTTCTAATGTGCTGGTATGTAATGTAGTTAATTATGGAAAAATCTCATTAATATTTTACATTAATATGTACTATCATTTGTATCTTACCTTCTTAATGATGTACCTGTAGGTAGAAAACAAGTATTTTGAAAAATACTTAAAAATGTGCTATTTTTCACCAGACCAGACTGGCTTTTCTTCCTAGTTATTATAATGTAGTGAATCCATGTACGTATAGATTCACATATCCTCTTAGGAAAGGGTAGGATTTGCGTACATGGTGTTCAAACGTGCTTAACTCTAAGCACATTATATGACATCACAAAAATGACTTTATACAATGTATCCAAGATAAAGAGTGTCCTCATAAGAAGAGTAAGGAAACTGAGGGAGATCTGCTGCTCCCTTTAGAGCCGGCAAGCAGGAATGTTTAAGTGTGCCCACAGCCACCCCTTCCCTTAGGTGCTCTGTCCCAGGGAGATGGGAGTTTTATTCATAAGCCCCTGACTGGGGCTGCTGCCTTTCTTTCAGAGATGCCCTGCCCAGAGAGGAGGAATCGAGAGAGGTAGTCTGGCTACAGAGGCTTTGCTGCCCTGCGGTGAACTCCGTCCAGTGCGAACTTCCAGACAGCTTTGTTTACACTGTGAGGGGAAAACCACCTACTCAAGTCTCAGTAATGGCAGACGCCCCTCCTCCCACCAGGCTGGAGTGTCCCAGGTGGACTTCAGACTGCTGTGCTTGCAGTGAGAATTTCAAGCCAGTGGAGCTTAGCTAGTTGGGCTCCATGGGGGTGGGATCTGCTGAGCAAGACCAATCGGCTCCCTGGATTCAGCCCCCTTTCCAAGGGAGTGAACCGTTCTGTCTCGCTGGCATTCCAAGTGCCACGGGGTATGAAAAAAAACTCCTGCAGCTAGCTCAGTGTCTGCCCAAATGGTCACTCAGTTTTGTGCTTGAAACCAGGGCCCTGGTGGTGTGGGCATCCAAGGGAATCTCCTGGTCTGCGAGTTGCGAAGACTGTGGGAAAAACGTAGTAACTGGACCAGATAGCACGGTCCCTCACGGCACAGTTCCTCATGGCTTCCCTTGGCTAGGGGAGGGAGTTTCACAATCCCCTGTGCTTCCTGGGTAAGATGACACCCCCTGCCGCTTTGGTTCGCCCTCTGTGGGCTGCACCCACTATTTAACCAGTCCCAGTGAGATGAACCAGGTACCTCAGTTGGAAATGCAGAAATCACCCGCCTTCTGCGTTGGTCTTGCTGGGAGATGCAGACTGGAGCTGTTCTTGTTCGGCCATCTTGCCCGGGAATCCTTCTCTTTAGTCTTAAAATGCAACCTTGAAACAAACTAGAGAAACCTTTTATTTGCCCTTAGTCTTAGAATATAGCCTTAAAATGTACTTTGAAACTCTGTCTGCTTTCCTTTCCCAGGAGACACTCTTATCTAACTGTATGTTTGTTGAGAAATTCCAGGGGCTAATTTTAAAACAAACCAGGCATGGAGACACAGCTGCAGAATTCTCTTCCATTTAGAGATTACCTCAAGATGGGAAATCTACAGCCCAGTCACAACTTAGATAGGGCCAACCAGCACTCCAGGTGGATAATAACTCACAATAGCCATCGGAACAATACACACAGACCTTGAACCCTGCACAACTCCTGCATGCCTTCCATACCACGTTTCCCTTCTTAAAACCCTGCCCTCGGCCGGGCGCGGTGGCTCAAGCCTGTAATCCCAGCACTTTGGGAGGCCGAGACGGGCGGATCACGAGGTCAGGAGATCGAGACCATCCTGGCTAACATGGTGAAACCCCGTCTCTACTAAAAAATACAAAAAAAACTAGCCGGGCGACATGGCGGGCGCCTGTAGTCCCAGCTGCTTGGGAGGCTGAGGCAGGAGAATGGCGTAAACCCAGGAGGCGGAGCTTGCAGTGAGCTGAGACCCGGCCACTGCACTCCAGCCTGGGCGGCAGAGCAAGACTCCGTCTCAAAAAAAAAAAAAAAAAACCCTGCCCTCAGCCCAAAACTTGGAGATGATTTCTTTGAGGCTTGAGCCTGGCCATCTCCCAACTGCTAGCATTTGATAAGTAAAGGTACTTTGCTTTCACCACATCTCGCTTCTCATGTTTTGACTTCTGAACAGTGATCAACTGGCCTTGCATTCAGTTACAGAATTATACTAGACTGTGCATACTAAGAGGTGGAGATCACTGGAGGCCATCTTAGAAGCTGCATATCACACCAGCACTTTGCATGACTCTCAAGCATAATCCAAAGTGACCAGTCTAGAATTTCTCGGTAATTAAATTAGAATTTCTCTGTGTAAACACATATTGTTTTATGTTTAAAATTACATGTAAATGTTTGTGTGGTACTCCAAGTATAGATACATTTGTATAAAACTAATGCTTCCCCCAAATCTTTACATACAATGAGGTTCCAGGAAGGTGTTTATTTTATGGCATCATGGGCACATTGCATCTTTCTACCTCAGTGCTAAGGGTTACTAGTTTGAGAGGGTCTGGATTATTTTGAAGCTCATCAGGGTCTTCTTGTCAGGGCTGAATTTTCATCTTCTCTAAATTCATTTGCCCTATTTAAAATTCTCCCATTAACCATATCTTTTGTTTAATCCCAGCATTCTGTATTATATAGAAGTTAAACTTTTCTTTCTGATGAATGGGAATATTTTAAACTATATTCAGAAGTTGAACACTTAGTCTCTGCTCAACTTTCAAACAGAGCTGATTTTATTTATCAGGCCAAAGATTTATCAGCTATTTATTTATCTGTACTCGACTTTGCAACAGATTAGGTGGCAACCTCTGGGTATGAAATTTCTCCTCTATTTTGTTTAGAAGGAGAAACTTCAAAGGAAGGGAAATTTTTAAATTTACTATTGAAAAATTAGAGGGCTATACAAAGGCTGTCTGTCAGGGAATGTGTAAACTATTATCACAGTATTGCTTTCAATTTCTACATACATAAATGTTTCTGTTATTATACTTTTATTATACTAGTGACCCTCAAAAATTTTCTGATAAAGAAACTCTGATAAACTATGTTTTATGGTGGGTAAGGGAAGATTCTGTATGTTAGTTTTTCTTTTTCTCATTAACATGCGTATTTCATAATATTAAGTTTTTATTTTTCTGTGGATAAACCACTAGTCTGATCTCTTTGGGACCTGTGCTAGAATTGAAGGAACCTTATTTTGCTAATATATATTTGCCAAAAAAAAAAAAAAAAAAAGACAAAGCCAAGCGGCTTTTTTTCCCTCTTCCCACTGACCCTCTTTTTAAATTTTTTAAATAAAGGGATTTTGGTTTTTTGTCCTAAGGGTGAGCTACTTGCCAAGCATACTGGTAGAGGTGTCAGATGTTAGATGTTATTTCAGTTGGGAGATAAGCAGCAAAGTATTACAAAATACAAGGCATTCAAATCTGATATATTGTATGATCAGATTATTCACTGCCACATAGAAAATAGGAAACAGACTGATTTGGATTTCTGCTGACTTAGAGGCCTATATGGAGTCAGCAGAGGTGATTTTTCCCCTTCCTTCCTTCCTTTCTTCTTTTTTAAAAAATATTTTAAGGAGCAGGAATTTCTGTACCTTTATCACACTGTGAAGAAAGTAGAAAATGCTGGAAGGAAACATATTTCCCCTTCACTATGTATATTTTGGTAACAGTTTTATTGAGATATAATTCAGATATCACACAATTCATTCATTTAAAGTGTTCCATTCAATGGTTTATACTATACTTACAGAGTTCTGCAACCATCACCACAACCAATTTTAGAACATTTCATCACCTCAAATAGAAATCCTATACCCTTTAGCTATGACTTGTAAACTCCCACCTCCCCATTTCCTTCCAGCCATAGGCAGGAAGAGTTGCCTATTCTGGATATGTTAGAGTTGCCTATTCTGGATATGTTACATAAATGAAGTCATAAAATGTGGCATTTGTGTCAGCTTTCTTTCAGTTAGCACAATATTTTCTCTTTTTTTAAATTATACTTTAAATTCTAGGATACATGTGCACAATGTGCAGGTTTGTTACATATGTATACATGTGCCATGTTGGTGTGCTATATGCATTAACTTGTCATTTACATTAGGTATTTCTCCTAATGCTATCCCTCCCCATGCCCCCACCCCACGACAGGCCCCAGTGTGTGATGTTCCCTGTCTTGTGTCCAAGTGTTCTCATTGTTCAATTCCCACCTATAAGTGAGAACATGTGGTGTTGGTTTTCTGTCCTTGTGATAGTTTGCTGAGAATGATTGTTTCCAGCTTCATCCATGTCCCTACAAAGGACATGAACTCATCCTTTTTATGGCTGCATAGTATTCCATGGTGTATATGTGCCACATTTTCTTAATCCAGTCTATCATTGATGGACATTTGGGTTGGTTCCAAGTCTTTGCTATTGTGAATAGCGCCGCAATAAACATATGTGTGCATGTGTCTTTACAGTAACATGATTTATAATCCTTTGGTTATATACCCAGTAATGGGATCGCTGGGTCTAATGGTATTTCTAGTTCTAGATCCTTGAGGAATCACCACACTGTCTTCCACAATGGTTGAACTAATTTACACTCCCACCAACAGTGTAAAAACGTTCCTGTGTCCCCACAATCTCTCCAGCATTTGTTGTTCCCTGACTTTTTAAAGATTGCCATTCTAACTGGTGTGACATGGTATTTCATTGTGGTTTTGATTTGCATTTCTCTGATGGCCAGTGATGATGAGTATTTTTTCATGTGTCTGTTAGCTGTGTAAATGTCTTCTTTTGAGAAGTGTCTGTTCATATCCTTTGCCCACTTTTTGATGGGGTTCTTTGTAAATTTGTTCAAGTTCTTTGTAGATTCTGAATATTAGCCCTTTGTCAGATGGATAGATTGCAAACATTTTCTCCCATTCTGTAGGTTGCCTGTTCACTCTGATGGCAGTTTCTTTTGCTAGGTTAACACAGTATTTTCAAGGTTCATATATGTTCTGGCACAAATAAGAAATTCATTCCTTTATGTAGCTGAATAATAATTTCACAGTATGGGTGTAACATTTTGTTTAATCATTCCTCAGTTGGTGGACATTTTAGTTGTTTCTACCTTTTAGGCTACTATGGATAATGCTGCTATAAACATTCATTTATAAGTTTTTGTGTGGAGATATGTTTTCATTTCTTTTGAGTATATTCCTTAAAGTAGAGTTACTGAATAAAAAGATAACTCTATATTTAAATTTTTGAAGAACTTCTAGACTGTTTTCCAAGTGACTGTACCAGTTTCCATTTCCACCAGCAGCGTATGATGGTTTCAATTTCTCCACATCCTCTCCAACACTTTTTTTTTTTTTTGGTCTGGTTTTTCAATTATAGATATCCTAGTGGGTGTAAGAAGTATCTCATTGGGATTTTGATTTGTATTATCTTGATGGCTAATAATGTCAAGCATGTATTCATGTGTTGATTGGATATTTGTATACCTTCTTTGAAGAAGTGTCTATTCAGATTCTTTGTCCATTTTTTATTTGGGTTATTTATCATTTTTATTATTGAGTTGTAAATGTTATTTATGTGTTCTAGATACAAGTCTCTTATCAGATACATGATTGACACTTTCTCCCATTCTGTGGGTTGGTTTCTGCTTGCTTGATAGTATACTTTGAAGCACAAGTGTTTTTAATTTTTAAGAAGTTCAATTATATATTTTTGTTTTGTCGTCTGTGCTTTTGATAGCATGTCTAAGAATCCATTGCCAAATCCAAGGTTATCAAGATTTATCCCTATGTTTTCTTCTAAGAGTGTTATGGTTATAGCACTTATGTTTACATAATTGATCCATTTGACTTGTTTTGTATATGGTGTGATGTAGGAGGTTTAACTTCATTCTTTATGCATTTGACTATTAAGTTGTTCCAGCACCATATGTTGAAGAGACTATTCTTTCCTTATTGAATGATCTGATACTCTTGTCAAAAATCAATTGACCATAGATATATGTTTTTTCCCCTGAACTCTCAATTCTATTTCATTGATCTATAAATGTCTACCCTTATGCCACTACCACACTGTCTTGATTAGTATTGCTTTGTAGTACGCTTGGAACCGAAAAATGTGAGTCTTCAAAGTTTGTTCTTTTTAAAGATTGTTCATGTTATTGTAGGTCCTTTGAATTTCTATATGAATTTTAGTATCAGCTTGTCAATTTCTACAAAAAAAGCCAGATGAGATTCTGATAGGAATTACATTGAATCTATAGATCAATTTAGGGAATATTGAGATCTCTATAATACTGTCTTCTGATCATATAAATGTGATATCTTTCCATTTATTTAGATCTTCTTTAACTTATTTCAACATTATTTTTTAGTTTTCAGTGTGTGTTTTGCACCTATCTTGTTAATTTATTCCTAATATTTTTTTATGCAATTGTAAATGGAATTGTTTTCCTGCTATCATTTTTGGATTGTTCACTGCAAGTATATGCAAATATAATTAATTTTTGTATGTTGATCTTGTATCCTGCAACCTTTCTGAACTCATTTCTTAATTCTAATAGATGTTTAGTGGTTCATTACATTTTAAATTGAAAAATAACAATACTTATTTTAAAAGCCAATCTATATCAATCTATATCTATATGCAAAATTTTTCCAATGCATTTCTTGAGGTAATGTTTTCTGTCGCACCTTTCTCTGTGCTCATTCAAATACATGCGTGCAGACACACACACACACACACTCATTTCTCAATGCATATACATAGAGCACATTCTTTTTTTTTTTTTTTTGAGATGGAGGCTCACTCTGTCGCCCAGGCTGGAGTGCAGTGGCGCAATCTCAGCTCACTGCATGCTCCGCCATTCTCCTGCTTCAGCCTCCCAAGTAGCTGGGACTATAGGCCCCCGCCACCAGGCCTGGCTAATTTTTTTGTATTTTTAGTAGAGATGGGTTTTCACTGTGTTAGCCAGAGTGGTCTCGATCTCCTGACCTCATGATCTGCCCACCTTGGCCTCCCAAAATGCTGGGATTTACAGGCGTGAGCCACTGTGCCCGGCCGAGCACATTCTTTTTTGATGGTGGCATAATATTCAATGATGTTGATGCACCATTTTGTTGAACTCTTTTCTTGTTAATGGAAATTGATATTGTTTCTTTTAATTATTTGGTTTACCATTAAGTTAATAATGCAACACAACAATTTGTGTATGTTCTTACTATAAAGGTCTGGGATTTGATTTTACCCTAATTCTAAGCTAATCAGTTCGACTGCCATGATTTCATAGATGCTATAGAAGGCAAAATACTTCTGGGTTAAAGACAAAAGGTGTTATTACACACAGCACTGCAAGCAGTATGAGCACAAGCATATTCAAATCTGTTCCCATTGTTCCTCAGTCCCACAGGGGAGATGATATGGCCCTGATTGATGCTTTATGGGCAGTGTGTTTGTGGTACACCTGAGAAGCACTAAGCTTAGAAAATTGACCACTTTTGTAGCGGACAGTAAATAAGCCTGCTTTTGTACTCATTCCCTAAGGTTGCTCACTGCAAACATAACCTGAGGAATGGACCAAGTAAAGAGCAATCAGGCTTTTATGTTCTTAGCATACTCAGCAAGATATGTAGGGTTCCGAGAAAACCATGGATGACTGTTTCTGCTACAACATATGTACCAGTCATTTTTATTTCTTAGGCTAGATTTTCCAATGTGGGACTCCTTGATTAAATTACAGGTGTGCATCTATCTGTTTATATATATACACACACACATATGTGTAAGCATATGTATATACACAAATATGTATATATACACACATACAAATATACTGGTTAAACTAGATACGTGTGTGTATGGTGCATGTATACATATAACTGATCTATTTTTAATTGGAATGCTTCTCTTTTTATCATCAATTTGGAGGATATAAACTTTTTGTGGTAATTTTTCAAATATATTTCCCAGTTTATCATTGCCTTTTGACTTTAGTTAAATTATATATGTATATGTGTGTATATAATCTAAACACTATATTTATATATGTACATTATATTTACATGTATACATGCACACAGATATATGTGTATATGTATGTATACATATGTGTATGTGTGCATAGGTGTATATGTATGTATACATATGTGTATGTGTGCATAGGTGTATATGTATGCCTATGTATGTGTATATATACATAGTGTGTATGTATACATATATGTGTATATATACATATGTGTGTATGTATACATATATGTGTATATATGTAACTACTGTTTAAATCTAAGCCACTATTTTAATAATATAATATATTTATACTTACATATATGACTTAATTTACTATATTTTATTTAACTGGATATTGGCAGATTGGTTTTTAGAAGGTTGCAAAACTTTACACTCTCACCAATAACATTGGTATGAACCCATTTTTTTTTTTTTTTTTTTTTTTTTGAGACGGAGTCTCGCTCTCGCCCGGGCTGGAGTGCAGTGGCCGGATCTCAGCTCACTGCAAGCTCTGCCTCCCGGGTTTACGCCATTCTCCTGCCTCAGCCTCCGGAGTAGCTGGGACTACAGGCGCCCGCCACCTCGCCCGGCTAGTTTTTTTGTATTTTTTAGTAGAGACGGGGTTTCACCGTGTTAGCCAGGATGGTCTCGATCTCCTGACCTCGTGATCCGCCCGTCTTGGCCTCCCAAAGTGCTGGGATTACAGGCTTGAGCCACCGCGCCCGGCCGAACCCATTCTTAAAAATATTCTCACCAATGTTGAATCCTGTAACTTTTCTATGCATACTAGTGAGGTTGACCACATTTTCATATTTAGTGGACACTATTCTCTCAAATATCTCTTCAAATATGTATCAGTTAGAAATGTTTTTGGCTACAAGTATCAGACTATCTGGTTAAGAGTGATTTAAGCAATAAAGACAATTAATAATACATTACAAGATGTCTATAAGTAAGCAGGCAGTTGATCATGCAGTTGCTCAAAAATGGCATCAAAATCCCAGGACTTTTTCTTTCTTTCAGATGTACCATTCTTTGCAGGTGGGAAATTGATGTTTGCAAGCTATGTGCCACAGCTCCAGGCATCATGTCCACATTTAAGGCAGATAAAAGAGAAGATGAGCAGCAAGAGCTGTGTCTGTTTCTTTTGTGTGTGTGTGTGTGTGTGTGTGTGTGTATATACATATATATATATTTTTTTCTTAAAGCTGTTTCAGAAGCCACTCCCTTTTCCACAACAAACTTCTAGTTACATCTCAGTGACTACATCTGGGATTTATGGCCATTCCTAGAGGTTGGGAAAGAAAGCATTAACTTTTCTAGCTTCCATAGTATTTGTAGGTAAGAGGTAAGGGAGAGCAATGCTGGAAATGGTTGCTCTGTTAGCCAACTATGATGGTTAATTTTATGTGTCAACTTGGCTGGGCCACGATGCCCAGATACTTGGTCAAATATTATTCTGGATGTCCTTTGGTGCTTTTTGATAGGATTAACATTTAAATTAACAAATTTGGAGTAAAGTAGATTGTTCTCCATAATGCAAGTGGGCTAAGTTCAAATAGTTTCAAGGCCTGAATAGAGCAAAAGACTGGCCTCTTCTGAGCAAGAGTGAGTTCTGCAGCAGAGTGCCTTAGGCCTGGAACTGCAATATCAGCTCTTCTCTGGGTTTCTAGCCTGCTGGCCCACCCTGCAGATTTTAGCCTTGCCAGCCTCCCTAATTGTGGGAGCCAGTTCCTTAAAAACAATCTCTTTTTCTCTATATACACATTTCCTATTAGTTCTGCTCTCTGGAGAACTCTGACTAATACACCAGCTAATACTATTTGCTAGAATACTTTTGGCTCCTTTTAAATTAAAATGTTTCTTTTTCTTTCCTCATCAATTTATAGGATATTAACTTGTCATATTCTTTTTTCAAATATCCTTTCCAGTTGTTATTGCCTATTGCTTTTTGACTTTAGTTTCTTTTTTTAAAAGCTATAAACTATTTTAAACTGAAAAAGTATACAGAGAAAAATATAATGAACACTCTATGCACTTTTTTTTTCTTGAGACTGTCTTGCTCTGTCGCCCAGGCTGGAGAACAGTGGCATGATCTCGGCTCACTGCAACCTCTGCCTCCTGGGTTCAAGCGATTCTCCTGTCTCAGCCTCCTGAGTAGCTGGGACTACAGGCACACCTGGCTAATATTTTTGTATTTTTAGTAAAGATGGAGTTTCGCCATACTGCCCAGGCTGGTCTCGAACTCCTGACCTCAAGTGATCCACTTGCCCACCTTGGCCTCCCAAAGTGCTGGGATTATAGGCATGAGTCACCACGCCAGGCCCTCATGTACTCTTTATCCAGTTTTATTAAACACTAACAATATGGCATTCTGCTTCAGAGCTTTTTAAACTAATAAAACAATACTAATAGAATTGAAAGTCCTATATTCTCTACTCTAAGCCCAGCATGCTCCCTCCCTAAAGCCACCTCTGTCCTAATTTTTGTGTTTATCATTACCATGTACATTTTTATACTTGTTTTATGTGCTGTTATTCTTGGATAAATGATATGTGGGTATACAGTTCTGTCTTCTTAACAAATAAGGAGTTTTTGATGTTATGTGTAGGATTTTATATATGTCTATTTGATCAAACAACTCACTGTTCAAAGCATATATTTCTTTATTAATTTTTTGTTTGCTTAATCTATCAATCACTGAGAAAGATTTGTTAAAGTTCCTGTTGTTAAAATTTAAAAGGGAATCTATTTCCCTTTTAAAAGCTGTCACTTTCTGTTTGCATATTTTGAAACTTTGCTAACCGGTTCATGGCAAGTTTGAATTGTTACATCTCCCTGGAAAATTGGAACTTTTATCATTGTGCAAGTATCTCCTTTTCCTGAACCCTCACCCACTTTTTTCCTTAAAGTGTCTTTTATTTGCTGTTTATATAGTAATCATGACCCTTTTTTGGTTAGCATTTGTCTAAAAAAATTTTTTTTACCCTTTTATTTTGAACCTTTCTACTTTTTAAAGTTTTAGGTATGTCTCTCAAAAATAGCATTTAGCTGAATTTCTTTTTTTCTCTTATCATCTAACACTTCTGTTTTATAATTTAGTTTAGTCCATTTAAAAATACGTGATTACATATGCATTTGTATGTATTGTTAATGATTTGTTTTGTGTTTTCTACTTACATGGCTTTTTTTTTTTTTTTTTTTTTTTTTGAGGCGGAGTCTCGCTCTGTCTCCCGGACTGGAGTGCAGTGGCCAGATCTCAGCTCACTGCAGCTCCGCCTCCCGGTTTACGCCATTCTCCTGCCTCAGCCTCCCGAGTAGCTGGGACTACAGGCGCCCGCCACCTCGCCCAGCTAGTTTTTGTATTTTTAGTAGAGACGGGTTTCACCGTGTTAGCCAGGATGATCTCGATCTCCTGACCTCGTGATCCACCCGTCTCGGCCTCCCAAAGTGCTGGGATTACAGGCTTGAGCCACCGCGCCCGGCCTACATGGCTTTTTTCTTTACCTCTTTTTCTTGAACTCCTGGCCTCAAGCAATCCTCCCACCTCCGTCTCCCAAAGTGCTGGGATTTCAGACCTGAGTCACCACTCCGGCCTCTTTACCTTTTTTCTTTTTCTCCTTTCCTGCCTTCTAGGTTTGCCATTTCTCATCTTTTCTCCATCTTCTGGTTTGAAGTCTGACCTCTCCAGAATGATTTTTCGTTTGATTATGTCAGTAGCCCCAGAGTTATCACCAGTCTGTGATCATTCTGCATGTGGCGAGTTTTGGGGAATGGTTTCTGGATCAAATGGGTAATGTAAATTCAAACCATAAACCTGTTTTTTGAAGATAAGCTTATGTTAATAAATTCTTAGAGGAGACTCCCTACCCACCCCCCAAACCCTGAAAAGAAAGCAACATGATATAGACAACTTCTTGTGCCAGTTGTTTGTGAGCTTCTACTTCTTCCTTTTATTGCAGTTGCAGCTGTTCAAGACTCATTTTTCTGAGGAATTTCTCAGTTTCAGCTCCACACTTAATGTATACTCTAGGCCATATCTTGCCTCTACTTGGACTTCAGCACTCAAACTTCAAACTTGTTCTGACCAGCAACATTCTTCAATGTGCCCACAGTTTCAGCTCTGGGTATTATTTCTCTGGCTTTCAATTTTCTCTACTTTCTTTGCCACTGGTAATCTCCTTTACTTTCACTGGAGCACAGCTAGGCATTTAAAAAGACGTTTGCTACATTTTCCCAACATTCCTAGCTGTTTTGTAGTTGGGGGATTTTCAGATTCTCTAGTCTGCCATATTTGTAGAAATGGAAGTTGAACTTCAAAATTTTTAATACTTTTTTTCTAACAAGTTATTTAGGTTTTCACTTGATCAGGACGACAAGGACCTTGAGATTCACTAACCCTATTTTGTTATCAAGCTTTTCTCTAAAACTCAAAACCAGTTAATGTTTTATTTTTATAATAAAATTTTAATTCATTTTACTGATGATTTATTTGTTCAGCATTGTTTTTTTCCACAGATGACTTCCTTCTGGATTCTATTTTTTTTTCCTTTTTCTTCCTTCCTTCCTTCCTTCCTTCCTTCCTTCCTTCCTTCCTTCTTTCCTTCCTTCCTTCCTTCCTTTCTTTCTTCCTCCCTCCCTTCTTTCTTCCCTTCACTCCTTCCTTCCCTTTTTTTCCTGTCACTCTTGATGATGGTTTAACTGGAAATAACATCTTTTGTTCTTAAGACAAAGAAAATAAATATTACTTTAATGTTTCCTGGTCTTTATTATTGCTAAGGGAAAGACTGCTTCGTCTAATTTTTGTTCCTGTTAAGATAATTTCTCTTTTTTTACTGGCGACTTTCATGATTTTATCTTTATATTTTGATGTTATGCTTTTTTTTTTATAACCATGTGTCTGGGTACAGATTTATTTATTTTTCACTCATTACTCAGAATATAATTTTGATCTAAAGATTAGTATCTTTAGATTTTGGTAAAACCTTGGCCATAAATGCTACAGATATGAATTCTGCACCATTCTCTCCTTTTTTTCTCTTCTGGCACTCCTGTTAAAGGGAAGTTGCAGTCTCCCAATCTATTCTCCATATCTTGATCATATTTTTCTTTTCTTTGAGTCTTAGTGTCTCATTCTGGGTGAATTTTTCGCTATCGTCACTTTTCAATTCATTGATTATTCAACTGTGTCTAGTTTGTTCTATTTTTTGTTAAAATTACATATTTCATTTTTAGAATTTCTGGTTGGTTGTTATGCTTGTTCATGTTTTAGTTCTGCTTATTTTTATTCCATAATCTACTTTTCTTTGAGGGAATTTCTTCTTCTTCTTTTTTAGTATTCTAAACATACTCAAAATCTTTGTCAGACTACTTTCTAAAATTACTTGGCTAGAATAAAGACTCTTTTAGATGGACAATAAATATGCTGCACTGGCCTCTCACCTCGCTAAACTTGTAGTTTCTCTTGAGCTATATATGCAGCAATTTATTTTTGCCAGTTTCCTTCCTAGAGCAGGATAAATCCACCCCAGATCTTAGTTTTATGCAATAAGCTTGGCCCATTTCCCATCTTATTTCTACAGCACTTTTATTCACTGTTACCCTACTAGAGATAAAATCCTGGCCATTCATACTTTGCTTCTAAGAATTGGAACCAGCAAGCTACTGGCTCCAGGATTGCCCATCACTTTGCATTTCTGTTTGATTTCTGGTCCACAGAGCTGTTTTTCTTGCTTTTGACCTGAGTTGCATCTTCTTATCTTTATGTATTTTGTCTGTAACTGCAAAGTGGAGCAGCAGAGATACATCAAATTGTGACCTTTGTATGCCTGCCATTTCGCTGGAAGTTTTTTCTTGTTATTATTTGTAATTATACTTTCTGCTTATAAAGCCAACTACAGAAGTCCTGGCCAGAGCGATCAAGCAAGAGAATAAAATAAAAAGCTCCCAAATACAAAAAAGAGAAATGTCGAACTAGCTGTTTGCTGATGATATGATTCTATACCTAGAAAACCCCAAAGACTCCAACAAAAGGCTGCTGGAGCTGACAAATGATTGCAGTAAAGTTTTAGGATACAAAATCAATGTAAAAAATTCAGTAGCATTTCTATACATCAATAATATTCAAGCTGAGAGCCAGATCAAGGATACAATCCCATTTACAACAGCCACACACATAAAAAAAAAAACCTGCGAATACATGTAACCAAGGAGGCAAAAGATCTCTGCAAGGAAAACTACAAAACACTATTGAAAGAAGTCACAGATGACACAAACAAGTGGAAAAACATTCCATGCTCATGGATTGGAGGAATTAATATCGTTAAAATTGCCATAATGCCCAACACAAACTCCAGATTCAATGCTATTCCTATCAAACTACAAATGTCATTTTTCACAGAATTAGAAAAAGTTATTCTAAAATTAATATGGAATCCAAAAAGCAATCCTAAGCAAAAAGAATAAAGCCAGAGGCATCATATTACCCAACTTGAAAATATACTATAAGGCTACAGTAACCTAAACAGCATGGTACAAAAATAGACACATAGACCAATGGAACAGAATAGAGAACACAGAAATAAAGTTGGGTAATGTGATGTAAACCATCTGATCTTTGACAAAGTCAACACAAATAAGCAATGGGGAAAGAACTCCCTGTTCAATAAATGGTGCTGGGACAGCTGGTTAGCCATATGCAGAAGAATGAAACGGGACCTCTTCCTTACAACATTTACAAAAATTAACTCAAGAATAAAGATTTAAACGTAACCTAAAACTGTAAGAATTCTAGAAGAAAACCTAGAAAACACCAGTCTTGACATCAGTCATGGGGAAGAATTTATCACTAAGTTCTCAAAAACAACTGTAATGAAACTAAAAATTGACAAGTGGGATCTAATTAAACTAAAGAGGTTCTGTACAGCAAAAGAAACTATCAACAGAGTAAACAGCCCACAGAATGGGAGAAAATATTTGCAAGCTATATATCTGACAAAGGTCTAATATCCAACATCTATAAGGAACTTAAACAATTCAACAAGCAAGAAACAAACAACCCAGTTAAAAAGTGGGCAAAGAATATGAACAGACACGTCTCAAAAGAGGACATACAAGCAGCCAACAAACATATAAAAAAATGCTCCACAGCACTAATCATCAGAGGAATGCAAATAAAAACCACAATGAGATATCATCTCACACCGGTCTGAATGGTTATTATTAAAATATCAAAAAATAATAGATGCTGGTGAGGCTGTAGAGAAAAGGGAACACTTATACGCTCTTGGTGAGAGTGCAAATTAGTTCAGCCACTGTGGAAAGCAGTTTGTTAATTTCTCAAAGAACTAAGAGTTGAACTACCATTTGACCTAGCAATCTCATTACTGGGTATATATTCAAAAGAAAATGAAGCATTTCTCCGGGCACGGTGGCTCACACCTGTAATCCCAACACTTTGGGAGGCCAAGGCGGGCAGATCATGAAGTCAGGAGATCGAGACCATCCTGGCTAACACGGTGAAACCCCGTCTGTACTAAAAAAATACAAAAAATTAGCCGAGTGTGGTGGCACGTGCCTGTAGTCCCAGCTACTTGGGAGGCTGAAGTGGGAGAATCGCTTGAACCTGGGAGGTGGAGTTTGCAATGAGCTGATATTGTGCCACTGCACTCCAGCCTGGGCAACAGAGTGAGACTCCATCTGAAAAAAAAAAAAAAAAAAAAAAAAGAAAGAAAATAAAGCATTCTACCAAAAAAGCCACACGCACTCATAGCACTGTTCAGAATAGCAAAGGCATGAAATCAATTTAGGTGTCCATTAATGGTGGATTGGAAAAAGAAAATGTGGTACATATACAACATGGAATCCTATACAGCCATAAAAAAGAATGAAATCATGTCTTTGCAGCAATATGGATACAGCTCGAGGCTATTATCCTAAGAAAATTAATGCAGAAACAGAAAGCCAAATACTGAATGTTCTCACTTATAAGTGGGAACTAAACATTAGGTACTCATGGACATAAAGGTGACAACAATAGACACTGGAGACTACTAGAGAGGGAATGGAGGGAGGTGAGTAATGGTTAAAAAACTAACTTTTGGGTACTATGCTCATTTCCTGGGTGACAGGCCCAACCGTACCCCAAGCCTCAGCATCATGTGATATACCCATGTAACAAACAAACCTGCCTATGTACCCCTGATCTAAAACAAAAGTTGAAATTATTAAAAAATATTACAATTATTTAAGGTGTAAAAGAAAGTATCTTGGACTTCAGTTGACGACCGCAAAATTGTTTACCCTTGAAGTATCTTAAAACAAGGTTTTGATTTGGAGAAATTTTTTGACATGTGTCATGGTTTCCAACAATAGACATTAAAATTCCATATTCAATAATTATTTGGAATCTTTAAATGAAATATAACATACTCCGTTTTTAAAACTTTTTATTATGGAAATTTTCAGAAGGAGAGAAAATTAAGGATGTTAGTCTAATAAATCTTCATGTATCCGTCACCCAGCTTCTACAATTATCACCATGCTGTCATGCTTGGTTCATCTGTCCCCTCTCCACCAACAGTTCATTCGGTTTATTTGTGTTGAGACATATCAAAACAAATCTCAACTATGGTATTTTAACCACATACACTTCATTATATATCTCTAAGAAGGCTTAAAAATTGTAACCACAATATTATTAGCCAACAAAAGTAATAATAACTCATTAGTATCATCAAATGGATTCATGTTCAATTTTCCTCAATCATCTCAAACATGCCTTTTTACAGTTACTTTACAGTTACTTTGAATCAAAATCCAATCAAGGTCACATATTGAAATTGTTGATATGTCCTTTAAATCTATTTCAATCAATAACAGTTTCCCCTTATCCTTCCCCCCCCATGTCATGTATTTGTTGAATAGTCTGCGTTAATTGCAGGTCATAGTAATTTAATTTGCAAAATTAGTTAAAAATGTGTAGATAAGTTGTTGAAAGAGCTTGGAAGAAACACCAAAAAGTTTTTTAAAATGTCATTTAATATTAAGTAGAACATTAATACAGAATGTCTTCTGTACTAGTTCTTTTTTGCTGTATATTAAATTATTCTAAAACTTAGGTAAGAACAATAAACATTTACTATCTCGTACAGTTCCTGAGAGTCAGGATTTTGAAGCAGCTCAGCTGAGTGGTTGCTCAGGGTCTCTCATGAAGTTGCAGTCAAGTTGTTGGCCAGGGTCGCAATTTCTGAAAACTTGACTGGGCTGTCGGATTCTCTTCTAAGATAACTTACTCACACAGCTGTTGGCAGGAGGCTTCCGTTCAAGGAAACCTGGATCTCTCCATAGGGCCACTTAAAGCATCACTTCCATAGAGTGAGAGTGCTCTGAGGAGGAAGGAACCATGACAAAATTTGTAGTCTTGTTGCCTGAGCTTGAATGTTACATACACTCACTTCTGCTACATACTATTGGTCATACAGACCATCCCCAGTACAAACTGGGAGAGAAGTGTGAATACTAGAAAGTGAGAATTACTGGGGACCCTGTTGGAGGCTGGCTGTCTAAATGGGCAGTAAACCAGAAATAAATTGATTTATCATTCTACCTATTTCCAGTCTTGCAAGGAATATAATTTTTCCTTGTGGCAGGCACCAGAATAGGGCACTGATATGACAGTATTAATGGGGACCTTTATTTTCAAGTTCAACTCACATTTTATATATGGTGGGAACTACTTGCCATATGAACATTTCTGATACTATACTAGTAAATGGATGCATCTGTCTTCAATATAGAGGACAATTAGCCTCTAGAAACCCGGGAATGATAATCTTACACACAGGGGTCACATCATTAGGATCCACAGCGTTTCAGGGATGATCTCAGTAACAAAAGTGAATGGACTCCTCAGAACACACAATTATGAGTTATTTGTAATAGTTTTTTAGGCTATTAAGCTTCTCATTAGCACAAGATAGTTAATATTCCAGGAATGTATTATTAATGTTACTTTGTCATTATGGAAACAGGAAAAAGAGTACTTGTAGTAATACCATGGATTTCAAAAATGTCATCAGAACAAGAATTATGCATGCATGAATGAGATGTTCATTATTTTATTGCTTCTTATTTTAACTATATTAACTTAGTCATATAAATCTAAGGCATAGCCAAAGGTGGGATACTGTAGATATGATAAAGGCATAATGAACATATTATATCAGTAAGCATTTATCAGCTCTTTAAAATAATTCAAATAATAAGATGTTAGGAAAGATGAGACCTTAAAATGCTTATCATTTTATCCCCTCATCTCAAGGATCTGACAGGTAAAGCAATTTACCCTAACCCAAAAGGTAAATTGTATCTGTACTCTAGCTAGAAAATAGAACCAGAACGCCTGACTCTTATTCCAGGGATCTTTCTACCACGCTGTACCACTCTCTAATCAATAAAAATAAGACATCCTCGGTATCATCTATAAGGTTTTTATTAAATTCAGTGGAGTTTATGAGGCAAAATACTATAACAGAAGCAGAAAACCAAAACCAAAATTAATAATAAATTCAAATTTTTTATTATTTTAAAATATTTAATTGACAAATAAAAATTGTATAGCGTCAAGGTATACAATGTGATGACCTGATATAGTATACATTGCATAATGATAATCACAATCAAATTAACACATCCGTCACTATCCATGCTATACATTGGACTCCCAGAAATTGTTCATCTTATAAATTGGTTTCTACATTTTGGTCAATATCTTCTTATTTCCCCCAGCCCCTAGGCCCTGACAACTACTACTCTACCTCTGTTTCTATGAGTTTGACTTTTTTGATTCCTTATATAAGTGGATCATACAGTATCTGCCTTTCTGTGTCTAGCTTATTTTACTTAGCACAGTGTCCTCCAGGTTCATCTATGTTATTGCAAATGGCAGGATGTCTTTCTTTTTAATGGCTGGACAGTATTCCATTGTGTATATATTCTGTATTTTCTTTATCCATTGAACTGCTGACTGGCTCTAGGTTGTTTACATATCTTCAATGAACATGGAGGTGCAGATATCTCTTTAACATATTGATTTCATATACTTTGGATATATACCCAGAAGTGGGACTGCTGGATGGTATTAGTTCTATCTTTAATTGTTTTTAGGAACCTCCATACTGTTTTCTATAATGGCTATAACAATTTACATTCCTATCCAACAGTGTACAAGGGTCCCCTTTTCTCCACACTCTTGCCAACACTTGACATGCCGTCTTTTTTATGATAACCCTCCTAACAGGTATGAGGTGATATCTCCTTGTTTTTTTTTATTTCTTTGATCATTAGTCATGTTGATCACCTTTTCATATATCTGTTGGCCATTTGTGTATCTTCTTTGGCAAATGTCTATTTGGGTCCTTTGCCCATTTTTAAATTGGGTTTAGTTTTTTGCTATTGAGTTGTATAAATTCATTATATATTTTGGATACTAACTCCTTATAAGATATTTGGTTTGCAAATATTATTTCCCATTCCATAAGTTGCCTTTTTATTTTGTTGATTGTTTCCTTTGATGTACAGAAGCTTTTTAGTTTGATGTAGTCTCTTTTACTTATTTTTGCTTTTACTGTTTGTGCTTTCAGTATCATATCCAAAAAATAATTTCCAAGGTCAATGTCAAGGAGCTTTTCCCCCACGCTTTCTTGTAAGAGTTATATGGTTTCAAATCTTACATCTTTAATTCAGTTCAAGTTGATTTTTGTGTATGGTGTAAGACAAAGGTGCAATTTCTTTCCTTTGTATGTGGATATTCAGTTTTCCCAACAACACTTATTGGGAAAGAGTCTTTTCTTTCCCCATTGTGTATTCTTGTCACCCTTGTAAAAGATTAGTTGGCCACACATACATGAGTTTATTTCTGGATTCCCTAATCTATTTCACAGGTCGATGTGTCTGTTTTTATGCCAGTACCATACTGTTTTGATTACTATAGATTTATAATGTAGTTTGAAATTCAGCAGTGTGATGTGTCCAGCTTTGTTTTTTTCTCAAGATTGCTTTGGCTATTGAGGGTTGCAGCAGTGAAGGAAATCAAGAAATGCATTACAGAAGGGATAAAGAGCCTATTTTTCTCTTGTTATACACTAACATACAGAAGAAATCTGTTGATAGAAAAACACACAAATACTGGCAAACCAAAAAAGGGTTGTAGATTTTGATTTATTTAAGGACCTTGAAACTTTCATTTTAATAGTTAGGAACCATAGAGCAAAATATAGAATTTCTGTAGAGTTTCTATTTATTCATTTTATACTCTTCTTGTTTATAAAGAATGTGAAGCAGCCTTTTGAGAAGTACATACAATAAAATAATGAGAAAATATAAATAGGAATTATCAGGGCAAGCCAAAACAAAATTACGAGCAGAAGGTCAAGATCAGGAAAAATCAAGGCACAAGAGTCTGCAAAACTCCTGAAATTTAGCTTCAAATTTAGCTCTGAGATTCCCAGAAATCAAAAGGAAAAAACAAAAGTAGTTATTTTCATTACCTTTGTGGAAGGTTTCCAAGTACGGGTTGGATTCTAAAAAGAAATTCTGCCGGAGGCTGAGGCAGGAGAATGGCTTGAACTCGGGAGGCGGAGCTTGCAGTGAGCCGAGATCGCGCCACTGCACTCCAGCCTGGGCAACACAGTGAGACTCCG
Organism: Trachypithecus francoisi; assembly: GCF_009764315.1. Taxonomy (NCBI): domain Eukaryota; kingdom Metazoa; phylum Chordata; class Mammalia; order Primates; family Cercopithecidae; genus Trachypithecus; species Trachypithecus francoisi. The sequence goes on from NW_022681471.1 coordinate 53,987,244, forward strand.
TCTCAAGAGAAAAAAAAAAAAAAGAAATTCTGCACGTTGGGCTTTCTATCAGGAATACTGAGTGACATAGTGGACAACGATTTCAATCTATAGCAAAATCTGTAGTGAAATTCTTATTGTTTCTTGTGTTGTGCTTTGAAAATTACCACTGATGTTAACACATATTTGAGTTGCTGAAGGCTATTTCTGAAAGTCTAAGGTGGTTTAGGTCCTAGACACCTGATCCAGATTGTCTACTTAATTGAAGAATAAAACTTAAAATATCTAGAAAAATGAGGGAATTGAATATCATTTGAATACTTTTGTAAGTATATCATAAAATATGGTTATCAGTGCTTTGATCAGAAAACCATACAGTTAATTTGTATGAATAACTGTTATTGGCCGGGCATGGTGGCTCATGCCTGTAGTCCCAGCACTTTGGGAGGCCGAGACGGGTGTATCACGAGGTCAGGAGATTGAGATCATCCTGGCCAACATGGTGAAACCCCGTCTCTACTAAAAAACATACAAAAAATTAGCCGGGCGTGGTGGTGGGTGCCTGTAGTCCCAGCTACTCGGGAGGCTGAGGCAGGAGACTGGCATGAACCCCGGGAGGCGGAGCTTGCAGTGAGCCGAGATAGCGCCACTGCACTCCAGACTGGGCGACAGAACGAGACGAGACTCTGTCTCAAAAAAAAAAAAAAAGAAATTGATGTGTTTATGAAATGTAACAGTAATTCCAAAAGAATATCCAAATATAAAGTATATAATAAAAAAGAGTTAATAACCTCAATGTAAAAAATCAGGTTATTTCAATAAAACGTGAAATTGGTGAGGATTAGTGATGATGGTGAATAAATGCATATTAAATCTATCATTCTATATAGATGAGATCAATGACACTTTTTTCTACAGATGCAGATATAGAGATCAAATTTTTTAATGTAAACATAAACGTTAGTAGAATAAATCCAGTGTTGAACTGGAGCCAAATCATACCAGCTCCTGAGAGCTAATTGTTAGTATCGTTGATGTTATGTTGGTAACTTGAAATTGGCCATGTTTGAAGTATTTACATCACCAAAACCAGCAATTGGTAAACACAAAAGCACTACAAATCACAGCTTTTTGTGGGAGGACCAGTTTACTGGAACACCACATTAAAAAACTATCATATACAACTTCCATATCACCAGATGACAAAGAGAAAGACAGAAAGTGAGCAAAGCACAAGGAAAACTAGAACAATGAGCAAACAAAATTTAAAAGCAATGATCAGCCGGGTGGAACGGCTCACGCCTGTAATCCCAGCACTTTGGGAGGCCGAGATGTGCGGATCATTTGAGGTCAGGAGTTCGAGACCAGGTGGGCCAACATGGTGAAACCCTGTCTCTACTAAAAATACAAAAATTAGCTGGGAGTGGTGGCACAACCCTGTAGTCCCAGCTACTCGGGTGGCTGAGGCAGGAGAATCCCTTGAACCTGAGAGGCGGAGGTTGCAGTGAGCCAAGATAGCGCCACTGCACTCCAGCCTGGGTGACAGAGCGAGACTCCGCCTCAAAAAAAAAGAAAAAAAAAGTAATGATTTATTAAATCTTGACATATTAAATATGGCAAGTGTCAAATAGCATGTCAAAACGATGACCAAATATATAACTCATCATGATAAATATGAAAGGATTAAGCTCTCCTAATACAAGACGCATATTCTACAACTAAGTTAGAGAAAGTTGCAAATAAAGAACAAAGCTTTCTCAGGCAAATGAAAATGAGAGGAAAGAAAGGTTCACAACTTCGACACCAGGCAAAGTAGAATAAAAAGTAAAAAGCATAAAACTACATTGAAAAGTCTGATTTTTATTGACAAAACAAAACAATTGTTAAGTATCAGATAACATCAAAATATATAATGCGAAAGTTATCATAATGTAAGGAAAAGTTAGCAAAATCACAATCATCAGGGGAAATTTTGACACAACTTTTCTAATCTTTGACAAATAAGTAGAAAAAGAAGAAAGGAAGAGACTAATAATCCTATTAATTTCACACACACATTTATGCGGCAGAAAATACACTTCTTTTTTTCCAATATCTATGAAACACCAAAATTGGTCATATTTCATATTTTAATTCACAAAAAGAATCTTACTACTTTCTCCAAATAAGAAATTGTGTGAACTTCATTCTTTGTCAAGGTTGCATAAAACCATATATTAATAGCAGAGTTATAAATAGAAAAAGTTGAACCATTAAGAATCAAAAAAACCACTCTCCTAAAGTAGATATTGGAGCTAATAGAAATCAAGCTTAGCTTAAATCACTATTTAGAAAATAATGCCAGGGAAAACAATACTATCAAAATTATGAGGCAAAACTGCATTCAGAGGAAACTTACTTGTTTTAAGTGTATTTATTAATAAAGCAACTATTTGACATGAATTGTAAATATTGGTGCAAAAATTCTAAGTAATGAAGTAGCAACCTGAATCCAGTAATATATTCAAATAATAATAGTTGATGATTAAGTAAATGTTATGATTTATAGTTGTAAATGTTATGAATAATAGTTGATGTTTAAGTAAATGTTGTACCATTAATGCATGGATGGCTCAATATTAGAAAACCAATAATAATTCATATAACAGGCCAAAGGAGAACAATATTTCAACAGAGGCTTAAATATTTTTTCTGGAGGGAAAATTCCAATAGATATTCCTAAAGAAAATCTCTGGTAAAATAGAAGTAGAAAGATAGTTTCTTCACATAATAAAAAATTAATTCAGTCAACATTAGCATTATACTTAATGAAGAAATACCAGAAGCATTCCTATTAAAATTCAGAACAAATAGAACTGTCTACTATTATCTCTATTATTCAATGTCATTATGGACATGTTGTCAAAGCATGCATAAAATATAAATATATAAATCAAGTATAAATGAAAAGTAGGAAATTTCATTATTTGTAGGTGATGTAATTCTCGATCCTCAAACCTCTGAAGAATGAAGTACAGAACTATAATATTAATACACTAAAATCAATATACTTACTATATTCCAGCAATAATCCATTTGTTAATGAAATGAAAAACATCATACTGACACAAAAATGCCAAATAGTAAAATTAAAGAAACATGTGCAAGACCAAATTAAGATAACTACAAAACTCTACTACTGACATCAAAGAAGATTAATGGAGAAACATATGCAGTATATCCACACATGCAACAAACTTTCAAGCAAACTCATATCACAGTATGTGTGTATGCATGCATGCATGTATATATGTACTTAGTATTTGCATATACGGAAAGAGAGATGTAAAATGGCCAGAACATCCTATAGTTTATCTGAAAAAATAAACATGAGAAGATATCCAATTAAATTCTAGTAAAGAAGTGTAAAAGGATGGAGAGATATGACTTGTCTACCAGATACAAAAACATGTTATAGAGCTACAAGAATTGAAATTGGGAGATGTTGGTGCTAAAATAGAATGATGAATGGAACCAATACATAAGGTATTTCAAATCAGTGGAGACAGCATGATAATTCAATAAACAATTCTGAACAACTGGACAACCAGTTGTACAGGAATAAATTCCAGATAAATTAAAGGATAAAAGATACCAAGTAATAGATCCCAGCATTAGCAATATGAGGTGCTAATATATAACAAAGATGGCATTTCAAATTCAGTGAGGAAAGGATGGAATATTTAATATATGGTTCTGGGACAACTGGTTGTCCATATGGAAGAAAATAAAGTTAAACTCCGATTGCACATCATATAAACACACACACACACACAAAAACAGATGGATTAAGTACTAAGTGTAAACAAATAAAAACTAAAATTCTGGAAGAAAAATAAGGAGATTACATTTATAGCTTCGGAATAGGGGAGACATTGGCAAAGCAGGAGAACCAGAAGTTATTAAAAAATGTAATAGTTTTGACTATATAAAATGGAGATATTTGTTATGGCAAAAGCTACAATAAATCAATAGATTATAGATCTGGGAGAATTCTGATACTAAGGTGACAAATAGTTTATTATGTACTAAAATTATTACAAATTGACAAGAAAAAAGCATCCTAATAGAAAAATGACAAAATATATAAAGAAGCAAATCACAGAGGGCCTGTCCTGGGCTGGGGGGCAGGGGGAGGGATAGCATTAGGAGAAATACCTAATGTAAACGACGAGTTAATGGGTGCAGCAAACCAATATGGCACGTGTATACCTATGTAACAAATCTGCACGTTGTGCACATGTACCCTAGAACTTAAAGTATAATAAATAAATAAATAAATAACCCAACCAACCGAACCAAAAAACCCCACCAGGATTGCAACCCCAACTCTGTCACTTACTGGCCACACGACTCTCATGTATATTGCTTTACTTTGAGCCTCAGTTTCCACATCTTGTAAAATGGTTTTCTTTTTTGGAATTATGAAAATTAAATGAGATGACACATATGACTGAGGCCCCCCCCCCAGCAAGCAAAAAAGTAAACATCTAAAGCTCACAGACAGGCAGATTCTTCTAAATTGAAATAATTAATTATCATATTCTTTTAATTAAAAACATGTATTTTCATATATTTTATTTCTAAAATTGGAATGTCCCTTAGAATTGATGGCATTCTACAATCACTGAAGGCTGAGTAACAGTCACACCATGATTTCCCCTGTTGCACATGCATGAACACGGTTGTTACTACTGTAAGCATGGCTGGCCAATTACAATCTCTACATGTTTCACTCAACAAAATCATGGAAGAAAAGAATGTGAATCCTGACTGTTTATTTAAAACCTTGTATTGACACTTTCTGATATAATCAAGAAGATTCCAGCACCAAAAACTGCAGAATGGGTGTCAGTGGCTTTAAATAAAATCCTGGTGATGATAATGGAGCACTCTTTTAAGAACCGTTGCACCACCAATGTTTTTGATGACACATAAAATAACACTATGCGCAAAAACATGGATGATGATGATGATTTTGAGTTGAAAGCATACAGAAAAGTTAGATTCAATGTTAGAAAGGTTCTTTTTAGGAATACCATAACCAATTTAGTTTATTTATATACACAGGAATAATATACAGTAAAATTATTTGGGTAAATATGTCTAAAAGAACTTTTCAATACGAATAAAATAAAGATTCTAAATGATTAGAAAGCTTTGTGTCATTTTTAACCGGTAGCACATTTTCTTTCTTCTTAGTGGTGCAGAAAATAATAACACATCTTAAAATCAAAGACGTTTTAAGACTTAATGAAATACAATTTACTATTGAACAATACGGATTTAAACTGCACATGTCCACTTATGCAAGGATTTTCTTCTGCCTCTGCCAAAACAGACAGCAAGATTAACCCTTCCTTTTTCCCTCCTCCTCAGCCTACTCAACATGAAGATGATGAGGATGAAGAACTTTATGATATTCACTTCCACTTAATGAATAGTACATATATTTCTCTTCCTTATGATTTTCTTCAAAACTTTTTCTTTTCTCTAGCTTCCTTTATTGTAAGCATATAGTATATAATACATGTAACATGCAAAATATGTCATATTCAATCTTTTTTGTTATCTGCAAGGCTTCCTGTCAACAGTAGTACATATCAGCAGGTAAGTTTTGGGGGAGTTAAAAGTTATACAGAGATTTTTGACTGTGCAAGGGTGGAGGGCGCCCTGATCTCTGCATTTTTCAAGGGTCAATGGTATTATGTCTCTCCTATTGGGAAAACAAGATCCCCCTTCCAAAAAGATGTGTATAATAGCATTTTTGCAAAATAAATGATGATCTCCAAACTCATATATATAACAATAGTTAACATTTATAAAACACATATGATGTGCCACAACTCTTCTAAGAAATGTACATGCATTAACTCAATTAGGTAGGTATTATGTTGATGCTCAGTTTACGAATGAGGAAACTGAGGTATAGGGAAGTAAAGTCACTTGTCCAGGTTCACACAGCTGGTAAATGGCAGGAATGCAATTTGAACCTAGGCGTTTTGGCTCCAGTGTACATGTTCTCTCTTAATGATTCATTCATACTCTCATATTCTCTTTCTCTCTCTTTCTGAAACGCACACATTCTCTCTCTCTCTCTTTCCGCCTCTCTCTCTCACCACATCCCTCCACATTTTGTTTTTCTCTTTATGCCCCTCTCTCATTGGATTTAATTATGAGCATGAAGAAAACTCTGGAAGGATATATACTAAGTTGTTAACACAGGTTATAGGGGTGAAGGTGATACAGGAGAATGTCAAGCAAAAAGAGAAAAAGAATAAAAAAAAGAGAAGAACTCCATTAAAACTCCAGCTGTGTATGATATAGTTATGTTTATGCCTTATATAAAATTGAATATGTGTGTATATGTATAAAACATGATAAGCAAAAGTTATCTAAAGATTTAAAAAGACAGTCTATAAAATATATACAAATGGTCAACACATTTGAATTTTACTGATCATAAAAAAATCAAATTAAAAGAATGATGGCATATGGGCTGGGCCCAGTGGCTCACATCTGTAATCCCAGTGCTTTGGGAGGCTGAGGCAGGTGGATCACTTGAGGTCAAGAGTTCGAGACCAGCCTGGATAACATGGTGAAACCCTGTCTCTACAAAAATACAAAACTTAGCTGGGCTTGGTGGTGTGCACCTGTGATTCCAGCTACTTGGGAGGCTCAGGCAGGAGAATCCCTTGAACCTGGGAGGCAGAGGTTGCATTGAGCAGAGATCGCACCACTGCCCTCCAGCCTGGGCAACAGAGTGAGACTCTGTCTCAAAAAAAAAAAAAAAAAAAAAAAGAGAAGGATGGCATATGATTTCTGCCCATGGAATTTGCAAAGATGAAGAAGTGAAATATACAATGTTACCAACATAGCAGGAAAATGGGAGCCCTTATTTGCTGTTAGTGAATATTAAATTGGTCCACCTATCTGATTGGAAATGGAAATGGCAGTATAATACTAAGCCTTTTGATTAAGTACTATTACTCCTCGGGATTCTCCTTAAGGTAATATAACAGTGATGATAATGAATATTAGTGTTAAAGATGTTCAATACAGATCTATCTATTATTTCATTTGTTCATATATTCATCTATATTCTGTTACCAGGGTGTATATTTAAGTGTTAACTAAAACAGCAAAGAAGAAAAATGAATGGGAGAAGGAAGAGGAGGAGGAGAAGGAATAAGAGGAAGATGATGCAACCCAAATGTCTAAAAATATGAATGGCTAAATAAATTGTGATACATTTATTTGATGGAATATTATACAACAATTAAAATTACATTTGCAAATAGTATTTTTTAACAGGAAAAAATTCCTATTACACTGTAAGGTAAAAAATGATTATGTCTATTTTTTTATTTCTTTTCTGAGACGGAGTCTTGCTCTGCCGTCCAGGCTGGAGTGCAGTGGCACCATCTCAATTTCTGCCTCCCAGGTTCAAGCGATTCTCCTGCCTCAGCCTCCCGAGGAGCTGGGATTATAGGTGCCCACCACCAGACCCAGCTAATTTCTGTATTTTTAGTAGAGACGGAGTTTCACCATGTTAGCCAGGCTGGTCTCAAACTCCTGACCTCAGGTGATCCACTTGCCTCAGCCTCCCAAAGTGCTGGGATTACAGTCGTGAGTCACCGCGCCCGGCGACTATGTTTGTTTTATGATTTACAAACTATACAACAGATTTAAGAATTAATAGAACATTTAAAAAATTATAGTGGTTATTTTGAATATATGTGGTTATTTATTACTTTTATTTTTTATTTATACTTTACTATTTTTTTTTTTTTTGAGATGGAGTCTCGCTCTGTCGCCCAGGCTGGAGTGCAGTGGCCAGATCTCAGCTCACTGCAAGCTCTGCCTCCCGGATTTACGCCATTCTCCTGCCTCAGCCTCCCAAGTAGCTGGGATTACAGGCGCCCGCCACCTCGCCCGGCTAGTTTTTTGTATTGTTTTAGTAGAGACGGGGTTTCACTGTGTTGGCCAGGATGGTCTCGATCTCCTGACCTCGTGATCCGCCCGTCTCAGCCTCCCAAAGTGCTGGGATTACAGGCTTGAGCCACCGCGCCCGGCCTATTTTACATTTTTATATGTAGATATTTACAGTTATATTACTATATATTATATTTATATACTTTGTATATTTCATAATTAGGATGCAAGATTATATTATTATAAAAAGAAAACAGAAATTAATATCTACCATATTATGCTGTATCACTGAAAACAATGGTGCACTGCAGTAACACAGAATGGAATTCAGTAAGGGCAGTCTTCCTTAGATAGTCTCTCTTTTCCAGTTTAATGTTACATTTAACAATCATAGGAGCCAACAGTGCCTGGCATGAATCTAAGTGTGGGTTCATTAACAAACGTGTTAATCTAAGTGGTATTAACATGTTTAATCCTCACAACAACCTTTCCTCAAAAACTGAGTCACAAAGTTTCAGTAACTTGCGCCAGGTCACACAGTTAGAAAGAAGCAGCACCTGGATTTGAATCTAGGTAGTTTGATTCCAGAGCCTGGCTCTTAATCTCTATAGTTAAGCCCCTATCACAAGTGAACAAAACAATGAAATAAAGAATATTAGCCAGGCGCAGTGGCTCACGCCTGTAATCCCAGCACTTTGAGAGGCTGAGGCAGGCGGATCACCTGAGGTCAGGAATTCAAGACCAGCCTGGCCAACATGGTGAAACCCCCTCTCTACTAAAAATACAAAAAATTAGCCAGACGCAGTGGTGCACGTCTGTAATCCCAGCTACTTGGGAGACTGAGGCAGGAGGATCGCTAGAACCCGGGAGGCGGAGGTTGTGGTGAACCCAGATCGTGCCACACTGCACTCCAGCCTGGGCGACAGAGTGAGACTCCTTCTTAAAAAAAAAAAAAAAAAAAAAGAATATTAGGAACAATGACATAATCATATAATTGGAGATGGGGCTGAAATATAGGGGCATATTGATTAAATGAATGTGCAATTAAGTAAAATTATTCAAAATATTGTCTGTGGCAGCTTAGGGGCAGAATGTGAAGTAATAAGCAACAATTTTAGTTTTTCTCCACATCTTATTAGATAGCTAGTAATGATAGCTGTCTAATTATCTATCATTAGACAGTTAGCTATCTAATGATAGATAATTCAGATGTGCTGTTGATATCATAGTAACCCTCCTTCCATTTTCTCCCTCCCTCCCTCCCTTCCTTCCTAGTAGAAACAACTCTCATGTTTTTGTCCAGACTGCCTTTTAAAGGTCTCTACTATCCCACAGGCATAGAGGCCAATTCTTCTGCTCTTTGATGAGTGCAGTTGCTTCAGGCTGTCTCACCAAATCTCACCTTCCCAACCTACTCTTGTGCCTCCCATGTAAGACGCAGATTTGATTCTTGCCAATGAACATCCCTTCATCTTCCACTTCAGTCCCAAGCCAGGTTCTGATGATTTCTTGCTTTACTACGTTTTACAACATTGCCGTGCCTTGGACATAGATTTGGTTCTTTTATTAGTCTGGGTTCTACAAAGAAAAAGAACCAATAGGAGCTATATGTATGTAAATATTAGCTATTATAAATATGTATCTATTATATATTATATTATATGTATCTATTATATATTATACATTACATATTATATATTATAATTATGTTATATATTATATATTACATATATACTTACTTATCATAAGAAATTGGCTCATATACAGATTCAATGGTATTCCTATCAAACTACCAATATCATTTTTACAGAATTAGAAAAAACTGTTCTAAAATTCATATGGAACCAAAAAAGAGCACAAATAGCCAAAGCAGTCCTAAGCAAAAAGAACAAAGCTGGAGCCATCACACTACCCAACTTCAAAATACAAGGCTACAGTAACCAAAACAACATGGTACTGGTACAAAAATAGACACAGAGACCAGTGGAACCGAATAGAGAGCCCAGAAATAAAGCCACACACTTAACAGCCATCTGATCTTTGACAAAGTTGACAAAAATAAGCAATGGAGAAAGGACACTCTATTCAATAAATGGTGCTGTGATAGCTGGCTAGCCATATGCAGAGAATGAAACTGTACTCCTATCTTTTACCACATACAAAGATTAACTCAAAATGTATTACATTTTTAAATGTAAGACCTCAACCTATAGGAATCCTAGAAGAAACATAGGAACACCATTCTGGATATCAGCCTTGAGGAAGAATTGATCACTAAGTCTTCAAAAGCAATTGCAACAAAACAAAAAACTGACAAGTGGGATCTAATTAAACTAAAGAGCTTCTGTACAGCAAAAGAAACTATCAACAGTGTAAATAGACAACCCACAGAATGGGAGAAAATATTTGCCAACTATGCATCGAACAAAGGTCTCATATCCAGGATCTGTACGGAACTTAATTCAACAAGCAGAAAACTAATAACCCCATTGAAAAATGGGCAAAGGACTGAACAGACACCTCTCAATAGAAGACATACAAGCAGCCAACAAACATATGAAAAAATGCTCCACAACGCTAATCATCAGAGAAATGCATATACAAATCACAACTGAGAAACTATCTCACATCAATCAGAATGGCTATTATTAAAACGTCAAAAAATAGCAAATGCTGGTGAGGCTGTGGAGAAAAGGGAATGCTTGTACACTGTTGGTGGGAATGTAAATTAGTTCAGCCATTGTGGAAAGCAGTTTGGAGATTTTTCAAAGAACTGAGTTGAGGCCGGGGGCAGTGACTCATGCCTAAAAGCCCAACACTTTGGGAGGCCAACGTGAGAGGACTGCTTGGGTCCAGGAGTTTAAGACCAGCCTGGGCAACATAGCAAGACCCTGTCTCTAAAAAAAAAAATTAGCTTGGGAGAAAAAAAAAAGAACTGAGAGTGGAACTACCATTCAACCTAGCAATCCCATGACTGAGCATATACACAAAGGAAAAATAAATCATTCTACCAAGAAGATGCATTCACTCATGTTGACTGCAGCACTATTCACAATAACAAAGACATGAAATCAATCCAGGTACCCATCCAGGGTGGACTGGACAAAGAAAATATGGTACATATATAACATGGAATACTATGCAGCCATAAAAATGAATGAAATGATATCCTTTGCAGCAACATGGATGTAGCTGGAGGCCATTATCCTAAGTGAATTCAGGCAGAAACAGAAAACCAAGTACTGTATAACCTCACTTATAAGTTGTAGCTAAGCATTGGGTACACATGGACATGAAGATGGCAATAACAGACATTGAGAACCACTAGAGTGGGGAGAGAGGGAATGAGGCAAGGGCTGAAAAACTACCTATTGGGTACTATGCTCACTACCTGGGTGACAGGATCATTCCTATCTCAAACCCCAGCATCATGCAATATACTCATGTAACAAATCTGAACATGTACCCCCTGAATCTAAAATAAAAGTTAAAATTATTTTTTAAAAAAGAAATTGGCTTACCTGGTTATGAAAGCTGAGAAGTCCTAAGATTTACAGTCAGCAAGCTGGAGATTCAGGATTGCTGATGGTATAGTTTTATTTTGACCTGAAAACCAGACAGGCCAATAGTGTAAGATCCAACCTGAGTCTGAGTTTGAAGGCAGGAGAAGATAGATGTCCCACCTCTAACACAGTCAGGCAGAAAGAGTAAATCCTCCCTTATTCAACCTTTTGTTCTATTCAGGTCTCCCACAGATTGGATGATGCCCATCCACACTGGGGAGGGTAATCTCCTTTTTTTCAGTCTACCAATTTAAATATTAATCTCACTCAGATTAATATCTAACCCTCACAGACACACCCAGAATAGTGTTTAACCAAATATGTACGCATCCCATGGCCCAATAAATTTGACACATGAACACGACCATCACGAGTTAACCCTTTGTCAGCTTGGCACCCAACATGCATCTCTTTAACCACACTTAATCTCCATATAGGCTGGGCGCGGTGGCTCAAGCCTGTAATCCCAGCACTTTGGGAGGCCGAGACGGGTGGATCACGAGGTCAGGAGATCGAGACTATCCTGGCTAACACGGTGAAACCCTGTCTCTACTAAAAAATACAAAAAACTAGCCGGGCGTGGTGGCAGGCGCCTGTAGTCCCAGCTACTTGGGAGGCTGAGGCAGGAGAATGGCGTGAACCCAGGAGGCGGAGCTTGCAGTGAGCTGAAGTGAGCTGAGATCCAGCCACTGCACTCCAGCCCGGGCGGCAGTGCGAGACTCCATCTCAAAAAAAAAAAAAAAAAAAATCTCCATATAAAATGACAAGACCACAGTTCCACGCAATATGATACAACTCTCCTACGTACAAGGAAAAATGCACTAACCCCTTCCCTAGAAGAAGAGGTAAAGTACTTGAGTGATGTTTACTCTTCTTGAGATGTCATAACTTAAGTGCTATAATATAAAATTAGCAATACATTATAATGTTTCTTGAGACAAGGTCTCAGTCTGTGGCCCAGGTTGGAGTGCAGTGGTATAATCCTGGCTCACTGCAGCCTCCACCTCCTGGGCTCGAGTGATCCTCCCACCTCAGCCTCCTGTGTAGCTGGGACCACAAGTGCATGCCACCAGGCCTGGATCATTTTTAAATTTTTTGTAGAGGCAGGGTCTCCCTTTGTGGCCTAGGCTGGTCTTGAACTTTGCGGCTCAAGTAATCCTCTTGCCCCAGCCTCCCAAAGTGCTGAGATTACAGACATGAGCCATTGTGGCCCAACAAATTAATGATATAGTACTTAAATACTATGATATACAGTCAATATGTGACATGATAGGGGAATGAGAGAGGGAAGGAAACAAAGATATTTTGCATACACACAAATATATTCATAAAATAAAGAGAAATACTCATGACAATTACAGTTTCTGTAACTGGTCATGTGGTTGTAGCTGGTATTTATAACTACTTTCTTGCACTACCCATTCTGTATTCCCTTTGCCTTCAGCAAACACCTCAGCTGGTTATGGTTCTTTGCCTGGTGGAGTGACCCAAACCTTCATTCCTGAAGGGTCTGGACCACTTTTTGTCCTGCCTGGATTGGGTTGTTACAGCTTCTCACTGACCTTAATAATGGGGCACCGTAATACTAAAGAGACGCCCTGCAGCAAACTTGTCCAACCCGTGGTCCACGGGCCGCATGCAGCCCAGGACGGCTTTGAATGTGGCCCCACACAAATTCATAAGGTTTTGTAAAACATTATGGATTTTTTGGTGATTTTTTTTTTTTTTTTTTTAGCTCATCAGCTATCATTAGTGTTAGCGTATTTTATGTGTGGCCCAAGACAATTCTTCCAGTGTGGCCCAAAAAAGCCAAATATTGGACACCCCTGCCCTAAGGGATCTCCTATATTCCAGACATACTCTTCCTTATCTCCACTGTGGTGTAGTAGTCCAATTTCACCTTGGTAATCAGGATCAGTCATCCCAGCCAGCATAGTCACTCCTTTCCTTGCCTGCTGAGTGAGAGGCTTGAGGAATACAAAGTGGCTGGGTGGCAGTGTTAACTTCCAGTTCAATGGAATTGTTATTGTGTCTCCTGGTGGAAGCATTTCTCCCTTTGGAACTAAGGTCTCTAAGCCAGCAAAACATAAGGTCATGGGAACAGGAAGTAAAATTTTGCTAGTAGGTCACTAGGGATAGTAGTGAGTGGTGACATTCCTATTTCCATCGCTTGATTCCTGGACTCATGAATCCTGGCTATAAGGAGAAACAGCATCATATATTGAATGCTGGTTCAGAATATATGCAGCTGTCTGGCGGAATGCTGCTCCGGCCCTGCTATAACAACCTTTAAAAGACTATTCCACTGTTTTATCCAACAAACTGCTTCAGGATGGTGGGGAACATGGTAAGACCAGTGAATTTCATGAGCACAGCTCCATTGCTGTGAAGTGAATTCCTTGAATAGCAGAAGCAATACTGTGTGAAGACGGAATTCTATAAATCCATGGATGGTAGTTTTGGCAGAAGCATTGCATGCAGGGAAGGCAAATTTGTACCCAGAGTGTCTGTTCCAGTAAGAGCAATCACTGACCTTTTCATGATGAAAGCACGCTAATGTGATCAATCTGCCATCAGGTAGCTGGCTGATTAGCCTTGGGAATGGTGCCATACTGGGAGCTCAGTGTTGGTCTCTGCTACTGGAATATCGGGCACTTAGCAGTGGTCATCACTAGGTTGACCTTGTTGAGTGGAAGTCCATGTTGCTGAGCCCATTCATAGCCTTCTTTCTTGCCATCCTGGCCACTTTGTTCTTGAGGCCACTGGGCAATGATAGGGGTGACTGAGTAAAGAAGCCCAGTGATCTCTACGGAATAGATCATCCTATGCCCTTGATTAAACTCTTCTTCGCTGAGGTCACCCTTTGGTGAGCATTCGCATAGGACACAGACACCTTCAAGATTTTTGCCCATTCAGATAGGTCTATTCATGTACTTCTTCCCCACATTCCCTTGCTACCAATTTTCCAATCATGTTCCTTCCAATCCCTGACCATCCAGGCAAACCATTGCCGATAGCCCATATACTGGCATATTATTGCACATCTGGTCATTTCTCCTTCCTAGCAGAGTGAGCAACCATGTGCACTGCTCAAAACTCTGGTCATTGGGAAGATTTCTATTCACCAATGTCCTCCAGGAATGTCTCAGAAAGAGGCTGAAGTGCTATAGCTATCCACTTTCAAGTGGTGCTTGTATATTGTGTAGAACCAGGCTCAAGTCTTCTGTTCCTCTGTCAATTGATTTTAGGGAACTCCCCATAAGGCCACAGGTGAGACTGGGAGAAAGAAGGCAGTGTAGCAGCAGTGGGGACCACAGGCATTTCATGTAGCTTGCTTGTGCCTTCAGGGCCTGCTTGGGACAAGTCATGTATATACGGCTTCCATTCAATGATGGAGTGCTGCTATGCATATCCAACTTTATGGCTTGGTGGGTCAGATAACACCCAGTTCATGATGGGCAACTCAGGTTACCTGGTAACTTGGTGATCCATGGTTAAGTATTCATTTCTACTAAGGTTCAGTCACAGGCCAAGAACTATTTCTTAAAAAGAGAGTAGTTATCTGTAGAGAATGGCAGGGCTTTGCTCCAAAATCCTATGGACCTGGGCTGTGACTCACATAGGCCTGACAAAGGCTCCAAACAGCACCCTAATTGAAAACTGACACTGTAAGCAGCACTGGATCTGCTGAATCATATGGACCAACTGACAGAGTAGATTGCATGTCAGACTGGATCTGTTGTAGTCTTCTGTTATTTTGGGCCTCACTCAAAACTAGCAGCTGGGTAGGCACAGTGGCTCACATCTGTAATCCTAGGACTTTTGAAGGCTGAGGTGGGAGGTCTCTTGAGTCCAGGAGTTTGAGACTGGGCAACATAGGGAGACCTCATATCTACAGGCAAAAAAAAAAAAATAGCCAGGCTTGGTGGCGCACACCTGTGGTTCTAGCTACTCAAGAGGCTGAGGTAGGAGGATCACTTGAGCCTGGAAGGTTGAGGCTGCAATGAGCCATGATTGTGCTATTGTACTCCAGCATGGGGCAACAGAGTGAGACCTTGCCTCAAAACAAAGAAAGAAAAAGAAAACAACTAGCAGCTTTTTGGATTCGCTGGTAAGTGGGACAGAGTAATGCCTCCAAATGAAGACTATGTTGCCTCCAAAGTTGAAAAAGGCCTACTAGGTATTGTGTCTCTTTGTTGTTGTTGTTGTTGTTGTAAGAAGGGCCAGATGCAAGAACTCCTTCATCTTAGAAGAGATAAGTGCAAGTTTCAGTCTGAGTCTGATGGTCTGAGAACCAGGAGAGCCAATGTTGTAAGTCTCAGTCCAAGTCTGAGTTCAACTGCAGAAGATTGATGTCTCAGCTGAAAGACAGGAAGAGATGTTAATGTTAATCTTATCCAGAAACATCATCATAGACACACCTAGAATAATGTTTAATCAAATTTATGGGCATATCGTGACCCAGTTGACACATAAAAGTAATCATCACATTTCCCTTTGTTTCCACATCTGCTCCAGTGGGACCACAACCACACTCTGCTACCATTTAAGGTAGAGTATCTTCCCTCCTCTCACTAGAAAATATAAAACTCAAAGAAAACAAATAAGCAAAACATTCCATAAAGCTAAAGCAGGTTTTCTTTTTCTGAAAACAAATAGGTCAACTTTATGATTTGGCCAAACATAAACTATCTAAATACATTAGTCTTCTCAGGCAGCCATACCCAAGTACCATAGACTGAGTGGCTTAAACAACAGAAATGTATTTTCTTACAGTTCTGGAGGCTGGAAGTCCAAGGTCAAGGTGCCAGCAGGTTTTGTTTCTCCTACCGTCTCTGATCTTGCTTGCAGATGGCTGTCGTCTTGATATGTCCTTATATGGCCTCTTCTCTGTCTGCAAGGACTTTTCTTATAAGGATACCACCAGTCCTATTGGATTAGGGCCCCCCTTTATGACCTCAATTAGCTTAATTACCTCCTTAAAGGCCCTATCTCCAAATACAGTCACATTGAGGGTTAGAGCTTCAACCTATGAATTTTTGGGAAGTGGTGGGTGGTGGGGGGTGGGGGGGTTGGGGTGGGCCACACAATTCAGTCTATAACAACTAAGATCATTAGCTTTTAAAGAATTGGCAATTTGGGTGCAATATTGAGTCTGAGTTCTTTTAAAACTCTTTTTGCATCTTGAAGCATTATATTCCATTTTTTCAGAATATTTTCTATGCATTGAATTTTTATTTCTAATTTGTTTTCATTCAATTATTCCTTTTTTGTGCTTTTTGTGAAAGGAAAAGTTGGATCCAGTTAAGTGTCCAAGAAATATTTTATTTTACTATGTTTCATATTTTCGTATTAAAAAACAATACACACACATATACATAAGCAAAAGATGACCTTAGAGAGTGCTCGTAATCTCCCCTACCCAGAAACAATGACTGTTAGCTGTTAACACCTGGATGTAAGACTTTCAGATCTTGTCGGACATAGTTTTTCTACAGTTTTCTATAAAATGGGGTATTACCATGTTTGCTGTTTAATGACCTGTTATAATGTATTTAATCATCAACTATTTGTACATTTAGGTCAAATATTAGTACTACTACTGCTGGTGCTGCTGCTGCTACTGCTTCTACTACTACTGCTAGTAATAATAATAGCAATAATAACTTTGATACCAGTGTCAATACCTCCTAGGGCTGATGTCAGGATTAAATAAAATATAGATTGCAGAAATATATTCATCGCAATTCCTGGCCCATATTAAGTGGCTAATGAATGCTGATGCCAATTTTTTTTTTTCTTTCTTAGTTTAGCCTGGACCTGTGTTTCTAGCATTTTTCCTTGTTTTTCTCCCATTACTCCTATAGCCTTCACAATAAAGCATACAAAATTAAGCATGTCTTGAAGGAACTTCCTGATTTTTCACATCCTAAATATCTCTTCTTTCAAGGAGGCTTCTCTACCTCCTCCAAGAGTAAGTCAGGTTGCCCTTTTATGACTTCTCATAGCATCCTTGATTGTCCTACCATAGTACTCACCACAGTTCATACTTATACCTGTTTAATTGTTTTCCTTGCTGGATTATATGCTTCCTGATTATCTTTTTTAAGAGTCTAAGGCTGTACCTAGTATATAGTTGGCACTTAATCAGCTGGGTTTCTATACTTGGGCCCGCCTTCTCTTCCTTTACAATGGCTTACTAACTGCTGTCTCTCATGAGATTTTTGGCAGGATCAGGTGAGGCAATGCATGTGAAACAGGCAATGTATATAAAGTACTTCCACAAATAAAAAGCATTTGAATAATTTGTATATAACCTTGCACAAGGTTAATAAATTGTAATAGTTTAGAAAATTGTAATCGGATTTTAATGGGCAAATGTTAATGTACATTCTCCACCAATATTTAGTAATTATATGAAAAAAGTAGGAGACATTTATAGCAGTCAAGATCTTTATAGTGTATTTCAATACATGATAAATTAATGAACATTTCTTATCTCCTCCAACAGTTGTATATCTTAAGAATTCATCATCATAAGCATTCTCTGGATTTTCACAGAATTAATCCTTAATAATTAATGAATATGAAAGAGTTAGACGAGCACTGCGGCATGCTAATCATTTGTTTCAATGTCAATTAGAAAAAAAATAGTCTCTTTGGCCTGCTATCTTCAAATATGTATTATATAGTTAACTTTGAATTTACTAATATAAAATGTCCATATTAAACGAATATATTGAGATACAAATCAATGCCAATGGTGAAAGTTATAGTTTGCAAAAAAATAGAAATACTGATTTAACCAAAATATTAACTACTTTGAGACAGTTCTTGCAAACATGTTTAGTCGTAGATCAATATTTACATAATATTTACATATTTCCTCAAAAATGTTATGACATCTTAGGCACTAATGACTTAAGAATTACATCAAATGCAAGTCTTAAATAATTTTAGGCAGACTGAATGTAAATTTAATACAAATAGAATTGAAGGGGCAGAGAACATTCATTCATACTTTACAGGGCTCTCAAATGCACATAAGTCTTGATTATTCTGCTTCTAAGGATTTTGCTCAGTTTTAGCTTGGTCATGATTTATTGGTCTTGCTCAAAGTTTCAGCCATAAGGAAAAGGCGAGCTTTGATGTAACACTAAATGAGAATTCTTAAAATATGTAGACCTTCCCTGTGAATTTGCCTAAGAAAAGCAACTTCTACACTGAAGGATGAGAAAAATAATTTTACTATTTATTTAGCATTGAATTGGTTTGGATTTTACCCCATTTGTATGGAGGGAAAAAATCTTGTTAGGTGAAATTGCCTTATTAAACTTGAAAGATTATTCATCTAGAATTGGAGAGTAGTTTCTAGACATTGCTATGTGTTCATCATGGGGTAATGCTTCTGTCTGTAGTTATAGAATTTATTTGTTGATAAGCCTGAACTGAAAGTTCATATATCTTCTCCTTCTTCATTGTTCATCTGCCCATATGGCCTACACTCATAAGGATTGGTCTTTTTTCTGGGATGACACTAGTAACGATTCTTTAATGATGAAAACAATCTAAATTGTGAATTTTGTGGAAAAGTACCGGATTGTGAGTGAGACTAGTGAATTTGAGACTTTGCCACTCATTAGCACTATAATCTTAGAAAGTCATGTATTCAAAAAGAGTCTTGAATTTGTTTTTAATCTGTAAAATGGTGATAGTGATTATCTTACAAGGATGAAGATTGAGAAGATTAAATAAAATGTTGGGTGTATAAGTAATAAGCCATAGAACATTATACAAATACAAATAATTGTTTTATAGAAAGATTAGTAATTTGTTTCACTAATAAATAAAAATCTTGCCAGGCGCGGTGGCTCAAGCCTGTAATCCCAGCACTTTGGGAGGCCGAGACGGGCGGATCACGAGGTCAGGAGATCGAGACCATCCTGGCTAATACGGTGAAACCCCGTCTCTACTAAAAAAAAAAAATACAAAAACTAGCCGGGCAAGGTGGCGGGCGCCTGTAGTCCCAGCTACTCCGGAGGCTGAGGCAGGAGAATGGCGTGAACCGGGAGGCGGAGCTTGCAGTGAGCTGAGATCTGGCCACTGCACTCCAGCCTGGGCGGCAGAGCGAGACTCCGTCTCAAAAAAAAAAAAAGAAAAAAAAATAATAATAAATAAAAATCTTGGTTCAACTTGTTCATGGGTAAAGAGACTCTGCTTTGTATTTTAGCTTTTTCATTTCTGAAGGCACCGAAATAATTTTACCTAATTATCTTTTTAAAGTTTAGTTTCTTAGATAAAATGTGCTACTTACGTACATGCAAAAACAATGAGTTAATATTCAATGAATTTCAGATGACTTCAATTTGAACATGCTAAAAGAGGCATGATCTTGTGATTTTTAGTGTTTTTTAATTTTTAAAATGCATTTCTATACTTTCATTTGGTTAATCTTGGATAATTTTAAGTGTATATTAGGAGATATATTAATTTCCAAATTGCATATTTAGTGAATGTGGATTTGTTTTTCCTCTATAACAGCAGTCCCCAACCTTTTTGGCACCCGGGACTGGTTTCGTGGAAGATAATTTTTCCATTGGGGTTCGAGGGACAGGGATGGTTTTGGGATGAAACTTTTTCACCTCAGATCATCAGTAGCACACAATCTAGATCCTTTGCAGGTTCTCATAAGGAGCACACAATCTAGATCCTTTGCAGGTTCACAATAGGGTTCATGCTCCTATGAAAATGTGATATGGTAGCTGATCTGACAGGAGGCAGAGCTCCAGTGGTAATCGCTTTCCGCTCACCTCCTGCTGTGCAGGCGGGTTCCTAACAGGCTACTGACCAGTACCAGTCTGCGGCTCAGGATGGAGACCCCTGCTCTATAAGACTGGAAATGTCACTTTCACTATAATTGCCCTCAAAGCTTCTGTGCTCATTGTTACTGACTAATCCTTTCCAAAATAAATTGGTTATTTTGGCTAGTTAAGCACTGAGCCATGAATGGAGCTGTTATTAAGAAGTTAATCAGACATAAACAACTTAATTACATTAATTGGTTATTTCAATTAATACCATGAAAATCAGATTAATCTATTATGAGTTTCTCTCTCCTAAAATACAAATTGTGTAATGATGCAAATATTGTGATTACCATCTTTACATTTCTCAATATAATATGAAGCCAAAAATAAATTTTCTTTAACAGTTAGGTATTGCAGAAGTAGTTGCATGCTGTATACTTTTCAGTGGTGTGTTGCAGATTAGTTACTAGCACTCTCATATTTAATTATATGAAACAATAGTCTGGTTTAAGTACAATGCCTGATATTTTAAAATAGGCAGTGATGATTTGTACATAAACAGATATTTTCAATATAGTCATACAGAATCATTGTCTAAATTGTCTTTCTGTTCTGTAATATTTAGAGAATAGTAAATAAATCCATTTTCCATTTTAAAAACTCACTTGAAGCTAGAGTAGAAAACAAAGCAAAACAATTAAAGTGACAATAATGAAGCCTTGGCTCAGATAAAAAATGGTTACTATAGTAACTTAAAATTAGAGCATTATAATAAAAATGGAATGAAAAGATAATTTCAAATGCTATGTTAATCTTTCGAAATATGGAAAGAAGAGTTGCTGTCTGATATTTAGAAGACCCTCAGTTGCTGTTGAACCTTCCAAGATGACTGATTTTTCTTTGTCTCCTTTTTTTTTTTTTTTTTGAGAGAGTGCTCACTATGTTGCCCAGATTGGTCTTGAACTCCTGGCCTCAAGCAATCCTCCCACCTCAGTCTCCCAAAGTTCTGGAAAAAAGATGTGAGCCACGACAGCTGGCCTGTCTCCTCTCTCACATATAAATGTGGAAGCCTCTGACTGCAGATATTAACGAGAAGAGAAGGGAACTGTTAGTTTTGTTGGTATTAATCTTCCTAAGACTGATTACAATCACTTTATTAAAGCAACTTATGGGAATGGAGGGCAGATTGAATGAAGTGGTGCATTTACAAATGACCTAAAGAATCTAATTTTTGTTATTTTCTACTTTCTCCATATCATGGAGATGCCTCATCTCATGCAGTCATAATATAATATATTTTACTAAAGAGGGAAGAAGGGGAAAATCCAGAGTTTGGGATAAGTATGGAATTGCATATTCAGTAGGTTCCATGTTAAAACCACTGAGGTCATATTATTTTGAGGTCACTTTAAATTTTATGCTAGTGGTATAGTGACTGTCAGAAAGTGATTGTTATTAGCACACCTTCTTTGATCCAGAGACTGAAGATACAAGTTTTTAGTCATAAAGGGAGGGAATTCTAAAAAAGAAATTAAGACCATATGATATTTAGACATTTTAATTTCTTTAAGTTTTGATCCAATTGTGTTATTTTTAATATGATAATTGGAATACATGTGGTTAGATATTTTAATACAATATGAAAAAATTACAATTGACATAATTAACCATCCCAGGGTTATGAGACAATAACCAATACACTATTGTCTAACAAATAGTATCTCAGTTCTAATTGCAGCTAGACTGCCCAGCATAAAGAAAGCAGTTTAGAAATTCTAGCCCTGCAAAGCCATATTACGGAGAGGAATCTTGGATCCTCATCTGAATTCCTACAGCTGTTACTGTCTGTTACGCTCATTTGACACAGAGGTACCATCATATGTTGAGCATTTTGTGTGTATGTATCTCATCTTGTCCACTAGACTATAAGTTCTTTAAAAGAAAGGCCTTAGACTTTATATCTCCAACAATTCTTTGTGTAGGTGGTACTAATTTAGAGTCTTATTATAAGGTGCATAACATGCAGAGGTTTTTTTGTTTGTTTGTTTGTTTGTTTTCTGAGACGGAGTCTCACTGTGTTGCCAGGCTGGAGTGCAGTGGCACGATCTCGGCTCACTGCAACCTCCGCCTCCTGGGTTCAAGCGATTCTCCTACCTCAGCCTGCCAAGTAGCTGGGACTATAGGCACATGCCACCATGCCCAGCTAATTTTTTGTATTTTTGGTAGAGATGAGGTTTCACCATGTTGGCCAGGATGGTCTCGATCTCTTAACCTCATGATCCGCCCGCCTTGGCCTCCCAAGTAGCTGGGACTACAGGTGTGTGCCACCATGCCCAGTTAATTTTTGTATTTTTAGTAGAGACAGGGTTTCACCATGTTGGCCAGGATGGTCTCCATCTCTTGACATCGTGATCTGCCCGCCTTGGCCTCCCAAAGTGCTAGAATTACAGGCGTGAGCCACCATGCCCGGTCAACATGCAGATTTTATATTAATTCTTTTTTTTGCTTGTAATGCCTAACAATACTGAAGAGTACCTGGGTAATAGTATTCTATGAACCTAAGAATAGTTTAAAATTAAAGCTACTAAAAATGAAACAGTAATGACTATTTTAGCTTTGGCATGAAACATTTTTGGTGTGTAATTTTGATAACAATGTGTTGTTGATAATCTTACACTGGAAAGGCTAAATACAATGAATGTGCCATAATATATAAGTATGCTTAAAGTTCTTCTATCTGTTACCAAGGTTTTTGTTTATAATCCTTGAAATACTGTCTTAGTCAAATTGCATTGGAAGAGAAAAGTCATGGAAACGTTTTCATTTTAATCTGTTTACTGAATTTTGGAGTTGCTTTTTGTTGACCCAGGTTTTCAAAGAAATGACATTTGGTACTGTAGTCAGTGCTTGCTATATGTTTTTTAACTACAGTAATACAAGGTCATCTTATTTTTCTATATAAAGGGAATTCTACTCTGTATAATTCCTGAAGAATTAATTCAGCCATTATTTGAGACAATGTGAAAGAAACAATCACTGTAAAGTGACAGAAAAATAATTTCAATTAGATTCACAGTGTTCAGTTTGCAGGCTCTATCATGACATTTAGATGCTAGAGTTAAACTGTGTGATCCATTAACAATTAGACATTAACACCCTTTCCTTCTGTCTCTTCTCATGCAAATGGAGTGTCATGAGTATAAATGCTGTCTGAACCTCAAGGAATTATAGAGGTAACTTTTGCCCTCATTGTATGTCAAATAACTAGACCATTAGATTAACAAAAGAAATACTTATGACCTGCTGACCAGATTTTTGGCATCCCCTCAGCCTTCCAAATCCTATAGTGATATTAGTGCCTCTTAATTTACATGACAAAGCAGATGTTGTATGAAAGCAAGGTGGTTATTGAGCCTTGGAGGTTGCTAATAGCTTTGTAATTATCCCTCGCACTTTCATGGTGGCAGAGTATAGATGGCATCTTTGGTTCCTCCCAATTCTAATATTTGAATAATTTTAACAGTTATGAGAAATAGTTGAGCTGCTCTCAGTGGCTACTGTGGTCAAATGCCGGGATTCCCGCTAAATACGTACACGTGTAGCTATGCACAAAATGAAAAACACTTGGTCCACGCAAATTAATTTTCAAAAAAAAAGCATAGTGAACACTGTGTCTTTGTGCATACCCTCTGCTCTAATCTGAAATGCCCTTTGAACCCTCTCTCAGGGCATGAGTCAAAGGTCACTTCCACTGAAGGTCATTTTCGGCTGCTCCAGAAGGATTAGGAACTTTGTCCATGATTCCTGTTTCCCCAGGCCTCACCAGTCTTTGAGTTTCACGTAAATAATAATACCTCAAATAAGTTGTTCATGCCCCCATCTGTTTGACACATGACTACAGGTTTCTTTAAAGATCCTTCCCCCAAGAATTTGTGGAACGTTTCAAGGGTTCCCCTATGTGTATTTGTTACAGGTAGTTGGACAGATATGAGCGGGGCAGGAGAGGGCTCTTCCCCCAACCACCAGTTAATGTCAGGTGATGGTTCAACAATTATCACATTGCGTCTCTAAAAATGATAATTCGGCAACCGTGCCAGGGAGAGACAATCTCCTGATGGTCCACAGCTGTTACATTAGAGTGTTAATTGAATGCAGGCACCAGGGAGAAGCAAAAAGAGCTTCCAGTAAAATCTCAGGTAGTGGGTGAGTGAGCCTGGGCATGCACATTAAGGGACAAAATGGTGGAGTATGACCTTCTGGGGGCACTCCACTGGAAAAGGGAAGAAAGCCTCAGATGGGCATGCATACAACTTCTAAACACACTGCGCATGCTCACCTCCCAAGCATAAGGAGGGCACTGCGCATGTGGGCAGCCCACACTAAGGGAAGAAGCACGGGAAAGGGGTGCAAGACACCAGAAGTGGGTCAGCCTATAAAGTCCTAACATCAAAGTTAAATGCCACACTTGACCTTCTTGGTGCCCACTTGGGTCTCTTTCAAGTGTACTTTCCTTTCTTTCCTGCTCTAAAGCTTTTTAATACATTTCCACTCCTGCTCTGAAACTTGCCTTTGTTTTTTTCTCTGACTTATTTCCCTCAGTTGAATTCTTTCTTCTGAGGAGGCAAGAATTGAGGTTGCTGCAGACCCATATAATTCTCTGTCAGTAACTCAGATACCTTCCACCAGTAACATATTTATGAACAAATCAGTCCACTGAGTGCAACAGCACCTTTACCAGGCTGCCTACTTCTTTTTCTTGCTCTTATTTGTCTCTAGTATTACCCTCTATTGATGAGGGATCCCATGGAATGATGCCTATACCCCAAAGTACTTTGTAACTGCCCAACGGGTTTACCTCACCTGCTGCCTAGACAAAGCCAATTTATCAAGACAAGGGAATTGCAATGGAGAAACAGTAATTCATAGAGCTGGCTATGTGGGAGACTGGAGTTTTATTACTCAAATCGGTCTCCTGGAGAATTTGGGGATTGACGTTTTAAAAGATATTTTGGCGGCTAGGGGCTAGGGAAGTGGAAAGTGCTGATTGGTTAGGTTGGAGGTGGAATCATAGGGGGTCAAAGGGATGTTTTCTTGCTATCTTCTGTTCCTGGGTGGAAAGGCAGAACTTGTTGAGCCAGATTACCAGTCTGGGTGATGTCAGCTGATCCATCTAGTGTAGGATCTGCAAGTGTCTCAAGCACTGATCTCAGGTTTTACAATAGTGACGTTATCCCCAATCAATTTGGGAAATTCAGACTTTTGCATACAGAGGCTGCATGACCCCTAAACCGTAATTTCTAATCTTTTAGCTAATTTGTTAGTCCTACAAAGGCAGACTGGTCCCTAGGCAAGAAGGGGTCTTTTCAGTAAAGGGCTATTGTCAATTTTGTTTCAGAGGGAAACCATAAACTGCACTTCTTCCCAAGGTTATTTCGTCCTACACCCAGGAATGAACAAGGACAGCTTAAAACTTAGAAGCAATATGAAGTCAATTAGGTCTAATCTCTTTCACTGTCATAATTTCCTCAGTTTAAAATTTTTGCAAAGGCGGTTTCAGCTTAAGAGTTTAGGACTTAATTGAGACTGGATCAAGAGACCAATATAAATGTCAGACATCATGCTCTACCTAATATCACTGCACCCTTAGAGGACTCACTGTACTCCTGGACCCTTCTTTTCTCAGGAAGAGTGATTCCAAGACGCTCCTTAGCACATGGACTTTAACTGCGTTTATTCAACCAGTTTGCGAGATATGTCTATTCTTGTCTGATCATGCACAGACTTAAATTGAGACTCCCATAATTTTATTTTCAAATGAAAAGCTGCATCTTTAAGATGCTTTGATGTAAGACCTGGCAGGTGTAAGATCCACTGAAAGAGAGAAAATCATTTTCTGCAATTAGATAACCCAGTGATTCCCATCCTCAGTTATCTTGGTTGTTTCTCTTAGTTTGGGTACACTGATTCCCCCATCCTCACCTCATCCCACTACTTGTACTAACTTGGCTCATGGCAACTCCCAGAAATCTTTCCATACAAACCTTGATTATTGTCCTCTGTGACCCTGACTCACGGATGAGATAGGAACCCTGAATGCCTTTTTCTCAATCTTCCTATCCAGCTTCTATCTTATTGGATACGGTTAGTATAGCCTTTCTCCCACTCTATTGTAATAATTCAATATTGTCAACTCTATCCCAAGTTCAAATAATTTTGGTAATGGGTATTGCCAGGTGCTCTTTTCATGAGCAGTTTTCCCAGGCCTATATCCAGCTTCTCTGCTTTCTGTATTAGGATGGTAGGCACAAACAGGCTGACAAGCATTGTCAGAGAAATGGCTGTCAAACATGCTGATGAAAAATCTGTTTTGCTTGAGAGATATTAAGGAAATAGAAAAATCTATATAAATCTCATTTTTATATATTTTTAAGAAATTAGATATTTTTAAATTAACAGCTTAATTAAGATATAATTCACATATAACACATTTCACCCTTTTAAAGTATACATGTTAATATTGTTTAGCATATTTACACATATGTGCAATCATTATCACAGTCAATTTTAGAACATTTTCATCACCTCAAAAAACAAAAACAAAAACAAAAACAAAACTATGCACCCTTTAACTATCACCTTGATCCCATAAACCTTCCCAGACCTAAGTAAACACTATCTACTGTCTCCATGGATTTGCTTATTCCGGATATTTCATACAAATAAAATCATCTAGTATGTGATCTGTTGTGACTGTCTTCTTTCAATTAACATAATGTTTTCAAAGTTCATCTCTCTGGTACCATGCATCAGTATCTTGTTATTTTCTATGACTAAATAATATTTCATTGTATAGTTATGCCACAATTTGTTTATCCAGTCATTCATTGATGGACATCGGACTGTTTCCATTCTTTGGCTATTGTGAATAGTGCTGTAATGAGTCATGTGTGTACGTGTACTTCTTTGAATACTTGTTTTTAATCTTTTGGGTATATACCTAAGAATGAAATTGCAGGGTAATAAGGTAATTCTATGTTTGTTTTTTTATCTTTTTTTTTTTAGGCAGGATCTCACTATATCGCCCAGGCTACAGTGAAATAGCATGATCACGGCTCACTGCAGCCTTGACCTCCCAGGCTCAAGTGATCTTTACACCTCAGCCTCCAGAGTAGCTGGGACTACAGGCATGTGCCACCATGCCCAGCTAATTTAAAATTTTTTTTTAGAGATGAGGGCTCATTACATTGCTCAAGCTTGTCTTGAACTTTTGGGCTCAAATGATTCTTCCACCTCAGCCTCCCAAAGTGCTAGCATTACATGTGTGAGGCACTGTGTCTGGTCTTATGTTTGACTTTTTGAGAAACCCCCAAACTGTTTTCCATAGTGGCTGAACCATTTTCCATCCCTGCCAGCAATGTCTAAGGATTCCAATTTCTGCATGTCCTTAGAAAAACTTGTTCTTTTCTGTGTTTTCAATGATAGCCATCCTAGTGGTTGTGCATTGTTGCAGTTTTGATTTGCATTTCCCTAGTACCTAATGATGTTAAATATCTTTCCATGTGCTTATTGGCCATTTATATACCTTCTCTGGAGAAATATCTAAGTGATTTGCTCATTTTAAATTGGGTTATATGTCTCTTTGTTGTTGAGTTGTAAGAGTTCTTTATATAGTCTAGATAATAGGCCATTTTCAGATACATGATTTGTAAATATTTTCTTCCCTTCTGTAGGTTGTCATAACTTTCTTGATAATCTTCCTTCATGCAGAAAAGATTTAAAAATTTTTGATGACGTCTAACTTATCCATTTTTTATTTTATTGTTCATGCTTCGCGTGTCATATCTAAGAATCCACTGCCAAATCCTAGGTCATCAAGATTTACCATTATGTTTTCTTCTAAGAGTTATATGGTTTTGACTCTTATTTTTAGGTTGATGATCCATTTTGAATTAATTTTTGAATGTGGTATGAGGTAGGGGTCCAACTTTATTCTTTGCATGTGGATATCCAGTTGTGCTAGCACAATCTGTATAATAGACTATGCTCCCCCATTAAATGGTGTTGGCTCCCTTGTTGAAAATCAGTTGACTATAGACACATGGGTTTATTTCTGGACTCTCAATTCCATTCCAGTGATCTATTATGTCTCTCTTTATGCCAGTACGACACTGTCTTGATTACTGTTGTTTTGTAGTAAGTTTTAAAATCAGGAATTGTGAGTCCACCAACTTTTGTTCTTTTTCAAGATAGTTTTGGCTATTCTGAGTTTCTTGCAATTCCATATGAATTTTAGAATCATCTTGTGAATTTCTACAAATAAGTCAGCTGGAGTTCTGATAGAGATTGTGTTGAATGTGTCAATTAATTTGGGGAGTATTACATCTTAACAATATTAGATCTTCTGATACATAAAAAAAGATATTTTTCCACTTGTGTAATCTTCTTTAGTTTCTTTCAACAGTTTTGTAGATTTCAGAGTATAAGTTTTGAACTGATTTTGTTAAATTAACAAAAATTATCTTGTTTAATTGTCCTAGCTAGAACCTCCAGTACCCTGTTATGAACAAATGGCAAGAACGGAATCCTTGTCTTGCTCTTAATCTCAGGGAAAACCCATTCAGTCTTTCACCATTAAGTATGACATTAGATGTGAGGTTTTCATAGATGTCCATTACCAGTTTAAGAAAGTTTCTTTCTATTCCTAGTAAGAAATTATATCTTTTAAATCAAAACATGCAATTAAATTTAGGCATTAAAAATTATTATTTTTCCATTACCAAAGGGTTTCATTCTTCTGACGAATATTTCAGAGTTTAGGAATCTCCTAGTCTTTAAAAAGCAATATTTCATTAAACATTAGCCTGTAGCTAAACTCTGGCCGAATTTATATTTTTGTCTCCAAATCTTTCAATCTCCCTCTCCCTATGTTACCTACTGATTTTATTACACACAAAATGTACTCAAATGTCAAGTGTTGTAATTAGGTATCGCAGAGAGTGGGGATTTAAAAAACTAAGTGATGTTCTTTATTACTCCCAAAATATTAGAATGAAACCAATACTCTTGCTACAATCTGTCCCTAAAATAGAAGCACACAGAAGCTAATTTTTATTCCTGGGTCTTTTCTCTTTCACCTTCACCTTCACTGTGTCACGCATCTTGTGTCCAATGTCTCTGGTGCCATGCTGTTGGCAATGCCTTGGAATTGTTTCTGAGTCAACCCTCTTGAGACAAGCAGCTTCTCTACTTAACCTGATGCAGCAGTAATACAAAGGAAGACTTTCTAAATACTATACCTATGGAAATGAGTAGAATTACTGCTCAATAGCTAGTAATTTAAGATTCCATGGGAAATATTTCAAAACTAGATAGATTTTGTGCAGTCTGACGGTTGCTTAGCATTGCTTCAATACATGGAGAAGCATAACCCTCATGGATCAGCAAGGAAAAGTCACAGGACTTTGAAGTATGAATTATCTCTGTCTCCACACAAGAAGAGACTCAACTCAAATAGGTAGATAGTTTTTTTTTTTTTTTTTTTTTTTGCCACAATCATTAAGTGGAAGCATGGATGTTTTGAATACCAAGGACTATTCAAGAATATATTATGCTGCATCTATCAGGAATGCTTTTAGTTGCAAATAACAGAAAATCTGAGTAAGAGTGGATTAAACAAATAAGAATTTATTTTTCTCACTTAAGTCTAAATGTGGTTTTCAAAGGGTGATCCATGGACCCCTGTGGGTCCTCAAGATCTTTTTAACAATAATTATAAGATTTTATTTGCCTTTTTTTCCTGTTGACATTTGTATAGATGATGCTAAAGCAACAGAGGCTAAAACTGCTGGCATCTTAGCAAAGGGGTGACACCAAACTGTGCTGGCAGCAGTCATTGGTATTCTTTACTGCCACAAATTTGTGAAAAAAAAAATAATAAAAGCCAGTTCCACTTTAGAACATTCTTGACGAAACAGCAAAATGTTAATTTTATTAAATCTCAACCCTCAAGTTCACATTTTCTTATTATTCTTAGGGATAAAATGGAGAGTTTTAATAAAGTACTTCTACTGCACACTGGAGTTGGATGGTTGTCTCAAGGAAAGAACTTGCAGAATTGAGTAACAAGCTGAATTGTCTGCTTTCCTCATGAAACATCATTTTTACTGTGGTGATACAGACTTGGGTATTTGGCAGACATTTTCTTGAAAATGAACAAAATAAGTCTGTCATTTTTAAGGAAAACAAGTTAAAGTATTTGTTGCCGATAATAACATTCAAGCTTTCAAGTGAAAATTAGAGTTCTGGAAAAACTTACATCTGCCACCATAAGCTTGTCAGCGTCCCAACTTAAAGACTTGGTGGAATCTCGTGAAAATGGCCATACTGCCCAAGGTTATTTATAGATTCAATGCCATCCCCATCAAGCTACCAATGAGTTTCTTCACAGAATTGGAAAAAACTGCTTTAAAGTTCATATGGAACCAAAAAAGAGCCCGCATTGCCAAGACAATCCTAAGTCAAAAGGACAAAGCTGGAGGCGTCACACTACCTGACTTCAAACTATACTACAAGGCTACAGTAACCAAAACAGCATGGGACTGGTACCAAAACAGAGATATAGACCAATGGAACAGAACAGAGTCCTCAGAAATAATACCACACATCTACAGCCATCTGATCTTTGACAAACCTGAGAGAAACAAGAAATGGGGAAAGGATTCCCTATTTATAAACGGTGCTGGGAAAATTGGCTAGCCATAAGTAGAAAGCTGAACCTGGATCCTTTCCTTACTCCTTATATGAAGATTAATTCAAGGTGGATTAGAGACTTAAATGTTAGACCTAATACCATAAAAACCCTAGAAGAAAATCTAGGTAGTACCATTCAGGACATAGGCATGGGCAAGGACTTCATGTCTAAAACACCAAAAGCAACGGCAGCAAAAGCCAAAATTGACAAATGGGATCTAATTAAACTAAAGAGCTTCTGCACAGCAAAAGAAACTACCACCAGAGTGAACAGGCAACCTACAGAATGGGAGAAAATTTTTGCAATCTACTCATCTGACAAAGGGCTAATATCCAGAATCTACAAAGAACTCAAACAAATATACAAGAAAAAAACAAACAACCCCATCAAAAAACTATGCATAGATTACAACAATATTTTGCACCTATATAAACTTGTACTAACTTGTTAAAAAAAAAAAAAAAAATAAATAAATAAATAAATAAAATACTTAAAAAAAAAGACTTGGTGGAATCAATGGTGGTATTAACAAATGTGATTTTTTGATATTTCATTATAAAATGGGTCACTAATTAGAAGTCCTGCATCATGCAGTGGACCAGTATTTTCCAAATAATAAATGAATACCTCATGGTACAAACTAGTAAGTGGATACAAGACCCATTCAAAATGGAAGATTGACAAACAGCTTTTAATATAATACAGTATGAAAATCTCATTGATACGACTTCAGATTCCATATTGCAACTGATCTTTTAAAAAAACTATCACTTGTTAAATTTCAGTGTGGTATCAAACAGAAATATCTACAGTTATCTGAAAAGGCCATGAACATACTCCTTTTTCAAACTAAATAACTGCGTAGGGCTAGAATTTCTTCATATAATTGAACCAGAACAACATACTACAACAGATTGAATGCAGAAGGAGATGAGTCCAGCTGTCTTCTATTATTCCAGACTTTGAAGAAATTTTGCAAAAATGTCAAATGGTGCTACTCTTTTCCCTAAATTTATTTTTTGAAAATATGATTTTCATGAAAATGTTTCTTATGTTAACATGTAATAGATATTCTTTTTATGTTTAAATAAATAAATAAAATTTTCAAAAATCTCTCCATTTTTGTTTATAATATGGTAAACATCAATAGATATGTTCCATATGAGAGAAAGGTTTTGGGCAATCCTCAATAACTTAAAAAAACTCTTTACTTTGAAATAATTTTAGATTTACAGAAGAGTTACAGAGATAAAAGTTTCTACATACCCTTTACTCAGCTTCCTCTGTTAACATTTTATATAAACATTACACATTTGTCAAACCTGAGAAATTAATATTCCTCGATAATGAGTGTGATTATAAAGAGTTCTGAGACCAAAAAATTTGAATTCTGCTGTTCTACAGGTAAGCAGTTGCTAATATTGGTTCAGCTGCTCAACAGCACCATTAAAGACCTAGAAATTATGTCTTTTCTTTCCTTTCTATTCTCTTTTTGTCTCATGATTATCATCTCATGGTTGTAGGATGGCTCAGAGGTCCAAATTTCTCTTCTTAGTCTAAGGCTGGAAGAAGAGGGAAGAGAGTGTCAGCAAGCTCTCCTTTTATGCCCTGTCCCTTTTACCAGGAAGGAAAATGTTTTCAACAAGGGCCCACCATGCTCCCTTTAAAATCTTATTGGTCAGAACTCACCAAGCTATAGCTTGGCCTAGAGGCCCAACCCTAGATAAATTGCTAGGGGAAGAAAATGGAACTAAAATGACTAGAACAATTAGCTTACCACCTGGAGCTGGGTTAGGGATCTGTCGACCCTGAGATTAAGGGATATCTACCCACTCCTTGAAAAAAGTCAGGTTCTAATATTAAGGAGGAAGAGTGGAGAGAATTGCTTTTAGGTGAATAATTGGTATTTTAACTGTCCGGCTGGAATTTCTGTAAGAGATTATAGGAATTGAAAAGTGAACGGGGCCGGGCGCGGTGGCTCAAGCCTGTAATCCCAGCACTTTGGGAGGCTGAGACAGGCGGATCACAAGGTCAGGAGATCGAGACCATCCTGGCTAACACGGTGAAACCCCGTCTCTACTAAAAATACAAAAACTAGCCAGGTGAGGTGGCGGGCGCCTGTAGTCCCAGCTACTCGGGAGGCTGAGGCAGGAGAATGGCGTGAACCCGGGAGGCGGAGCTTGCAGTGAGCTGAGATCTGGCCACTGCACTCCAGCCTGGGCGACAGAGCAAGACTCCGTCTCAAAAAAAAAAAAAAAAAAGAAAAGTGAACGGGAGGCCGGGCGCGGTGGCTTAAGCCTGTAATCCCAGCACTTTGAGAGGCCCAGACGGGCGGATCACGAGGTCAGGAGATCGAAATCATCCTGGCTAACACGGTGAAACCCTGTCTCTACTAAAAAATACGAAAAACTAGCCGGGCGAGGTGGCGGGTGCCTGTAGTCCCAGCTACTCGGGAGGCTGAGGCAGGAGAATGGCGTGAACCCGGGAGGCGGAGCTTGCAGTGAGCCAAGATCTCGCCACTGCACTCCAGGCTGGGTGACAGAGCGAGACTCCGTCTCAAAAAAAAAAAAAAAAAAAGTGAACGGGCTACTGAACACATCCTGATTTTACAAGTGTGGAGGGAGTGGTGGCATTATTTGGGACTATATCTAGCCACTTTAAACACCTGGCACACAAATACTAGCACTAGACCTTGAACTGCTATTTATCAGCACTCCCTCTACATATTTCATAGTAATGTATAAGAAGATGGCAAATAAGAGAGTAACTCTCAATTCCAATTTATTTCATTGACAATAATTCCAGGAAATCTCAAAATGTGAATCAAAATGACTTTCATTTGAAGGGTTTGCTAGGTTGTAGGGTAGAAGGTGAGGCTGAAGAGGAAATTTAGGGTTAGGACTTAGGTGTTTCTCTATTTGCATAACATGTGGAGTGAGCACAAAAGGAGCAGCACATCATAAAATTGAATGACTCAAAGCCATTCTGGGAATAATGTAGGAGGAAAACTGTGCCAGAGAATCATAAAGAAAGAACTCTTAGAGAATAGGATCGTCATTAAACCCCACTGTCAATATGCTTGTAATCATAGTAGTAAGAAATCTGGAAAGATTCCAATACATATAGATTAATATGCTTTTAACCTGCCCACTAAGAGTATACAGAACCTTAAATATAAAGTGCTTTGCACTGTTTGGTAAGAAGCCATATTTTATCATACTAAATTTATAAAAGAATATTAGTAAGTTGGTGCAAAAATAATTCCGGTTTTTGCCATTTGGCAAAAACAGACAGGAATAGTAATAACTATTTGGCAAATGTCATGGGCCACCAGACAGGAATAGTAGCGATCATTTGGCAAAAACCACAATTACTTTTGCACAAATCTAATATCATATATCTGATTCATGAGCATAACAAAGTATGTATGTACACAAGGAAGTAACTCAAGGGAAATTCACTTTATCTTGGTCTATGTCATTTCCTATGTAGTGACCTGGACATTGGATTTCTTTTACCTAAGTCTCAATGCAAGCAGCTGTTCTATACCTCTTATTCCTTGGAATCTTCTTACAAAGTATGAGGAGTAGTATAAGCCTCTTCTTCCAGCTTAATATATGTAAAAGTGTTAAATCCAGATATAAATTTTGTGATTGCTACATATTATAAGCAAGGACAATCCTTTCAACTTGGTCATTGTATAACAGGAAGCATTCATAGTAGCAATTCCCACCCCAACCAGAGACAGAATGTATAAATCTGCCTTTGGGATTCCTATGTTTTCATGGGAACTGATTATTTAACCTACTATCCCAGGTGTATTCTACAGTTGGAATTCATGTGTTTTCTTGAATCTTATTGGGAATCACTTCTCTGTATAGGTTAGTCTATTCCCTCTAATTAACAGGGTAGCCCACAGTAGTAACAGACCACTTTCAAAATAGTCAATTACCTTGTATGGTGATAATCCCCTGCTTTCTTTGTGTATCCCTCCCAAGATCCCAAGGTATTTTTACCCATAGGACACAAAAGCTACTGAATTCCTGTTCTGGAATTCTATGCTAACAACTGATTTATTTACACTGACTGGTTACTATAAAAATGGGAAAAACTTAAGCACATAGGCTTGGTTTGTCATATACAATAACTAAAACATCCCTCCCCTTTAAAGATGTTCCTCATTACCCAATATTCTGTCCAGTACTTCCTCTGGTGCTGTCCCACAGTGCTATTCATCCAAGATCATAGTAGACCTGCATTTCTGGGTGCTGGAGAGGACTCCCTCAAACCTGGGGTCAGAACGTTCCTAAGGCAAGAGTTAAGAGTTAGGGAAGTACCTATACTTCTGCTATGTTTAGGAGAATGACTGCATTTAATGGTGGAATTTTACAGAATTTTAAATGAGATTTTTTTATCACAATTTCTGCTAAACTCCTAAAGCTGAAGAAAGTGTGACGTACCCACCCCTTATTCTAAAATAAGCAACAAGTAGCTGTAAGACACCCACTCTAAGGCTTTCTACCAAATATTTAAACTGGTTCTGTTAACCACACTCCCATATGCTTCCCAGCCAAGCTATATGGGAAGAGAAGTATGTTGAATTAAATGAATTCATAATGATAAGTGAGTGTTGGAGAGAATGGGATATTTCCTACAGTCTTGATATTTCCTTTAGATTGGAGAAGGAAGAAATAAAAAGAAAGAAGTATGTACATAATAAGAACACAGAAGACAAGGATCCTTCACCCTGATGCTTTGCAGTGCAGATGGTGAGATCTCACGACACCAGGGAGGAAATGGCTGTGGTATGTGTTGTCTAAGATGGGACCAAAAGAAACCTAATAAATTATACCTATGTCCCAAATGTGGCATTGAACAATAAAAAGATTACCATGGTCTAAGTAGGCACTGAACAGTAGCTCTCTGCTGGACCCCATGGGACACCAGACAGGAATAGTAGCAACTACAATGGCACTCTACATGAACTGATAGGCAGGAACTAGATAGCTCCACCTTTTTCCCCCATGCCTTAGCATTGTATAAAACTTACTCAAAGGTGTGTCACTTTCTCTGTCTTTCTAAGAAGGGCTCATTATTGGATAGCCTTAGACTCTTAAAAAACATAACAAAAGTTGTATTCAGAGGTAATGGAGGTGGAAGGAATATGGCAGGCATGTTAGGCACATTTTGAGCATTTTCAGGAGAATTGGTGGGATTAGAAAGCAAGGGATCCACGTGTATTGCGCTAGCGGCTAATGTTTCTTCTAGAAAAGAATTTAGGGGAAGAATCAAGGTGAACGAATTCCACTCTGGAAAAAGACCAGTGTTTAAGGACAGAAGGGAAGCAGACTCTAAGTATAATACGGTGTATAACAGATTGTATTCTAGGCCAGGCTCAACAAACTCAAGTCTGAATCCTTCAGCAAGGAGGCTGCAGCAAAAAGGGTAAATCTAATTGAGACATTCAAAGCCAAATAATCTGCAGCATTGGCACCAACAGTTTTGGCACTATGATACGGTATCTGTGGTGCCATATGTGTTTAGTTTCTTAAGTAGGTACTAAATGATAGCTCTCTGCTAGACCCCATGGGTCATTACACAAGGATAGTAACAAATCCCTGTGATAATAACAAATTACCAAAATCTTGGTGGCTATTCCAATTTCTGGTGGCTCTCGGCATTCCTTGGTTTACGGCAGCATAACTCCAATCTCTATTTCTGTCTTCATATGGCCTTCTCCTCTGTGTGACACTGTGTGTTCTTTTTTGTCTCTTATAAGATATTTCCATCGGATTTAGACTATACCTTAATCATAGTATGATCTCATCTCAACTATTAATTACATCTTTAAAGGCCCTATTTCAAGTAAGGTCACATTTTGAGGTTCCAGGTGGATATGAATTTTGGGGGATATTATTTAACCCATTAAAATCAGCAATCTCAGTGCAGGCATCTGCAGCATTATCACAGGAGGAAGTCAGCATCTGTAATATTGCCTTGGTCCAGCAAAGATATTAGGCATTGAGGCTCTTGCTAAAGGTATTCGCATCCTGAAGCCATCTGTGTAGAGCAGCAATGGAACATGTTTTAGCAGTAGATGGGGACAAGAAATGGCTGAGATCTTATAGAAGGAGACTGCTGTAAGGGCTGCAAGCTGGGTAAATTAGTCAAAAATCTCATATTGGCCAAGTTCCATGGCTCATGCTTATAATCTCAGCACTTTGAAGCAGTGGATCTCTTGAGGCCAGGAGTTCGAGATCAGCCTGGCCAACATGGTGAAACACCAGCTCTACTAAAAATACAAAAGTTAACCAGGTGTGGTGGCACACTCCTGCAGTCCAGTTACTCAGGAGACTGAGGCACAAGAATCACTTGAACTCAGGAGGCAGA
This sequence comes from Trachypithecus francoisi, assembly GCF_009764315.1. NCBI lineage: Eukaryota > Metazoa > Chordata > Mammalia > Primates > Cercopithecidae > Trachypithecus > Trachypithecus francoisi. Next base: position 54,024,707 of record NW_022681471.1, read on the forward strand.
GGTTGCAGTGAGCCGAGATTGCACCACTGCACTCCAGCCTGGGTGACAGAGTGAGACTTTGTCTCGGAAAACAAACAAACAAACAAAAAGCTCATATTAAGAACCTGTTTAGCTGAATCCCAGTGCATTACAACTAAATCTCATCATACTAGTCAGGGCAAGCAAAAGTGGAACAAAGATGATAAAATGGTTATTGACTGGACCATTGCAAAGAAGTTCCAAGTACCAAGAGAGAAGGATGGGCTTAGTAGTGACAGGAAAAGCAAAGAGGGCTTAGCTAGATGTAATAAACTTTATATGAGATTCTAAAGTTGACTGCAGAATTTCTTCAGGTTTATGGATGGGACTGGTTGTGTATCTAGTTTGCTGGGGTTCTGGCCACCAACATGTGGAGATAAACATTAACTCCATATGTTACCCCTGGTTAATAGGAAGGAAGACAGAGAAAAGTAATCAAGAAAGCCAACCAATCAATGAGCATAAATGATGTCAGCTATGACAGTGTCACAGTTAAAGAGCAAGAACACTGGAAAACTTAAAGGACAATAAGAAGGGAGTTGGCCAAGTGATATTTTCACTACTTCTATGAGGAAACAGAGACCAACAAAATGATACGCTTCCTATCATTACAATGTTGTCTAGTATTACCTTAAGTTGGGTGTAACTGCAGAAAATATTCAGAAACATTGATCAATTTCCACTTCAGAAAGGGAGTCTATGGACAAATATCAACTGTGCTTATTTCCTAGGTTGATGGTACCTTCAGCTCCACAAGCCTAAAATTTATTAGAAATAATACCAGCAAGAATCAGAAACCTACATCGACACTGCTTTACATGAGTGATAAAAAAGTCTCTACCTTTTCCAGTCTCTAGTAACCACTTTGATCATAACACATAGTATACATGTATTGAGATATCACACTGTGCTCCATAAATATGTATAATCATCATGTGCCAATTGAAAATAATAATTTAAAATTAGAAAGTCTCAAAGGGTCTTTTTTCTCAGGCACTGTTTTTATTGACATTGCAACACAACAAAACAAAAGTGTACTTTTTAAGGTCTGGCCAAAGACATAGAGATATTTCTATCCAAATAAAAAATTGGGATAGTCTGTCAACACTTTTTTTTTTTTTTTATGATTTGCTTGTTTGCTGTGGGCATTCCTACAGAAGAATTAGAATTAAAACACCTTTAGTCACACATTTTAATTTTCTAGTAGAAAATAAAATAGTATATAATTGGACTGTCCCAGAAATTCTGGGGTGTAGTTTTGTCTTATTTGTACAGTTAACATTTCGATACCTATTTCAACTTCATGCCACCTAACGTCTAGAATCTCTCATCCTCTTGACTTTACATTCCACCTACTTTGCTGATATATAGCAATGGATAAACCCAAACATCTGTTTTGTTTGCTTGTGCTGAGTTCTGCTACAGAAAGTTGTAGAAAAGTGCCAATTGGCTCCACTACAAATTTATGTCATTTAATCTCAATTGGGCCTTCAATACTGCTTGGTAATTCTTCATTCATCCCTGTGATGTTGTCCCCAGCAGCTGTTCGAAATATTTTTTACTTTCTGCAGGCTCTCAACCTCCAAAAAAGAAAATCATAGGAAGGAAACAAAACCATTTCTAAGAAGTATGATACAATATAAACTTCCCTGAAACAGGATTTGAAACTGCATGTTAAAAGAGCACAACCAAATACCTGAGGAAATGGACTGAGGTCAACAGAGAGATATACTCTAGTAATACTGAACTTTAAAGGGGAGGAAAAATCACTCACAAAGGAGAGGAAATAAGACTATCATTAGACTGACAGCAAAGCTTTATGCTAGCAGAGAAAGAAGTAGCATATTAATACAGCCAGGGAATGAAAATGTGAGCCACAGATTTTATATCTAGCCTGACTTTCAAATAAAAAGCCACAGGACAATTTATCAACAATTTGTTGATTCAAGAACTCAGGGAATATTGTTCCATGAGGCCTTCCTCTTTTTAGAGAATATGCTTCTGACAACTAAAATGTCTGGAGAGACACCCTCAACCTTAAGCCTCATGGCACTGATTACTAAAAGCAGTTATCATAGGAAACAGATGCAGCCAAATATTTTGTACATCCAGACAGAAGAACACACCACCACCTGGGAAGGCAAAAGAAGGCAAATCAGCTAAAATCTGATCAAGCCTGTAGAACCAACTACCAATTTACAGGAAATGCAAGACAGAGGAAAATCAAGACTGGGGAAAATTAGAAGACAAAAGACATAGTTTCTTCAACAAATAAATTGCAAGAAAAAAAAGAATGGAGGGGAATCTCTAGATTAAAAGAGACTTAATAATAATCGGGGCAACATAACTAGTGTTCATGAATGAACACTTGGGTGATAAATTTGTAAAGAAAAAGTAAAGAATTGATCACCATAAAGTTTAGGGTAGAGATTACATGTGAGGAGATGGAGAGAGCTGTGAGTAGGATGGCGCTCTAGGGTGGCTGGCAAAATTCTGATTTTTAACTTTGGTGGTTGTTTATAAGGATGTTTACTTCAAAATAATCGCTTAAGCTGTCCATTTGTTTTATTTAGTTTTCTGTTATATTTTACAATAAAAATGTTTAAGCTGGGTGTGGTAGCATGCTCCTGCAGTCCCAACTACTCGGGAGGCTGTGGCAGGAAGATCACATGAGTCCAGGACTTCAAGGTTGCAATGTGCTATAATCATGCTTATGAATAGCCACTGGACCCCAGCCTGGGCAATACAGTAAGATTCCATTTCTGAAAAAAAAAAAAAAAAGTAACACCCCTCCCCTCCCCTCCCCTCCTCGTCTTTTCAGACAAGTTCTTGCTCTGTAGCCCGGGCTGGAGTATAGTGGTGCGATCACAGCTCACCGCAGCTTCAAACTCCTAGGCTCAAGTGATCCTCCTGCCTCAGCCCCCTTAGTAACTGGGACTATAGGCGTGAGCAACCATGCCTGACTAATTTTTTAAAAAATTATTTTCTAGAGGTGTGGCCTTGCTTTGGTGCCCAGGCTGGTCTTGAATTTCTGGCCTCAAGTGCTTTAGCCTCCCAAAGTGTTGGGATTACAGGCATGAGCCACCGCATCTGGCCTAAAAAGCTTAAATAAAAAGAAAAAAACATTATATGTTGTTTTCCAGGAGTGAGGCATTAACACCTCTGCTTTTGTCCACCACAAGTCTCACCACTTCCACTATTTATTTTATCAATGTGGGTTCCTCCCCAGTAATTAAAGTTGTGAATAAAAAGGACAGTAAATTTTATACTCATAGATCAATGAGTAGAAATGGAAACTGGAATTTTCACATAAAATCTGCAATTTCCTCTCACTTTAACTCAGATCAGAAAGGTACTTTTTGTATTTATCACTATTTCTTCAACTTCATACACAATTAAGTCACCAAAATAAGTCTAAGTATGTTCACATATACTAAAATAGAAGAAAGACAATGGAGAAGAAGGTAAAATCTACCAGATGCATCACTTGCTCTTAGCTTTGTTACTTCATTATTATCTAGCATCTGTTATGTATCAGACTTATCTGTTATAACATAAGTAATAATTTTGTATTTATACTTTTGATAATGGACAGTTTTAGGGCATATACAAAAGTAGTTACAGTAGTATAATGAACCTCCATGTACTCATTATGCAGCCTCAACAATTATCAACAGAGACCAATCTTGTTTTATCCATACACATATCCAATATCCCTTGCCACTGGATTATTTGAAGCATATCCTAGACATGTCATTTTCATCCCAAAATATGCTTTCTCAGAAAGTAAGCAACAAGAGAACTCTTCAAGAAAACAGCATGCCCAAAGACTTAGCCAAATACTACAAGTTAACATCAGTGCCTGCGAGAGACCGAAGCTAACAAAATCCTGCAGCTCTACCCAGAAAATTTCTAATGTTTCGCTAAAGTTTAAGTTTTCAACTTTGTTGTTGTAATTTTACTACCAGTTATCACCTATGCCTGTAGGATACTAAAGCTAACAAAAGCAACAATGCTATTCAGAAAATTCTTAGTATTTTGCTTAAGTGTAAGTTTGCAATGTTTTAGTCATAAAGTTCAATCAGCATGGAGAATGAAAAGAGAATTAATCTGGAATAGAGATTTGAGTTAGTCTCAGCTCTGCTAATTTACTTTACCACATCCTTAAGCAAACCACTTAAAAACTTTTGGTCTGTTCCTTTAGAGGATGAGTGATAGCTCAATTTTCTTCGAGCTCTCTATATATCTCTAAATCTTTAACAAATTGATTTTGAGTAGCATGATCTCTTTTTGGAGTCAGATGATCAGGCTTAAATGCTCTTCACAAAGAGTTAACTGTAGTTGAAAAATTCTCTAAGAATGAGGTTAAAATCACGTAGCCCTCTAAGAAATACTTTAAAATATAAATTTTAAAGCCAGGCATGGTGGCTTACATCTGTAATCCTAGCACTTTGGGAGGCCAAGCCTAGAGGATTGCTTGAGGCCAGGAGTTTGAGACCAGCCTGGGAAACATAGTGAGACTCTGTCTCTACAAAAAATTAAAAAAATTAGCTGGGCATGGTGGTGCGCACTTGTAGTCTCGGCTACTCAGGAGGATGAGGCAGGAGGATGGCTTGAGCCTAGGAGTTTGAGATTACAGTGAACCATGATTGCACCACTGCACTCCAGCCTGAGTGACAGAGTGAGACTGTGTCTCTTAAAAAAATTACACACACACACACACACACACATATATATATGTATGCGCTAAACATACAATCACTGCTATTCCAAGAAATTGCTGTCCATGAGATATTTTTCTAGCATGGGTGTGTAGACAAAGCAGACATTGCTCTCTAAAGAGCCGGGAAAGCATTAACTTACTACATAATGAAATGCTCAACTAAGAAGTGGGTTAAACCAGAATTCACTTTCAGATAGATTTCAGGACCAGATTTTCACCCTGGTTTTAACAAGGCACCTTAGGAAATAATAATGTTTACATTCAAAATACGCTTAGCAATGCAATGTCATTTCTAAAAAATCATAGAATGGAAAAACGCATCCTAGTAAGAAAAAAATTATATGGATTGAAGATGCTCACTAACTGTAAGTTTGCATTAGTAATGTTCTAAACTCCAACTTCCTACCACCATGAGAAAAGCCTAGCGAATGGTATGATGGAGTTGCATACTGCAACTGCCGTCTTACGGGGAGCATGCTGCTCAGAACAATGAAATGCAATTCTTAATTCCCTCCAGCTACTAAGATCACCGGAATAAATTCAACTTACATTTTGGTGTCTTGTCATCTGCACAGTCTTCAGCTTTCACTTTGGCTTCCAATCTTGTTGCTGTTTTCACCTGGCTTTTGGAGGTTGCAAAAGTCGAAAGTCCAATAGTCTAAGTCTTTAAGATCTCTGTCTCTATATTGTTGACTGATATGGCTTGGCTGTGTCCCCATTCAAAATTTCATCTTGAATTGTAATCCCCATAATCCCCACGTATCAAAGGAGAGACGAAGTGGAGGAAATTGAATCATGGGGGCAGTTTTCCCCACGCTATTCTCGTGATAGTGAGTCAGTCTCGCGAGATCTGATGGTTTTATAAAGGGCTCTTCCCTCTTCGCGCTGCCGCTCACACTTCTTGCCGCTTTATGAAGAAGGTGTTTTGCTTCCCTTTCACCGTCCGCCATGATTGCAAGTTTCCTGAGGCCTCCCCAGCCGTGCTGAACTGTGAGTCAGTTATATGTCTTTCCTTTATAAATTACTCCATCTCGGGAAGTTCTTTTTTTGTTTGTTTGTTTGTTTGTTTTTTCTTTTGAGACAGAGTCTCACTCTGTCACGCAGGCTGGAGTGCAATGGCGCGGGTCTCGGCTCTCTACAACCTCTGCCTCCCAGGTTTAAGCGATTCTCTTGCCTCAGCTTTCTGAGTCGCTGGGACTACAGGAGCGTGCCACCACACCCCGCTAATTTTTGTATTTTTAGAAGAGACCCCTCTGCCTCCCAAAATGCTGGGATTACAGGCTTAAGCCACCGCACCTGGCCGGGAAGTTCTTTATAGCAGCATGAGAACCGACTAATACACTGACCTTGCAGATTCTGATTGGTTGGCCATTTACTGCACGCATTTCAATCCACTTCAATACCTGTTCAATGATTTCTGACTACCTGGAATTCCCTGCCCTTTCCTAGCTGCGCTCATTCCTTTCCACAGTGAAATTTCTGGGTGCTTTTCCATAATCTGGATTCCTTGGCTGTACAGTTGTCTACTTTCCTTTCCACTAAGACAGTGGATTTGCTTTCTGTTGTAGAACCTTGGTATCTACTGACCGATTTCTTGTTTGCTAACTACCGTATTTTCAGTTTCCTGCCCACCGTAGTTGCCTACTTTCTCTTCCACTCTGACCCAGAATAACTGTTTTGTCAGCCACCGTTCTGTAGTTTCCTTCCCGCTCTGTGACAAGAGCTGTACCACTGTGTCTGTGATAGCTTGCTTCTATTCTACCCTGGTATTTTTCTCATACCAGGAGGCTCTGTCACACTCTTACTCATTTTTCTTCACCAAAATTGCACTTTGGGACAAAACCCAGTGCCGGTGATGGCCACATAGTTTTTTCAGTAAACATGTGGTCTTTTCTCTGTACGCCTTCCAAGATGCACTTACTTACATGGATCAGACAAGACACATACCTAGTCTAGAAACAAACATCTTTGGATTTAATGTTAGGGGTGAGTTTCTTCCTCCTCCTTCGGAGACGTGATTACTTTTATGGACCAGATCACATGACTAACTCATGGGAATTTAATATCTCTGGAATTAGTTTGGTGGTAGCACTTTTTGCCTCCTCCCTCAGATAAGCATTTGGTTATGTTGATCAGACCTCATGACTAATTTGTCCAGCATCCAATATCGCTAGAATTAATTTTGCTTGTGCGTTTGCCCTCCTCCTGCTTCAGGTAAATCTTTACATAGACGGCCGGGCAGGGTGGCTCATGGCTGTAATTCCAGCATGTTGGGAGGCCGAGGTAGGTGGATCACCTTAGGTCTGGAGTTCGAGACCAGCCTGGCCAATGTGGCGAAACCCCATCTCTACTAAAAATACAAAATTAGCTGGGAGTGGTAGCGCATGCCTATAATCCCAACTACTCGGGAGGCTGAGGCAGGGAGAATTGCTTGAACCTGGGAGGTGGAGGGTGCAGTGAGCCGAGATCGCACCACTACACTCCAGCCTGGGTGACAGACCGAGACTATATCTAAAAAAAAAAACAAAAAAACAAAAAAAAAAAAAAACAAGACAACACAAATAACTAGTTTGTGTTATTTGAATATAAATTTGGGGTGAATTTTTTCCTCTTTTCTTTCAGAGAAGTGTTCCTGTATTTGAATTACATAATAAGACTAGCTTGTTCAGAATCCAATATCACTGTAATTAGTTTGGATTTTTTTTCTCCTCTCCTCCTTTGGATAAGCCTGTGTTTATATGGCTCAGACCACTAATTCTTTCAGGATGCAATATAGCAGGAATTAATTATAGTGGTAACACTTTTCCTTATTATCCTTCAGATACATGTTAACTTGTATGAATCAGACCCTCATGAGTATCTTGCCCAGGATCAAATACCAGCAAATACCAGTGCAGTTAATTCTAGTGTTCATCTGGAGCCTAAGCTTTCCCTTAGATTTTGTTTTTTTGACAGTTTCTTTGTCCCAACCCAAACTCAAGCTTTCCCCTAATAATAATTCTATTCCCATTTCACTTTTTACCACCCCATTTCCCCATTTCCATCCCTCCAGAAATACCTTCTTGGATGTGGCTCCATAAGTCCCTTGGCCCTCTAGTTTATAGTATCTGATCCCTACATACTTTATCCTGGAGGTTCAATGTACATAATCCATATGTAAGAGCTATGATGACAGAAAAGAGAAGCATAAGGAGAGCAAAAGGGTGCATTGAAACTCGTCCCGTAGTGTGGCTTAAAATCGGAAGTAGGAGAAAAGTGCCACCTTTGAAATAATAGGCAAAGAAAATCCAAAAAATAAAAGAAGTTAGGCACAGTGGCTCACTCCTGTAATCCCAGCACTTTGGGAGGCTGAGGCAGGTGGATCACCTGAGGTCGGGAGTTCAAAACCAGCCTGGCTAACATGGTGAAACCCCGTCTCCACTAAAAAAATATGAAAATTAGCCGTGTGTGGTGGAGCACTCCTGTAGTCCCAGCTACTCGGGAGGCAGAAGCAGGAGAATCATTTGAACCTGGGAGACAAAGGTTGCAATGAGCCAAGATTGTACCTCTGCACTCCAGCCTGGGCGACAGAGTGAGACTCCATCTCAATAAATAAATAAATGAAGTTGGTCTGTGACTTGCTATTTATAAGCTCATTATCATATATAATAATAAGTCTGTCCCCATGAAGTAACAGCTTCTGATTAGTTCTGTCTTTCATTATATAGCTCTTTTGTAGAAAGATCTGTTCTTATCCCCCAACCCTCACATAAATCCCCGAAGCAGCTGACTTAGTTCTTCTCTGTCCAGTCATGTAGTGAGCCCCCTCTTGACTACTTCAAGTAAGTTCTGTCCTTACACCCTCTTCCCCACAGATGCGTGAAAACACTAATAGAAACCCCCAGGAGAGAGAGTTTAGTTCAGGTTCTTCTTTAACTCAACGTATTGAGATCCACTTCAAGACCTTTATTTTCCCCAGAATATTCTGTCCTTAAACCTACCCTCACAGAAACACCCAGGGCTAGTATGGGCTTATTCAGTTCTTCCTCATCAAAACACATTCTGATACAACCCCCTGATTTTCACTTCTTTCAGAAAGTTTTGTCCTCATATCCTTACTATATTACAAAACCCAGGGGATGTCAGCATCATATTTCTGGAATTTAAACAACATTATGCAGAGTATAACTTGAGAGTCTTCAGTTTTCTTCATATAATACTCAAATCTCAAACACACAATGACAGATTAGAACCTGTACAGATGGATGGATTTATTAATTTTATGAGTGTTGTATGTTTGCACTTTATGTTTAGAAAGAGGATTTATTCAGAAAATCGCCATGGAAAGCCTTCCATTATTGTTTTTAAGGACAATATAATTGAAATTTAAAGGATATTGAAGAAAAAGAGTTGTTGAATACAAGTGACTTATATTTTCCATTAATTCCAGGGTCCTTGTCATTTTATCACATAACCCTTTATTATCACCAAGAGTAACAGAAATAAGTTTCACTTTTATGACTGAAAAAGCTTAATAAAATGTCACAGAATATGAATAGTTTATTATATGGTAAAAAGAGAAAAAGCGGTTTAAAAAATCAGTTTCAGATGAGTAATGACCATGTTCATAAAAACTTAGCAAAGCAAGTTGTCCTCTGGTACTGTATATATTTTTTTAACAATTACAATGATCTAAGCCTTTTTCTTATAATTAAACAAGTTTTATTTTAATATTAGAACATCTTGTACTTTTAAGCATCTATTCTACAATTTTAGTTAATAAATCACCGATTAATTTAGACTGAACAGAACTTAAATCACATTTAGATAGATGCAGCATTAAAAATAAATATTTTCAGATAAGAGAGTGTTTTGGGTTGGAATTTTCCCAAAAATAAATAATGTGATTAAAGAAGTTCGGGCTGCTTATTACTTTAAAAGTTATTTTCACTGCATTATCCTTGATTGAATACTGTTTATGGCAAACTAGCTGTAAATTATATTTTTCATTTAACTGGGGGAAAATTTTAGTGTGGTTTGGGTATCAAATGAGCTGAAATCTTACTGAAAGGCAAAGGTGCAGATCATTGACTTAAGAAAACAAGTGCTAAACAATATAGTCTTATTTTGCTCAAAAATATATAAAACCACATGTTATATATAATACATGCGTAACAAAGTTAAGAAACATATTTACTACAAAGTTATCTTAGGGGATCTCTGATGGTGACAATGTGAAGGCTTCATTTTTACGTTTTGCTTACTTGTATTTTCTAATTTTCTATTATGCACATATACTATTCTACTGTAATAAATGGTATTTTAATTGATTGCAAATGGAAATGTTTTCTGGAACATAATATGCCACTTAGCTGTGATTTAGCTTTTTACCAACAAAAAAGAAATGCAAAAATCTCAAATTAAAAAAAGTGTTTTTATGAGTTTAGCAAATGCATTGCTTTTCATGAATTTATCACTTTTATGGCTAACATTTGAACAGCCCATTTTCATGTGCTCATTTGCAGGGTAGACTTTTAGAAGTTCTATTTTATTATGACATTTTTGTGTGCTGGTTTACATTTTATTCTGTCCTTAAACCTGGTGATGGATTTGCCTTGTGCATACAATGAAGCTTGTTGAATGTAATAGAATATACGGGTACAGTTTGAATATACCTATACTAGCTTTGAACAAATTCTGAGGGTGGTGGTGTGGTGGGCAGGTAGTGGTGGTGGTGTTTACTTACCTGAGCCAGCAGCTTATCATGGACCTGAATTATCTTGAAATATTACTTTAAGTACCACTGCATAGATTGTATTTAACCTGAGGCCAGTTTATCACTGTTGCACATGAGAATCTCCTATCTAGTTTAACAGTCATATATTGATTGAGTGCTAACTCTGTGCTAGGTATTCTTCTAGCTTCTTTTTTTTTTTTTTATTTTTTATTTTTAAAATTTTTTTAATAATACTTTAAGTTCTAGGGTACATGTGCATAACGTGCAGGTTTGTTACATATGTATACTTGTGCCATGTTGGTGTGCTGCACCCATCAACTCGTCAGCACCCATCAATTCATCATTTATATCAGGTATAACTCCAATGCAATCCCTCCCCCCTCCCCCCTCCCCATGATAGGCCCCGGTGTGTGATGTTCCCCTTCCCGAGTCCAAGTGATGTCATTGTTCAGTTCCCACCTATGAGTGAGAACATGCGGTGTTTGGTTTTCTGTTCTTGTGATAGTTTGCTAAGAATGATGGTTTCCAGCTGCATCCATGTCCCTACAAAGGACGCAAACTCATCCTTTTTTATGGCTGCATACTATTCCATGGTGTATATGTGCCACATTTTCTTAATCCAGTCTGTCACAGATGGACATTTGGGTTGATTCCAAGTCTTTGCTATTGTGAATAGTGCCGCAATAATATACGTGTGCATGTGTCTTTATAGCAGCATGATTTATAATCCTTTGGGTATATACCCAGTAGTGGGATGGCTGGGTCATATGGTACATCTAGTTCTAGATCCTTGAGGAATTGCCATACTGTTTTCCATAATGGTTGAACTAGTTCAATCCCACCAACAGTGTAAAAGTGTTCCTATTTCTCCACATCCTCTCCAACACCTGTTGTTTCCTGACTTTTGAATGATTGCCATTCTAACTGGTGTGAGATGGTATCTCATTGTGGTTTTGATTTGCATTTCTCTGATGGCGAGTGATGATGAGCATTTTTTCATGTGTCTGTTGGCTGTATGAATGTCTTCTTTTGAGAAATGTCTGTTCATATCCTTTGCCCCTTTTTGATGGGGTTGTTTGTTTTCTTCTTGTATATTTGTTTGAGTTCTTTGTAGATTCTGGATATTAGCCCTTTGTCAGATGAGTAGATTGCAAAAATGTCCTCCCATTCTGTAGGTTGCCTGTTCACGCTGATGGTAGTTTCTTTTGCTGTGCAGAAGCCCTTTAGTTTAATTAGATCCCATTTGTCAATTTTGGCTTTTGCTGCCGTTGCTTTTGGTGTTTTAGACATGAAGTCCTTGCCCATGCCTATGTCCTGAGTGGTACTACCTAGATTTTCTTCTAGGGTTTTTATGGTATTAGGTCTAACATTTAAGTCTCTAATCCATCTTGAATTAATCTTCGTATAAGGAGTAAGGAAAGGATCCAGTTTCAGCTTTTTACTTATGGCTAGCCAATTTTCCCAGCACCATTTATTAAATAGGAATCCTTTCCCCATTTCTTGTTTCTCTCAGGTTTGTCAAAGATCAGATGGCTGTAGATGTGTGGTATTATTTCTGAGGACTCTGTTCTGTTCCATTGGTCTATATCTCTGTTTTGGTAAGAGTCCCATGCTGCTTTGGTTACTGTAGCCTTGTAGTATAGTTTGAAGTCAGGTAGTGTGACGCCTCCAGCTTTGTCCTTTTGACTTAGGATTGTCTTGGCAATGCGGGCTCTTTTTTGATTCCATATGAACTTTAAAGCAGTTTTTTCCAATTCTGTGAAGAAACTCATTGGTAGCTTGATGGGGATGGCATTGAATCTATAAATACCTTGGGCAGTATGGGCATTTTCACGATATTGATTCTTCCTATCCATGAGCATGGTATGTTCTTCCATTTGTTTGTGTCCTCTTTGATTTCACTGAGCAGTGGTTTGTAGTTCTCCTTGAAGAGGTCCTTGACATCCCTTGTAAGCTGGATTCCTAGGTATTTGATTCTCTTTGAAGCAATTGTGAATGCAAGTTCATTCCTGATTTGGCTCTCTGTTTGTCTGTTACTGGTGTATAAGAATGCTTGTGATTTTTGCACATTAATTTTGTATCCTGAGACTGCTGAAGTTGCTTATCAGCTTAAGGAGATTTTGGGCTGAGACGATGTGGTTTTCTAAATATACAATCATGTCATCTGCAAACAGGGACAATTTGACTCTTCTTTTCCTAACTGAATACCTTTGATTTCTTTCTCTTGCCTGATTGCCCTAGCCAGAACTTCCAACACTATGTTGAATAGGAGTGGTGAGAGAGGGCATCCCCGTCTTGTGCCAGTTTTCAAAGGGAATTTTTCCAGTTTTTGCCCATTCAGTATGATATTAGCTGTGGGTTTGTCATAAATAGCTCTTATTATTGTGAGGTATGTTCCATCAATACCGAATTTACTGAGCGTTTTTAGCATAAAGGGCTGTTGAATTTTGTCAAAAGCCTTTTCTGCATCTATTGAGATAATCATGTGGTTCTTGTCTTTGGTTCTGTTTATATGCTGGATTACGTTGATTGATTTGCGAATGTTGAACCAGCCTTGCATCCCAGGGATGAAGCCCACTTGATCATGGTGGATAAGCTTTTTGATGTGCTGCTGAATCCGGTTTGCCAGTATTTTATTGAGGATTTTTGCATCGATGTTCATCAGGGATATTGGTCTAAAATTCTCTTTTTTTGTTGTGTCTCTACCAGGCTTTGGTATCAGGATGATGTTGGCCTCATAAAATGAGTTAGGGAGGATTCCCTCTTTTTCAATTGATTGGAATAGTTTCAGAAGGAATGGTACCAGCTCCTCCTTGTACCTCTGGTAGAATTCAGCTCTGAATCCATCTGGTCCTGGACTTTTTTTGGTTGGTAGGCTGTTAATTATTGCCTCAATTTCAGAGCCTGCTATTGGTCTATTCAGGGATTCACCTTCTTCCTGGTTTAGTCTTGGAATAGCGTAAGTGTCCAGGAAATTATCCATTTCTTTCTACGTAAAGACCTAACATTGTAGGACCTTGTGGACTATTACAACCCTTTGCCGACGCAATAAAACTCTTCACCAAAGAACCATTAAAACCCTCAACTTCCACTACTACTCTTTATGTTATTGCACCAGCCCTAGCCTTTACCATTTCTTCTAGATTTTCCAGTTGATTTGCGTAGAGGTGTTTATAGTGTTCTCTGATGGTAGTCTGTATTTCTGTGGGGTCGGTGGTGATATCCCCTTTATCATTTTTTATTGCGTCTATTTGATTCCTCTCTCTTTTCTTCTTTATTAGTCTAGCTAGCGGTCTGTCAATTTTATTGATCTTTTCGAAAAACCAACTCCTGGATTCATTGATTTTTGGAGGGTTTTTTGTGTCTCTAGCTCCTTCAGTTCTGCTCTGATCTTAGTTATTTCTTGCCTTCTGCTAGCTTTGAATGTGTTTGTTCTTGCCTCTCTAGTTCTTTTAATTGTGATGTTAGAGTGTCAATTTTAGATCTTTCCTGCTTTCTCTTGTGGACATTTAGTGATATAAATTTCCCTCTACACACTGCTTTAAATGTGTCCCAGAGATTCTGGTATGTTGTATCTTTGTTCTCATTGGTTTCAAAGAACATCTTTATTTCTGCCTTCATTTCGTTATGTACCCAGTAGTCATTCAGGAGCAGGTTGTTCAGTTTCCATGTAGTTGAGTGGTTTTGATTGAGTTTCTTAGTCCTGAGTTCTAGTTTGATTGCACTGTGGTCTGAGAGACAGTTTGTTATAATTTCTATTCTTTTACATTTGCTGAGGAGTGCTTTACTTCCAATTATGTGGTCAATTTTGGAATAAGTGCGATGTGGTGCTGAGAAGAATGTATATTCTGTTGATTTGGGGTGGAGAGTTCTATAGATGTCTATTAGGTCCGCTTGGTGCAGAGCTGAGTTCAATTCCTGGATATCCTTGTTAACTTTCTGTCTCGTTGATCTGTCTAATGTTGACAGTGGAGTGTTGAAGTCTCCCATTATTATTGTATGGGAGTCTAAGTCTCTTTGTAAGTCTCTAAGGACTTGCTTTATGAATTTGGGTGCTCCTGTATTGGGTGCATATATATTTAGGACAGTTAGCTCTTCCTGTTGAATTGATCCCTTTACCATGATGTAATGTCCTTCTTTGTCTCTTTTGATCTTTGATGGTTTAAAGTCTGTTTTATCAGAGACTAGGATTGCAACCCCTGCTTTTTTTTGTTCTCCATTTGCTTGGTAGATCTTCCTCCATCCTTTATTTTGAGCCTATGTATGTCTCTGCATGTGAGATGGGTCTCCTGAATACAGCAGACTGATGGGTCTTGACTCTTGATCCAGTTTGCCAGTCTGTGTCTTTTAATTGGAGCATTTAGTCCATTGACATTTAAGGTGAATATTGTTATGTGTGAACTTGATCCTGTCATTATGATATTAACTGGTTATTTTGCTCATTAGTTGATGCAGTTTCTTCCTAGCCTCGATGGTCTTTACATTTTGGCATGTTTTTGCAATGGCTGGTACCGTTGTTCCTTTCCATGTTTAGGGCTTCCTTCATTGTCTCTTGTAAGGCAGGCCTGGTGGTGACAAATCTCTAAGCATTTGCTTATCTGTAAAGGATTTTATTTCTCCTTCACTTATGAAACTTAGTTTGGCTGGATATGAAATTCTGGGTTGAAAATTCTTTTCTTTAAGAATGTTGAATATTGGCCCCCACTCTTTTCTGGCTTGTAGAGTTTCTGCCGAGAGATCTGCTATTAGTCTGATGGGCTTCCCTTTGTGGGTAACCCGACCTTTCTCTCTGGCTGCCCTTAAGATTCTTTCCTTCATTTCAACTTTGGTGAATCTGGCAATTATGTGTCTTGGAGTTGCTCTTCTGGAGGAGTATCTTTGTGGCGTTCTCTGTATTTCCTGAATTTGAATGTTGGCCTGCCCTACTAGGTTGGGGAAGTTCTCCTGGATGATATCCTGAAGAGTGTTTTCCAACTTGGTTCCATTTTCCCCCTCACTTTCAGGCACCCCAATCAGACGTAGATTTGTTCTTTTTACATAATCCCATACTTTTTGCAGGCTTTGTTCATTTATTTTTCTTCTTTTTTCTTTTGGTTTCTCTTCTCGCTTCATTTCATTCATTTGATCCTCAATCGCTGATACTCTTTCTTCCAGTTGATCGAGTCGGTTACTGAAGCTTGTGCATTTGTCACGTATTTCTCGTGTCATGGTTTTCATCTCTGTCATTTCGTTTATGACCTTCTCTGCATTAATTAGTCTAGCTGTCAATTCTTCCACTCTTTTTTCAAGATTTTTAGTTTCTTTGCGCTGGGTACGTAATTCCTCCTTTAGCTCTGAGAAGTTTGATGGACTGAAGCCTTCTTCTCTCATCTCGTCAAAGTCATTCTCTGACCAGCTTTGATCCGTTGCTGGTGATGGGCTGCGCTCCTTTGCAGGGGGAGATGTGCTCTTTTTTTTTGAATTTCCAGCTTTTCTGCCCTGCTTTTTCCCCATTTTTGTGGTTTTATCTGCCTCTGGTCTTTGATGATGGTGATGTACTGATGGAGTTTGGTATAGGTGTCCTTCTAACAGTCAGGACCCTCAGCTGTAGGTCTGTTGGAGATTGTTTGAGGTCCACTCCAGACCCTGTTTGCCTGGGTATCAGCAGCAGAGGTTGCAGAAGATAGAATATTGCTGAACAGCAAGTGTACCTGGTTGATTCTTACTTTGGAAGCTTCGTCTCAGGGCTGTACCCCACTTTGTGAGGTGTGAGGTGTCGGTCTGCACCTAGTGGGGGATGTCCCTCAGTTAGGCTACTGACCCACTTTAGCAGGCAGACTGTCCCTTCTCAGTTCTCAGCTGCCGTGCTGGGAGATCCCCTGCTCTCTTCAAAGGTGTCAGACATGGTCATTAACATCTGCAGAGGTTTCTGCTGCTTTTTTTTTTTTTTTTTTTTTTTTGCTATGCCCTGTTCCAGAGGTGGGGTCTACAGAGACAGGCAGGCCTCCTTGAGCTGTGTGGGCTCCACCCAGTTCGAGCTTCCTGGAGGCTTTGTTTACCTACTTAAGTCTCAGCAATGGTGGGCGCCCCTCCCCCAGCCTGGCTGCTGCCTTGTAGTTAGATCTCAGACTGCTGTGCTAGCAATGAGGGAGGCTCCGTGGCCGTGGGACCCTCCCGGCCAGGTGTGGGTATAATCTCCTGGTGTGCCCGTTTGCTTAAAGCACAGTATTGGGGTGGGAATTACCTGATTTTCCAGGTGTTGTGTGTCTCAGTTCGCCTGGCTCGGAAAAGGGATTCCCTTCCCCCTTGCACTTCCCAGGTTAGGCAATGCCTCGCCCTGCTTCAGCTCTCGCTGGTCGGGCTGCAGCAGCTGACCAGCACCGATTGTCTGGCACTCCCTAGTGAGATGACCCCAGTACCTCAGTTGAAAATGCAGAAATCACCGGTCTTCTGTGTTGCTCGCGCTGGGAGTTGGAGACTGGAGCTGTTCCTATTCGGCCATCTTGCTCTGCCCTCATTCGTCTAGCTTCTTTGAACACACCAGCATACAAAACAGACAGACAAAAAGTCCTGCCTTTGTGGAGTTAACATTTTAGTTAAGGGAGACAGACAATAAACATAAAACACGTCAGAAAATTGTATGTTTCAAAGCTAAGGGCTTGAGATAAATAAGTAAAACAGGGCAATGGGATCTGGAGTGTTGGGAGAGGGTGTGATTTGAAAACGGATTATTGGGATGTGCCTCACCGAGGTGAAATATAACACAGACTTGAAGGAGGTGAGGAGTGAGCCGTACAGTTGTGGGGGAGGAAAATTGCAGGCAGAACACAGTCCTTAAGTGAGGAGCATTCCTCGTGAGTTATAGGTGCAATGCAGAGGCCAGGGTGGCTGGAGTGCAGTGAGAGTGAAAGGGACGGAGACTCGGGATGTGGTCAGGGAGATAACAGGATTGGCAGGAGGTAGATCCTGAAAACCATTGTAAGGTGTTTGTCTTTTACTCCCGAGTGAGACGGGAGCCATTGAAGTGAGAGAATGACGTGATTGGACTTAGATTATTAAGGGGATGGCTTGATGGCTCAATGGCTCTGGCTGCTGAAAAAAGGCCAAGGCAGAAACAGGAAAACGTGTTCTGGCAGTAATCCAAAAGGTCGTTGGCAGTGGCTTGGACTAAGGTGGTGGTAGTGGGAGTAGTGAGAAGTGGTCAGATTCTGCAAAGATTGTCAAGCTAAAGTCATCAGAATTAATTGAGGCCAGAAAGGCCGAAATTGGGGTGTGTTTGGGGAATAAAATAAAGAGTGCTTGTTTTATGAGTGAACTATTAGGCATTGAATCGAATTCTTATTTCCACCCTCACTACCAATTATCTGTAAGCACTGAGTATGGGGGAGATAAATAGTAGGTAAAGAACTGTAGAAAACACTTCTTGATAGCCAGTATACTTGTAATCTAGGAGAATCAGGGTATACATGTACAATTACAACCTTTTCTAACATTTAATATTTATTTATTCATTCACTGGAAAATATTTATTGATGCACTAATAGATTCTCAGTATTAATGCTAGAGAAATTGGAGACCAACTGCTTAGTTTTGAATCCTGGCTTCACCACATACTGGTTTCTTAGCCTTGAGATGCCTCAGATTACCATCTGGAAAATAAAAATAATAATAATATCTACCTCACAGGGATGCTGTGAAGATTAAATAGGATAATCACATGCAAATAATTTAGAACAGCACATGATAAACACTGTTATGTGTCACTTGTTATCCTTATCAAGGCCTCTCTTTTCCTTTCTAGCATATCCTCTCCCTTAGCCAACCTTAATATCAACAGAGAAAAATATCTGTAAAAAGAAAGGCCACTACACGAGATGTTGGGTATGTTCATTTGTTTAACTGTAGTAATCTCTATGTATACGTATTTCAAGATAAGTATATCAAAATGTCATGTTGGACACTTTAAATATATGTTATACAATGAAAGTAGAATAAAATCAAGAGCAAGATCAAAATGCAGAGAGTCTAGAACCTCAAGCCAGTTCCTACTGCTTTTCTTGATGAACACACTGGCTAGATATCTATAAGTTATTTTTCAGACTCATATACATATAAAAATGGGTAAAGATTTTTTTTAGGACTCTTAGGACTCTCTGAGGATCAAGAATCTTTTCTGTAGTCACCAGGACCTGGAAAACATGGCTTCGTTCAACAATATTGCTTATGCCTATTAGTCCTTAATCACTCATACTCACAAGGTGTTTTAGTACAGAACAGAGAGCAGTCTGTCAGACAGGTACCTTTTGTTTCTACCCCAGCTATACTTCTGTTCTTCTTTTCCTCTCTCCAGGCCTAAATTCTGCTCTTTCCTTGTTTATACCCAGTTTGGACCTCAAAGTTCAAGTGCTGCCCTGTGACCTTCTGATCAGATTTACCCCCATTTATGCCTGACCACCTGCTCCCACTAATGTAGAATCCAAAGCTGGGTTGTGTTATTCAATTTGACCTGACTCTATAAGTGAGACTTTGACTTCTCTTTCAAGAAAATGAAAACCACATGTGTTTTTTCCCTTTTGAACCAGCTTCCTTATCATGATCACTTTCTCAATTTTGCATTTCTTTTCTTTTTTTCCTTTTTTTTTTTTGAGACAGAGTCTCTCTCTGTCACCCAAACTGGACTGCAGTGGTGCAGTCATAGCTCACTGCAGCCTCAAATTCTTGGGCTTAAGCAATCCTTCTGCCTCAACCTGCAGAGTAGCTGGGACTACAGGTGCAAGCCACCCACACCTAGCAATTTGTGTGTCTATGTGGAGAAAGGGTCTTGCTGTGTTTCCCAGGCTAGTCTCAAACTCCTAGCCTCAAGTTATCCTCTTGCCTTGGCCTCCCAAAGTGCTGGCGTTACAGGCATGAGGCACTTGCTGGGCCTCCATTTTCGTACTTTCTTTAGTTATTCTGCAAGACTTACCTGTGAGGGTTTAGGGTGTTAAGATATAGTGCAATTGTGGTTTTAAAAGTGTAAGAGCACTCACAGTCTCTTGAATAATGTCTAGGTTCTTAGGAATAAGGATAATATTATCAATGATAAAGATAATCAACTTTTATTGAGTGCTTACCATATGTCATATATTGTGCTGATGTGTGAACTCCTTTACATTCATTATTATCTCAATTAATATGGTAAATAACCTATAAGAAAATTTTATTATTTTCTCCATTTTATAGGTAGGAAAAAGAACTCTTAAAGAGTTGCATTAGCCAAAGAGTAAGTGGCAGAACTTAGACCAGGCTTTTCTGTGCCAACGCAAGTACTTTTAACTACTGAAGTATATCACAAGACTACGGTGCTTCCTAGGTCTGTTCTCTCATGCAGTTTTTGTTGTGTGTACAATTTATTACCTCATTGTTATTCTTCAAAATTTGATAAACATGGGAAGACAAAAAAGCCCCTTTAGAGATGTTCAGCAGTCCCTGCCCTTTACTTTTAAGAAGTTCTTATATTTGTACAGAGTTCTACAACCTGAATATGCTTTTACACCTTATCACTTTTGATCATCATAACATTTTTTCTGGTGATCAAGACAGGGCTTGTTATCCCCTTTTGTGTAAATAAACCAAGGTTCAAACAGGTTAAGTGAGCTGCACAAGGTTATATCAGGTTTCCTATAAGTTGACTCTCTAAAACTTTCAGCTGTAACTGTTTGAAAATCATCGTTCAAATATATGATTCTTAACACAAATTGTAGAGGCTCATGGAGGAGAGCATCAAATACTAAGAACAAGATATTAGCAAAGTATCCAAGATCATCCTCTTTTCTCTTTGTTCTTCATGGGAGAGGTTGTAACCTTAAAGGGGCTATATTAGTTTGCTAGGGCTATCATAAAAATGTATCACAAACTGAGTGGCTTAAAACCACAGACTCTTATTCTGTCATAGTCTGGAGGCTGGAAGTCCAAGATCAAGGTGTTGGTAGGGTTGGTTTCTCCTGAGGCCTTTCTTCTTGGCTTACCAATGGCTGCCTTTTGCCTTTTCTGTGTGTGTATGGGTCCTGGTGTCTCTTCCTCTTTGTATAAGGACACCAGTTATATTGTATTAAGGCTCATCCATATGACGTCATTTAATCTTTTTTTTTTTTTTTTTTTTTTTGAGACGGTCTCACTCTGTTGCCCAGGCTGGAGTGCAGTGGCACAGTCTTGGCTCACTGCAACCTCTGCCCCCTGGGCTCAAACGATCCTCCCACCTCAGCCCCCCAAGTAGCTGGGACCACAGGTGTGTGCCACCATACCTGGCTATTTTTTTGTATTTTTGGTAGAAACAGGGTTTCACCATGGTGCCCAGGCCGGTCTCAAACATTTGGGCTCAAGTAATCCACCTGCCTTGGCCTCCCAAAGTACTGGGATTACAGGCGTGAGCCACCGTGTCCAGCCAAATCTTAATTACTTCTTTAAAGATTATATTTCTGAATATAGTCACATGTGAGACCCTAGGGGTTAAGACTTCAACATATGAAATTTGAGGGACATGATTTAGTCCATAACGGGGGATTTCCTGTTAAGCAAATGTTCCTTCATCTGATGGATATGAGAACTATAATCAAATTTTTAAAAGCTTCCAACATCAGTGTGAAATGCTGTATAAAATCAGAGCCATCTCATGAAGATTTAATAAAAGCTTGGCACAGTTTTTAAGATGAAGAATCCTAATAAATAGACAAACACAAGCTTTATCTCATAACCATTGCTAGAAGGAGGAAAAAGAAAGAAGGAAATTAATAAGCATCCAGACCAGCTGGGGAGAAATAGTAATTCCAAACCTCCAAAATATACAATATAAATAACAGTAGACAATTTCATAAGTATCCCTGTTAATATCTGAATCAAATTAGTATATGACTACACTTAATATTTCTATGGGGTGCTTATATTTTGACTAACTACTTATTGAGGTTACCATGTTTAAGAAATTATTATCCCAAATCATAAACTGGAGTTTAGAATGGATCAGAAGGTGGACTGGAGCCCATATGTTACTGATTACCAGAAGGAATGTGGGATGTGATATGAGATTTTAGAAGTCTGCCACTAAGACCTGTTGGGCTACTCAGACATGAACAGTAGCCACAGGCACCAGGTAGACCTTCAGTGGGCATCAGGAAGCCAGCAGTAGGAACTAGGATTTAGGATGGATCTGAGGTTCTGTCAAGACTCAGTGATCAGTCATAATGCTAGACTTGGAGGAACAGTGTCAAAACCACGGCAGAGATGTAGGTACTATGGCAGAAGGCCAATATGTAGTTGTAGGAATTAGGCCACATATTAGAATATAATACACAAAAAGCAGTATAGGTCAGCATGGAAACACCAGCAAAGTAGCTTCATTTTGAGCAGGTCACCTACTTACTGGCTTAGGGCTTCCAAGCTTCCTTCTGCCCAGAGGCATAACTGAGCTCAGAGTTTGGGGTAGCATTGAATGAAAATTTGAGAGTTAAAAGGCCCAGAAAGACTTAGGTGCAAAGGACCCCATACACTATTCCTCCCCATGGGGTAGTAGATGTCATAGACATATGCTCATTTTGTTTTGAGTTTTAAGTTATCAGGTCTAGCAGCAAAATATACCCAAAGTGTTTCCAGAAAAGTTTTGTTCTGGTGGTGTTGAATTGACTCATTTTCCTTTAAAAGACTGTATCACTGGACTGTAATAGAGCTTGTCCTAGCATTGTACTTTTCTTAAGATATCCCTACACAATCCTGCCGCTGTGACTGGTTGTCATTCCACAGTTGGTGCAGTGATATCACTGATCCAACATCAGCATCCACACAAATATTAGAATGTCATCAAATAATAGAAATTATGTACTCACTTTTCCCCAGGACAAATTTAAGGAGAAGAAGGAAAGCAATTAAGAAGCACCTAGATCTCCTGGGGGAAAATTTTTAAAAAGTCAATTTCTGTGATATATGTTACCCTGTGGCTAGATTGAAGCAACGCAGTCTCCTCCCTGAGGCTTCTCTTGTACACCACCTGGAAATGTCAGTTGGTACAGATTGTAGCAGACTGTCTGCTTAAAGGCATTGACCACATGGAGCCTGTGACATCTGTGGTTTTGGTGACTGTGTGGTTTTAAATGACTGTGTACTTGATTCTAGTTCTGAGATATGTATTTATCCAGTGTGGGATCTGGAAGATACTTAAAAAGTGATATCAAACATTAGCAAAGTAAACTGAATCTCTTTGCTTGCATTTATTGAATATTACATTTAGTGTTTTACAAATATATCAAAATTAGTAATATAGAACATAATTGGATTTCTTATTCAAAATTTGAATAGGAGAGCTAAGAAAAGACAGAGCCTAAAGGGCCATTTAGGCATTATTAAGCCCAGTGATATGGGTTGAATTGTGTCACCCAAAAAGATATATTATGTCCCAGTCCCCAGTACCTGTGATTGTGACCTTATTTAGAAATAGGTATTTGGAGATGCAATCAGATTAAGATGAGGTCATATTTGTTCAGGGTGGATCCTAATGTAATATTACTAGTGTCCTCATAAGAAGGGAACAGTTTAAACACAGGCAGACACAGAGGGAAGATGGAGGAGATTCTCTGCCTTGGAGTTATGCTGTCACAAGTCAAGAAAAGCCTGGGGCTACCAGAAGTTGGAAGAAGGTTCCACCCCCATAGGCTTTGGAGGGAGCAAAGACCTTCCAATGCCTTGACTTCAGGCTTCTACTCTCTCTAGAGTATAAGATTCTGTGGTTTTAAGTCACCCAGTTTCTGATATATAGCAGCCCTAGGGAACGAACACACCTAGTTTTGTATCTCTTGTCAGGGTTGTACTTAAATAGGGTCAATTAGATTTTAGAGCATGCCAGGTGATAGGATTTGGCTGTGTCCCCACACAAATCTCATCCTGAATTGTAGCTCCCATAATTTCCATGTGTTGTGGGAAAGACCCTCTGGGAGGTAATTGAATCAGGGGGTGGTTTCCCCCATACTGTGCTCATGGTAGTGAATAAATCTCATGAGCCTTGATGGTTTTATAAGGGGTTTCCCCTTTCACTTGGCTCTCATTCTCTTTTGCCTGCCACCATGATTATGAGGCCTCCCCAGTCACGTGAAACTATGAGTCCATTAAACCTCTTTTTTTTTGGGTAATAAATATGAGTCTATTAAACCTCTTTTTTGGTAATAAATTACCCTCTCTTGGGTATGTCTTTGTAAGCAGAAAACCTCTTTTTCTTTATAAATTACCCAGTCTTGGGTATGTCTTTTTCTTTATAAATTACCCAGTCATGGTGTATGAAAATGGACTAATACACCAGGGAACTTTTATGATCTCTGGCTACTGGTGGGTTCTGGGGTTTGATTTCTGGGATGGTGGGGGATGCCACAGAGACCTAAACTACCACATAAAATTAATCGCTTTTCAGGAAAATTGTACTTGAATAACTCAGGGCAATTACTAATGTTTTCTGGGTGAATGACTGGGTTTTCAGAGCTGCTGGATTGTGTGTGTGTGTGTGTGTGTGTGTGTGTGTGTGTTAATGTTTATCTCAGAAAAATTTAAAGTGTTGAAAGTGGGAAGTCAGACTCTTCAATCATTCTGGATATGTTCATTATTAACTGCAATGAACTGAATATTTGTGACCCAACCCCCAAATTCATATATTAAAACCCTAATACCAATATGATAGTTTTGGGAATTGGGTCCTTTTGGGGGGAAACTACATCATGAGGATGGAGACCTCATGAATGGAATTAGCACCCTTTTAAAAAGAGGAGGAGACACAGGGCCTGTCTCCCTCGCTACCCTCTCCCATGTGAGAATATAGCAAGAAAATAGCTATTTGTAAACAAGGAAGTGGGCCCTCACCAGAACTGACAGTGCTGGCACCCTGATCTTGTACTTCCCAGCCTCCAGAACTATGAGAAATAAATGTTTGTTGCTTAACTCATCCAGTCTCTGGTACTAGACTGGGTGAGTTAATTTTTAGCTCAGTGAGTTAATTTTTAGTCCAAATTAAACATTAACAGGACTAAAACATTAGCAGATTCAAAATGTGTGAATAATGGTATGTGTGGAATTAGTCAGATGGTTTGCTTTTTAGACAGGTTTCAAATTATTTTGTGGCAATCTAGGTCATATCTTTCCCCCAGCAAGGTTTTTAACTATAAGCTGTTACATATTCTAGTATAAATTCTGTTTAAATCTTAGTAGTAGCAAACGAACATTATTATTTTCATCCATGATATATTTATTAGGATACTGATATCAGTGAGGAATTCTTCACCATTCTTTTAGAGAGGTCAGCTATGGTAGTATTTATAATAGCACTAGAGATAAACAGTTGAGGAGCTTGCATTACAAATGTTAAGACCACTTAGGATAGTAGTAGGGAACAAGGTAGTTAATCTCATAATTCCATTTTTTGGCAGACACAAAGAGACAGAAACACAACGCCTTATCCCATAGAAATATTGTCTTCTTGCCATATCCTGACTTTCAGCCTTATGCTCTGAAATAGCAACAGTGTTTTGGCATAGGACGTATACAAGGCTTTAAAAAATTTTCTTTTTGGCCCGGTGTGGTGGCTCACACCTGTAATCCCAGCACTTTGGGAGGCCGAGGTGGGTGGATCATGAGGTCAGGAGTTCGAGACCAACCTGACCAACATGGTGAAACCTCGTCTGTACTAAAAATACAAAAATTAGCTGGGCATGGGGATGTGTGCCTGTCATACTCAGGAGGCTGAGGCAGGAGAATTGCTTGAACCCGGGAGGAGGAGGTTTGCAGTGAGCTGAAATCGTGCCACTGCACTCCAGCCTGGGCAACAGAGCAAGACTCGGTCTCAAAAAATAAAAATTCTTTTTGGCCGTTTCCATTGCTCTGCTTCTATGGCCATCACTGTTCATGACACCAGATGTGCCCACAGATCCACACAGGTGAGCGGTTCACTCGGTCAGAAATGATAATGGGTTGGAACTTTCAGAAAGTCAAAGACTGAGAATTTGTTGGAAATTTACAGAAAGGTATCATAATTAGTCATGGAAAGTATGCAAGTTGCAAGTAGTACATTTACATTCATTTGTGTAGGGAATCAATTTATCCAATAAATACACTTAGGAATATAAATAGATCATTTAAGCAGAAATAAGTGTAAACTTTATATGTTTTGGACGCCTGCAAATCTGATGCCCAGTGTTCCCAGATATAGATATTTCCTGTTCAGCATTATTGGTAATTGGATAAGAAAACCTATATTTTCAAGCTGCAATGGTAGAGTCATGTCAGTAGATGTTATTACAATATGAGTATTTCCTCATTTTTTTCTTACTTAGAATATTACTGAAATAACCAAGTCTTGTTAGAGAAGGCATGAGCTTTTGCGATTTATATTTAAGGAAAAGTGAAAACCAGGTGAGTGGGGACAGTCAGAAGCCCAGAAGTGGGTATGAGATTATTTAAACTCTCTGAAAGCAAGAGACAAGTAGTGGAAGTGGGGCAAGAAATTCAGTGCACAAGGTTGACAGTATCTGTAAATAATAGAATACATTCTCTTTCTCTTGTTATTATTTAAAGCCAATTGGTAGACAGGAGCTATAAAAACAGCTGACCAGGACAACTTTTTTTCCCACTTCCAAAAATGTATCAAACATTTTTAATGCCAACATCTAGAATCTCAGTGAGTATATACAAATATTACTTAACCGAAGGAGCCCACACACCCACACACCCTTTAGTCTCCAGTCTTTTTCATTTTATTTAATTAAAAATAGTGTGCTAAGAGTTGGCATATATTTTCTCACTGAGGAAATGGAAAAATAGGCCAGAGACATCAGCCAATAGGCAAGATTGGTCTTAAGTCCAATTTCGCCTATGTTGAAATTAACCAATTTAGGCTTGGTCTACAATTATAGAGTATTAGACTTGGAAAGGGCCAAAGAAATAATCAGTCTTAGCCCCTTCTTTTTACATTTTCATTAACTGTTACAACAAAGTATTGAATATTTACTATGTGCTGGGTTCAATAATAGGTGTTAGGATATACAATGGTGAATAAAATGTAGTCTCTGTCCTCAAATGAGGTCTCATAGTCCAGGGAATTGCTAATCAAATTTGAATATGTATACAAGTCAGCTGAGAGATTCTGTTACAATGTAGGATCTAATTCAGTAGGTCTAGGGTGGAACCTGAGATTCTGCATTTTTAATAAGCTCCTGGCTGATGCCCATACTGCTTGTCCATGGACCAAACTTTAAGAAACAAGGATTGAGATGGTGAACATATGAGAAAACAAGTTTAAAGTGGCCAGGTGACCTGTCCAATATCACATGACAAACTCATGAAGAAGCCCAGATTCCTGGCTTAGTTCAGTGACCCTTTGATTCACATTGCTCTGATGATCAGAGTTTAATTATCATTTGGCTCAGGTGTTACTCACACATTTGAAGTGCTAATAATTATTGGACCTAAATGCTGCTAATTCAATGGTAGAAGCTGCAAATCTCTGTTTACACTAGAAGATGTATGATTGGAAAGGAGGCCCTTCCACAGAAATTCTAGAAATCAGGGGAAAGATACCCAAATCCAAGAAGGATCCACAGTGTGGCTAAACACAATCCATTACTTCATTTATTCGTTTGTACAAAAAACATTTATTCACAATCTACTGTATGCATAGACAAGAATCCTTACCCAGTTCTTCTATACCCATAATGCCCTGTACAGTCCCTAAGAGCACAAGGAGATGCTCCATTTGTCCTTTT
This sequence comes from Trachypithecus francoisi, assembly GCF_009764315.1. Lineage (NCBI taxonomy): Eukaryota > Metazoa > Chordata > Mammalia > Primates > Cercopithecidae > Trachypithecus > Trachypithecus francoisi. The sequence continues at coordinate 54,051,909 of NW_022681471.1, forward strand.
GACTGAATGATAGCACTGCTATAATAGATATGGGAGATCAGATGTATTATTGAAGTTCTCTCCTGGAGGAATTTGAGATCTAGTTGTGAAAAGAGGACTTATTTTATTTTTTTCTTTTTGAGACAGAATCTCTCTTTGTTGCCCAGGTTGGAGTGCCGTGGTGCCATCTTGGCTCACCGCAACCTCTGCCTCCTGGCTTCAAGTGATTCTTGCAACTCAGCCTCCCGAGTAGCTGGGATTACAGGTGCCCACCACCACACCTGGCTATTTTTTATTATTATTAGTTTTTAGTAGAGACGGGGTTTCACCATGTTGGCCAGGCTGGTCTTGAACTTCTGACCTCAAGAGATCCGCCTGCCTTGGCCTGGGATTACAGGCGTGAGCCACAGCACCTGGCCCGAGTTATTATTATTATTTTTTTACATAATTACCGAGAATAATTCTAATTATGAACAAGAATATAATCTTGTGATATAAACTATTGATAAGTGTTACAGGAATTCAAAGTTGTGGAAAGTTAAGTATGGGTTAAGACTAGTCAGAAGTCTTTATTTTTTGAGACAGACTCTCACTTTCGCCTAGGCTGTAGTGCAGTGGTGTGATCTCGGCTCACTGCAGCCTCCTTCTCCCGGGTTCAAGCGATTCTCCTGCCTCACCCTCCTGAGTAGCTGGGATTACAGGCGCCTGCCACTACGCCCAGCTAATTTTTATATATACATATTTTTAGTAGAAATGGGGTTTCACCATGTTGGCCAGGCTGGTCTTGAACTCCTGACCTCAAGTGATCTACCCACATTGACCTCCCAAAGTACTGGGATTACATGTGTGAGCCACCGTGCCCAGCCAGAAGTCTTGATAAAGTACATGACAAGTGAGCTGAGGTATAAAGAATTGGGGGATTTGAGGATTTGTTGAGGAGGCACTGTGAGAATATTTAAAGTAGGGAGACCTCATGTGTGAAGGTACAGAGTTGAGTATGAGAAGCTTAGGTGATAGTAGTTGATTAAACTGGCTGTGGAGGATGGTAGAGTGTGGAGGACCTAACGTTATAGAAACTGTTACATAGATATAGGATGAACATCTCTAAGACACGTTCCCTATAAACCTGCAATATAAATGTATAACACAAATATTTTTATCTTCTTCTGACTTCTTATTGGATGAATATCTTACTGTTAACATATAACTACCATCCAATTAAGATTATTGCTCAACTCATTTAGTTAGTTAGTAGTCCAGACTTACCCAACATTAAGATGTAGCAAGTAATATGAACTACATTGGAATTTAAAAAATATTTCTATGTTTTGTTGACTTCAAGGTATGTGGCCTTAAGTAAACTCTAATGTCCAGTTATCTGGAATTTTTGACAACAAAACAGTCTTTAACATGCACAGCCGTTATCAACACTGTCTTGTAATATATTAGAAGACAGTGGCAGCTATCCAGTGCATCTTAGATTTATAACTCCTCAGAGAATAAATGCATTGAACATTCTATACATTATTTCTACAGTATGTATAAAGTTACTACTAAATACTTAATGATGGAAAGATAATCAACCTGGATTTATATTTTATTGTGACAGTTTTCCACATCAATCTTGGGAAATTTCCACTTACCTTATATTTGGCCTACGAATGGCTTAGAAGATTACAAGAAAGAGGAGTGAGAGAGGATAAATCACTTGGCTAATAAAAATTGAGGCAAAAATAGCCCATTGATAATAGTTGATGTCTTCTTAAATTCCTGAATGCACTTTTCTGAATTTATTGTGAACTTGACTCAAATGTATGTCAATTTTTAACAGCATTAATTACTTGGAATTCTCCACATTGTCTGTTTTGTTTGTTTTGAGATGGAGTCTTGTATTGTTGCACAGGCTGGAGTGCAGTGGTGCAATCTTGGCTCACTGCAACCTCTGCCTCCAGGTTCAAGTGATTCTCCTGCCTCAGCCTCCCGAGTAGCTGAGATTACAGGCCTGCACCACCACCACGCCTGATTAACTTTTGTATTTTCAGTAGAGATGGGGTTTCACCATGTTGGCCAGTCTGGTCTTGAACTCCTGACCTCTGCCTGCCGCTGCCTCCCAAAGTACTGGGATTACAGGCGTGAGCCACCGGGCCTAGGCCACATTGTCTTTTTTGATTTTCCACTGAGAGTTTCTATTTTCTTTTGAACATGCTTTGTTTCTTGTTTTTTTTTTTTTTTTTGAGACAGATTCTCACTCTGTTGCTCAGGCTGGAGTGCAGTAGCAAGATCATAACTCACTGTGGCTCAAGTGATCCTCCCACTTCAGCTTCCAGAGTAGCTGGGACCACAGACTTGTGCCACCATGCCCAGCTGATTTTTGTATTGTTATTCTTTGTAGAGATGAAGTCTCCATGTGTTGTGCAGGCTGGTCTTGAACTCCTGGTCTCAAGCAATCCTCCCGCTTTGGTTTCCCAAAGTGCTGAGATTACAGGTGTGAGACACAATGCCCAGCCTGAACATGCACTTTTTAACATTTCTGCTCAGCTCCTGATTTATTAGCATGTGTTGAAATTCAGTTTTATGTCATCTAAAGTTGCTACTTAGAAGCTCCTCTTTGGGAATCACTGTAATGAGCCCTTTGCACAATATGGAATATGTCTTCTTGTTTGTGTACAGACTGTGCTATCATATATGGCACTACCCATCCCATTTCTTCATATATTCCTCTGCTTAGGAGGTTACTGCCTAGCTACACCCCAGTGCATTTCCTTACTCTCAGCCTATGAGATTGAAATAGAAATCCCTTGGGTCCTTCCACCGTTTATTTGATTCCTTTAACTCTTGGCAGCTCCAATTCTGTCTCTGGCAGCTGTTGGGGAAACCTCTTGTTTAACCTTCCCTGACAGGCCCTGGGATAATTCTGGGAAGCTTTACTAACTTGCCCTTCTACCCCCCCTAGTGCTTTCTTTCCTTTGCAGATGTTTTTCTGTGCTTTTCATAACCATAAATGTATTTCAGATGAACCACTGTAGTTTACAGTTGTTGCAGCTTTTCTCATGCTAAAGTTCCAAACAAATTTTAACAGCTGCTGAGGAGGCTGGCAAAAAGCCTTGATTGCTAATTCTGTGTTAAACTACTTTTCACAATGGGACATTCTATAATATTTGATACAGTCTCTAAAGAAAATGATTTCTATCTTATATTATTACTGTTTGTATCATACTCATTCCTAGCTTTAAAAAGATTCCAAGTCCGTGCTTTCCAAAATGGTCTTGATTTTATTTAAAACTTTATAGAAAAGTTAGGGGTTCCCAATGTAATAGGGATGTTATGATGGAGAAACAGGTAAGACTGGTATCAGTAGAGTCAAGTGAGTTAACACACAAATATAATAAACTGTACCTTCTGGAAACATTATAAAGGTGAACATTTGTTCTCTTGGCTATAATTTGTAAATAGGTGGAAGGGAAGCTGCTTGTTAAAATTGGAGCCAAGAGATTCACATGTCCTTAGTGTGTTTCCAAGTATGCTAGGGTCAGAGGAGCTGCTTGGCAGTCTGGTGTGAAGTGAAGATGTGCTCAGAATCTCACAAATCCATACTGCAGTCATCCCCTGCCAGATAATAAAGTGCACATCGTATGTATAACAGGGAGATGGCGTGTTAATGAGGAAGTCATTGAAAACAGAATTTGATCTGTAACTGCTAAAAGTTGCTTCAAAAGCCACATCTGATCTGCTAGTACCTCCAGATTATTTCACAATTAGTTATGAAACAATTTTTTAAAACAATCTAACAGAAAAACTGTGCTGTATTTTCATCTGTGTTTTTTTGTTTTTAAGACAGGGTCTCGCTCTGTCATCCAGGCCGGAGTGCACGATCTCAGCTCACTGCAACCTCCGCCTCCTGGGTTCAAGTGATTCTCTTGCCTCAGCCTCCCAAGCAGCTGGGATTACAGGTGCCGGCCACAACACCCAGCTAATTTTTGTATTTTTGGTAGAGACGGGATTTCACCATGTTGGCCAGGCTGGTCTCGAACTCCTGACCTCAAGCGATCTGCCTGCCTCGGCCTCTCAAAGTGCTGGGATTATAGATGTGAGCCACTGCACCCGGCCTTTTCCTCTGGTTTCTGACTTAATTTCTCAACTAAGTTTTGATGGTGGATTTCTTATTATAAAGATATTTGATAATAAATAATAACATTTCAATATGGGCAACATGGCGAAACCCTGTCTCTACAAAAAATGCAAAAATTAGTCCAGCGTGGTGGTGTGCACCTGTAGTCCCAGCTACCCAAGAGGCTGAGGTGGGAGGATCGCCTGAGCCTGGGAAGGTCAAGGCTGCAGTGAACTGTAATCATATCACTGCACTCCAACCTGGGCGACAAGAGTGAGACCTTGTCTAAAAAAAAATTAAATAAATAAATGATAACATTAATAAACTGAACAATTTCTTGAAAAACACCCACATGGAATTTACGTGTATTTTTGTTGGTTCTCATTGTTTTTTTTTTTATTTTTATTTTTACCCTTTATCACAATCAGTTGTTCTGTTGCATATATTTCTGATTTGTAAAAAAAGAATAAAATAGAAATGGAAAAATAATTCAATAATCTGATAAATGCCAACTCCATATTTTATAGTGAAACATTAGAGCCGAATTTCCGTTACTGCTCCTAATGTACTCATTCCATATGAATACATGTATAAGGTCATTAAAATAAAGGGTTTCATAGTCAAGTAAGTTTGAGAAATGCTGAGTTAAACAAGATTTTTTATTTTTATTTTTTTGAGACAACTTTTTCATTGCAGTAGTACAATCAAAGCTCACTGCAGTCTCAACCTCCTGGACTCAAGTGATTCTCTTGCCCCAGCTTCATGAGTAGCTGGGAGCACAGGTATGCACCACCATGCTTAGATAATTTTTTTTAATTTTCAATTTTTTTTTTTTGTAGAGATGGGGTTTTGCTATATTGCCTAGGCTGGTCTTGAGCTCCTGGCCTCAAGCAATCCTCCTGCACCAGCCTCCCAAAGTAGAGATTACAGGCATGAGCCACTGCACTTGGCGAAGTTTTCCATTTAGTGCAGGACTTTGCAGAACCTTTAATATGTTAATACTCACTGGGACTCTCTTTTTTTTTTTTTTTTTTTTTTTTTGAGGCGGAGTCTCGCTCTGTCGCCCGGGCTGGAGTGCAGTGGCCGGATCTCAGCTCACTGCAAGCTCCGCCTCCCGGGTTTACGCCATTCTCCTGCCTCAGCCTGCCGAGTAGCTGGGACTACAGGCGCCCGCCACCTCGCCCGGCTGGTTTTTGTATTTTTAGTAGAGACGGGGTTTCACCGTGTTGGCCAGGATGATCTCGATCTCCTGACCTCATGATCCGCCCGTCTCGGCCTCCCAAAGTGCTGGGATTACAGGCTTGAGCCACCGCGCCCGGCCTGGGACTCTCTTAAGAGGAATATATAACGTGGTGGTATCACAGAAGTATTTGACCACAGAAATATTTTTTTAGAGCATCCCCAGCAAGCAGGGCTCTGAGGAATATGCCTTGGCAAACACTGACACAGCATTCAGCCAGGTGTGAGACAGTATGCACTAAACTTCTGCCAGCAGTTACTCTTGTGTAACTCACTACAGACAGGTGTCATGTTAGTGAAATGGCTAGACTTCATTGTGGATGTGAGTCAGCTGGAGGTGTCTGTCAAAATGCAGATTCTTAGGCTCTACTGTAATTCAGCAGATATGACTTGAATTCCAAGACTCTACGTTTAAATGCATCAAGTGAGGTTTCTGATATAAGAGTCTGTAGTTTATGCTTTGAAAAACATCATGTTAGAAAGTTTGGGTCATTAATAAATCATAAGAGATGAATGTAATTAATTCATGTAAATTTACAAGTGTATTAATTCATATAAACGTACAAGTTTAATAACACTGATGTTACATGTTGAAACTGGGACATTCTGAAAGTTTATAGGCTGGGCACAGTGACTCATGAATGTAATCCCAGCACTTTGGGAGGCTGAGGTGGGAGAATCACTTGAGCCCAGGAGTTCAAGGCTGCAGTGAGCTTTCATGGTGCCATTGCACTCCAGCCTGGGTGACAGAGTGAGACCCTGTCTCTAAAAATAAAATAAAAATTTAAAAAAGGAAAGTTTATTGATTGAAGGGCAATTAGGTATGGATAAAACTTTGCATTCATTTAACTTATATATCAGTCATCTTTAATACTCATGCCAAGCTTGGACTCATTGACTCACTGTCACCATAAAATATTCATGTAATCTGCATGTTTGCTCATGTGGCATGTAACTGAAAGCAACGAAGATGCCCCTTCCCTTGACGAACCTCAATTTGTACTTCTGGCAATCATGGTACTTAGCTTGATATTTTCTGCACATAGCTTGATATTTTCTGCTTCATGCCTTTGCTCTTGCTAATCCCCTTGTCTGAAATGTCCCTTTTCTTGTTTCCTTCTCTGGCTAGTTTGCTCTCTGCTGAGTGTGAATATGTATAGGTGGTTTGAAATGGGCATAACATATTCATTTAGTTAAACAAGTTATGATTGAAGCTGGCGAAATATGTGTGGGTGTGTAGTTTTTGGAACAGGAATTATATCTGTTAGCTTGAAACAGTACCAGGTAGCCTAAAATTCCAAGACAGGCTCACAAGGACTCAGGTGATCCGAAAAGCTATAGAAATATAGAAATTCAGCAAGGCATTATTACGAGGAAGAGAAGCAGTTTAAATTGTACTTAGTTTGCAAAAGATAATTTTCACCTCATTGAATTTTGCTGATAATTGAGCCAGGTTCGGTTGTTTGTTAATAATAATTCATTCCTTTTTGACTAATTTTCTCACCTACATGGATCTGTCTCGGCAATAGCACTTTACTATGCATTAATAATGATTACTGGTTACTGATTGAGTAGAATGGTTCTTCTTACCAGGTAGATGTACATCTTCAGATAGCATTCAAAGCACTTATTTTTTATTATTCTGAAAATAAAAACAAATACTAATATACTCGTATCTATTTATTTAAAATCTTCAGCTAAAAGAAGTAGTATATCTTGCCATGTTCCTCATTCACATTTGGTGCCTCACTTTTTGTCAAAATGCCAAGTGTCTGCCATGGTAGATATATACTGGTAGATGTATTGTGATTTTAATGTTTGATAAGGGAGAAGAATTATATTCAAGTTTTTTAGAGTGTTAGACTTCTCTACCTTCTAGTATGAGACGTGCTTCCAGTGACAAGAAAAGAAAGGATATTACATTTAGTCATGATTCATGAATGTCAGGATTTAAGTGTTGCAGGACTTTGTGGAAGCGGAAGAAGTAGTGGGAAACAGAAAGCCGGGCTGCCATAAGCACATACATAACAAGTAATTAATTGACTACAGACGTGAGGGAACCTACAGAGAACATTAGAAAACACTATTGTACATGAAATGCATTGATGCTAATTTTGTGAACAGCTGGATGGCTGAATGTTTGATAATGAAGCAAGTCATTTTAATTTGATCTAAGCTTCAGCTTTTAATTGAATTTATAAGAACATGGGAAAAATTAACAGGCAGCTTCTGGCAATTCAGAAACATTATTTTGGCTCAGAGTCTAAGCTTCTCTCTAAATTTGGGAAATCTGGCCTGGATAAAGATGGAGCAAAGAAAAATCGTGTTGTAATACCAAGAACAGCAGATTTATGTCTCCAATTTCAAATAAATGCAGATTGTCATTGTTTGTCAGAAAGGCAACTATTCCTTTGGACATAATAATATCTTAAAGTGACTAACAGGTCAGCTCTAATTGTTGGATGTTTGGTTGAATCAGAGAGGTGACTTTTTCCTCTATGAAAAGGCAAGAATATAATATAGAATAATTTTTCAAATGCTTTCAAAGTAGAGCAGTGTGTGAGGCCAGAGATGAATCTTCTTTGTTAATAGACCCCAGAAGATCTGGGCAAGAAACAAGAAATTTTTTTTTTTTTAGTAATAGGACCTCGTGTCTTTTGACTAGGGCTGGGTAAGACTTATGTGTTCAAAACTGCTGCTTCCTACAAGAAATATAAAGGATCATCAGTTTTCTATTCCTAAAAAGGGTGCCCTGAGCCATCACATTTGTTTCCCAGTAACCTTAATGTATAATCTAACCTGTCACTGTTTTGCATCCTCGGATGAAATGCTTTATCATCTTACTCTATCGTTTGGTAGAACAATGCAAGGCAAAACAGACTATTCCATGGTAAAAGATATGAATCATATTCTGGAGTGGGGGGTATCTAAAGATGAAGTATAATTTTTCTTCCTCCTGCAGAGGTGATGGATATCTTTTGTCCCTCTTTTTTCTTATAAACGAAAAGATTCAGTTGTTTTCATCTAGTTCCCAAATCCCATCAAGCTGAAAGTTTACTTTTTCAAAAACTGTTGCAGCAGATTTTCTCAAATAAGTAAAACTCTAGTTCAAAAGTCATCTACTTCAAGGAATTTTCCCTAATTATGTTTATCTCCGTTGATTTCTCCCTTTGTTTGTACTCTGGCATTTTCTATACATTTTGGAATTTATTAGACAGTTTTATTCTTCTCTTTTACATGTGTCTCTCTTAGATCTCATTCTAAATAATAAGCTTATGTAGAGCAGGAATTCTGTGTCTTATTTTTATGTTTTGCATCTTCCATAGTGTCTGAAAAACTGCTATGTGCATAATAAGTGCTTAGTAGAAGTGATTAGTATAACATGTTAATAAATGTTCTTGGGTAGCCCCTGTATTGGCAAAGTGGATTTGAACAAGTGTTTATTTTATGTTTAATAAAAAGCGTGAAAGTCTTTTTTGCTGCTTTTCCTTGGTAGAGACATTGTTTAGGGACTCTGGGACTTGTACAACTTGGTATTTTTATTATGTAAATCATAGTTTGGAATTGGTGGATTGACACATGGAGATAATAATTCATTTTTAAGCAGCTTTGAAAATGCAGCAGTGAAGGCTTCAAGCCTTCGAAGTATTATATTTTTAAAAGATCAAGTCCAAAATGTGGTAAATAATCTGTAACTAAGAGGTTATGACCAAGCTTGGTGCAGATATTTCAGATAATTGGTGATGGTATCTCCTGATACAAGTGAAGGGCTATGATAATTGCTTTGGTTGACTGGGGTTGGCAGTACAGAGCAGGGAAAGATATAGAAATACACAGCTGCTATATAAGCCCAGGAATGAAAGGAATTTTGGAAGATACAGTCAGCTCTGATTATCTATGTATAGATAATTTATACCCCATGATGTATTTTAAATTTCATCACGTGCTAGCTTTCCCTTGTTACCTAGTCTCACCTTTCCCTCTATCTATTGTGTGGTCTTTGGAAACTTCCACTTAGTTGGCTATCTAGATTAGACAAAATATAACCAGAAAGGTAGATTTTTGGAGGAAATAACTGCATAGAATCAAAAACAAAACACAGAGCTATACTATAGTAGATGCTAGGATGTGGGTGAATGTGTTCGTGAAGGATTGTTGAAGCATTGTGAAAATTCTCTCCCAACACTCTCCCAACACAGATTTTTAAAACAATCCTATTTGCATCAGTCTGCAGTTCTCAGTTGGGTGAACCAATTGGTAATTCTTTGTCAAGAATATTGAATGTTGTTCACTGTTACTACAGATATTCTTAAGACAGAATTTGGACCTGGGCATTATATGTTTTCAATGTATTTAATCTGTTGCTGAGTGATGTGTAGAAAAAAGGTCTTCAAAATTAATGCAGCAATACTGAGAGATTAAAAATTCCTGAAAGTGTGTGTTCAGTAACTTCTCTGCCGTGGGCCCTGTGCAGAATTCACACAAAGTAGAGGGAAAGATAACCTCATAGGAATTTGGCATGCAATAGCTGAGGAGATCGATGCTGACTGTAACCTCTCCACAAATACATGTATGCATCTTTTCCTAAAGTACAGTTTTAATGGAGTATCTTTAAAACATGGGTTATCTGACTAAACATTTGTTTAGAGCTAGACAACTTAGAATTGTGCCTTATTAGAACTGTTTTTTTCTTACATTTGTCAATCCTTGTTGTGTATTCGTCTTGTCTCTATAATTAGAGTATAGGCACATTAAGGACTGAGACCATAGATCACTTATCTTTTGCATTCCCCTTAGGCTGTGCAGAGTGGTTGGCACACAGTAGGTACTTGATACATGTTGTTTGCCTGAATAAATAACCTGATGTATTCGTTTTCTTCATGTGCATTTACGTGTATTTCATTCAAGACAGATAGATGTCTAAATGAAATCGGGAGACAGAGGCTTCCATGGTCCACGCTAAGATTTGTCACTCTCAATATGAAGGAATTCCTCCAATATATGACTTCAATACCATTTCTCTTTTTCTCTCATTCTGCATTTTATATGTATATGGATGCATATATATATATATATATAATATATATATATATATATATGTTATTTTAATCTTCTTTCTCTAGGACTTATTGTCTATCTTTTATTATGTTTGTACTTCATCATAAATAAAAAAAATTTAGGTCTCTAAGGGACATCCTCCAATTTCTCCTTATATTTCCAAACTGGGTTACCAATACTGCATACTTTGCTATCATAAAGTAGTAATTTAATTAAAAAAAATATATATATATCTCAGGGTCTTGCTATGTTGCTCAGGCTGCAGTACCATGGCAGGATAATAGCTTACTGCAGCTTTGATCTGCTGGACTCAAGCAATCCTTCCACCTCAGCTGGGACTACAGGTGTGTGCCACCATGCATGGCTAATTTTAAAAATATATATAGAGACGTGATCTTGCTATGTTGCCAAGGCTGTATTTTTTTTTTGGTAAGTATCTTTAAACATTTTAGTAGCCTGTGACTGTTGAACGTGTATTTAATGAATGAGTGGAACTTGAATTTCACTTGTAAACATTGGAACAAGGTTCATGGAAGTATCTGGCTTCCCTACCTTCTAGAAATCCAAATGCTAAGTAGACTTTTTCCTCTTTTCTAATTTAAATAGAAGAAAGGATATCTTTACTGTTTCTGCTAGCTCCATGAAGGCAGAGACTATGGTTGTCATCTCAGTTCTCCAGAACAGTGCCTGAAACATAACAGATGATAAATGAATATTTTTAGAAGGAATGAATGTAAATAAAGTCAATATGATCAAATAGCCACACTGACCTTCTATCTGTTCCTCCAACCTGCCAAGTAACTTCCCACCTCAAGGCCTTTACACTTGCTGTTTCCTCTGTTCTGAGTGTTCTAGATACCCATATGATTAATTCCATCATTTTATTCAGATCTATGTTAAAATGTTACTTCTTTAGATACATTTCCCTTGTGCTATCTGTTAAAATAGTCTACCTCCACCTCTCCTACCCCAATTACTCTTATCCAGCTTCACTGTTTCTTTTTAGCACATATTGCTATAATATTTCATTATACATTGTATACTTGACGTTGTCTCTTTCTTCCCTCTGGAAGGAGGGGAGAATAAAATTTGAGATATGTAAATTCAGAGACTGCATAATGTCAGGGTTTTAAGAGGAAACAGAAATCATTTTAGATAGTTCAAATAAAGAGACTTTAAAGGATTACTTACAGTGGTAAGTTTGGGCAGGGTTAAGGAAATAAGGTGTATTGAAACTAGACTTGATAGGGAGAGAGGAAGAAAGAATGTTACTGAAGTCCAGTGAGAGCTGGAGCTGGGAAGGAGGGATTGCCTGAAAGAAGGGACTCTACTGCTAACAGAGAAAGACATGGCGCTGGCAGTAAGGAGAAGCGGGAGAAGAAATGGCCGACTTTTCTCATTTATGCCATTTCCTACCGATGCCTCCTGTTGTGAAAACCCAGGCAGAAACCAGCTAGCAAGGAGCCCAGGTGAACCAGTTCTTAGGGGTCAGCCTCTAAGGCAACAGTGGACAGAGGAGTGAGAATGAATCTTGCGAAGAAAACAGAATAAAAAGCACAGTGTATTGTTTGGCTCATGGCTGAATCTTTCATACTCAGAACAGTACCTAGCACAGTGCAAATGCTCAACAAATACTTGTTAAATAAAATAACCAATGATGATAATTTGCTAGAGCAAAGGAACATTGATCCAGGATATTATCATATAGGAACTCTGATCTTATGTTGGAGGGGGTAGTAGTTGTCCAAGGCATCTATTTGGAGAAATTCACAGATTACAACTACCCTAAAGAGGAGAATCAGTGCCTTTTATTATTTCAATCCACTAATCAGTTATTTGTAATTTATGAGTTATATCTTAGTATTCAAAGATTTTGGGAGAAATTTTCCAGTAAGAAATGTTGGTAACACCCCGTCTCTACTAAAAAATACAAAAAACTAGCCGGGCGAGGTGGCGGTTGCCTGTAGTCCCAGCTACTGGGGAGGCTGAGGCAGGAGAATGGCATAAACCCGGGAGGCGGAGCTTGCAGTGAGCTGAAATCCGGCCACTGCACTCCAGTCTGGGAGACAGAGCAAGACTCCGTCTCAAAAAAGAAATGTTGGTAACTACATGGTTTTTCACGGAAAAAGGTACTAGAACATAGCTACTGGATTGTTTTATTATTACACAAGGTAAGTAAAAGGTATGTAATGACATCACTGATTAATTAGCTTTAACTCCTACCTTGATTATGGGAATTCATGAGGATGAACAGCAAAGATAAGGGATACAATATGTCTGTGATCTCAACTCTAAGTCAGCTGTGTACCTGTAATTCCTTCACTCTGCTTTATTCCAATGGCATCAATGTGGATAATGGGCTAGAAAAGGGTGTTATTCACTGATACAGGAAAATCAGGAGATTTATTCAGAGATTGCATTAAAGAAGATGATGGTGGGTATAGCAATGAACAGGTGTTTTGGTATTAAGATGGGAAACTGAGGGAACTGACATTTCAAGTCTCTCTAAAGAGAAAAGCAAGACTGAGATCAAAGAGTCTTGGTGGTGGTGGTAGGATATAGATTGCTTTGAAAAAGGTAGTAAAGGTTTAGAATAGTAACAGGCTTTAGAGCTAGAAGGACCCTTACAAATCTCTTAATTCCATGGTTTACAAACTGATTTTTCAATCAGTGGATTTCTCCAAATGAATTCTTTTGCAGTAGTATAGCATATGTAAATCAGATAAAAGTTCAATGGCTCAGATAGAAGGGGAGAGAAGCCCTGAGCCTCAAATGTCATGTGTCCTTTATGCCTTCCACCACCTCATCCTCCGATTGCCCAACGTGGTTCCAGATGTATCTCTGAAGAATGCCTAGTCTCCTTTGAAGACAGTTTCGAAGCTATCAATCTCCTCATTTTGTAGATGAAGAAACAGACCCAGAGAAATGAATTGACTTGTCCACAGTAAGGTCAGGACTAGAATCCACCTCTCCTAATTCCTAGCCAGAACTTTTTTGTTTGTTTGTTTTTTTTACTATATTATGCTATCCCACTTCTTGTAGACATAAAATTAATTGGCATCAGCAAAAGTCTCCAAGAATCTGGGATTTTAGGCTTTATTTTTCCAACGACATTTACCCTCAGATAATTTCTTTCTGTACTTCACAGTTGTTTTATTACAAAAATTAGGAAATGTCTTTTCTTACCAGCCTCACAACTTTAGATTAAATAAGAACGTGTGATGTGCTTAGAGATCCTTGGAAGGAAGTTGTGAAGCACATTCAATTTCCTACTTGTGAAAAACATAAAGGCTTTCTGGGGAAGTCATCAAGCAGAACTGGGAATGAAAAGCATTGAAACATTAAAAAATGCTCATGTACTACATGTAGTCTTCAGTAACTTGTTTTTTTTTTTTAACCTGAAATTATGTTTCTGAGATTCATCATGTTATTGTGTGTAGCTGTAGTTCATTCCTTTTCGCTGCTGTCTGAATATACCTCCACTTATTTATTACAGTTTAGGGAGACATACACATGACAAAATTAGGGTTTTTGAAAAAGCAAGGAAATGATCTTTAAAATAAGCATAGTAATGGCCTCTTAAGGGAAGAAAGGAGCATGGGATTGGGAAGAAACCCCTAGTAGTTTTAACATTATTAGTGATACTTTAGTACAGTGATATTCTAAATGTGGTCGCAAGGCCATCAGCATCACCTGAGATCTTGTTAGAAATGCACATTTTGGGGTTCCCCTGAGACCCACTGAATCAGAAACTTGGGGGTGGGCTCAGTAGTCTTTGTTGTAACACGTTTTCCAGATGATTCTGATGTATGCTGGAGTGTGAGAACCACTGTTTTACTGTTATGCTTTATAATTTATAATTTACTTCCCTCTCTGTCTCTTGCTCTCTTTGTGTATGTGTCATTCTCTCTCTCTCTCTCTCTGTGACATTCTTCCTCTCTCTCTCTCATGTTACACAACAAAAAATAAAAGCATCTGATCAGTGACTAACCAGAAATAAAGAGCTGTAGGGATATTAGAGCCATGTGATAGCTGTTCCTTTTGCAGGCTATTTGGTCAGAAGGATAAGTGGTGGGAAGAAAGGAAAGAAGAAGAATGGAACCATGGATTAATTCAGGAGGAAGGTGAAGGTTAAATAAGAGAGGGTCCTTTGGCAGCATATGATGACTAAAGTGTAGCTGAAAATACAGAGTATACTTTGAAACACATGTATATATGTTTGAATCTGTGTGTGTGCGTGTGTGTGTGTATACTTTGAATGATACCTTGCTTGGAAAGCTTAACATGCCCCCATCAGTAGAGATAATTACTCCCCCTCTCTACTTACCCCTGCTTCTGAATAATTTAGACTCAACAGGGAGTAACGTACTTTCCCCACAGGATACAACTGCTGTTATTAAAGTAGATCTTGCTGCCTTGGCCAGGCATTCTAAAATGAAATGAATGTGTTACTACTTTGACTTCCTTTGTGATTTTGGAGCTGCGGTTGCCTTTGCAAGCTATCTTTTTTCCCTGCTGCTAGCATCACATATCATCATGCTGAAAGTGAACACTACAAAAGGGGGAAAAAAGCTTAGTCTTTATTTATTTTGAAAGAAACTGGTTATTAACTGAACATTTATTCTTAAATGGCTTACCAGTGTTCAGACTGCAAAAGGGTAGCCCACTCTGAAAGGTACCACATAGTCTAACTGTTAAAGATGTCATTGTTGCACACAGAGGACACAAAAGGCTTTAACCTGCCGACTGCCTAGGGACAGTCAGGGAAGAATCTCTTAAAAGATATTAATTGTGCAACATACACACCCTAGGGAAAACATGTCTAGCAGACAGAAAATAGCACCAAATGAGTTTTATACATCTTTCAGGTTTGTCATTTGCAACATGCTTTGGACCAATAAGATACGAGTTTATCCTCTTTGCCAGACTTCTATTAAGAGAAACTCAATGCTCTAAGAAAGTCTCCCGTCATCACTCTTGTTAAGGTTCTTGCTATTGTAATAACTTTCTGAACAGTCTACCCTTCTCTTACCTTGTCCACACTCCAGTTCCTCCTTCCTGCCACTGCCAGATTGACTTTCATAAAGTTTTGATTGTGTCATTAGTCCACATATTACATCTCGGTCTCTGCTTTGGTGAATTAGAAACTCAGAGCTGACTGTATGCTTTACTGTTAATAATTGTGCAGGATCTTCTTTACACATTTTTGTGCACAACCTACTCCTGATGACATTTGATTTTTTTTTATTGTTTTAAGCATTCATCTTGGACTCTTTACATATTTTTATCCTATTGCATTGTATTTTTGTTAGTTGCCTCGAATTCCTTTTGAAATGTGGAGGGGTGAAAATAAACAGATGCAGAAATAAATGCAGTCAGTAAGTCATTCTCCTTCTTGGAGGGTTTTATTACCTCCCCATTGTGCACTATATAAACCCTAAACTTCTCAATCTAGATGAGGTCCTCCATGATATGGCCTCAACCCACTCTTACAGTTTTATATTGTCCACTGCCAAAGCATGTACATTCTGTGGTCCATCAGACTGAATCCCTTGCCTTTCTCCAATCTCGCCATGTGTTTTCTTGCCTCCATGCCTGTGTGTATGCTGTTTCCTCTACCTATATCATTTTGTCTCTTATCTCTGCCTGTTGAGATGTTCTCCATCAAACTCCATAGTTCCACTGCTACTTCTTCCTAAATCCTTTTCTGATCTAGCCACCCTTTATGATCTGACCTCTTCTAGAACATTTTCTTAATTGTCCTCATCATATTCTACCTTGTGTTACAGTTATTTGTACACTCACCTTATACCATCACCCACTTCATGCTCTAAAAATTGAAGCTTCTTGAGAGCAGGGGCCGTGCCCCATGCATCATTGTATCCTCTCTACAGTCTGTTGTATTCAGTAGGTGCTCAGCAAATGTTTGTTGAATAAATTTATACGACTAAAAATAATAAATGCAATTGTATTTCTGTTTGGATAAGAGATTGCATGTTTTAGCATTTGGACATATGTGTAAAATTTCTTGAGGCATACAGGACCACTAAGTACAACCCATTCCACTACTGGAAAACCCAACAAAAAGAGTAGGCCCTGTTGTCACAGAGGCAGTAGCCCTTGATCCATTATGAAGGATATCTGACTTCTTTTTATATAAAAAGAGCATTGTAAAAAGAGCATTAACCCTGGGAATTTAATAATTTGGGGGAACAGCTCTAATGAACATTGAAAATACAGTTAAACATCCACAGAAGAAATATGGACATAGTAATATGCCAGTGCTAACCTCCAGGCAGAAAATAAGGATATGACTTGTTTTTTCTTCTATAGCACAGTTAATGGAATGACTATGTCCTATTGAGTTGCTCAAACTGTCTGAGAAGTTACCAGACACCCTGAGTCAGTTTGAAGAATTTGATAATATGCCCTTAGAGATGGAGAACAGGATACAGATGCCAAAAATAGATCTGATGAGTGAGTGCGGCAGAATTCCTAGTATGACAAAATCAGGAAGCTGGAATTTGTTGAGCTGAAAACCATAACAGGAAGCAAAAGACAATGATAATGTTTGATTCTTAAAGTGGATGCCATTAAATAAACATACTAAGATGCCAGAAGTTTAAAGCGATGCTATTTTCCTCTCCTTACTCTTTATTTTTATATACCATGTTGCCTGTTAAATGATCACTTCTAAGAACTACATTCTGAAACTATATTCTGTTGACTAGACTTATCATATACTTCATATTTACCTAATTGGTAAGGACAAAAAACAATGAAAATGAAAAAAAAAAAAAAAGACATCAACTGAGGAGCAAAAGGGAAAAGGGAAAAAGACAACTTCAAAGTAATTATTCGTGATGTTTTTGTTTAGGCCTGAAAAAAATGGCATCCAGCATGCTGCTACTGACATATGGTTCCCTCTATGACCCTCAGAACCAAACAGTATGAATAATCCAAAGCTTGCCAGAATCCAAGACTTTTATATTAAAGTCATTCTTTTTTTTCCTTCAGCATTGTGTAGCTGCTTTGCTGAACAACAATGAAAATACATTTCCTGCCTCCCTTTTTTCTTTTCCATTTCATTTTTTTTTTTTTTTAATTCAAGAGCAAGCTTTAGAGTGTAGCTAAAATGCCTCCGTCAAATAAAGTGGGACAGCAGTACTTAGGACTATTTTTCTGTTTTTATTCATGACCTGAGTCATAGAAGAATGCTAGCTTTGAAGTCTGAAAAATTTTTTTTTATGTTTGGAAGATAACCACATGTGTCTTTTACATAGTCTAGTAAAGATGCTTGATTTTGGTTTTTTATATGCCCTCTGTTATTGATGATCCAAGCAGTAAGACATATAAAATAAAATTGTGCTTTTTATGAATGTGATTGATCTCTCTTGTATTCTAAAGAATAACCTGGCAAAGCATTATGTTTTTGCTTTAGGTCTTCATAAGTCATCTACATAGAGGGTACTAAATAGGAAGAGGTGATAGTGACATTTTGCATGTTAGGTGTTCAGGCTCTATTTTAATTGCTGTGGGATTACATTTCAATTTTTTTTTCATAATGTTTTCTCTGCAACAACAACCAGGTAGTCTTCCTGCCTTAGTCTTCATTAAACTCCCATCGCCCTTCACATCACTACCAGATACATCTTCTAATTCATTAAACGAATATCACTCTCCTCCTCAAAAGCCTTTGGTGTCTCCTCATTGTCTGCCAACTCTCTTTAATCTAGTATTCAGAGCCCTCCATGATTTGACTCCAATTCATCATTTGAGTTTTACCTGTCCCTAACAACTCCCTTGCTAGTACTTACCTTTCAGCTAAACACACACACATTTAATATACCCCTCATCCCATCCACTCCTCACTCCCACACATGTGTTCCTATCTGTCCTTTTCCACTGCTGTTGCTTTTATAATATTCTCTACCAGGACCATCCAACCTCTCACTTTTACCTAGTTTTGAGGCAGAACTCCTACCCATATTTTGAGGCCCAATTTAAATGCACTATGTTTCAAGTCTTACTCGTCCCATTTATAATAGTTTTTGTATCTTATTTCCCCTCATCATTATCTTTCCTCTGGTTATTTTCCCTCACAACTCCTTGTGGGAACTTACCATAGCACAGCAGCAGCCTTCCTTGTGCATGACAATTGCCAGTAATCCTTTGTTAAACAATGGGAATGAGACCTAATGTCCACGCCTGGATCTCGGAACTTTTGTATCTTAATTATGTTTAAATATACACGCTATTCTGGTTATTGGAACTAGCATCCTAGTAACCTTTCTTTCCATAAACGAGGAGAACTTGGTGATTTATAGAGATGCTGTTGTTCATAATCAGAGATGTAATGTTTATTAGATATGGAAATAACATTAAATTCATTAATGGAAAACAATAGTTTAAAAAGTTAAGTGTCTGAATCAATATTTAAAGTTGCCATAGCACAGCAGGACTTAGTCCCCTCAGACATTTGAATGAGCCATCAATTTAGCCTGTTGAGTGTGTGACTAAACAGACAAAGCCTTAGATGCATCAGTATAACCACACTGGCCGACCTGAAGTAAGAGTCTCTTTAGCTTCAAACAGAATTTGCAAAACTCTCAGAATTCAAGCCTCAGGTGCCAACAACACTCAAAATAACCTTTACAATTTTCTGAGAGTTTAGCTAGGTTCCCCTAATAAAAGGTATTATTTAGTATTTCTTGACTCATCATTTAAAAGCCAATCTCCTGGCTACATGTATAAAGACTTGAGAGATCCCTTTCCTGTTTATCTGGTGAGTTAAGTTGCAGGCAACCACTAGAGAGACACTGATGTCTGTTAGTGCCACAGGTGTGAGTTTTGTAATCTCTCTTTCTGGAAAATGTCCAGGATGTCACTGTTTTGAAGGCTGGCTTCCCCTTGAAAAAAGAAAAAAAAGAAGTAAATGTATCCTGTGCACTATTGTCACTTAGAACTGTAGACCAGCAATGACTAAAAGCCTCTTGAGAAAGAAACACAAGTGACAAAAGATTAATTCTTTTGGCATTCTTTATAGAAAAACCATGATCCTTTCCAAAGAGAAAACTCTTTGAAGTCCGTGTGGGTTCATTAGAAGTCCCTCTCTGGGAAAGCTAAAGAGCAGGCAAATGATCGGTTTGTGTGTCTGACAGTGACATCTGTCAGCCATTGACCTCAAATGTGACACAGCTGATTTGGCTGCCTTCCTTCTTCATGACTCCATGCATGTCCCTCTAAAGCTGTGCTAAATTATCAGAAATTTTAGAAACCACTCCTTGTCTCCAATGACTTTGATTGAAGAGCTGCAAACTAGGTATGAAGAAATTCAAACACATTAGGTTCCTAGGCAATTCGGCAGCGGGAGGGGGAGGGGGCGGCTAAACAGCTAGAATATTGTTCTAGAAACCTGGATAATGGTAAGTACCTTGTAAAATGAATGACTACTGTTCCTTCACTGAAGGTTCACATTCTTGTACAGTCTCACTGAACTTGTGTACTAGTTAGCTGTCCCACTAAGAGTTTGTCACTAAACAAAACAAACATACAAGTCAATGCTGTGGACCATGAACTTGCTTTTCCTACAGTGTTTTGCTCACATGGATGGGTCAAAATTTGGGAAACATGGCTTAACCAAATTCAAAGGCTTTTTGATATAGGACTTCTCAAAACCTTCATTCTGTTCCCATGTGCTTTGTGCATCTCTAAGAGGAAACTGGAATGTAAGGTTGACCATGAGACCTGTTCCTCCCTCTCACCCAGAGGAATTAACTCTTCCCTTCCATGAATGGGTATAGACTGAATACCTGTTAACAACAAAATCTGTCAGCAGCATCACTATTGAAGAAGACATAGTGAACCAGCTTTGTTTTCTTTAGTGGATGGAACTCATTCCACTCTGTAACATTTTGTTCTTGGCTTAACAAGCAACAGTGCAAGTGCCATAACCCTGCATATTTTTTGTTTTAGGTCACTCTGAGAAGCTGGTTTACTTATATTTAGATAATTAGTACAAAACAACACTGCCTTTATGGTTTCCTTTTAGAGTCTTCACACAACTAGGATTAAGGAAGACTAAAATTGTATTACTTCTGGAAGGAAAGCTGGATCTCTACTAATTTGGTAGGCATGAAAACTAGAGAGACTTTTGCTCTCCGTGGAGCAGTAATATTAAGTCTGACGCAAATGGCTCCTTTCTGACTTACTCATTCATTTGGTAAATATTTATTGAATGCTTACTATATTCCTAGTGGTCTTTTAGGTGTTTGGAATAGAGTTACTTAAAAAAGAACTTCCAACCTTGTGGAGCTTATATTCTATGGGGGAAGAAAACAAGCAAGCAAATACATTTATGAAAAAAAATGATATATTTACAGATTGGATAATTCATATGAGGGAGCTAAAATAAGGTGATAAGCTGGAATTGGGGAGTTCTTTTTATAAAAAGTGTGATTTATAATTAAAGTTTCTAATCTCAAATATGTTTTCTCCATAATGAATTTCTGTAGTAATAAAATGTAATACCTCTTCTTGTTTTCCTTCATAAATATATATACTTATAAAGAAGAGGTGATCGTTGAAAGAGGTGAGCCAGCCATGTGAAGATCTAGGAGAGCAGATTTCGAAGTGTAAAGTTTAGAAATTATAGGAATTGTGAGGTAGAGTCTTTAGCTGGTTTTAAGAACAGAAAAAAGTCATTGTGGCTGGAACATAGTGAGGAAGGGAACAAATAGTGTGATTTACTAGATCTGTGGTTCTCCAAGTGTGGTCAGGTACGTTGGTAGTCACACACAGGCTAGCAAGCTGTACTGTTGAGTCAAGGAATAAGAGATGGTGTCCTCGGGCACCCAATTTATGCAGGTCCTGATAGTTCTCTGACTATGAGAAATCAGGGAGATATTATTTAGCGCAGTGGTTCTCAAAGTATGATTCCTGGGCTACCAATGTCGACAACACTTGGAAACTGGTTGGAAATGCAAATTTTCTACCCCATCCCAGACCTCCTGACAGAAACTATACGACTGAGACCAGCAACCTTTGTTGTAACAAGCCATCCAGGAGATTCTGATGTTAGATAGAGTTAGTGATTCACCTTGCTGGAAAATAACTGGGGGTGTGAATGTGGAGTAAAATAGTGTCACTTTAGGAGGAAGTGTCTTCTTTGTTTAAAAGCCTTATTCTTCCATTTGTGCTCTTGAACCCACCTGCTACTAGAAAGTACCTAGCTTCATTAATTCATTACCTCTCCCTGCATGTATTAGGAATAAACAGACGGTGCTCTTAGGGTTGTTCATAGATAATTTCAGTTAATCCTTATAATAACCCTGTGGGATAGGTACTGTTATTATTCCCATTTTATAGAAAAGGAAATGAGGGCACAGGAAAGAAATTTGACCCCGGTCACAAAGGTAATAAGAGGAAGTCTGGTTCCAGAAGCACATTAATAAGTACTTTTCTACACTGCCTCTCACATATCTGGGATCAGTTGGGGTGATTTGATCTAAGATAACATTGTTCAAACAATTGCCTTTGCTTTTGACTTTGACTTCAAGTCTCTGAATGGTGCTCATAGAGGTCACCTAGTGACTATTCTAGTCCAAAACCCTGAGAGGTAAAACAGCTTGCCTAAGATTATAGAGCCAGTTAGTGTCAGAGCCATGACTTAAAACCCAGGTCCCTAACTTTCAACTCAGTGTTAGCACATTTCCATTGAAAACAAAACTGTGGATGTGACATACTGAAAATAACAAAGCCAGGCCACATATCCAGCAGCTCATGTATTTACCAGTCTTCCTTTATCTTGCTATTGTTAGCACAATGAGTTCTTTTCCCGATTCTGGTGCCCATGAAGGGCCAGAGGACAGAGCCCCCTAGGGAGAATACGGCCATAGCTGGCAATAAGAGGAGTAAACACTAGTCTTGCACATGGAATTTGAGTCTAGGATGCCAGAAGGGAGCATTAGGTTCTATTAGGAGTATATTTCATTGTCAAATGCATGAAGACGACAATGCATCAAAAACAAAGTAACTTTTCACCGGCTTCTTTTTTATATTTCCTAGATTTTCTCTTTGTTTGCTTGCTTGGTTTTGTTTTTAACCATTTTTCTCATTTTATCTGTAGTGAAATTTTACCAAGGGAATGTACAGAAGTTAACATTCTGATCACTTCTTGGCCTTTTGGCTAACATGAAGTGCAAAAGTTAACACTCTGTAGAGCCTTAAAATAGTCACACCTGTACGTTTAAGGCTTCATCACAAAACCTCAGCAACATTAAACACAAAATCTCCATTTCGACATGTGAATCTGAAACGAACTAGCTTTTCTGTCTCTATCTTCTGTTTTACATTTACAAAAGTGTGATGTATAATTTAAGTTTTTAATCTCAAATGTGTTTGCTCTAGAATAAAATTCTGTAATAATAAAATGTTCTATCTCAGCTTGATTTCCTCTAGAAATATACTAACTATTCTTGTCATTTTTCCATTAATACAGTCAGCAAATAAAAGTATTAATTCTGATTTAAAATCTAGTTCTGACTAGCATAATACTGTTTCATTCAAGATGCTTTTTGGGGACCCTCTTAGGGGATTAATAAGAAGTTGTAATGAAAAATCACATATTGTATATTAGATGTAATTATACATCTCCCTTTATTATCAGTCTCCCAGACAACTTCTATTTAAAGAAAAGGGAAATGTTGATTATTCCCGGGCAAGATGGTCGAATAGGAACAGCTCCAGTGGTGCAGCTCCGGGGCGGGGGGTAAGCAGAAGCAGGGTGGAGTGTTGCCTCACCCAGGTAGCGCAAGGGATTGGGGAACTCCCCTTTCTAGCCAAGAAAAGCCATGAGGGACCATGCTGTGAGGGATGGTGCTATCCGGCTCAGATAACTATGCTTTTCCCATGATCTTCACAACCCGCAGACCAGGAGATTCCCTAGGGTGCCTATACCACCTAGGCACTGGGTTTCAAGCACAAAACTGGGCGGTCATTTAGGCAGACATCGAGCTAACTGCAGGAGCTTTTTTCGTATTCCAGTGGCACTTGGAACACTAGCGAGACAAAACCATTCACTGCCCTGGAAAGGGGGCTGAAGCCAGGGAGCCAAGTGGTCTTGCTCAGTGGATCCCACCCCCAAAGAGCCCAGCAAGCTAAGATCCACTGGCTTGAAATTCTTGCTGCCAGCACAGTCAGACTTCATAGTCTGAAGTCAACCTGAGACGCTGGAGCTTGGTGGGGGGAGGGGTGCCTGAGCTTGGTGTGGAGAGGGGCGTCTGCCATTACTGAGGTTTGAGTAAGCGGTTTTCCTCATACAATGTAAACAAAGCCCCTGGAAGTTCAGACTGGGTGGAGCCCACTGCAGCTCAGCAAAGTCGCTATAGCCAGACTGCCTCTCTGGATTCCTCCTCTCTGGGAAGGGCAACTCTGAAAGAAAGGCAGCAGAACCAGTCAGGGGCTTATAGCTAAAACTCCCATCTCTGTGGGACAGAGCACCTGGGGGAATGGGGGGCTGTGGGTGCCCTTAAATGTTCCTGCGTGCTGGCTAAGAAGAGAGCAGTGGATCTCCGAGCACAGTGCTGGAACTCTATTAAGGGACAGACTGCCTCCTCAAGTGGGTCCCTGAACCCTGTGCCTCCTGACAAGGAGACACCTCCCAGCAAGGGTGGACAGACACATCATACAGGAAAGCGCCAGCTGGTATCTGGCAGGTGCCCCTCTGGGACAAAACTTCCAGAGGAAGGAGCAGGCAGCAATCTTTGCTGTTCTGCAGCCTCCGCTGGTGATACCCAGGCAAACAGGGTCTGGAGTGGAACCCCAGCAAACTCTAGCAGACCTACAGAAGAGGGGCCTGATTGTTAGAAGGAAAACTAACAAAAAGAAAGAAATAGCATCAACATCAGCAAAAAGGATGACCATGTAAAAACTCCATCCAAAGGTCACCAACAGCAAAGACCAAAGGTAGATAAATCCATGGAGGTGAGGAAAACCAGCACAAAAAGGCTGAAAATTACAAAAACCAGAATGCCTCTTCTCCTTCAGAGGATCACAACACCTGGCCAGCAAGGTAACAAAACTGGATGGAGAATAAGTTTGATGAATTGACAGAAGTAGGCTTCAGAAGGTGGGTAATAACAAACTCCTCCAAGCTAAAGGAGCATGTTATAACCCAATGCATGAAACTAAGAACCTTGATAAAAGGTTAGAGGAATTGCTAACTATAATAACTAGTTTAGAAAAGAACATAAATGACCTGATGGGGCTGAAAAACACAGCATGAGAACTTTGTGAAGCATACACAAGTATCAATAGCTGAATCAATCAAGCAGAACAAAGGATATCAGAGATTGAAGATCAACTTAATGAAATAAAGAGAGAAGACAAGATTAGAGAAAGAAGAATAAAAAGGAACAAACAAAGCCTCCAAGAAATATGGGACTATGTGAAAAGACCAAACCTACGTTTGATTGGTGTACCTGAAAGTGATGGGGAGAAAGGAACCAAGTTGGAAAATACATTTCAGGATATAATCCAGGAGAACTTCCCCAACCTAGCAAGACAGGCCAACATTAAAATTCAGGAAACACAGAGAACACCACAAAGATGCTCCTTGAGAAGAGCACCCCAAGACACATAATTGTCAGATTCACCAACGTTGAAATGAAGGAAAAACTGTTAAGGGCAGCCAGAGAGAACGGTGGGCTTACCCACAAAGGGAAGCCCATCAGACTAACAGTGGATCTCACTGCAGAAACCCTACAAGCCAGAAGAGAGTGAGAGTCAATATTCAACATTCTTAAAGAAAAGAATTTTCAACCCAAATTTCATATGCAACCAAACTAAGCTTCATAAATGGAGGAGAAATAAAATCCTTTACAGACAAGCAAATGCTGAGGGTTTTTGTCACCACCAGGCCTGCCTTACAAGAATTCCTGAAGGAAGCACTAAATATGGAAAGGAAAAACCAGTACCAGCCACTGCAAAAACGACCCAAAATATAAAGACCGTCGACTATGGTCAGTGAAGAAACTGTATCAACTAATGGGAAAAACAGCCAGCCAGCATCATAGTGACAGGATCAAATTCACACATAACAATATTAACCTTAAATATAAGTGGGCTAAGTCCCCAATAAAAAGGCATAGACGGGCAAATTGGATAAAGAGTCAAGACCCATTGGTGTGCTATATTCAGAATGAGAGGTGACAACGTGCTAGCAGCCTGTGCTCTTGGTGCCTCTTCGGCCTCGGCGTCCACTCTGGTGGTGCTTGAGGAGCCCGTCAGCCAGCCACTGCACTGGGAGCACCTCTCTGGACTGGCCGAGGCTGGAGCCAGCTCCCTCCTCTTGTGGGGAGGTGTGGAGGGAGAGGCGCAGGCGGGAACCAGGGCTGCACCCTGCACTTGCGGGCCAGCATGAGTTCCCGCGGGCGCGGGCGCGGGTGCGGGTGCAGCTCCGCGGGGCCCCACACTCGGAGCGGCCAGCCGGAGCGGCAGGCCCAGGGCAGTGAGGGGCTTAGCACCCGAACCAGCAGCTGCAGAGTTTGTGCCAGGTCTCCCAGCGGTGCCGGCCCACCGGTGCTGTGCTCATGCTCCAATACTTGTCGGGCCTCAGCTGCCTCCCTGCCAGGCAGGGCTCAGGACCTGCAGCCCGCCATGCCCAAGCCCCCACTTCCCCCGTGGGCTCCAGCGGGGCCCAAGCCTCCCTGATGGGGGCCGCCCCCTGCTCTGTGACGCCTGGTCCTATCAACCACCAAGGGTTGAGGAGTATGGATGCATGGCACAGGACTGGCAGGCAGCTCTGCCTGCAGCCCTGGTGAGGAATCCACTGGGTGAGGCCTCCGGAGTCTGGTGGGGACTTGGTGAACTTTTCTGTCTAGCTCAAGGATTGTAAATGGACCAATTAGCACTCTGTGTCTAGCTCAGGGTTTGCAAATACACCAATCAGTACTCTGTGTCTAGCTCGTTGTAAATACACCAATTGGTACTCTGTATCTAACTAACCTAGTGGGGACTTGGAGAACTTTTCTGTGTAGCACTCTGGGTCTAGCTCAAGGATTGTAAATGTACCAATCAATACTCTGTGTCTAGCTCAAGGTTTGTAAATACACCAATCAGTACTCTGTGTCTAGCTCAAGGTTTGTAAATATACCAATTGGTACTCTATATCTAGCTAACTCTGTGTCTAGCTAACCTAGTGGGGATTTGGAGAACTTTTCAGTCTAGCACTCTTGTGTCTAGCTCAAGGATTGTAAACGCACCAATCAGCACTCTGTCAAAATGGACCAATCAGCTGTCTGTAAAATGGACCAATCAGCTCTCTGTAAAATGGACCAATCAGTGGGATGTGGGTGGGGTCAGATACAGGAATAAAAGAAGGCTGCCCAAGCCAGCAGTGGCAACCCGCTCGGGTCCCCTTCCACACTGTGGAGGCTTTGTTCTTTCGCTCTTTGCAATAAATCTTGCTGCTGCTCACTCTTTGGGTCCACGCTGCCTTTATGAGCTGTAACACTCACCGTGAAGGTTTGCAGCTTCACTCCTGTCAGCGAGACCACGAACCTACCAGAAGGAAGAAGCTCCAGACACATCTGAACATCTGAAGGAACAAACCCTGGAC
The DNA here is from genome assembly GCF_009764315.1 of Trachypithecus francoisi. Classification (NCBI taxonomy): domain Eukaryota; kingdom Metazoa; phylum Chordata; class Mammalia; order Primates; family Cercopithecidae; genus Trachypithecus; species Trachypithecus francoisi. The sequence continues at coordinate 54,078,911 of NW_022681471.1, forward strand.
ACACCATCTTTAAGAACTGTAACACTCACCGCGAGGGTCCGCGGCTTCATTCTTGAAGTCAGCAAGACCAAGAACCCACCAATTCCAGACGCAAGGAGACCCATCTAATGTGCAAAAACACACATAGGCTCAAAATACAGGGAAGGATGACGATTTACTAAGCAAATGGAAAGCAAAAAAAAAAAAAAAAAAGAAAAAATGCAGGGATTGCAATCCTGTTGTCTGATAAAACAGACTTTAAACCAACAAAGATCAAAAAAGACAAGAAGGGCATTACATAATGGTAAAGGGATCAATGAAACGAGAAGAGCTAACTATCCTAAATATATATGCACCCAATACAGGAGCACCCAGATTCATAAAGCAGGTTCTTAGAGACCTACGAAGAGACTCCTACACAATAATAGTGGGAGACTTTCACACCCCACTGTCAATATTAGATTAATGAGACAGAAAATTAACAAGTATATTCAGGACTTGAACTCAGCTGTGGACCAAGTGGACCTAATAGACATCTACACAACTCTCAACTTCAAATCAACAGAATATACATTCTTCTTAGCACCACATAGCACATATTCTAAAATCGACCACATAATTGGAAATAAAACACTCCTCAGCAAATGCAAAAGAACGGAAATCATAACAAACAGTCTCTCAGACCACAGTGCAATCAAATTAGAACTCAAGATTAAGAAACTCATTCAAAACCACACAACTGCATGGGAACTGAACAACCTGCTCCTGAATGACTACTAGGAGAATAACGAAATTAAGACAGAAATAAATGAGTTCTTTGACACCAATGAAAACAAAGACACAAAGTACCAGAATCTCTGGGACACAGCTAAGGCACTGTTTAGAGGGAAATTTATAGCACTAAATGCCCACAGAAGAAAGCAGGAAAGATCTAAAATTGACACTCTAACATCACGAAAAGCACTAGAGAAACAAGAGCAAACAAATTCAAAAGCTACCAGAAGACAAGAAATAACTAACATTAGAGCAGAACTGAGGAGATAGAGACATGAAAAACCCTGCAAAAAATGAGTGAATCCAGGAGCTGATTTTTTGAAAAGATTCACAAAATAGACCACTAGCAAGACTAATAAAGAAGAAAAGACAGAAGAATCAAATAGACACAATAAAAAATGATAAAGGGAATATCACTACAGATCTCCCAGAAATATAAACTACCTCCAGATAATACTATAAACATCTCTATGTAAATAAACTAGAGCATGTAGAAGAAATGGATACATTCCTAGACACATACACCCTCCCAAGACCAAACCAGGAAGAAGTTGAATCCCTGAATAGACCAATAACAGGTTCTGAAATTGAGGCAGTAATTAATAGCCTACCAAAGAAAAAAAAAAAGCCCAGGACCAGACGGATTCGCAGTGGAATTCTAGCAGAGGTACAAAGAGGAGCTTGTACCATTCCTTCTGAAATTATTCCAAACAATAGAAAAAGAGGGACTCCTCCCTAACTCATTTTATGAGGCCAGCATCATACTGATACCAAAACCTGGCAGAGACACAATAAAAAAAGAAAAATTCAGGCCAATATCTGTGATGAACATCGGTACAAAAATCCTCAATAAAATACAAATGCAAATTTTATTGAGGATTTTTGTATCGATGTTCATCATGGATATTGGCAAATCGAGTCCAGCAGCACTTCAAAACACTTATCCACCACGATCAAGTCAGCTTCATCCCTGAAAGGCAAGGCTGGTTCAACATATGCAAATCAATAAACATAATCCATCACATAAAGAGAACCAATGACAAAAACCACATGATTATCTCCATAAATGCAGAAAAGGCCTTCAATATAATTCAGCACCCCTTCATGCTAAAAACACTAAATAAACTAAATATCGATGGAAGATATCTCAAAATAATAAGAACTATTTATGACAAACCCACAGCCAATATCATACTACATGGGCAAAAGCTGGAAGCATTCCCTTTGAAAACTGGAACAAGACAAGTATGCCCTCTCTCACTACTCCTATTTAACATAGTATTGGAAGTTCTGGCCAGGGCAATCAGGCAAGAGAAATAAAAGGTATTCAAATAGGAAGACAGAAAGTCAAATTATCACTGTTTGCAGATGACATGATTGTATATTTAGAAAACCCCATCGTCTCAGCCCCCAAACTCCGTAAGCTGATAAGCAACTTCAACAAAGTCTCTGGATACAAAATCAATGGGCAGAAATCACAAGCATTCCTATACACCAATAATAGACAAACAGAGAGCCAAATCATGAGTGAACTCCGACTCACAATTGCTACAAAGAGAATAAAATACCTAGGAATAAAACTTACAAGGGATGTGAAGGACCTCTTCAGAAAGAAGCACAATGCACTGCTCAAGGAAATAAGAGAGGTCACAAACAAATGGAAAACCATTCCATGCTCATGAATAGGAAGAATCAATATTGTGAAAATGGCCATATTGCCCAAAGTAATTTATAGATTCAGTGCCGTCCCCATCAAGGTACCACTGACTTTCTTCACAGAATTGGAAAAAACTACTTTAAATTTTATATGGAACCAAAAAAGAGCCGGTATAGCTAAGACAATCCTAAGCAAAAAGAACAAAGCTGGAGGCATCACACTACCTGACTTCAAAATATACTACAAGGCTACAGTAACCTAAACAGCATGGTACTGGTACCAAAACAGATATATAGACCAATGGAACAGAACAGAGTTCTCAGAAATAACATCACACATCTACAACCATCTGCTCTTTGACAAACCTGGCAAAAACAAGCAATGGGGAAAAGATTCCCTATTTAATAAATGGTATTGGGAAAACTGGCTAGCCATATGCAGAAAACTGAAACTGGACCCCTTCCTTGCACCTTATACAAAAATTAACTCAAGATGGATTAAAGACTTAAATGTAAGACCTAAAGCCATAAAAACCATAGAAGAAAACCTAGGCAATACCATTCAGGACATAGGCACAGGCAAATACTTCGTGACTAAAACACCAAAAACTATGACAACAAAAGCCAAAATTGACAAATCGGATCTAATTAAACTAAAGAGCTTCTGCACAGCAAAAGAAACTATCATCAGAGTGAACAGGCAACCTACAGAATGGGAGAAAACTTTTGCAATCTATCCATCTGACAAAGGGCTAATGTCCAGAATCTACAAGGAACTTAAATTTACAGGAAAAAACCAAACAACCGCATCAAAAAGTGGGTGAAAGATAGGAACAGACACTTTTCAAAAGAAGACATTTATGTGGCCAACAAACATATGAAAAAAGGTTCAGCACCACTGCTCATTAGAGAAATACAAATAGAAACCACAATGAGATACCATCTTGTTCCAGTTAGAATGGCGATCATTAAAAAGTCAGGAAACAACAGATGCTGAAGAGGATGTGGAGAAATAGGTATGCTTTTACACTGTTGGTGGGAGTGTAAATTAGTTCAACCACTGTAGAAGACAGTGTGGTGATTCCTCAAGGATCTAGAACCAGAAATACCATTTGATCCAGCAATACCATTACTCGGTATATGCCCAAAGGATTAGAAATCATTCTGCTATACAGACACATGCACACGTATGTTTATTGCAGCACTATTCACAATAGCAAAGACTTGGAACCAACCCAAATGCCCATCAATGTTAGATTGAATAAAGAAAATGCGGCACATATATACCATGGTATACTATGCAGCCATAAAGAATAATAATTCATGTCCTTTGCAGGGACATGGATGAAACTAGACACCATCATTCTCAGCAAACTAACAGGAACAGAAAACATGTTCTCACTCATAAGTGGGAATTGAACAATAAGAACATATGGGCCTAGGAAGGGGAACATCATGCACTGGGGCCTGTTGCGGGGTGGGAGGCAAAGGGGAGGGATAGCATTTGGAGGAATACCTAATGTGGATGATGGGTTGATGGGTGCGGCAAAGCACCATGGCACATGTATACCTATGTAACAAACCTGCACATTCTGCACTTGTATCCCAGAACTTGAAGTATAATAATAATAATAATAATAATGATAAATAAAAATGGAAGTGTGTTCAAAATACTTTTTAATGTTTTTAACTTAAAATTTATTTTATCCCTGGCTATTCCTAAAATATAGGGTCTGTGAGAGGGAAGAAGTTTTTCTCAAAGTTTTCTGAAGAGGAACTCTTGCTTTTACATCCTTGCTCAAGTGTTTTTGAGACTACAGTGTATGTTGAGCAATAATGCCCACCCTCTTAGCAAGGATCTTAAGAGAAGGTATTTTACTAAAATATCAGCTTCCCCTTTTTCTACTTCCTTGCTTTCAAGTAAAATTATGGCTTTTGCAAAGAATACCTCAACAGTTAATGTGAGTCATTTTTCTTTAATATTAATACTGGGATTTCTGCTGCTTTAAAATAAAAAAATTCTAAACTATTATAGCTCCTGAAAACTGTGTCACAGGCCAGTGCACTACAATATAGAAATTGTATGTGTGCAATTAGTTTTAATTGAGAGTGAGTTAGAATTTCAGATAAAGTGGTAACCTAAGTTCGCAACACAGTGTATTAGCAGCATTACTGCAACTTGAGGAGTTACTAGGAAGTGTTTTTACTTTTATCCTTGTATATTAACAAGGGTTTAGGGCAAAGGCTCACTTCTGTTCTAAGTGGAAGGAGTAGTTCTCATTCTGAGAATAAATGTCTCTCCAGGAGGCTGGCCAAGAGTTCTCCTTTTTATTCAGGTCTTAATTTTTTTTGTCACTTACACATGTTTAGTGTTTTTGTGTGTGGGCACACAAACAGTTATATAGAGAAAGGCACACAGGTTTTTCTCTAACAGTTTAGAAGCTGTACCAGACACTAGGGTGACCATCTCTCCTTGTTTGCCCAGAACTGAGGTCTTTTCCTGGAATGCAGTATTTTCAGTGCCTGAACCAGGAAAGTTTTGGGCAAACCAACATGGTTTGTCATCTGAGTTCAAGAAAGTAGTTCTGGTATGACAATACAAATGTTTTGTACTCCCGCATAGTTAATTCTGGACTTAAAGTGGAGGTATTTCGGAAGCTAACTTAATACTTCTAGTATATAACAAAAGTAGTGAAAATAATCAAACTTAGTCAGCAACAAGCCTAAGAACTAGTCAGATGTGAAGGTTAGCGGTAATAGCAAAAGTATGAAAAGAGGAGACCATGAATAATTACAATCTTAGATTCTATAACTCTATTCTGGGTTTTAAGATTTAATCTAAGAGTTGGATAAACAGTGGGGTTTGTGTATCGAGCTGAACAATAATGGAAAGGATTATTAAAAATATCTGCACTATTTTTATCTGCTTGAAGTGCAATAAAACACAACAGGCTGTGAATTATTGTGTAATAGTTACCACATTGTGTCATTAGATGTGAGACAGACGGCTGAGATCCAGTTAAATGCACTGCCATTTTCAGCCTCTAGAATTATATTACAGTTCTGAGAGAAGAGGTGTGCACTAGTTTGTGAAGTCTAGGATTGAAACCAAGAATTTTTTGATTTTTAGTTCTCTGATCCAACGCAAAGTTATGTGTTTCCAGCCAAGTTGCTTAAACTTAGTGCCACAGTTTTCTGATTCTTTTGACTTAACAGAGCAAAAGTTAGCTCTCAGCTTCTAGACTGTACAATTTTGGACAGTCCATAAAGGTAGTGGTCATTTGTAGTAAAGATGGGAATGAAGTCCACTTTAGTATCAGAGACTGCATTCACGCCGTGTTATCTGTCTGTAAGAAAACAATATGATTAGTCCGCATCAAGTAGAAAGTCCTGTCTGACTTTCATTATCTGCTCCCAAACTCCCTATCAAGTCCCACTGGGCAGGCAGTATCCCATGGAAATCAGCGCATGTGTTCTAGATCTAGACTGTCTGGGTTCAAAGCCTTGCTCTACCATTATTAAGTCTGTGATCTTTGTCAAGTTACTTAACCTCAACGTGCTTTAGTTTCTTCATTTGCAATGTTGGGTTCTCACTAACAACATATAACTCTTAAGGATAAATATATAGAGAACAGTTAGAATAGTGTTTGGTGCACAGTAAGGGTTTGCTATCATTATTACTGTTGTCATCATTATTCCTTAATGTGTGCCCTTGCTCTGGGCTCAATTCTCTCTTTAGTATATACATACCATGCGAACTCATGTTTTTTATATCTTTGTTTGCGCTGAACTCTCTGCATGCAACATGATGTTTTTTCCAGCTTGCCCAAAGTTTATCCATTTTTAAAAGACCATTTCTAATCCCATCTCTTATGTGAGACTTTCAGAAAACTCTCACTTTGATAAATTACTTTATAATTACTGCCAGAAACATGCAGTTCAGCTTTCAGCCATTTGTTTGTTGTTTGCTGTTTGCTATGTGCTAATGTTATTTTGTCTGCTGATCTGTTAACTTTTTGACAGTTGGGCCAATGTCTTGTCTATTTTATTGTTTTCTACATCCCCTAGTATGTTTCTTGAATAAAAACAAGTTGAGTATCCCTTATCCTAAACGCTTGAGATCAGAAGTGTTTCTGTTTCCAGATCTTTCCAGATTTTGGAATGTTTGCATATACATAGATATGTATATCTGTTTGCAGATACATAGCGGATGTATCCTGTGGATGAGACCCAACAGAGTGTAAAATTTGCGTTTCATATACACCTTATACACATAGCCTGAAGGTAATTTGATACAATGTTTTAAATTATTTTGTCAAACAAACAAAGTTTTGACTTTGACCTGTCACATGAGGTCAGGTATGGAATTTTCCATTTGTGGTGTCATGTTAGTGCTCAAAAGTTTTGGATTTCGGAGCATTTTGAATTTCAGCTTTTTGGATTAAGGATTCTCATTGATTCATATCAGGGAAATAACGACTAAATTTGTTCCTTAAATTTTTCTACCACTTTTGAGACAATAAAGCCACTAGTTACATTACTTCAAGAATAGATCTCCCAAAAATCGTGCTGATTTTGAACGATTTTAAGCAGCTATGTATACGTGGTAGAATAATCATTTACAGGTAAATTTTCTTTCATGTTTGGATTCAGAAAAGAATAAAAAATACTGGTACATAAAGTTCATATACATCATTGAATCACATTTACTAAAGTGAATCCTGTGAAGATAGGATGAATTGAGATTAAAATTTTTTTAAATTTAATACTTTGGTGCTATGGTTGAATGTTTGCCCCCTCCAATACTCATGTTGAAACTTAATCTTTGACTGTACACGTTGGCTCATGTCTGTAATCCCAGCACTTTGGAAGCCCTAGGAGGGCAGATCACTTGAGGTTAGGAGTTCAAAACTAGCCTGGCCAAACATGATGAATCACCATATCTACGAAAAATACAAAAATTAGCTGGGCTTGGTGGTGCATTTCTGTAGTCCCAGCTACTTGGGAGGCTGAGGCAGGAGAATTACTTGAACCCAGGAGGTGGAGGTTGCAGTGAGCTGAGATCGTGCCACTGCACTCCAGCCCGGGCCACAGAGCAAGACTCCATCTCAAACAAACAAACAAACGAAACAAAAAAGAAACTTAATTCCCAATGAAACAGTATTAAGAAGTGAGGCCTTTAATTGGTGATTGGGTCATGAGGGCTTTGCCCTCCAGAATAGATTAAGAGATTGGTGGATGAATGGATGAATGGGTTAACTAATTACCAGTTTGTTATGAGAATGGATTGGTTATCACGAGAATGACTTTGCTGTACAAGCCCGTTTGGTTCTCTCTTGTGCTGCCTTGTGCTGTCTTCGGTCTCTGCAGAGAGTCCCACCAGTAAGAAAACTTTCAGCAGATGTGGCCCCTAGACCTTGGAATTCTCAGCCTCCAGAACTGTAAGAAATACATTTCTTTGCTTTAAAAATTACCCAGTCTCAGGGATTCAGTTATAGCAACAGAAAACAGACTGAGTCCTATGGTTTGAATTTATGTGTCCCTCCAAAATTCATATGTTGAAACTTAAATACCAGTGTGATAATATTAAGAGGTGAGTAGGTCCTAAGGGCTCTGTCCTCTTGAATGGGATTAATGCCTTTTAAAAGAGGCATCACACAGCATTGGTCCCTGTTGTCCTTCTGCCTTCCTTCCATGTAAGGATGTAGCAACAAAGTGCCATCTTGGAAGTAGAGAATGAGCGTTCACCAGACACTGATTCTGCTGATGCTTTTATCTTGGACTTCTAAGCCTCCAGAACTGTGAGAAATAAATATCTGTTCTATAAAAATTACTCAATCTGTGGTATTTTGATATAGCAGCAGGAATGGAATAAGGCATGGAAATTTTCACATACACGCAAAAGCACAGAGAATAATACAATCAACTCCATGTAACTATCACCCAGTTTCCACAATTAGGAACACTTTTCCCATCTTGATTTATCTATTCCACCCATTCTTTTTGGCTGGAATATTTTAAAGCAGATCATCATATTTCATCTATAGTAGTTTAGTATGCATCATTAACAGTTAAGAGATATACAAACAATGCTAAAGAGAACCAAGAAATAATTCTCAGTATTGTGCTAAAATTGTCAAACCTTGTCATAAAATTTTACAACTTTAATAATACCCCTTTGCTCTCTTCTACTCCAAACATATAGGTAAACCTAAAAAAAATTGATGTTCTTAGTGGATGACAGAAAATATATGTGAAACATGAAGGGTCTTTTATTGTCTCAGCTGTGGTCTTTGAATTATAGCAAGAACCATACTTTGACAAAAAATACTACATTAAGATTTTGATATGATAGATTACTATAATAATCAAATGGAAATTATATATTTATTTTATTTTAATGTATTTTTTCAGCTGTATGGTATTTTTTGGATATCTTAAACGTAGAATGGGGCTATCTAGACATGACATGATATAGTTCATCAATCTATTTTAATAAGGCAATTTTTTTAGGGATGTTAGAACTTAATAGCTTTAATGATTTGATGACACTGCTTCACAAGTGATTGTGATATCATTCCCTCTTAAACTGATCATAAATATAACAATGGTGTTGAGTTATATGTTTAAATAGCTATTTATCTTATTCAGTTTATCAAAGGCTGTCTATGCAAGTGGCAATCATTGGTTTATAAATTAGGGTAAGTCATGTTTTGTTGTTGTACTTTTAGAGTTACAGGATAATAGGACAACGGTTTGAGCTACTTAGTTTGCAAATCCTAATACAACAATGTTATATAAAGAGGCACATGATGAGAATTTTTAGAGAAATTCTTGTATTCAACAAAAGTTGGATAGTTCTGTTATATAAACCTGAGCCAGACATGTATAAGAAATAAAATGTAGAGTTTACGGTTGTTAGTAATGTATACATTATAACTGTATATTCAAAATCTATAGTCCTGAAACTCGTTTTCTCTAGTGCTGGAGGGAGCATGTATACATAGACAGATATACACATCGCCCATAGTACCATAAATCCATGAAGGTGACATCAGCTCTAACCAACTGGAGTGAAGTGTACCTGACTTGCTGTCAGTTCTCTTTGCAAGTTAGGGTTCAGTGAATTCCCATTTTGGAATGGTCTAGGATGAACCGAATTCAAACAGAAACTTGCTTACAGGCATTTAAAGCTGAACTATAAATCTTTCAATGATCTTTGTTCTGTTATTTTTTCCTTACATTTGTAACAGTTGCCTCTGTGTATATTTTGACTTTGCAGATATTCTGCCCAATAAACTGCTTGAGTTTGTAACTTGATA